>NC_091286.1:677615559-678815559 GCF_032444005.1 Ranitomeya imitator
ATCTATCTTCTATCTATCTATCTATCTATCTATCTATCTATCTATCTATTATCTATCTATCTATCTATCTATCTATCTATCTATCTATTATCTATCTATTATCTATCTATCTATCTATTATCTATCTTCTATCTATCTATCTATCTATCTATTGTCTATCTATTATCTATCTATCTATCTATTATCTATCTATCTATCTTCTATCTATCTATCTATCTATCTATCTATCTATCTATCTATCTATCTATCTATCTATTATCTATCTATTATCTATCTATCTATCTATCTATCTATTGTCTATCTATCTATCTATCTATCTATCTATCTATCTATCTATCTATCTATTATCTATCTATCTATCTATTATCTATCTTATATCTATCTATCTATCTATCTATCTATTGTCTATCTATTATCTATCTATCTATCTATCTATCTATTATCTATCTTCTATCTATCTATCTATCTATTATCTATCTATTATCTATCTATCTATCTATCTATTTATCTATCTATTGTCTATCTATTATCTATCTATCTATTATCTATCTATCTATCTATCTATCTATTATCTATCTTCTATCTATCTATCTATCTATCTATCTATCTATTGTCTATCTATTATCTATCTATCTATCTATCTATCTATCTATCTATCTATCTATCTATCTATCTATCTATCTATTATCTATCTATCTATTATCTATCTTCTATCTATCTATCTATCTATTATCTATCTATCTATCTATCTATCTATCTATCTATCTATCTATCTATCTATCTATTATCTATCTATCTATTGTCTATCTATTATCTATCTATCTATCTATCTATCTATCTATCTATCTATCTATCTATCTATCTATCTATCTATCTATTATCTATCTATCTATCTATCTATCTATCTATCTATCTATTATCTATCTATCTATCTATTGTCTATCTATTATCTATCTATCTATTATCTATCTATCTATCATCTATCTATCTATTATCTATCTATCTATCTATCTATCTATCTATCTATCTATCTATCTATCTATCTATCTATTATCTATCTAGATTCAAGATTCAAGATTCAAAGAAGCTTTATTGGCAGGACCAAATACACATCAGTTTTGCCAAAGCAAGTGTATAGAGGCAATAGGGATAGGGACTGAGGGGATGTTGGGTAGGAGCTGTGGGGGGAGGTGGATGGGGCAGATCCAGGGTGGGGGCTATAGTCTATGGCATAGGGGAGATGGATGGGGCAGATCTAGGGTGGGGGCTATAGTCCATGGCATAGGGGAGGTGGATGGGGCAGATCCATTGTGGGGGCTATAGTCCATGGCATCATAGTTCTCTTTCTCGCAGTCTATGGCATTCGCTCACATACCGCGCTGCTATCTCCACTGCTCTCTCTTCTTCTCCCAGCAGGATATATGTTTTCTCTTCCTCCTTCATGGTGATGAAGTCTGGGAAGAGATGTGAGAGTCTCCTGAAGTGAGTGTCCCTCACTGCTGAGTATTTGGAGCAGTGTAGCAGGAAGTGGGTTTCGTCCTCTATGGCCTCCTGATCACAGTGTTGGCACAGTCTTTCCTCCCTGGGCTTGTAGCTCTGCCTGTGTCGGCCACATTCGATGGCCAGACTGTGGGCACTGAGTCTATATCGGCTCAGGATCTGGCGGTCTCTGGGGTCCGGGAGTTTCTCCAGATATGGGGCCAGTCTGTAGTCTCTCTGTAGGCTCCGGTACATGGTCAGTTTCTGTGAGCTGATGATATCATTCTTCCAGTCACTGACATACCTCTCCTGGCCTTCATCTGCCATCTTCCTAATTCCGGCTTTTGTCAGGTTGTTGTGATTGGTGTTCTGCTCCGGTTGGGTTTGGCTGGGCTGTTCCGGGGGTTCTGGTTTTTCTGTTTCACCTTCATGTATCAGGGCTTTATGGTGGTGGGAGCTTGGATTGCTCCTATGCAGGTGAGCCCGGAATGACAGCGCCCTCTTTAGAACTGTTAGGTGTAGAGGGAATCTGCCCAGCTCGGCCCGACAAGCACTGTTGGAGGTGCTCCGATGGACCTGGAGAAGGTGCTTGCAGAATTCCAGGTGGAATATTTCTGTTGGACTGGAGTCCCACTTTGACCAGTCTGGGTAGGTGTGAGGACCCCAGACTTCGCTTCCATACAGGAGGATTGGGGCGATGATGGAGTCGAAGATTTTTAGCCAGACCCTCACTGGTGGCTTCAGATGGTAGAGTGTCCTTCGGATGGCATAGAAGGTTTTGCAGGCCTTGTCTTTCAGGGTCTCTATGGCTTGTTTGAAGTTCCCTGACCAGTGAATCTCTAGGCCCAGGTAGGTATATTTGTCCGTTCCTGTGAGGTCGCAGTTGTTGAGGATAAATGATGGGTGTTGGTCTGATCTTCTCTTTCTCCTCTGGAACACCATGGTGTTGGTTTTCTTTAGGTTGACCGGTAGGGCCCAGGTGGAGCTGAATTTCTCTAGGATTTTCAGGTTGTCCTGGAGGCCTTTCTCGGTTGGTGACAGCAGCAGCAGGTCATCTGCATACAGCAGGAATTTCACCTGGGCGTCGTGGAGGGTGAGACCTGGTGCTGAGGAGGATTCCAGGGCGGTAGCCAGCTCGTTGATGTAGATGTTGAAGAGCGTTGGGCTTAGGCTGCAGCCTTGTCTTATTCCGCGGCTCTGCTGGAAAAAAGCCGTTCTTTTGCCGCTCACACTCACGCTGCAGCTGTTCTCGGTGTAGGAGCTTTTGATGACATCGTAGGTCTTTCCTCCTATTCCACTCTCCAGCAGTTTCAGGAATAAGCCCGGGTGCCACACTGAATCAAAAGCCTTTTTAAAGTCCACAAAGCAGGCGTATATCTTCCCATTCTTTGTATTGTAGACGTGTCTCTGAATGAGGCTGTGCAGAGTATAGATGTGGTCAGTGGTGCGGTGGTTCGGCATGAACCCTGCTTGGCTCTTGTTGAGGACGTTGTGCTCGGTAAGGAAGGTGAGGATCCTCTTGTTCAGGATACTGTTGAACAGTTTTCCCAGGTTGCTGCTGACGCATATGCCTCTGTAGTTAGCTGGGTCATACCTGTCCCCACTCTTGTGGATGGGTGTGATGAGGCCTTGGTTCCAGGTACGAGGGAAGTAGCCGGCACTCAGTATCTATCTATCTATTATCTATCTATCTATTATCTATCTATCTATCTATCTATTATCTATCTATCTATCTATCTATCTATCTATCTATCTATTATCTATCTATCTATCTATCTATTGTCTATCTATTATCTATCTATCTATTATCTATCTATCTATCATCTATCTATCTATTATCTATCTATCTATCTATCTATCTATTATCTATCTATCTATCTATCTATCTATCTATTGTCTATCTATTATCTATCTATCTATTATCTATCTATCTATCATCTATCTATCTATTATCTATCTATCTATCTATCTATCTATCTATCTATCTATCTATCTATCTATCTATCTATCTATCTATTATCTATCTATCTATCTATTGTCTATCTATTATCTATCTATCTATTATCTATCTATCTATCATCTATCTATCTATCTATCTATCTATCTATCTATCTATCTATCTATCTATCTATCATCTATCTATCTATCTATTATCTATCTATCTATCTATCTATCTATCTATCTATCTATCTATCTATCTATCTATCTATCTATCTATCTATCTATCTATCCACCACTTTTGCTATTTATTACCCCTATTTACCTCTAATCATCTTGCTCAGAGTTCCCTGGGACAATCTGGAGAGTTCTTGTGGTTGTGTTCTGCAATCTCTCCAATTTCCTTAGGTTATATAAAAGTTTTATTCTTGAGTTTTTTCTTCTCGCCTCTGGTCAGAGCTGACTTGTGGGGCCCATTGCTGCCTTTACTTTTATTTCTATGTGGTGACAATCACGTTCTTTGTGCTTGAGGAAAAGTTACAGCCTGCAGGCGAGAAACCTGAGAGCAGAAAGAGAAAATGAGTGGTGTTAGGCCTTAATAATACTGAAATTATTATTATAATAATATTCTATATTACTGTTCTATTACATGTATTACAATTATTACAATATATTAATATCGGTTTTTTTTCCTTTTTTTTAAATTTGGATTGCCTTTAATATATCTACTATTATTAATATTATATTTTTATATTATTATTATTACTATTATTAAGACTTGCATCTATTATTTTTTATTGTCATCAATATTGCTATAATTATGGTTTTTAGTATTATTCCTTTAATTACTAGTAATATAGTATCATCAATTCTTCTAAGGAGAAGTTCTGCATTTTTCAGTCTAATAATAATAATAATAATAATAATAATAATATCAGTTTATTTAAGCCTGAACAGGACAGAATGCAGAGTTACACCGTTTGTGCAGCTCTCACATTTTGTTCAGAGGTAGTCTATGATTTTGTTGCAGAGTCCCAAGAGGTAATGGGGCCAATTTCTAACTTTAAAGCAGATGGAACTGTGCATTATGATGATTTATTGGACTGCAAAGGACCCAATGCTGTTCTTGCTCAGGGGCCTCTCTTGTCTGTGTCCGCTCCTGTTGTGTAGCATACTATTGCAGGTATTGGTCTAAGGATTGTTTTAAATTAGTGATGGCTCCTACCTGTGGTTTACTTTTGTCAGCTTCTGGCTCCAGAGAGTTATATTTTATAAATATTAGGTCTAGGGTCCCATCATAGAAAGGTACACCTTGCCGTGGCTGGTGGGCTCTCATGAATTGGCTAACTTGTGCACCAAGTACCTTATTTTTATATGTATATTAATCTAAAATAATTCATAACTTCATTAACCTATGTTTGTAAATATCTTAAGGCACATAGTATCTATCTATCTATCTATCTATCTATCTATCTATCTATCTATTATCTATCTATCTATTATCTATCTATTATCTATTATCTATCTATTATCTATCTATCTATCTATCTATCTATCTATCTATCTATCTATCTATCTATCTATCTATCTATCTATCATCTTTCTACTCTATCTATCTATCTATCTATCTATCTATCTATCTATCTATCTATCTATCTATCTATCTATCTATCTATCTATCTATCCATCTATCTATTATCTATCTACAGTGGGAAAAAAATATTTAGTCAGCCTCCAATTGTGCAAGTTCTCCCACCCTATAAAGATGAGAGAGGCCTGTAATTGACATTCATAGGCAGACCACAACTATGAGAGTCAAAATGAGAAAACAAATCCAGAAAATGACCTTGTCTGATTTGGCAAGATTTATATTGCAATTTATGGTGGAAAATAAGTATTTGGACACCTAAAAACATGCAAGATTTCTGGCTCTCACAGACCTGTAACTTCTTCTTTAAGAGGCTCCTCTGTCCTCTCATTACCTGTAGTAATGCCTTCTGTTTGAACTTGTTATCAGTATAAAAGACTCCTGTCCACAACCTCAAACAGTCTGACTCCAAACTCCACTATGGTGAAGACCAAAGAGCTGTCGAAGGACACCAGAAACAAAATTGTAGCCCTGCACCAGGCTGGGAAGACTGAATCTGCAATAGCCAACCAGCTTGGTGTGATGAAATCACCTGCATAGAGCTGGAACCACCATAGCAAAGGCTACCATCAGTAACACACTACGCCGCCAGGGACTCAGATCCTGCAGTGCCAGACGTGTCCCCCTGCTTAAGCTAGTACATGTCCGGGCCCATCTGAGTTTGCTAGAGAGCATTTGGATTATCCAGGAGAGTATTGGGAGAATGTCATATGGTCTGATGAAACCAAAGTAGAACTGTTTGGTAGAAACAAAACTCGTCATGTTTGGAGGATACAGAATGCTGAGTTGCATCCAAAGAACACCATACCTACTATGAAGCATGGGGGTGGCAACATCATGCTTTGGGGCTGTTTCTCTATAAAGGAACCAGGACGACTGATCCGTGTACATGAAAGAATGAATGGGGCATTAAACATGAAACGTGGATGGGTCTTTCAGCATGATAATGATCCCAAGCACACCCCCAGGGCAACGAAGCAGTGGATTCATAAGAAACATATGAAGGTCCTGGAGTGGCCTAGCCAGTCTCCAGATCTCAACCCCATAGAAAACTTTTGGAAGGAGTTGAAAGTCCGTGTTGCCCAGTGACAGGCCCAAAACATCACTGCTCTAGAGGAGATCTGCATGGAGGAATGGGCCAACATACCAACAACAGTGTGTGGCAACCTTGTGAAAACTTACAGGAAACGTTTGACCTCTGTCATTGCCAACAAAGGATATATTACAAAGTATTGAGATGAACTTTTGTTTTATGACCAAATACTTATTTATCACCATAATCTGTCTCATATCTACGTATGTCTTTATTTGTATAGAAACCTATGATGTACTGGATGAATGTTAACAAACTATGGGATCCGTTCTCTCATGAGTTTTTTTTCTGGTGTTTCGCTATCGTGCTGGAGGGAAAAAAATGTTCAAATGGCCAAACAGGTGGTAACGAGGTCTGAGTCTTATCAGGATCAGTATTATTTTGCCTGAACTGATGGAGACGTGTTATTTATCATCCACATTTGACACCAGCTTATTCTGCTGGATCGAAAAACTCAACGTGCAGCTTTTATTTCGAATGCGCTTCCTTGAAGGGTCCGACACCACAGCTGAAGTGCGCGGTGACGTGAGCGACCCCATAGCAAACTATGAGACCAGTTATTACACCCGCGGCGATACGCCAAAGGGTATGAATACCGGACGGCCGTAGAGAACTCGCATGGTTCTGCCTCTGGATTTGTGAATTGTTACATTGTATTGTGATCTGTGCCGGAGACGATGGATCTCATGTGGCGAATTAAAAGAACTTTATTGTAAAATTATTGATATGTCATGACTGTATCCAAATAAGATAACTTGGCCACAATGTTGTATTTCGGTCCTACTTCATCTATACAACCTATCCAGGAATACACTGTAGTTATAGGGTGTTGTGTACTACAGTCCATACACCGGTCCTACAAGTGGACGTGCCACCTCTAACCACACGATTATATGTTCCCCACAGGTGAAGCTGTCCATCTTGCTCGGGATTTTGGCTACATCTGTGAAACAGAATTTCCAGCCAAGGCGGTGTCGGAATACTTGAATAGACAGCACACGGACCCTACTGATCTGCACTCCAGAAAGAATATGCTGCTGGCTACAAAGTAAGCGCCAAGTTCTGTGCTACGACAGGGACCTGAACATCTGTCTGTCCCTGCTCTGAGGTCTCTCCAAATTCCTCCTAGTTCTGGCTTCTCCCCTCCATGTTCTGCTTCCTCACTGTCTACTATTACTTTGCAAATATCCATTTTGTTGATCCTTCGGTTCCTTCATGGGGGTCTCAGTCCTGCACCCATACTATTTTAGGGACAGGATACAATACTGGAGCTTTTGGTTCTGTTTTGGGATCAGGTCTCAGTAATGCTGCCTGCTATTTTTGGGATCAGGTTCTTTCTTCTGCAGACTTTTATTTTTGGATCAAGGTCACAATTCTCCAAATCCATTGCAACCGAATCAGGGTTGTAAAACTACAGCACCACTGTTGTAGGAAAAGGGTCTGCTGCAGTCCTATCATTTGGGGTTAACGTTTCAGTCCTGCAGCTCCATGGTTGTGCGATTGGGGCACCAGATTGGGACGATCAACCTGTTTTTGGATCAGAGTCTCAATGCTGTGGCTCCAAAATTTTGTGACCATGGTCTCAATACTGTAACCCCATGGTTTGGGGTTGATGGTGTCATACTGTGGCTTTATAATTTTGTGATTAATATGTAACTATTGTCACTCCAAAATGTGGAGATCAGGATCTGCAGCCCACTTGTTTCAGGATCAGGTTCTTCTTAGTGATGCTCCACATTTTGGGGATAAGTTTTCTTATATTCTATACTTTGTTTTGAGCTCAGGGTCCTCAAACGTTTGTTTTGGAGTCAGAATCCTTGTCCCGGAGCCCAACATTTGACATGAGGGGTCTCAAAATTGCAGCACTGTATCTTTGGTATCGGGGTTCCAGTCCTGTAAATGTATTATTTTATATTGGCGTCTCAGTAACTGCAAACTTATGGTTTTGGGATCAAGGTCCCTAATTTTATGGCCAACCCACCCAATTGTTCATAAAGTAGGCTGAGATACTCCAGAAGGAGATAAAGTAGCCTAGAATAGACCAATTTTTGGGTACATACACGGCACGATAGACCTTATGATTCATTGTAACAGCTGATAGAAACATGTGGAAGTGTCCATCCGGTCTACTGCCGGTCTCATTGAGGACTTACGCTTTTTTCAGTAGTTTTGTCCATGGCTCTATTTGTTGGATCTAATATCATCAGGAAAATTCTCCTTTATTGGAAACTGGATGGTTTCATAGAGAATTTCATTAAGTATTGGAAAGTAAAGGTTTATTGTTGGAGCTGGTGCTTATTAGATTTTCATGGCGTCTTCATTATGTCTCTCACCGGTTGATTTATCTACTTGGGCGTCGTTAGGTCTGATGTGCATGATGCATCTGTAGACCCTCCAGGATTCGTAGAGGTGGTGACAACATGGCGACTGCAGGCTCAAACACGATATTTGGAATTGTTTTGGAAAGGAATTAGAAGTTGATACCAGACTTGTGTCATTGAGGAATGAATGAATGAATGAATTAGTAGTCATCATATAATACAAATTAGAATAATCATGATGCCGGTGCCATTCTGCTATATGTACAAGAACACTGAGTTAGTTTAGCATCAGACAGCTGCCATCCTGAAAAATAGACTATATGAATAATGAATGAATAGTTGAATTATCGCTTTGGTAGCATTCTGCAGCAATGGAATGAACGACGCCTCCACAGTATTAAAATGCATGATTGTCATGAATGGATGGATGATCACCGGTCTTATGTTTTCATACAGTAAACAACTCGATGGATTTTAGACTGGTATCATATTGTGCCAGATTAATGATGGAATGATTGAATGAATAGATGAATGAATTAATGAATGAACATAAATATTTTGTTAGCCTACAGTAGAATCATAGAATGTTAGAGTTGGAAGGGATATATGACAGCATGGATGTTAGACTGGTATCAATATGTGGATTAATGCATGCATGAATGAATGAATGAATGAATGAACATGAGTCTTGTGTTTTACTGCAGAATACAAAGGCACAGATTTTAGAATGCTATTATCTTGTATATGAATGAATGTATGAATGAACATATTTTGTTACCTTACATTATATGACAGAATAACTTTATGTTTGAATGATTAAATGAATGAATGAATGATCATTGGAATCAGCCCAAGGGTCATAGAAAGCATTTGAATGGTTCCTCGGGGGAAAAACCCAGTGGCATCTTGGAGGTCCATCTTGATCTTTGATCTCTGCTGTGAACACCAATGGTTGGTTACAAGATCACAGAATTTATGAGCAGAAATAGAGGCTTATGTGGCCCTTAGAGAGTTGAGGCTTATGCCTATATAATCCCAAACAATTTACTAGAACCTGTCAAGGACTCCACAAGGTTTGGAATCAACCAAAGGGTCATAGAAAGAGTGTGAATGGTTCCTCGGGGGAAAAACCTAGTGCCATCTTGGAGGTCCATCTTGATCTTTGATCTCTGCTGTGAACACCAATGGTTGGTTACAAGATCACAGAATATATGAGCAGAAATAGAGGCCTATGTGGCCCTTAGAGAGTTGAGGCTTATGCCTATATAATCCCAAACAATTTACTAGAACCTGTCAAGGACTCCACAAGGTTTGGAATCAACCAAAGGGTCATAGAAAGAGTGTTAATGGTTCCTCGGGGGAAAAACCTAGTGCCATCTTGGAGGTCCATCTTGATCTTTGATCTCTGCTGTGAACACCAATGGTTGGTTACAAGATCACAGAATTTATGAGCAGAAATAGAGGCCTATGTGGCCCTTAGAGAGTTGAGGCTTATGCCTATATAATCCCAAACAATTTACTAGAACCTGTCAAGGACTCCACAAGGTTTGGAATCAACCAAAGGGTCATAGAAAGGGTGTGAATGGTTCCTCGGGGGAAAAAACCCAGTGCCATCTTGGAGGTCCATCTTGATCTCTGATCTCTGCTGTGAACACCAATGGTTGGTTACAAGATCACAGAATATATGAGCAGAAATAGAGGCCAATGTGGCACTTAGAGAGTTGAGGCTTATGCCTATATAATCCCTATGGTGGCCATGTATTTTGGGTACTTAACATTTCATGGCTTTGGATATTTGGGTCCATCTGTGTTAATGTAGTCTCAGGTCAAAATTACCGATATGGTCATGCCAGGTTCCCTTCTCTTGGAAGCGTGAGGAAGAGGAAGTTTTTTGCCAAATTGATCTCGATGCATTAAATTAATAGAAAGAAAACCATGGAGGCAGTTTCCCACATATGTTTTGCTTAACATAATTTGAATTTCATTGCCTCCTTCTCCGAGGTCAAGAGATATCGGTTGCCCAGACCTTTAATTACTTTCAGATCCCTTTGAAGATGTGTAATTCCCGACTTCTTGCCATTTACTTTCTAAATTCAAACTTTCCTTTCACATTTTGGGATTGTGATTGACAGGTCAGGAAAAGCCACAATTATCCCATAATACCTTTAACCCTATGGGGTAATTAGATAACACTTAGATATAATCATTTAGCATGGAATTGGGATTATTCAAGGGTGATTTACTACAGAAGTAAATGTTTGCAGTAAAGTTAAGAGCCAAGTATGCTGCCAAATGAAAGGAAGGTCGATTTTTTTTAAAGTTTTGACTAAATGGCAATTTGCTATTTTTTTATGTTTATATATTATATATATTTTTAGTTTTTTTTTATACTCGCATATTATGCTTGATATTATTTTATATTTTTACCTTTATTTATTTTGACTAAATGGCAATTTGCTCTTTTTTATATTTATTTATTTTTTATGCTTACATAGTTTGTTTGATATTATTTTATATTTTGGTATTGATTTGATACTTTTTTAATATAAATTAAAGTATTGTTTGTATAATTTTGTTCTGCTATTTACATACCATATATATAAAATATTTTATATTATTTTATTTTTTGTTATTATTTACGATTGTACATTGTATTTTATATTATTTTTTATATATTATATTTTATATTATTTAATATTTTTGATATTATATATATATATATATATATTTTTTTTTTTGTTATTTGTATTTGCATATTATATTTTATGTTTTTTATTGCTATTTTTCTATATTTGTATATTATGTTTATTTTTTGCTATTTGTTATATTTACATATTTTGTATTATTTTATATATTTTTTATTTTTTATATTTATATTATATTTTTCATTATTTTACATTTTTGCTTTTTATTTTTTTCTAGATTTTTTTCCATCTCTTTTGCTATTGTATCAAGTCGCATTAATTTAACTTTGTTTGTCTTGTTGCATGCTTATGTAGCAATATGATGCAAAAGTTTTTGAGATGGTGATAGTGGTCATCCCATGCCCGAATATATTGTGAATGACAAGTTGGGGCAAAGCAAAAAAACATTTACCATCATTTACAAGAGACACAAGCTTTTTGATATTGTTACTGTGGCATGGCATAGACCGGTAGATAGCTGTCGGAACGGACATTTGTTTAGCCAACGGTGATCTCATCTCAATCCCCTACATAGATGGATGCTCAGGTTTGGTAAGAATTCATGTGCTCTTAACGAGAACAGCAGAGTAAGGCTTAGGCTACTTTCACACTTGCGTTTTTTTTAATCTGTCGCAATGCGTTGTTTTGGGGAAAGAACGGATCCTGCAACTGTGCCCGCAGGATGCGTTTTTTCCCCATAGACTTGTATTGCCGACGGATTGCGACATATGGCCATATTTCGCATCCGTCGTGCACTGGATGCGTTGTGTTTTGGCAGACCGTCGGCACGAAAAAATGTTCAACGTAAGGTTTTTTTGTACGTCATGTCCGCCATTTCCTACCGCGCTTGCGCGGCCAGAACTCTGCCCCCTCCTCCCCGGAACTTAGAATGGGCAGCGGATGCATTGAAAAACTGAATCCGCTGCCCACGTTGTGCCGAATTTGCACAGCGTACGTCGGTACGTCACGCCGACGCTTTGCGACGGCCCCGTACTGACGCAAGTGTGAAAGAAGCCTTATCTAGTTGGAGAAAAAAATAGGGCATTTTGAGAGTCGGTGAGACCCACGTACATTTTAGATGATTGGAAAGTTCGGCCAAAATTTGAGAGTTTATCCAACTTTATCTAATATGTACGTGAACTTTAGACTAACAAGTTTGACACTTTTACCCTTTCATTTGCCGAGCCTTTGAAACCAAACTTCTTGGCTTTCAAGTAGTTTCTTCCATCCGATGAGTTCAAATATTATAAAGCATGTTTAGAGAAAAGTTCTGTGCCCCTCGTGGAATTATGGTGGGTAAACTCAACTAGAATCCATACATGATGCCTCCTATAGGAACAAAATATGTTGCCTCGATAATACATCCTGCATTGGTATTGGATTGTTCTTGGCATACTTAATAAATTAGTCCCTTTCTGAAACTTATGTCTTATGTTTTGTCATTTTTCACAGGCAACTTTGTAAAGAATTCACAGACCTGCTGGCCCAAGACAGGACGCCCATAGGCAACAGCCGGCCATCTCCTATCTTGGAACCTGGAATCCAGAGCTGCTTGACTCACTTTAGTCTCATCACCCACGGTTTTGGCGCACCGGCCATCTGCGCAGCTCTCACGGCTCTCCAAAACTACCTAACCGAGGCCCTGAAGGGCATGGACAAGATGTTTTTAAACAATAACAACTCTAACAGGCACACATCCGGAGAGGGACCTGTTAGTAAAAACGGTGACAAGGAAGAAAAACACCGAAAATGAAAATGGGACATCATTTATTTAACATCTTTCATTTTAGCTTTAAAAAAAGTAAAAAAAAAAAAAAAAGTTACTGGACTGGCTTTGGAAAATTACAAATTCTATATATAAATATATCAGATCGAGCCCTATAGACGAATATCCAGCGCACAAACAGAAAACACAGGCTCATCGTTTGCCAACAACTTTGTATTCATCTCCATTTTTAAGGACACTTTCTAGAACTCCCCAACACCCTTAAGAAATGGACAAGTGACCATTTTACTGGAGATTTTATGGAATGCAATCTTTTTACTTATCTCCTTTATATCTGACCTGCAAGCCCCATTGCTGCTTCCTTCTTAACCATTGGGAGATGTCTTTGAAAGTTGGAAGGAATTTTGGGAAGCTGCAGATTTCGTGGGATCCCAGTTATGGAAATTTTCTGTCTCATTGGGACATGACAATGCCATGAAGTTCCCTACTTGGACAGTCATCCCCTTCCACTCAACAGTCATATACCCAGGAGTTGCCTGTCTCCTGATCCTTTAAAGTCTTCACTTTGCTGTAGAATATGTGTTTTATACAACCCACGGTTGATTATATGACCGATCCCTCGCCATCCATCATTCCCCACACTGGTAATTTCCTATGATTGACCACTCACGATTAATGTTTTGACTTTAAATGTTGATTTCCAAAAGGCATTTCAACCCAATATGTTTAAAAAAAATTAAAAAAAAATCCAACATTTTGACGATTCCACCATTGTCGAAAGTCACCCTTTTTTCTTCTCCCAAATTCTCCATAAATCTGAAAAAGAATTGATATTAAAAAAATCGGTGCAAATCAGAAGCTATGTACAATCACATAATAGTTTGCCCAGTAGTTAGATATCTTAATTACGCCATAAGTGGTTTTACAATCTGTGGTATTTAACCTGAAAAACTTCCGGCAGGGCAGCGAAGATTCCCAATGAGTTAAGAAAATTGATACTATGTCGTTAGCCTAGAAAATTGGTCTTTCCAACGTTTAGGTTTTCCAACTTTTCTACGAGTCCATTACGCACAAAAAACCCAACCTCGTAAGGCCAGCTTGGACACAAAGTCTTACAATTTATATGCTGATAGTCATCTGAAATAGTATTCGTCATTCTTCAGTGATTTGCATTGGTGTTTTACATTTTTTGAGACATTTTTTTTTTTTACCAGATTTGTTACAGATACAAGTGTGAAAAAATTGCAATAAATATATATATAAAAAAAGAAAATTATTTCTAAAAATAATTGCAAATACATGTAAACCCCTCTAACAAAACACCATACAAACATATAAAATATAACACTAGTGCCAATATTGTCATAAAGAAAATTAAAGTCATTTAATAATAAGAAAACTGAAATTCATAGCAGAGGTGATTCCATTAAAACTATTCACTGCCCGACTAGAATAATAATGTTTTTTTTCTTGTAAAATATATTTGTATTTGATTTTATATTCTGTGATGCTGTAAAGATTTTTTTTTTCTTTTTCTTCCATTTGTTATCATTGTATCTTGTCATTTTATTCAGAAGGCTGTGCCGTGTATTTTCATGTCAACCTCATAAAATTATATTGATATTATCTGCTCTTTTATTTCAATCAATCTTTCATAACGGTATTAAAAATGAGTTTTGATTTCGTAAAATTCAATTTTATTTTTTAATTTCATCACTTAAAAATATCCAAATTTTCCAATGAAAATGTGCCAAAAATTAAAGGAGAGATTTTTTTTCTGTTTTTTTTTTCAGAGAAAGAAAAATAACATTTTATAAATTATCCCGAAACAGTACATTTCATTTTTTTTTTTAAAGTTTTAATTTTATTTAATTTTTAATTTCAAATTAATATTTTTTTTTTCAAGTTCATTTCAGACAACATCATATTTTTTAGTAAAAAAAACAAAACAACAAAACAATTAAATTTGTTCTGAAATGTTTATAAATTACAAAAGTAAAAAACGAAGCAAACCTACAAAACCGGAGGGGAGATAATGTTAAGTTTGTATATATTTATTTATGCTTAATTTAACAGGAATTTGTATATATGGCGAGTAAGTACTTATTTATATGTGAGTCTGTACCTCTGTGAATGAGTGGAAACGCTTGAAATTAAGTAGTCTCTGACATTTTTATTTTTTGTTCTCTAAACAAACCATTATAGCAATGAATAGATAAACTGATAATTGTCCAGTGATGATCTGATTTCCATTAATAAAACATTGTTGTGTTTTTGTTGTATTTTAAGCTTCTGATTTTGTTCATTCGGTGCAGAATGAAATGTACACCTGGATTTTGTTAAAATTTTACCCATTCATTTTTGACTCTTAAAAAAAAGGATTTCGGTTTTCGTAAAATTATTTTTTAAAATGGCAGCTAAACCATATTTGTAGAATTGCCTATCCAGTTATTTTCTATGCATGTCAAAATTTTGGCGGAACTGACCGACCATCAAATGGCAGCTAAACCATATTTGTAGAATTGTCTATCCAGTTATTTTCTATGCATGTCAAAATTTTGGCAGAACTGACCAACCATCAAATGGCAGCTAAACCATATTTGTAGAATTGACTATCCATTTATTAACTAAGCATGTCAAAATTTTGGCGGAACAGACCGACCATCAAATGGCAGCTAAACCATATTTGTAGGAATTGTCTATCCAGTTATTATCTAAGCATGTAAAAATTTTGGAGGAACTGTCCGACCATCAAATGGCAGCTAAACCATATTTGTAGAATTGCCTATCCAGTTATTATCTAAACATGTAAAAATTTTGGAGGAACTGTCCGACCATCAAATGGCAGCTAAACCATATTTGTAGAATTGTCTATCCAGTTATTAACTAAGCATGTCAAAATTTTGGTGGAACTGACCGACCATCAAATGGCAGCTAAACCATATTTGTAGGAATTGTCTATCCAGCTATTATCTAAAGATGTCAAAATTTTGGCAGAATTGACCAACCATCAAATGGAAGCTAAACCATATTTGTAGAATTGTCTATCCAGTAATTAACTAAGCATGTAAAAATTTTGGTGGAACTGTCCGACCATCAAATGGCAGCTAAACCATATTTGTAGAATTGTCTATCCAGTTATTATCTAAACATGTCAAAATTTTGGCAGAACTGACCAACCATCAAATGGCAGCTAAACCATATTTGCAGAATTGCCTATCTAGTTATTATCTAAGCATGTAAAAATTTTGGCGGAACTGACCGACCATCAAATGGCAGCTAAACCATATTTGTAGAATTGTCTGTACAGTTATTATCTAAGCATGTCAAAATTTTGTCGGAACTGACTGACCATTAAATGGCAGCTAAACCATATTTGTAGAAATGCCTATCCAGTTATTATCTAAACATGTAAAAATGTTGGCGGCGCTGACAGACCATCTAATGTGTATGGAGGTTTCTCAACTTTCCCCAACAAATAATGTTGCGGTAGATAAGGATGGGAACGTTTGAATCCCAGTGCCTGATATTTTTTAACTTCCTTTGGAAATTACCTCCCTCCAGAGGCTTCCGGCAGCGGATTTCTCCCATCTTCCCATTGACAACCCATGAAAGTTCGGCTGAACCGAGCATTGACGTGTATGGAGGAGATGGGAAAGATAACTGTCAGCCAAACACTCTCTAAGGTGTATGGGCACCTTAAAAATGGCTGTAAGGAATGAATAGAAGTAGGATGTTGGTCAAATAACCGTTGAATAGATGATCGTCGTGAGAATGATCTTTTTGTTGATGCACATTTTAGTCCACATTGGTCTTTACTGTCCTTCAACTTAACCATACATTTTCCATGACATCAGGTGAAGGACAAAAGATCATTTTAGGAAAATTCTTTCGAAAACGTTTCATACGAACTTCAGTTAAAAACAAGTAACTTTTTTCGACTTCTTTCTTTACAATGATGGCTTGTCATTGTATATCTAAAAAGTTAAATTTCACCAGCTGAGCATTCGTTTTGATCAACTTTATCCTAATGTGCATGGAAAAATTTACAATAAATATATTTAGGTAAGCTGGAAATTTAGTACACTGGGGCTAAAGGGAAAAAAACAAGAGAGGTTATACTCATAGAAATGAATTAGGTCTTGAAGTATGTTTTAAAATGATTTGTATTTAAAAGGGAATTTGCCAGCACAAAAAGTGTGGCCAAACAGTACAGAAGATCCTCCCATCTACTTGTCTTTGCACCTATCTCCGCCTCCTCTTCCTTGATTGACACTAGCCAAACTAGAGCAGCGATAAGAAAATGAATAGGTAGGAAAGTACACGGCGCTTTGTTTGAATAGTAATTTTGAATTATCGTGAAAAAATTTGTACTTTTGAATCTAATAAACTCCTATGGAGATAATTAATTTTATGCAATTAAAAATTATACCTATATAGATATTTTATGTATTTTGATAATATTTTTTGGTCGCCTTAGCATATGGGTGAATTCTATTATATGGGAACAAGATATACAGGTATTTCTCACAAAATTAGAATATCATCAACAAGTTAATTTATTTCAGTTCTGAAATACAAAAAGAGAAACTCAGATATTATATAGTCATTACAGAGTGATCTATTTCAAATGTTTATTTCTGTTAATGTTGATGATTATGGCTTACAGCCAATGAAAACCCAAAAGTCATTATCTCAGTACGTTAGACCAATTACCAAAAAACACCTGCAAAGGCTTCCTAAGCATTTAAAAAGGTCCCTTAGTCTATTTCAGTAGCTCCACAATCATGGGGAAGACTAATGACCTGGCAGATGTCCAGGACGCAGTCATTGATGCACTCTAAAAGGAGGTTAAGCCACAAAAGTAATTGCTAAAGAAGCTGGCTGTTCACAGAGTGCTGGATCCAAGCATATTAATGGAAAGTTGAGAAGGAAAAGGTGTGGTAGAAAAAGGTGCACAAGCAACCGGGATAACTGCAGCCTTGAAGGGATTGTTAAGAAAAGGCCATTCAAATATTTGGGGGAGATTCACAAGGAGTGGACTGCTGCTGGAGTCATTGCTTCTAGAGCCACCACACACTGACATATCCAGGACATGGGCTACAAGTGTCACATTCCGTGTGTCAGCCAGTCATGACCAATAGACAACGCCAGAAGCGTCTTACCTGGGCCAAGGAGGAAAAGAACTGGAATGTTGCTCAGTAGTCCAAGGTGTTGTTTTCAGATGAAAGTAAATTTTGCATTTCATTTGGTAATCAAGGTCCCAGAGTTTGGAGGAACAGTGGAGGCCACAATCCAAGCTGCATGAGGTCTATCTAGTGTGAATTTTCTACAATCAGTGATGGTTTGGGGGCCATGTCATCTGCTGGTGTAAGTCCACTGTGTTTTATCAAGACCAAAGTCAGCACAGCCATCTACCAGGAAATTTTAGAGCACTTCATGCTTCCCTCTTGCTTTAGAGAGTAAACAATTGTGTAAATGTCAACTTTTTGTTCAAGTGAAGAGGTAGCAATGTTTTAGCTGCTATCTAGCAGTCCAAAGCTGCTACTAAAATCAACGAAGATCAATTAAAGAAAATAATTAATCTAATTAACGACTTTTAAAAAATAAGAAAATTTAACTTAAAGGGAAACTGTCACCTGAATTTGGCTGGACCGGTTTTCGGTCATATGGGCGAAGTTTTCGGGTGTTTGAATCCCCCTCTCCTTGCCTTGCGCAGGCGTGTACTACAGAGGACATAGAATGAACTTCAATCCAATATTGCGGCCAGCATGCAGCCAGCGGGTAAGGAAAGGGTGAATCAAACACCCGAAAACTCCGCCCATATGACCGAAAACCAGTCCCGCCAAATTCAGGTGACAGGTTCCCTTTATTGATGAAAAAATTCAATTACTTGTTACCTATAAGCTATAATTTGGGTCCGTAGCTTTGGCAGGACAATTTTGACGGCTTCATCACATTTCATGAACATGTCCTTGCGATTTAGACATGAGAAAAAACCCTCTGGTGGAGGTTCTGCTGGTCATTTGGCAAATTGATGAGTTAAGAAAATTTAGAATCAAAATTTGACTTAAAAAACATTCTTGTTCATTGCTGGATGCAAAAGAGATGTGACAATACCTAATGAAAACCTGAGAAATTGGCAGCCTGAGTTTTTGTCACTTTAGGTCCTCTGACAGACAAGAAGTGGTCCCGAGCTACTTTGGAATACACAACTAGAAAGCTAGACAATAAATCGAGGGAACAGAGAACCTATAAAGATAAGATGGAACTCAATGAAACAAGCAAAAAGACAGTTGGCACAGTGAAGCCAAATCTTCCACTTAAGAGTACAAATGGGAAGACTGAAGTTTTTCTTCCGATTTTGGATACAATGAATTGCGATTAAGCCTACTTGGAAATTAGTAAAGACTGAATAAGAAAAAAATACCAACCAATGATAGACATGTTTGCCTAATATTCTCTCGGGTGACATTATTAAAGAGGTTTTCTGGAACCACAGCATTAATGGGCCAAGTCTAGGATAGACCAATATCAGATCGGTAGGGTGAGGCTCAACTTTTAGCTCCACAACTAATAATATGACTTTGAAGGACAATATCTTTTTTTTCTTTTTGGAAATCTTTTTTTTTTTTGGTTAGGAAAAGGTACACCAACACCTTCTAGGTGATGTTTCCCAACTAGGGTTCTTTAGGACTCGGTGAATGATCCCCAGGACTTACCAAAATAAAGTCTTTTTACATTAAAGACTGGAAACTGATTTCAACATGCTCAAAATTACTTGGAAAAATAGTCAAAAGCAAACATAGTGCAGGGCAAGAATTATACAATGCTTTACCTACTCTACGTCAAGCTTCCATTAGGTAAAAATGCGAAATCTGGTTCCAAAAGACTCAAGCCAATTTTACAGATTTACCATTATAACTAAATCACCAAGGGGTCATAGTTAAAGGACAAGGATAGTAACAGTTTCATTCGGGCCCTGGGGCCTAAAAATATCCAAAGATTCCTCTACCATTTTCGAACACACCAGTATTAAAAATATTTTCAATCTTACTATACAATGTATTTCTTTAAGAATGAATTTGAGGTCTGGTCTACATTTTTTCTTATATTCTTTATATAGATGATATAGGTTCAAAAAATTTTATAGATATATCCTATGTCAATGGACTGTATAAATAGAAATAGGCGATTTCCTCCATATGTACAATAAATGGGGTCAAAGTCTTGGTGTTAAGATATTGGCCACAGCTTCGCCCAAAATTCATTCAGAATTCATCATGTAGATCATCCAGTGTAAATATTGCTTGAATAATTATCTATGTTCGGTCTTTATTTTACTAAAAGCTAATTTTTTTCTAAGTCAAAAGCATCAACTTAGATATTTTACTGTGTTACTGGCCGGGTAGATATAGATTTCGTAGGGTTCGACTCCATTTTTCTCACTGGTTACTATTACAACGTTGAGCTGTTATACCCTCCATCCCGAGATCTTTGTGTTTAGTGCCCTGGGCCCTTCCAAACAAGGGTCTCCATAAATCTCGCAGCAAGGGGAATTATGACAGTAACAATAAATTCAAAGGTCATGTTTTCAATAAAAAAGAACAATGTGAAGCTGAATAAGGAAGTCTACAAGAATGTCACATGTAAACAGGAGAAACGGCCACCACGATAATGCCAAGACATTTGCAACCCATTATACTTAGAGTATGTGCACCGACCGGCCATTACGTAAAACACACAGACAGACATAGTGAACAACATTGATTATCTAATGACAATACCTGTCTCGGGTTACAGTATATCATGCATCATGTCATGAAGTTGATGTGTTGGAATCCAGAAAAAGGGCAAGCATAAGTTTCTGAGTGAATTTGACTAGGGAAAAATCATAATGGGTGGACAACGTGTTTACACAATCTTCAAAATGGCAGGTTTATGAGGTGTTCCTTGGCTGGAGTGGTTAGCATCTACCTAAAGAGGTCTAAGGAAGAACAACTGGTAAACCAACAACAGGGTCATGGGCACCTAAGGCGTGTTTACACAAGAACAGAAGCCTGCAGGTGTAATGTGATGGGACAATGTTCTGCATGGTAACTTCAGATGCTGGAATCCATGTGGATGTGACAAATACCACCTACTTAACCATATATTAGTTATATTCATGCACACAGGAGACAGTATTATAGTGGTTTTATATTTTTGTACATAAGAGCTGTATTGTAGCAGTTATATTCTTGTATATAGGAACAGTATTATAGTAGTTATATTCTTGTACATAGGGGCAGTATTATAGTAGTTATATTCTTGTACAAAGGAGCAGCATTATAGTAGTTATATTCTTGTACATAGTGGGAGTATTATAGTAGTTATATTCTTGTACATAGGGGCAGTATTATAGTAGTTATATTCTTGCACATAAGGAGCAGAAGGAGCAGTATTATAGTAGTTATACTTATTTACATAGTAGCAGTATTTTTGTAGTTATTTTCTTGTACATAGGGGGCAGTATTATAGCAGTTATATTCTTGTACATGGGGGCAGTATTATAGTAGTTATATTCTTGTACATAAGCGCAGTATTATAGTAGTTATATTCTTGTACATAGGACCAGTATTATAGCCGTTATATTCTTGTACATTTGGAGCAGTATTGTAGTAGTAATATTCTTGTACATAGGGGGCAGTATTATAGTAGTTATATTCTTGTACATAGAGGCAGTATTATAGTAGTTATATTATTGATCATAGGAGCAGTATTATAGTAGTTATATTATTGTACATAGGAGCAGTATTATAGTAGTTATATTCTTGTACATAGGGGCAGTATTATAGTAGTTATATTCTTGTACATAGAAGCAGTATTATAGTAGTTATTTTCTTGTACATAGGGGCAGTATTATAGCAGTTATATTCTTGTACATGAGAGCAGTTGTTATGATCCGGTGACCTTGGAGCCGCATGGAACTTTCTCTTAGTTGGTGGAAACTGTACTGACCGCAAATCCTGAACTTAACACCGCAACTAGAAGTAGCCGTGGGGTGTGCCTAACAAATCCTAGACACCTCAAAACAGCCGAGGACTAAATACCCCTATAGATGGAAATAGGAATTCTACCTTGCCTCAGAGCAGAACCCCAAAGGATAGGCAGCCCCGCACAAATATTGACTGTGAGTAGTAGAGGAAAAGACACATGCAGGCAGGAAACAGGATTTAGCAAAAGAGGCCACTCTAGCTAAAATAGGAAAGGATAGGACAGAATACTAAGCGGTCAGTATTAAAACCCTTCCAAAAATATCCACAGCAGAAGATACAAAAAATTCCACCATCTAACTAAAGATGTGGAGCGTATATCTGCAACTCCAGAGAATCCAACAAGACTGAGAAAACACTGACACAATCTAAGCTGGACAAGAGAAAACAAATGAATATCACAGAATTATTAAGCACACAGCATGTGTGCCACAGAAACAAAAATCAGACACTTATCTTGCTGAATTGGCAGCAAGGCAGGAGGAACCAGACAAAGATCCAAAACCTCCCAGAACCATGGACAACTGGAAAGGACTAATGAATCCTGCACACCTAAATATCCCAGTCAGAACTGCAATCAGCAGATACACCTGGCCAAGACTGCAACTCAGGGACAACTGCATTCCCACCTACAACCACTGGAGGAAACCCAAAAGCAGAATTCACAACAGTACCCCCCTTGAGGAGGGGTCACCGAACCCTCACCAGGGCCCCCAGGACGATCAGGATGAGCCAGATGAAAGGCACGGACCAAATCAGCAGCATGGACATCAGAGGCAAAAACTGTTATGATCTGGTGACCTTGGAGCAGCATGAAAACTTTCACTGGAGTAGGTGGTAACTATACTGACCGCAAACCCTGATCTTATCAACGCAACTAGAAGTAGCCGTGGGGTGTGCCTAACAAACCCTAGACACCTTGACACAGCCGGAGGACTAAATACCCCTATAGATGGAAACAGGAATATCTACCTTGCCTCAGAGCAGAAACCCCAAAGGATAGGCAGCCCCCCACAAATATTGACTGTGAGTAGTAGAGGAAAAGACACACGCAGGAAGGAAACAGGATTTAGCAAATGAGGCACACACTAGCTAAATAGGAAAGGATAGGACAGGATACTAAGCGGTCAGTATTAATAGTCCTTCCAAAAATATCCACGGCAGAAAATACAAAAACTCCACAATCTAACTAAAGATGTGGAGCGTATATCTGCATCTCCAGAGAATCCAACAAGACTGAGAAAACACTGACACAGTCTAAGCTGAAAAAGAGAAAAACAACAGAATAACACAGAATATAAGCACACAGCATGTGTGTCACAGAAACAAAAACCAGACACTTATCTTTGCTGAATTGGCAGCGAAGCAGGAGAAGCCAGAAAGTGAACCAACACTTCAGAAGAAACATTGACAACTGGCAAGGACTAATGAATCCTGCACACCTAAATATCCCAGCCAGAACCGCAATCAGCAGATACACCTGGCCAGGACTGTGACTCAGAGACAACTGCATTCCCACTTACAACCACTGGAGGGAACCCAAGAGCAGAATTCACAACAAAAAACCCAAGAATTATCCTCCTGGCCATAACCCTTCCATTTGAGAAGGTACTGAAGCCTCCGCCTCAAAAAACGAGAATCCAAAATCTTCTCAAACACATACTCTAACTCTCCATCAACCAAGACAGGGGCCGGAGGATCAACAGAGGGAACAACGGGCACCACATATTTCCGCAATAAAGATCTATGGAAGACATTATGGATAGCAAAAGAGGCCGGAAGCGCCAATCGAAAAGACACCGGATTAATAATCTCAGAAATCCTATAAGGACCAATAAACCAAGGCTTAAACTTAGGGGAAGAAACCTTCATAGGAATATGACAGGAAGACAACCAGACCAGATCCCCAACCCGAAACCAGGAACCAACACACCGACGACGGTTAGCAAAACGTTGAGCTTCCTCCTGAGACAACACCAAATTGTCCACCACATGAGCCCAAATCTGCTGCAACCTGTCAACCACAGAATCCACACCAGGACAGTCAGAAGGCTCAACCTGCCCAGAAGAAAAACGAGGATGAAAACCAAAATTACAAAAGAAAGGCGAAACCAAAGTAGCCAAACTAGCCCGATTATTAAGGGCAAACTCGGCCAATGGCAAGAAGGCCACCCAATCATCCTGATCAGCAGACACAAAGCATCTCAAATAAGTCTCCAAAGTCTGATTAGTTCGCTCAGTCTGGCCATTTGTCTGAGGATGAAATGCAGAAGAAAAAGACAAATCAATGCCCAGCCTAGCACAAAAGCCCCGCCAAAACCTAGAAACAAACTGGGAACCTCTGTCGGACACAATATTCTCCGGAATACCATGCAGACGAACCACATGCTGAAAAAATAACGGAACCAAATCTGAAGAGGAAGGCAATTTAGGCAAAGGCACCAAATGAACCATCTTAGAGAACCGGTCACAAACAACCCAGATAACAGACATCTTCTGGGAAACTGGAAGATCAGAAATAAAATCCATAGAAATATGCGTCCAGGGCCTCTCAGGGACCGGCAATGGCAAAAGCAACCCACTAGCACGGGAACAACAAGGCTTGGCCCGCGCACAAGTCCCACAGGACTGCACAAAAGAACTCACAGCACGTGACAAAGAAGGCCACCAAAAGGACCTACCAACCAAATCTCTGGTACCAAAAATACCAGGATGACCAGCCAACACAGAACAGTGAACCTCAGAAATCACTCTACTAGTCCATCTGTCAGGAACAAACAGTTTCCCCACTGGACAGCGGTCAGGTCTGTCAGCCTGA
The DNA here is from genome assembly GCF_032444005.1 of Ranitomeya imitator. Classification (NCBI taxonomy): domain Eukaryota; kingdom Metazoa; phylum Chordata; class Amphibia; order Anura; family Dendrobatidae; genus Ranitomeya; species Ranitomeya imitator. Next base: position 677,640,302 of record NC_091286.1, read on the forward strand.
AATTCCTGAAGAACCCGTCGTAAATCAGGGAAAATGGCAGAAAGAACCACCCCTTCTTTCAGAATGCCGACCGGTTCAAGGACCTCAGGAGAATCAGGCAAAAAACTCCTAGAGAGTAGAGAGGGCATCAGCCTTAATATTCTTAGAACCCGGAAGATACGAAACTACGAAATCAAAATGGGAAAAAAAACAAGGACCATCGAGCCTGTCTAGGATTCAGCCATTTGGCAGACTCGAGGTAAATCAGGTTCTTATGATCGGTCAAGACCACAATACGGTGCTTAGCTCCCTCAAGCCAATGTCACCACTCCTCAAACGCCCACTTCATAGCCAACAACTCCCGATTGCCAACATCATAATTGCGTTCAGCAGGCGAAAACTTACGGGAAAAGAAGGCGCACGGTTTCATTAAGTAACCAACAGGATCCCTCTGAGACAAAACGGCTCCTGCCCCAATCTCAGAAGCGTCAATCTCAACCTGAAACGGAAGAGAAACATCCGGTTGGCGCAACACCGGAGCAGAAGTAAATCGGTGTTTAAGCTCCTGAAAGGCAGAGACAGCCGCAGAGGACCAATTAGCCACATCAGCGCCTTTCTTCGTCAAATCGGTCAAGGGTTTAACCACGCTAGAGAAGTTAGCAATGAAACGGCGATAACAATTTGCAAAACCCAAAAATTTCTGAAGGCTCTTCACAGAGGAGGGTTGAATCCAATCATGAATGGCCTGAACCTTAGCCGGATCCATCTCCATAGATGAGGGAGAAAAAATGAAGCCCAAAAAAGAAACCTTCTGCACCCCAAAGAGACACTTAGACCCCTTCACAAACAAAGCATTGTCACGAAGGATCTGAAATACCATCCTGACCTGTTGCACATGAGACTCCCAATCATCGGAAAAAATCAAAATATCGTCCAAATATACAATCAAGAATTTATCAAGATAAGTCCGGAAGATATCATGCATGAAGGACTGAAAAATAGATGGAGCATTAGTGAGCCCGAATGGCATCACAAGATATTCAAAATGACCATCGGGCGTATTAAACGCAGTTTTCGATTCATCACCCTGCTTAATACGAACAAGATTATATGCCCCCCGAAGGTCAATCTTAGTAAACCAACTAGCCCCCTTAATCCTAGCAAACAAATCAGAAAGCAAAGGTAAAGGGTATTGAAACTTGACCGTGATCTTATTCAAGAGGCGATAATCAATACAGGGTCTCAAGGAGCCATCCTTCTTAGCAACAAAAAAAAATCCCGCTCCCAACGGTGAAGAAGATGGCCGAATATGCCCTTTCGTCAAAGACTCCTTAATATAATTCCGCATGGCGGTATGTTCAGGCACAGACAGGTTGAAAAGTCGGCCTTTAGGAAACTTACAGCCTGGAATCAAGTCAATAGCACAATCACAGTCCCTGTGCGTTGGAAGGGAACTGGACTTGGGAATATCGAATCGAATACATCCTGAAAATCAGACAAAAACTTAGGAATTTCAGAAGAGGAAGACGAGGAGATTGACATCAAAGGAACATCATTATGAATCCCCTGACAACCCCAACTAGTCACAGACATAGACTTCCAGTCCAACACAGGATTATGTACCTGCAACCATGGAAAACCCAGCACGATAGCATCATGCAAATTATGCAACACCAGAAATCGACAATCTTCCTGATGGGCTGGCGCCATGCGCATGGTCACTTGTGTCCAAAACTGGGGCTTATTTTTAGCCAAAGGTGTAGCATCAATGCCCCTTAAAGGAATAGGGTTCTGCAAAGGCTGCAAGGAAAAACCACAACGCCTGGCAAATTCAAAGTCCATTAAGTTCAAGGCGGTGCCTGAATCCACAAATGCCATGACAGAAAATGATGACAATGAGCAGATCAAGGACACAGATAACAGAAATTTAGGTTGTACAGTACTGATGGTAAATGAACTGGCGATCCTCTTTGTCCGCTTAGGGCAGACAGAAATGACATGAGAAGCGTCGCCACAATAATAACACAACCTATTCTGACGTCTGAAACCTTGTCGTTCCGTTCTAGACCGAATCCTATCACACACAGCATTGGCTCAGGAATTTGCTCTGAGGACAACGCCACAGCGCGCACAGTTCTGCGCTCCCGCAAGCGCCGGTCCATCTGAATGGCCAGAGACATAGAATCACTCAGACCGAAAGGCGTAGGAAACCCCACCATAACATCTTTAACGGATTCAGAAAGACCCTCTCTGAAAATTGCCGCCAAAGCATCATCATTCCATTTAGTCAACACAGACCATTTTCTAAATTTCTGACAATACAATTTTGACCTTCTTGACCCTGAGACAGGGCCAACAAGGTCTTCTCCGCTTGATCCAGAGAATTAGGTTCATCATATAATAATCCAAAAGCCTGAAAAAAGGAGTATACATTAAGCAAAGCCGGATTCCCAGATTCCAGGGAAAATGCCCAATCCTGTGGATCGCCACGCAGCAGGGAGATGATGATTTTAACCTGCTGAATGGAATCACCAGAGGATCGAGGTCTCAGAGCAAAAAACAGTTTACAGTTGTTTTTAAAACTCAAAAATTTGGACCTGTCACCAAAAAACAAATCAGGAGTAGGAATCTTCGGCTCTAAAACAGGAGTCTGAACAATATAATCAGAAATACCCTGTACCCTATCAGCAAGCTGGTCTACACGAGAAGCTAATTCCTGAACATCCATGCTAGCACAAGACTCCTCAGCCACCCAGAGAAAAAGAGGGAAGAGAAGAGAAAGCAGAGTGCAGAAAAAAAAATGGCTCAACACCTTTCTTCTAAGATGCATTTAACTCGTTATTGGCCAGTTGTACTGTTATGATCCGGTGACCTTGGAGCCGCATGGAACTTTCTCTGAGTTGGTGGAAACTGTACTGACCGCAAATCCTGAACTTAACACCGCAACTAGAAGTAGCCGTGGGGTGTGCCTAACAAATCCTAGACACCTTGACACAGCCGGAGGACTAAATACCCCTATAGATGGAAATAGGAATTCTACCTTGCCTCAGAGCAGAACCCCAAAGGATAGGCTGCCCCGCACAAATATTGACTGTGAGTAGTAGAGGAAAAGACACATGCAGGCAGGAAACAGGATTTAGCAAAAGAGGCCACTCTAGCTAAAATAGGAAAGGATAGGACAGAATACTAAGCGGTCAGTATTAAAACCGTTCCAAAAATATCCACAGCAGAAGATGCAAAAAATTCCACCATCTAACTAAAGATGTGGAGCGTATATCTGCAACTCCAGAGAATCCAACAAGACTGAGAAAACACTGACACAATCTAAGCTGGACAAGAGAAAACAAATGAATATCACAGAATTATTAAGTACACAGCATGTGTGCCACAGAAACAAAAAACACACTTATCTTGCTGAATTGGCAGCAAGACAGGAGGAACCAGACAAAGATCCAAAACCTCCCAGAACCATGGACAACTGGCAAGGACTAATGAATCCTGCACACCTAAATATCCCAGTCAGAACTGCAATCAGCAGATACACCTGGCAAAGATTGCAACTCAGGGACAACTGCATTTCCACCTACAACCTCTGGAGGGAACCCAAAAGCAGAATTCACAACAGGCAGTATTAAAGTAGTTATATTCTTGTACATGAGAGCAGTATTATAGTAGTTATATTCCTGTACATAGGACCAGTATTAAAGGAGTTATTTTCTTGTACATAGGAGCAGTATTACAGTAGTTATATTCTTGTACATAGGTGCAGTATTATAGTAGTTATATTCTTGTACATAAGGAGCAGTATTATAGTAGTTATACTCTTTTACATAGTAGCAGTATTATAGTAGTTATTTTCTTGCGCATAGGGGCAGTATTATAGTAGTTATATTCTTGTACATAGGGACAGTATTATAGCAGTTATATTCTTCTACATAGGGACAGTATTATAGTAGTTATATTTTTGTATATAGGAGCAGTATTATAGTAGTTATATTCTTGTACATAGCAGCAGTATTATAGTAGTTATATTCTTGTACATAGGGGCAGTATTATAGTAGTTCTATTCTTGTACATAGGAGCAGTGTTATAGTAGTTATATTCTTGTACATAGGGGCAGTATTATAGTAGTTATATTCTTGTACATAGGACAGTATTATAGTAGTTATATTCTTGTACATAGGGGCAGTATTATAGTAGTTCTATTCTTGTACATAGGAGCAGTATTATAGTAGTTATACTCGTTTACATAGTAGCAGTATTATAGTAGTTATTTTCTTGTACATAGGGGCAGTATTATAGTAGTTATATTCTTGTACATAGGGACAGTATTATAGTAGTTATATTCTTGTACATAGGAGCAGTATTATAGTAGTTAAATTCCTGTATATAGGGGCAGTATTATAGCAGATATATTCTTGTACATAGGGGGCAGTATTATAGTAGTTATATTATTGTTCATAGGGGGCAGTATTATAGTATATTATTGTTCATAGGAGCAGTATTATAGTAGTTATATTCTTGTACATAGGGGCAGTATTATAGTAGTTCTATTCTTGTACACAGGAGCAGTATTATAGTAGTTATACTCTTGTACACAGGAGCAGTATTATAGTAGTTACATTGTTGTACATAGGGGCAGTATTATAGTAGTTATATTCTTGTTCATAGAGGCAGTATTATAGTAGTTATATTCGTGTACATAGGAGCAGTATTATAGTAGTTATATTGTTGTACATAGGGGCAGTATTATAGTAGTTATATTCTTGTACATAAGGAGCAGTATTATAGTAGTTATATTCTTGTTCATAGAGGCAGTATTATAGTAGTTATAGTCCTGTACATTGGAGCAGTATTATAGTAGTTATATTCTTGTACATAGGAGCAGTATTATAGTAGTTATATCCTTGTACATAAGAGCAGTATTATAGTAGTTATATTCTTGGACATAAGGAACAGTATTATAGTAGTTTTATTCTTGTACATAGGAGCAGTATTATAGTAGTTATATTCTTGTACATAGGAGCAGTATTATAGTAGTTATACTCTTGTACATAGGAGCAATATTATAGTAGTTATATCCTTGTACATAGGAGCAGTATTATAGTAGTTATATTCTTGTACATAGGTGGCAGTATTATAGTAGTTATATTCTTGTACATAAGAGCAGTATTATAGTAGTTATATTCCTGTACATAGGAGCAGTATTATAGTAGATATTTTCTGATACATAGAGGCAATATTATAGTAGTTATATTCTTGCACATAGGGACAGTATTATATTAGTTATATTCGTGTACATAGGGGCAGTATTATAGTAGTTATATTATTGTACATAGGAGCAGTATTTTAGTAGTTATATTCTTGTACATAGGAGAAGTATTATAGTAGTTATATTATTGTACATAAGGGCAGTATTATAGTAATTATATTCTTGTACATAGGGGCAGTATTATAGTAGTTGTATTCTTGTACATAGTAGCAGTATTTTAGTAGTTATATTCTTGTACATAGGGGCAGTTTTATAGTAGCTATATTCTTGTACATAGGGGCAGTATTATAGTAGTTGTATTCTTGTACATAGGGGCACTATTATAGTAGTTATATTCTTGTACATAGGAGCAGTATTTTAGTAGTTATATTCTTGTACATAGGAGCAGTATTATAGTAGTTATATTCTTGTACATAGTGGGCAGTATTATAGTAGTTATATTCTTGTACATAGGGACAGTATTATAGTAGTTATATTCTTGTACATAGGAGCAGTATTATAGTAGTTAAATTCCTGTATATAGGGGCAGTATTATAGCAGATATATTCTTGTACATAGGGGGCAGTATTATAGTAGTTATATTATTGTTCATAGGAGCAGTATTATAGTAGTCATATTCTTGTACATAGGGGGCAGTATTATAGTATATTATTGTTCATAGGAGCAGTATTATAGTAGTTATATTCTTGTACATAGGGGCAGTATTATAGTAGTTCTATTCTTGTACATAGGAGCAGTATTATAGTAGTTATACTCGTTTACATAGTAGCAGTATTATAGTAGTTATTTTCTTGAACATAGGGGCAGTATTATAGTAGTTATATTCTTGTACATAGGGACAGTATTATAGTAGTTATATTCTTGTACATAGGAGCAGTATTATAGTAGTTAAATTCCTGTATATAGGGGCAGTATTATAGCAGATATATTCTTGTACATAGGGGGCAGTATTATAGTAGTTATATTATTGTTCATAGGGGGCAGTATTATAGTATATTATTGTTCATAGGAGCAGTATTATAGTAGTTATATTCTTGTACATAGGGGCAGTATTATAGTAGTTCTATTCTTGTACACAGGAGCAGTATTATAGTAGTTATACTCTTGTACACAGGAGCAGTATTATAGTAGTTATATTGTTGTACATAGGGGCAGTATTATAGTAGTTATATTCTTGTTCATAGAGGCAGTATTATAGTAGTTATATTCTTGTACATAGGAGCAGTATTATAGTAGTTATATTGTTGTACATAGGGGCAGTATTATAGTAGTTATATTCTTGTACATAAGGAGCAGTATTATAGTAGTTATATTCTTGTTCATAGAGGCAGTATTATAGTAGTTATATTCCTGTACATTGGAGCAGTATTGTAGTAGTTATATTCTTGTACATAGGAGCAGTATTATAGTAGTTATATCCTTGTACATAAGAGCAGTATTATAGTAGTTATATTCTTGTACATAAGGAACAGTATTATAGTAGTTTTATTCTTGTACATAGGAGCAGTATTATAGTAGTTATATTCTTGTACATAGGAGCAGTATTATAGTAGTTATACTCTTGTACATAGGAGCAGTATTATAGTAGTTATATCCTTGTACATAGGAGCAGTATTATAGTAGTTATATTCTTGTACATAGGTGGCAGTATTATAGTAGTTATATTCTTGTACATAAGAGCAGTATTATAGTAGTTATATTCCTGTACATAGGAGCAGTATTATAGTAGATATTTTTTGGTACATAGAGGCAATATTATAGTAGTTATATTCTTGCACATAGGGACAGTATTATATTAGTTATATTCGTGTACATAGGGGCAGTATTATAGTAGTTATATTATTGTACATAGGAGCAGTATTTTAGTAGTTATATTCTTGTACATAGGAGAAGTATTATAGTAGTTATATTATTGTACATAAGGGCAGTATTATAGTAATTATATTCTTGTACATAGGGGCAGTATTATAGTATTTGTATTCTTGTACATAGGAGCAGTATTTTAGTAGTTATATTCTTGTACATAGGGGCAGTATTATAGTAGCTATATTCTTGCACATAGGGGCAGTATTATAGTAGTTGTATTCTTGTACATAGGGGAACTATTATAGTAGTTATATTCTTGTACATAGGAGCAGTATTTTAGTAGTTATATTCTTGTACATAGGGGCAGTATTATAGTAGTTATATTCTTGTACATAGTGGCCAGTATTATAGTAGTTATATTCTTGTACATAGGAGCAGTATTTTAGTAGTTATATTCTTGTACATAGGGGCAGTATTATAGTAGTTATATTCTTGTACATAGGAGCAGTATTTTAGTAGTTATATTCTTGTACATAGGGGCAGTATTATAGTAGTTATATTCTTGTACATAGGAGCAGTATTTTAGTAGTTATATTCTTGTACATAGGGGCAGTATTATAGTAGTTATATTCTTGTACATAGGAGCAGTATTATAGCTGTTATATTCTTGTACATAGGAGCAGTATTATAGTAGTTATATTCTTGTACATAGCAGCAGTATTATAATAGTTATATTCTTGTACATAGGGGCAGTATTATAGTAGTTATATTCTTGTACATAGGGGCAGTATTATAGTAGTTATATTCTTGTACATAGGAGCAGTATTTTAGTAGTTATATTCTTGTACATAGGAGCAGTATTATAGTAGCTATATTCTTGTATATAGGAGAAAAAGAGTAGCAGTTATATTCTTTTTGAAAAGGGGTAGTATTATCTTTTTAGATAAAAAGAACTGTCATCTTATAATTTTTCTGCAACATATTTGAAACTCATTAATTGTATGAAATATTCACTGTAAACATGTGTAATGTTCAACTGAATTAGATTTAAGAAGCATTTATTATTATTTATTTTCTGTTCAGAGACTATAAGTTCCAGTAGCAGAAGTAGTGAATCAGCAGCAAGAAACAATGATGTGATAACAATATTAATATTTCCAATGGTGCTGAAAATAGACTTGGTGAAAGGACATGACAAGGGCAAGAAAGGGGTCCAAAGTGCCTCTTCTATGCTGGTATATAAAAGGGCTTTAAATTAAGAGAGATAAAGTGATTTGCCCAGGGCCAAGGGAGTCATCCACTTCACAGTTCAGTGTTTTAACTACAAGGTCACTCCTCCACGGTGCTTAATATGCGATTCTATTTTTATGTCTTTGACTTCAGTCCTTCTGATTGTGAACGATTCACAACAGAAAAAATAACAACGTAACAATGAGAGTTTAGTAGATAAACAACTATTCTGTACTACAAAAAATAAATGGTGCAGAAGTGATTCTAGGGATCGTAACTTTAGATCCACAATTGGAATACTTGTTTCCTACCCCACACATTAGAGCAAAAATAAAAAAAAATGTTTTAAAAAAAATCGCCAGTGTTGCAATTCCCAATCATCTTTTAAAAAAAGTGTTATGAGTCTGAATTTATCTCAAGGTTTTTTCACCATAAAACCTTTAGTCCGCGATGGCCAGTGAAAGCCCCATGAATCCCATTATTATTATTATTTATTATTATAGCCTCATTTATTCCATGACGCTTTACATGTGAGGAGGGGTGTAAATAATAAAATCAAGTACAATAACCTTAAACAATACAAGTCATAACTGGTACAGGAGGAGAGAGGACCCTGCCCGCGAGGGCTCACAATCTACAAGGGATGGGTGAGGATACAGTAGGTGAGGGTAGAGCTGGTCATGCAGCGGTTTGGTTGATCGGTGGTTACTGCAGGTTGTAGACTTGTCGGAAGAGGTGGGTCTTCAGGCTCTTTTTGAAGGTTTCGATGGTAGGTGAGAGTCTGATGTGTTGTGGTAGAGGGTTCCAGAGTAGGGGTGATACGCGAGAGAAATCTTGTATACGATTGTGGGAAGAGGAGATAAGAGGGGAGTAGAGAAGGAGATCTTGTGAGGATCGGAGGTTGCGTGCAGGAAAGTACCGGGAGACGAGGTCACAGATGTATGGAGGAGACAGGTTGTGGATGGCTTTGTACGTCATGGTTAGGTTTTTATACTGGAGTCTCTGGGTAATGGGGAGCCAGTGGAGGGATTGACAGAGGGGAGTGGCCGGGGAATAGCGGGGGGACAGGTGGATTAGTCGGGCAGCAGAGTTTAGAATAGATTGGAGGGGTGCGAGAGTGTTAGAGGGGAGGCCACAGAGCAGGAGGTTACAGTAGTCGAGGCGAGAGATGATGAGGGCATGGACTAGGGTTTTTGCAGATTCTTGGTTTAGGAATGTACGGATCCGTGAAATATTTTTGAGTTGAAGGTGGCAGGAAGTGGAAAGGGCTTGGATATGCGGTTTGAAGGAGAGATCAGTGTCAAGGATCCCATGAACAGTTACAGACCCTAATGTCATTCACAGCCCCCAATAAAAGTCACATTGCTCTCAATAATAGGAGCAGGAACATAGATCCCCTGTATTGGGGCAGGCACATGCATACAAAATAACAGCACAGCCTTGTACTGTAGGTTCCCAAGAACTGTGAAGCCACATAATCCCAGTAACAGTGCAGCCACTGAGTCCCAGTAACCGTACAGCCACAGAGTCCCAGTAACATTACAGCCACAGAGTCCACAGTAACAGTGCAGCCACAGAGTCCCAGTAACACTGCAGCTGTGACACCCCAGGAGTTTGGTTGTCACAGTGGTATTACCTTTCTCACAGGGAGGATGATCCAATGCCTGGAAGCGAGGAAAGATCACACCCATACAACACTGTTCTGACTCCAGGCCAGAAGGGGCAGCTCTGATCCAGTTTGTGGGTGGCTTCCCTATATATTCTGACTGGAGGAAGAGTTAGTGAGTCAGTCAGGCAGAGAGCTGGAGCTATGCAGATGTGAGGTGCTGCATCTCCTGTAAGGAAAGTTGGGGTCATGCAGACACGAGGTTCTGCAGCTCCTGGAAAGAGAAGAGAGGAACCGAGGAGATTGTAGGAAACTGTGAAGGAGGAAGGAGCAAAGGAGTAATGAAGGGCTGGAAGGAAGCGGCAACTGAAAAAGTGCAGAAACCGATGGCCGGACGACCAAGGTTGTGGGGGTAACTGTTTGCCCCACAACAGAAACCAGTGGGCAGGAGATTGCAGGTTGCCTGTCCACCATTACACCCGAAGGCACAGCAGCACATAGAGCCCGAAGTCATCTTAGAGACACCTGTAAAAAGACTCGAGTTGCCTGCCATGCGGGTAGTGTCCTACCTAAAGGGACAGAGAGAAATGAGGACCTTGTGTGAAGCCTTAGGCAGCAAGGAACTACAACACAGTGCAGTAAGGAAGGTTTACATCCCCACCTAGCTAGGAGGATCTCCGAATTGTTTCCAGGCTGGCCAGTCCGCACCATCACCTGTGATCCGTACCCTGGACTGTGGCTGCCTACTACTAGTAAAAGATAAAGAGACTACAACCTTGTGTCCTCTAATTCTTACTGGCACTACACCATCTGTCAGCTGCACCCACTACAGCGGGAGCCCTGGGGACAAAGCTTCATCTGTGGGAAGTCATACCATCCCTGCTGCAGTACCATCATCGCCAGAGGACCCGTTTAAGCAGCGTCGGTCAGCCCTGACCGAATACCACAGGTGGCATCACGAACAAACAACTTTCACAAACTTTATTCCCCATTCACATCCCCTTTTATTGGACGCCCAGGGCCACGGACCGGGTCACTGCCACCGTGACACTTACCTTTAAGAACCAGACCCGGTACCAAGTACCCCATGGCCCTGGCGGGCGTTCCACAGCCACAGAGTCCCAGTAACATTGCAGCTAAAGAGTCCCAGTAACATTGCAGCCACAGAGTCCCAGTAACATTGCAGCCACAGAGTTCTAGTAACATTGCAGCCAGAGTCCCAGTAACAGTGCAGCCACAGAATACCAGTAACATTACAGCCACAGAGTCCCAGTAACATTGCAGCCACAGAGTCCCAGTAACATTGCAATCACAGAGTCCCAGTAACGGTATTGTCACATAATCCCAGTAACAGTGCAATCACAGAGTCCCTGTAACGGTATAGTCACATACAGCGGGGAAAAAAAGTATTTAGTCAGCCACCAATTGTGCAAGTTCTCTCACTTCAAAAGAAGAGAGAGGCCTGTAATTGACATCACAGGTGACCACAACTATGAGAGTCACAATGAGAAAACAAATCCAGAAAATCACCTTGTCTGATTTGGCAAAATTTATTTAGCAAATTATGGTGGAAAATAAGTTATTTGGTCATTAACAAAAGTTCATCTCAATATTTTGTAATATATCCTTTGTTGACAATGACAGAGGTCAAACGTTTTCTGTAAGTCTTCACAAGATTGGCACACACTGTTGTTGGTATGTTGGCCCATTCCTCCATGCAGATATCCTCTAGAGCAGTGATGTTTTGGGCCTGTCGTTTGGAAACACGGACTTTCAACTCCCTCCAAAGGTTTTCTATAGGGTTGAGATCTGGAGACTGGCTAGGCCACTCCAGGACCTTGAAATGCTTCTTATGAAGCCACTCTTTCGTTGCTCTGGTGGTGTGCTTGGGATCATTATCTTGCTGAAAGACCCATCCACATTTCATCTTCAATGCCCTTGCTGATGGAAGGAGGTTTGCCCTCAAAATCTTACGATACATGGCCCCATTCATTATTTCATGTACTCGGATCAGTCGTCCTGGTTCCTTTGTAGAGAAACAGCCCCAAAGCATGATGTTGCCACCCTCATGCTTCACAGTAGGTATGGTGTCCTTTGGATACAACTCAGCATTCTGTCTTCTCCAAACATGACAAGTTGTGTTTCTACCAAACAGTTCTACTTTGGTTTCATCAGACCATATGACATTCTCCCAATGCTCTTCTGGATAATCCAAATGCTCTCTAGCAAACTTCAGACAGGCCCGGACATGTACTGGCTTAAACAATGGGACACTTCTGGCACTGCAGGATCTGCATCCATGGTGGCGTAGTGTGTTACAGATAGGAGCCTTTGTTACGGTGGTCCCAGCTCTCTGCAGGTCATTCACTAGGTCCCCTGTGTGGTTCTGGGATTTTTGCTCACCTTTCTTGTGATCATTTTGACGCCATGGGGTGAGATCTTGCATGGAGCCCCAGATCGAGGGAGAATATCAGTGGTTTTGTATGTCTTCCATTTTCTTATTATTGCCTCCAAAATTGATTTAATCACACCAAGCTGCTTGCCTATTTCAGATTCATTCTTCCCAGCCTGGTGCAGGGCTACAATTTGTTTCTGGTATCCTTCAACATCTCTTTGGTCTTCACCATAGTGGAGTTTGGAGTGTGACTGTTTGAGGTTGTGGACAGGTGTCTTTTATACTGATAACAAGGTCAAACAGGCGCCATTACTACAGGTAATGAGTGGAGGACAGAGGAGCCTCTTAAAGAAATTACAGGTCTGTGAGAGCCAGAAATCTTGCATGTTGTTAGGTGACCAAACACTAATTTTCCACCATAATTTGAAAACTAAATCTTGCCAAATCAAACAAGGTGATTTTCCGGATTTGTTTCTCACTTTGACTCGCATAGTTGTGGTCTACCTATGATGTCAATTACTGGCCTCTCTCATCTTTTGAAGTGGAAGAACTTGCACAATTGGTGGCTGACTACTTTTTTCCCCACTGTAATCCCTGTAATAATGCCGTCACAAAGTACCAGTAACAGTGAAGCAAGAAAGATTTCCATTAGCAGTGTAGCCACAGTGAACAGAAGATCAGCAGTACGAGTTGGCCATTTCTCACAGTTCCCGACACTACTATACTTTTCCCTCTTCCTAAAATATCCTACATATTGGCGACTAGATTACTAACAAAAAATTGGAACCTTGTGCAGCTATAGGGCAATTTGAGAAACCCACCCAGATAAAATTATATGTAAAAATTAAAATAGTTGCACAAATATGAATATTGTTAAACTTTGTCCACACGTGTGTTTCTTCAGGTCTCCATTTAGTTTTCGTAATTTGAATAGAAATAATCTATAAATCATAAAGTGTGCACAATCCAACATAAATATGTCACACTCTCACTTAATACAATATAATATTTTTATTAAATCATTTTTTAAATGTCAAAGTGTGGGCATCCCTTTGGTTTTTGGGTAAGTATACAACATTTTTTACTTATTTATGATCATGTATTTGCTACTATAATTCTATACAAAAGGGTATATCTGCACATATTCATCTTTGGAAGTTTAATCTGCCACATGTCCCATATGTACCCATTGAATATCTCACTAACATAGATCTTTATGATTATATTTACCGTATATACCCCTATCTATGTATATCTGATTTTAGGTCTTGTAGTGCCCCGTATTTATTATATGCTATTTATATAAAAAAAAAAATAAAGATATAATAATAATACATTAATTGAAAGCTTGACAGGTTATTTTTGTAGGGTTATAATACAATAATAATAATGCTTAGAAAAGAGTAATATGCTACTCCTTTAAAGAGACAAAAAAGCCAGAGAGCCAGACAAATCAACGGGAAAGCAAAAAGTATCAAGAAAGATCATAACAGCTCCCACATCATTTATCATGTCCGTCATGTTCAATTTCTCTGGATAGGGGCAATAAACGATTAAACAAATCTCATTTGCATCCATAGGATGCCCACGTCTAAAAGATGGGGAGCCTGAAAGAGGGGGACCTCCTTTCTTAACTTCATCATTTCCTAAAAGGGGTATCTGGAATCCAGTTTTCAAAACCGGACAACCCCTTTAAAGACGAAGAGGAAATAATATTAAAATCCCAAAATAGATATTTATGAGCCCAACTGCACGATTAATACATCTTCTAGTAGAATTCAGCCTTCCGTGGAGATTCATTTAAACACTTTAACATGCAAGATGTAATGAATGGCCGAGGCACATCAAGTCATTGTACGCTGAACCCAACGAAGCCTTCAGACAGGATCCATATGGTATCAATTTGTCTTCACTTTCGATGGTGTGCGAGAGAAAGAATACAGATATCTGGAAATTTACTAACATGTCTAGACCGTTCTGTCAGCTAAACCGGGAGCTGCCTGGAATAATCCATAACGAGCTACTCATCCCATATTTCCTACTGGGTAATTAGTCTACGAAAGAAAAATACCATATACCATGCTCAGTATGGGTAGCCTCGGAAGAAAGCTATGAAAACCTTGCTGGCCAATGGGTTAAACACCCTAATATCTGCTCACCATTACATAATATTAACTTACTTGCCGAAACTAAATTACCCTTTTCTCAGTTGACAACAGTCTCGAATTTGGCAGAATTGTCTTGACTTCTCAGATGTCATCCAAGTAAATTCAGAGGTACACTGGGCCAAAATGGATGGATGGTTTACAAATTTGCTCAAATATCTGTGTTTCTGCCCAACTTAAGGGAATTCCTGTTGGCTTTCCCAAGGATGGAGACTTAACATTAACGTCTTGTCCTGCTATCATCACTTTGAACCATGGTTGTCCCATATGTTTTTGTATTTAGCACAAATAGGGAGTGGCCCCCTTTTTACTGTTCATGTTTAGTCTCTCCAAAGCTCGGTGTCTGGGACGGTGATTCTCTGCCACTGTTCACACTACTAGGTAGGTTTTAATACTAGAGAGTGTAGGTCTGTCCCAATTGGGTACAACTTGCCGCGGTGGGAAAGCTTTATGCTTTTTTTGATCAAAAACAGCCGTTACTAAATACCCTATGTTATTTAATGCATTTGCTTTTTTACTTATTTATTTTTATTAGGGTATATGCACACATTGTCTTTTTTGGTTTTGCTTGTTTCTATGGCCAGTGTGAACATGCCTTTACATCATGCATGTTTTCAAGTCATACTCCGGCTCAGTTTTCTGCTTTTCTTTCTCCTCCTAGACTGATGATTTATTCTCAAAATTATCAAGTCACGGGTAAAATCCATATTCGATGAAGAAGGATTTTACCCATGAATTGAGAATGAAAAGTCAATCCAGGTAGCAACAGAAGCAGATTTCTCTAATAAGATAAATTACAAATAGAGATGAGCGAACCCAAACTCTCAAGTGTGTGGTGCTGAACTTCGAACTTGGATTTCTCCCGGAAGTCCATTTTAGTTTTCGGTGTTCCGGGAGAACAGAGAGAGAAATAAAGAGAGAGACATTCTGCTTCATTTGGCAGCCCCCAGTGCTTACTGCAATCATTTTACAACACCAAAGTTCAGATTCCCATGAACGTCTATTGGGTTCTTGTTCCGGCAGAATTCCGGTAGCCGAACCGAACCGTTCATTTGAACCTCACCAACCAAACATCCACAGGTTGGCTCAACCCTAAGTTCGGATTCCCATGAACTTCTATTGGGTTCTGGTTCCGGCAGAATTCCGGTAGCCGAACCGAACCGTTCATTTGAACCTGACCAACCAAACATCCACAGGTTGGTTCAACCCTAAGTTCAGATTCCCATGAACTTCTATTGAGTTCTGGTTCCGGCAGAATTCTGGTTGCCCAACCGAACTGTTCATTTGAACCTGACCAACCAAACATCCACAGGTTGGCTCAACCCTAAGTTCGGATTCCCATGAACTTCTATTGAGTTCTGGTTCCGGCAGAATTCCGGTAGCCGAACCGAACTGTTCATTTGAACCTGATCAACCAAACATCCACAGGTTGGCTCAACCCTAAGTTCGGATTCCCATGAACTTCTATTAAGTTCTGGTTCCGGCAGAATCCTGGTAGCCGAACCGAGCTGTTCATTTGAACCTGACCAACCAAACATCCACAGGTTGGCTCAACCCTAAGTTCGGATTCCCATGAACTTCTATTGAGTTCTGGTTCTGGCAGAATTCCGGTAGCCGAACCGAACCGTTCATTTGAACGTGACCAACCAAATATCCACAGGTTGGCTCAACACTAATTACAAAGTCTCTTGTTTTTATGTGTCCTATTCATTTAGGAAAAAAAAAGTAAAAAGATGGTTACTCATTGATTGGAACCTGATATTTATTGTTATTGACAATGACACAAATATTATTAACCATGACAATAGTTATAATATACTATTTTTTTTAATATATGGGATTTATTTATTTTTGAGGCTAAATATATAGTAGGATACGTATTTCTTGGTCGTAATAACACAATTATTTTCCATTTTTTTTGTACACAATACCTTGATGATCCACAGTCCAGCTCATTTCCTATTCCCAATATATACCCTTGCCCCCACCTCCATCTCCGCACCCTCCCTGTCTTAACATTCTGTCAAGCAATGGTCTGTAAAATAGTTATCCAGCCCAGCAGACAGGCAAGTGCCGTTTGAGAGTAATTTCAGCCCCCAGCGTTTAGCCAGGGGCAAAGCAAGCGTGCTCTCTAACTGATCAACCTGGATATTTCATTATTCATTAATTTACTGTTTAACCAAATCCCACTCATTATCAGAGGCAACGCTTGGCAGAGCCCAGAGAACAGTAGCAGTTGGTGTCAGGCGTGGAGAATTGGCCCATTTGATCCTGGGCTGTTTTATTATTCAACACTACTGACTGAAGAAGAAAAAAAAAAGCCTATGAATAATAAAGAAGCAAAAGCATGTTTGAGCTGAGATGCATGACACAGCCTAACAAAACAGTAGCATTTAGAAAATTAAAGGGTACTTGGCCCTGCGTCTTTTTTTTTTTTCTTCTTTTTTTCTTGTGTTGTCGTCTCCATTACGTCTGGCTATCGGCAAGTCAGATATATTTTATTGTTTTTCCTAAATGTGCCTGAATAATGAGACAAAATATCCATGTCTTAACACAAAATCAAGCACAAAACCGCAAAATAAAATAAAACAACAAAGAGAAAGGTAAAATAATAATTAAAAAAATAACAAAAGTGAATAATAAAAAATAATTAGACATCGATAAAAATAAAATACTAGATAAAAATAAAATAAAAGCATAATTTAAAAATACAAAATAACAAAATGACAGAGTACAACAATCAGAATAATTAAATGTCATTAAAGCTAAAATACAAGATAAAACTAAAAATAAAACATAATGCAAACGTAACAAAATTCAATAAGCAAAATGCAAAAGAGAAAGCTTCAATAAAAATAAAATAGACCAAAAATGAAATGATATGTAATCTTAATATCAATGAAATCGATCAAATTCTTGAAAAAAAAGAAAGACAGTTTTATTATTTTATTCTGTAAATGCTGAAGATTTTAATTTTAGCATCAATAAAGAGAGAAAAAAACTGTTTCATATTTGACTCACTTTGCGTTAATTAATGTAAAAGTAGGAGAAGAGTTCGCGGATTAAATAAATGTACGAGGACAGAGGAAAAAGAGCAAAATAAAACGAAAAGAAATTGGTAATACAAAACTAAATAAAAATTGAGATAATTCTTCACAATATGCGGTATACATTTTTAAATTTGGTAAATTTTATTTTTTTACATAAAAAAGAATATTTGATTGACATTGTTGCAGTTATTATGAGAATAGTAAAATGTTGTAGAAAGAATGCAGAGGAAATCAATTTCTACAAGTCTTGGAAATCCGTTGTGACCGTTTTATAATTTGGGAGTCAAGGGGGGAAAGAGAGAGAGAGAGAGAGTGAGACAGATAAAGGTAGAGGGACGGGGAGAGGGAGAGAGATAGAATTCTCTGTCTCCAAAGTTTCGGTCCCCATTGTTTTAAATGGTGTCCGGGTTCAGGTTCAGAATCAAATTTTGAACCCAAACTTCCATGAATCCGCTCATCACTACATATTAGTTAAAATCATAACAGGAAGACAAAGCAGGCAACGTTTGGTCTTTCTCAAGCTTAAAAAAATACCGCTTTTTTTTAGGCTGGAGAAAGGCCAATTATGGTCGAAACGTTCACTGCTTTTGTCTTCATACTCTGATTTTATTTAATATGGAATAAAGATTATGATTTATTATAGCGCCATTAATTCCTTGGCACTTTACATGTGAAAATACATAATAAAAACAAGTCTAATAATCTCAAACTATAGAAGTCACCGACTGGTACAGGAAGAGAGAGGACCCTGCCCGCGAGGACTCACAATCTACAAGGGATGGGTGAGGATACAGTAGGTGAGGATAGAGCTGGTCGGGCCGCGGTTTGGTGGAACGGGAATTACTGCAGATTTTAGGTTTGTTGGAAGAGGTAGATTTAAGATCAATATAAGAAAGACAAATTCGCGCACAACGAGATTTAATGAGAAAAAGGGGAAGGAATATATCCTATGTTTAATAGAAAGACACAAACCTTAAAAAAACACAAATACATGAACAAGCACTCAATGAATGTAAAACTGCAGATGTAAAAAATTGCACTATTCCCACAATCACATCTGGCCAAACAAGCGTATGTTAGAAATTACATAATACAGTACGTCAGATGAATTAGCAGCAAAATGAGTCACGTGCAACCCAGACTAATATAAAGGACAAAAAAATGTGTTAGTTGAGCCAATGTTAACAATGAACACTAAACAATAGTGCGCACCACCTTTAGCTGTAACGATAATACTCAGAAGCCAATAGTCATTGAGAGGTCGTTAAAATGGAGATGGAACAGTTCGCCAAATAGTTTTTTAAAAATAGCTATTTCCACCTCATAGAAAAAAAAGAGTGAGGGATGATGGCGTATGGTAGAAAACAAAAACAAAAAGAACTAAAAACACCAAAATCAAAAAAGCAAAAAAGGAAGAAGCGGCCCCGGCCGGTGGCCAGGCTTTACTGAAAGGAACAAGGCGTTTGGCGTACTGCACTAGGATGAAGCTGGGTCGGAAACCCGTAGCAGATATGCCATGTGTTACCTTATACAGAGCGGTGATTCTGGGTGAGGGAGAGATGCTCCTTTCTCATAGCTCCTGCTGGTGTCGTTATCCGGAGTCCAGGGTTGCTTGTAGAGTCACCGATGTCCGCTGTAGTAAGTGCTTCCTTGCAGGTCCTTTCTGCTATCAGTACTCCTACATTGTCAGAACTTTGAATAATCCCGCCATCTCACGTGACCGGTGACGTCACGGCAGGTCCTGCTTCACCGCTTCACCACTACACACCTGCAAGGAAGCACTTACTACAGCGGACATCGGTGACTCTACAAGCAACACTGGACTCCGGATAACGACACCAGCAAGAGCTATAAGAAAGGAGCATCTTTCCCTCATCCAGAATCACCGCTCTGTATAAGGTAACACATGGCATATCTGCTACGGATTTCCGACCCGGCTTCATCCTAGTGCAGTACGCCGAACGCCTTGTTCCTTTCAGTGAAGCCTGGCCACCGGCCGGGGCCGCTTCCTCCTTTTTTGCTTTTTGCTTTTGGTGTTTTTAGTTCTTTTTGTTTTTGTTTTCTACCATACGCCATCATCCGTCGCTCTTTTTTTTCTGTGAGGTGGAAATAACAATTTTTAAAAAACTATTTGGCGAACTGTTCCATCTCCATTTTAAGGACCTCTCAATGACTATTGGCTTCTGAGTATTATCGTTACAGCTAAAGGTGGCGCGCACTATTGTTTAGTGTTCATTGTTAACATTGGCTCAACTAACACATTTTTTTGTCCTTTATATTAGTCTGGGTTGCACGTGACTCATTTTGCTGCTAATTCATCTGACGTACTGTATTATGTAATTTCTAACATACGCTTGTTTGGCCAGATGTGATTGTGGGAATAGTGCAATTTTTTACATCTGTAGTTTTACATTCATTGAGTGCTTGTTCATGTATTTGTGTTTTTTAAGGTTTGTGTCTTTCTATTAAACATAGGATATATTCCTTCCCCTTTTTCTCATTAAATCTCGTTGTGCGCAAATTTATCTTTCTTATATTTATTCCCTTTGACAAAACAGTGGTTGTTGTCTAAATTCGCAGCAATACGAGATTTTATAATACCCAGTGCCGCTGTATACTTTTACATAGATTTAAGATCAAGTTTGTATCATGAATCTGTTTCCTTTGTGCTTCGACTTCTCTAAATTTCTCCGAATTGACTCTGCAACTGGCCAAAGGGTTACATAAAGGGGAAAAAGAAGGGAAAAAAAGTCAGGCTCTGCATTGGGGGCCCATTCTAAACTTTGCTATAGGGCCCCTGTCTTATGTCAATGCCAATGAAGTCTCATTTTCTAAAAAAACGAAACCTGAGCCTCGTGTTGTGTCATGCTATCATCAAATTAGAAACATCTACCTGCTCCAATGCGTTAAATATTAAACCGCTATATACCTTTACATTGACGCCGCGGTGAACGACCTTTCACTATTTGTTTCGCCTATAATGTATCTTAGTAAAATCTAATGGTTCAAAAATATTTACTTAATTGCCAGCTTTTACCTGAGCAGTGATCCGTGCCCACTCCAGGAACACAGGAATAACTTTATGTTTAGGAAAACAAGAGCAATTTTCTTATAGTTGGTGACCGGTGGAGGCACAGAGAGCAATCAAAAGTGGATTATAGGGGTTATACAGGGTTCATTTTCCAAAACTAACTCCACTCTTGTGTCTGGTACTGAAACTTAACACTATGTAAGTAAAACGGTTTGAACTGCAGTACCAGGCACAGCCAATGGGCAAGAATGGCCCTGTTTTAGGAATAAAAATTGTAGAAAAATGTGATTAATTTTTCTAAACTTGGATAACCCCTATTTTTAGTAGTCTAATCAATATTACAATGTTACTCCAGGCAAACATTTCCATAAAAATAATCCCCTCAGAATTAGCTGATTTTTGGCTTTCAAGACCAACTTTAGTTCCCATTTTTTTATTATCACCTGCAATTTTTTCTTCTTTTTTTCATTATGGACCTATATTGTAATTTTTTTGTTTGTTGGAACCAGTTGTACTTTTTATTGTATCATTTTGGGGTATATGTAATTTATTGGCCACTTTTCTTCATTTTCTTAAAAAAAGGAATGATGAAGCAAATACTATCTTTACATTCGCACTGTCACGGGGTTGCCACAACAGAGAGGAACCAGAAGACCACAGCGTCTGGTGGCTCCCACTCTGCCACTGAGAAGAAGCACTTCTTCAATGTGTATTAAATGTGTTACTGTTTATTTATTTCAACAGGAGTTAATTGGCCATGTTGCAGATTTCTGCATTCAGCTGTGCTCGGTTAGCCACTCCTTTTCTCTATAAAATCTGGGCTCGATTACCAAGCCCTTGTCTGAGTTAGCAATTGCTGCAAGACTTAGGAGTGGGAGAAGCTGATTTTGTGAAGGAGTGTTGGAGGAGTTTATTAGCAACTACTGTCTAGTTGGTACGCTTGGTAATTCCTTATCCTTCCCTTTTTTGCTTTCTTCCCCCTCTCTACACACCCTAGTGAATACCTCTGTTATATGTGAGTGTACATTTTGCGTGTGTGGAGTTTTCAGTTTACCCTTTTCCTTGTTACCTTGTCTGTCGGGTTGGTGCTCTGCAGTGCACAGTAGCGCCCCTGTTCCCTTGGTGGGGGAAGAGGACCGATGAAGGGCTAATCTAGGAGATAGGGCAAGTGTGGAAGCCCCGGCGTCTTCCCCATCTTAAGTATCCTGGGGAACAGGGAGAGCTAGGGCGCCCCCTAGTGTTAGGGCCAGGAAAGGAGCCCCTGGTCCCAGGTCACTCGCCAGTCGAATCATGACACCCTCATATCAATTATTTAACCCATTTAGCCGAAAAGTTTTTCTACCCATGTATTAATATAGGAGAAAGTACCAAAACTTTTTTGCAGCTTTTTGCATAACCATTTGTATTTCTATGGCTGAGCCATTGAAAAATGGTGGAAAGCGAACATCAATGTCATCTACTCTAAATGGCAAAATGTTTACCCAACGGGGATGATACTGTTTGATCTCTCCCATGAACACCACTAAATATGACAACAGCCATCTACGTTATACTTTTTTGTTACATTTTATGGGATTGATGTCACTTTTTACACTTATGGTGGCACATAGTAGAATTTTTTTGTAGACTAAAGTAATAAATGTTTTTTATCCATTAGTTTGGATATTCAGATGCTTTCATGTTTGTTGCTGTCACAGTCCTGTTTATGCAGGGCTTACTTAAGGGTGGCCACTAAGGATGATAGGGCTTCTGCTATGTGACTCTACCTTGGATGGCAGCTGTACACAGACAATGTAGTATTGCTTGGTTAGGTCATCTGCTAAAGTCACAATGGTCATAAATTTTGACCAGAGGTCAAGACATGGTTTTAAGACTCTAACCCCATCCTTCTGTACAGCACTGTTCGCAGAAGGACAAAGAGAGATAGCATAGATTACACATGCCCTGCAGCAAACAAATCCAGCTGACCATTCCAGGTTCTAGTAAAGGGACGATATAGACTTTTTAGCTAAGAGGTTCTTATAAATAGGTGACCACAGTTAAAAGTTTCATCTTTAATAGACATTGTAGGGATTCAGGCTCATCAGTAGGCAGTGTTCACACAGGCACTGGATTCTTCTGTCAAAACAATGTGATGTTTATTTCCACAGGTTGTACAGCACCGAAAATCAAATCCATAAGCACAAAAGCCTAGCCTTGTCCAGGCACTAATGCGACACCGCCTGGGCTGTGGGGTACTCGGAAGTGGGTCGGATGTTTCTTAAAGGGGTGGTCATGGCAGCAGGGACCCGGTCCGTGGCCCTGGGCACGCAATTAAAAAGGATGGATGATGGAAAGGAATAAAGTTTATACAGGAAAAAAGGGATTATTCATGATGCCACCTGTGGTACTCGGCCATGGATGGCCGACGCTGCTTAAAGGGACCGCTGGGGATGATAGGGATTCAGCTGAGATGGTTTGGCTCCCCACAGGTGGAGCGGGGGCCCCAAGGCTACCAGAACAGTCTATGAGATGTTGTGGATGTTGGGGTGCCGGAATGATTGGAGGACACATCGACTGTAGTTTCTTTACCTTTAATTGCAGATGCAGTCCGGGGCACTGGTGACAGGTGATCTTGGAGATCCGGGCAGCCTGGAAGCAGTTCAGAATCCCCCTAGCCAGGTGGTGTTGGAGGCCTCCCTACTGTGCTGTTCTCTAGGTTCTTGATGCCTTAAGCTCTCTTCAAGTCCCTCTCTCAGTCTGTCCTTTAAGTGGAACACTGCCCGCATGGCAGGCAGCTCGGGCCTTTTCCAAGTGTCACTCCCTCGTGGTGACTCCGGGCTCTAGTATGCTCCCGTGCCTTCCGGTGTCACTTGTGGCCAGGAGACTTGCAATCTCCTGCCCTCTGGATTGAGTTGCTGGGCATGACGTCCCCACACAACCACAGACTCTGGTGTCCAGTCTTTTGTGATCTGTCCTGGGGTGAGTAAAGTTGCAGCTCCAATCCCCCAGCTGTTCCTCACTTGCCCCCTCTTCCTTCTCTGTCTCTCACTCAACTCCCTCTAACTCCGCCTCCAGACCAGAACTTATATGGCAGCTCCCCTGGGTTTAGAGCTCCCCCTTCTGGTCTGGAGTCAGGAAAGTGTTGCATGCTAGTGTTACCTGCCAAGGGGATCCCTTTCTGCTTCCAGGCATGACATCACCCCCTGTGAGGGAGGCAATGCCACTGTGGCAACCGGACCCCTGGGGTGCCACATTAACTAAACAACATAGACCCTGGCTACTCACAAACTGCTGAGCTAGTCGCAGTTGAGTCAAACAAAATGGCTATTGTCCATAGCTACCACTGATACTTACAGTTTGGTGCACACAACCCTGTATACATGCCTATCAAAGAGACTCTGGTTTGTCTCTCTAAAGCTCCAACACAACCCACACTGCTCAGCTTCCTCCAGTCAACTGACTAAAAATGAGCCCAAAGCCTAGCTCTAGACATAGATAGCCAGGTGGTAAAAAAACAGCAGGAAAAAGGCAGCACCGCTTACCTGCCCAGGTTTCTGAACGAATGCCCTACAGGATGCAGCCAGCCCATATAGCAAAGATGTTGGCAACACAGGTGCAAAAACTAAATAGACAGCCACTCACCACCTACTCATTCATGGAGGGGGTGACTGCTTTGTATACATTTGCACAATAAAGGGCTGTATAGGATGCTGTTCACATAGAGGAAATGCATAGTGTCTGGTTCTCAGCCTATTAGTCACGCCCATACTATTCGATTAGGCGGGCTGGCCAGTGCTCTCTCAATGCATCCCAGTGTGAACACTCCTGTATACAAAACCAAGGGTGCAGCCAAGCCCAGCACGTTTGGTCTTATATACAGGGGTGTTCACACTGGGATGCATTGAGAGAGTGCTGGGCAGCCCACCTAATCGAATAGTAGGGGCGTGACTAATAGACTGAGAACCAGACAATATGCATTTCCTCTATGTGAACAGTGTTCTATGCAGGCCTTTATTGTGCAAATGTATACAAAGCAGTCACCCCCTCCATCAATGGGTAGGTGGTGAGTGGCTTTCTATTCAGTATTTTGCACATGTGTTGCCAACATCTTGCCATGTAGGCTGGCTGCATCCTGTAGTGCATTTGTTCAAAGACCTGGGCAGGTAAACGGTGATACCTTTTTTCTGCAGTTTTTTTTAGAAGATTTTAGTCCTCTTTTGTGCCTTTGCTATTAGTTTAGTGATAGCTAGCCATGTGTGCATAATCAGAACCTCCAGTTCTAGGTTTTAAAACTATCCAACCTGGCTTTCCTACATACCCTCCCCCTCGGCCCAAAGCTGGTGCCTGGGCATCATCTGCCAACACCCAGAACCTACAGGGCTTTAAATTGACCCGAGAAGGAGGCTCATCCTTGCTAACATGAGGATGACCTTGTAACTCTAAGAACCTGCCCTTATTTTTAGACACCAATTTTCGATCATGCTGATTATTAAAAAATGGCAAAATTTCTGCCACTATGACACACTCAGTGTTGACTTCTGTCCGGGCCAACAAGAAAGGGGTTTTGAGAGGGTCCCTATGCTTCTAGTACAGCATCTACTGTATTTGTTATTAATTGGTCTTGATGTTTGATGGTGTGTGAGAGAAAGAATACAGATGTTGTATCTGTACATTAACTAATATGTCTAGACCGTCCTGCGTTCTGTCATAGAATCATAGAATGGTGGAGTTGGGACCTCCTGGGTCATCTGGTCCAACCCCCTGCTCAAAGCAGGATTCACTAAATCATCCCAGACCCAGCCTCTGTTTGAAGACTTCCATGGAAGGAGAACTCACCACCTCTTATGGCAGCCTGTTCCACTCATTGATCACCCTAACTGTCAATAAGTTTTTTTTGTAATATCTAATCTGTGCTTCCTCCTATTCAGTTTCATCCCATTGCTTCTAGTCTTTCCTTGTGCAAATGAGAATAAAGATGATCCTTCTACAATGTGACAGCCCTTGATATATTTGTAGACAGCTATTAAGTCTCCCCTCAGTCTTCTTTTTTGTAAGCTAAACATTCCTAAATCCTGTAATCGTTCCTCATAGGACATGGTTTGCAGACCAGTCACCATTCTGGTTGCTCTTCTCTGAACTTGCTCCAGTTTGTTGATGTCTTTTTGAAAATGTGGTGCCCAAAACTGGACACAGTATTCCAGATGAGGTCTGACCAAAGAGGAGTAGAGGGCAATAATGACCTTGCGTGATTTAGACTGTATGCTTCTGTTGATACATCCCAGAATTGCATCTGCCTTTTTTGCTGCTGCATCACACTGTTGACTCATGTTCAGTCTGTGATCTATTAGTATACCAAAATCTTTTTCATATGGGCTATTGCTTAGCCCTCTTCCTATTCTTTATATGCTTTTTTCATTTTTATTGCCCAGATGTAGTACTTTGCATTTTTCCTTGTTAAAAACCATTCTGCTGGTTGCTGCCCACTGCTCCAGTTTAATTATATCCTTTTGAATCCTCTCTCTCTCTTCTCTAGTATTAGCTATCCCTAGTAGCTTTGTGTCATCAGCAAATTTAATCAGTTTACCCTCAATTCCTTCATCTAAATCATTGATAAAGATGTTGAACAATACAGGGCCCAGGACAGAGCCCTGTGATACCCCACTTGAGACATTCTTTCAACTGGATGTGCAGCCATTTACGACCACTCTTTGGGTCCGAACACTAAGCAAGTTATGAATCCTACCTATCAAGTCCATTCCATACTTTGTCATTTTTTCAATAAGGATGATGTGAGATACTTTGTCAAATGCTTTGCTGAAGTCAAGATATACAATATCTACAGCATTTCCCTGATCCACCCAGTCACTGATTCTGTCATAGAAGGAAATTAAGTTAGTCTGACAATGACTTATTAGTTACAGTTATAGTATGTTTCGCCCCAGCAGTTTGCCTCCAGCAGTTCGCCCCCAGGTACATCCTGTTCGTGACGCCAAGTTGAGTCGCCCACCAGGGCAGTGGGGTACTCGGTACCAGGTCCAGTACTTGAAGGGACGTCACAGCTGTCTGCAACACAGTCCATGGCCCTGGGTGCCCAAGTAAAGGGAAAGGTCTTCAAGACCCAGCCTGACACGGCCAATTTTTATAATTCTGACCACTGTCCCTTTATGAGGTTTCAACGGATCCCACTGATTCTGAGAAGGTTTTCTCATGACATATTGTACTTTATGATAACAGTAAAATTTCTTCGATATGACTTGTGTTTATTTGTGAAAAAAGTTGAAATTTGGCGAAAAGTTTGAAAATTTTGCAATTTTCAAACTTTTAATTTTTATGCCTTTAAATCAGAGAGTCATATCACACAAAATAGTTAATAAATAATATTTCCCACATGTCTAATTTACATCAGCACAATTTTGGAACCAAAATTATTTTTTGTTAGAAAGTTAAGGGTTAAAAGTTGACCAGCGATTTCTAATTTTTTCAACAAATTTTACAAAATCATTTTTTTCAGGGACCACCTCACATTTGAAGTCAATTTGAGGGGCCTATAGGAAAGAAAATACCCAAAAGTGACACCATTCTAAAAACTGCACCCCTTAAGGTGTTCAAAAGCACATTCAAGAAGTTTATTAACCCTTCAGGTGCTTCACAGCAGCTAAAGGAACATGGAGAGAAAAAATGAACATTTAACTTTTTAGTCACAAAAATTATATTTCAGCAACAATTTTTTATTTTTACAAGTGCAAAAGGAGAAAATGGACCACAAAAGTAGTTGTGCAATTTCTCCTGATTGTGTGGATACCCCACGTGTGGGGGAAAACCACTGTTTGGGTGCACGGCAGGGCTCGGAATGGAAGGAGTAACGTTTTGGAATGCAGATTTTGATGGAATGGTCTGCAGGCGTCATGCTGCATTTGCAGAGTCCCTGATGTGCTTAAGAAGTGGAAACCCCTCACAAGTGACCCACAGCACAAAAGCATTGTACATTGCCATCTGTACAATGTGCATGGCCAATTTTTTGTACCATACTTTGGCTTTTTGCATGGCACTGTATGGTTGAAGGACCTGATCTGAGAGATCTACGCCCCCCATGTACCGATTGTAGTCCAAGATACAATCTGGCTTTGGGACTTGTGTTGTGGTCCCACGAACAGTGACAAGGAAGCTGTTGTCACGGTGTATGGTGGTCATGATAAGGACATCCCTTTTGTCCTTATACTTGACCACCAGCATGTTGTCGCTGCATTGGGCTCTGCTTTCCACTTTTCTCAGCATTTGCCCAATTAGCGGCTTAGGGAGGCTCGCTGATTTTTTCGCATGGTTCCACATGCAGCTGTACCTCTGGCAGAGAGGGCCTTGAAGAGTGGGACAGTGGTGTAAAAGTTATCAATGTAGATGTGATAACCCTTATCCAGCAGTGGGTGCACCAAAACCCACACAATTTTCCCACTCACCCCCAGGATGGGGGGGCATTCAGGGGGGTTAATTTGGGTGTCCTTCCCCTCGTAGACCCTAAATCTGTGGGTGTACCCTGAGGTACTTATGCACAGTTTATACAGCTCTATTCCGTACCTGGCCCTCTTACTGGGCAGGTACTGTCGGAATTTTAGCCTCCCCTTGAAGTGAACGAGAGATTTATCAATGGCGATGTCCCTCTGGGGTGTATACGCCTCAGCAAATTTTCTGCTGAAGTGTTCAATCACTGGCTGAATTTTATATAGACAATCAAAGATAGGATCGTCTCAGGGAGGACATTGTGCATTATCATTATAATGCAAAAATTTATGGATCCCTTCAAAACGTTTCCTTGTCATGGTCATGCGGAATACCGGTGTACTGTAGTATTGGCGAATCTCTGTTTTTTTTATTATGCCCACATGCAGCAAAATTCCCCAAAATGTCATCATCTCTGCTGCATTTATGGGGGTCCATCTGGCGTGGGATTTTGGGTGAAAAATTGTTGGGCATACAAGTTCGTCTGGGCCACCATAAGATTTATTATTTTATCATTGAAAAAGAATTTGAAGAAGTCAATTTCAGTGAGGCCAGTGGTGTCAAACTGGATTCCTGAGCTGCTGCTGAAATCCGGAATTACGGGCTGAAAATTTTCAGGGGGTGCAGTGCATATGGGATCAATTGCTGCAGGAGTTGCCTGGGTCCTAGGGCACCTTGTTGGGGGTCCTTCCTCATCAGATGAGGAGGAGGAATAGATGAATGTGGGATCTTCCTCACTGGCTGAATCCGTGTCGGACGCAATGATGGCGTAAGCCTCCTCTGGTGAATAGCGCCTTGTTGACGAATGGGCAATTTTTTTCCCAAACCCTGGGGATGTGTGTGTAAGTGATGCTTTTACATGTGTAATGTGTGGGGCTTGTGTAATAAGGTACTCTTTATTATAACAAATCAGAGAGAAAAAAAAAGTAAAGAGAAAAAAAAGAGTAAAAAAAAAGTAGAGAAATAAAATGTAGAAAAAAAATAAATAAAAAGCAAAATCAGATGTAAAAAAAAAAGTTTGTATAAAAAAATTAGACATTCACTACACTAATGCCCTCCCTATCAATTTACCCGCCGCAAATAATTCTTTTTTACAAAAGAAAAACGGACGTCAGCAACAATGTGACGTACGCTCCCCTAATGCACTAGGAATTACCTGGCGATAGCAACAAACACTGACGCCGGCAAAACCTAACAAACTACCTATAAAACTACTCTGTACGATTTTTTTTCCCCTACAAGATTGGACGTCATCAAACACTGACGCCGACTAGACCTAATACTCTACCAATAAAACTGGTCTATACGATTTTTTTCTATAAAAGATCGGTCGTCACTAACGCTGTGACGCCGGCTACGCTACCTTGCTACGTCTAAAACTACAACTGTACTAACTATTGTTATCATTTTCAGCAGCGATACTGATCAGAGCTCTGCGGTCACGGGAAGAGCACGAATGCTCTGCGCAGGACGCCGCGCACAGGAAAAAAGTGCACAAAAGTGTGCGTAAAAAATCAATTGGTGGGTGGGGGAGAGGAGTACTGGAACAGGGATGGGGGATGGGAAAGGGGTGGGGGAACTGCTGCTGCTCTGCTGTGATCACAGGAGTCACACAGCGGGCAGATGGCAGCAAAAATTAGAGAGCACAGCAGGAAGCTGAAGCAGGATGCTGAAGCAGGAGGCAGGAGATCGCCGGGTTAATCACACTGGCCACCAATGGATTCCTTCACTCAGGTACACAGAGGGGTTTGGACTACCGCTCTGCACGCCAAATCTGAGAGAAAGATGGCATGCAGGGCGGTGAATGCTATTTTAAATTAACCTCTTTGTCGCTGATTGGCTAGAAGCTATTGTTCCACCAATCAGCGCCATAGGGGTTAATCTGGTGAGGTGACATGGGGATCACCACACCCACTGTGACGGCTGTGATTGGTGCGACGTCACTATGCACAGATCACAGCCGGTCACATGCTTTTTTTTAAAATTAACTTTATTGTCACATAGCTATGATTCGCTTGTCAGAATTGACCAGCCAATCACAGCGATTGCCGATGTGGGGTTTGTTCAAAGATCTTTCCTGGATCTTTCACCGGCCTATAGTTCCCTGAGTCCACTTTCTTCCCTTTTTTGAAAATAGGAACAACATTTGCTCTTCTCCAGTCTTCTGGGACTTCTTCTGTTCTCCAAGAATTTTCAAAGATTATGGAGAGTGGTTCAAAAATTTCTTCTGCTATCTCCTTCAGTGCTCTGGGGTGTAATTCATCTGGACCTGGAGACTTGAATTCATTTATGTTAGCTAAGTGTCCTGGATTCTTCTATTCCTTTAATAGGACAATGAATATCAGTTGATGTTGCATTTCCTTTCTGAGAGAAAACAGATGCAAAATAGGAATTTAAACGTTTGCCCTTCTCAACATAGTTTCTTACCATTTCATCATTTTAATCCTGTAAAAATCCTGTCAGCTAAACTGAGGAGTTTCCTGTACTAAGCCATACTGAGCTACTCATCCCATGTTAACTACTGGATGCGCTGGGTAATAATTCTACATAGGGAGAATACTGCATATCATACTTTATACTGGTGGCCTCATTCAAGTCAATATGAAAAACACATTCAAATTTCATGACTGGGTCAATTGTGCTTTGTACATTGTTCCCTTTACATAATATTAATTTGCTGAAACTAAATACCTTTTTCTTAGTTGACAACAGTCCCAAATTTGGCAGAATTGTCTTGAGTTTTTGGATGTAGTCCAAGCAAATTCAGAGCTAAATTGGGCCAAAAAGGAGTAAACATTATGTAAATTTAAGAGCCTTCCTAGTTGTAATGGAGCAACATTAACATTAACGTCTTCTACTACTATCATCACTCTGATTCATGGTTGTCACATATGGCAGAATTGTGGCACGTGTTCCTTCACCTGAGGCAATATTTTTGTCACAACCCTGCGTCTTAAATAGCTTGCCCAATATGCAGTGACTTGTTGGCACCCTCTATGGTGCCAAGGACACAAGCCCTTCCCAAAGCAGGTAGATACTGTACAAAAGTGTCAAGGACCCTGCACCATTAGTATGATATTTTCAACATAAATCAATTTGAGCAGACAAGCAAATCAGTTTTTCCAAAATCCAAAATTTTGAGGTTTCCTTTGCGCAAATCTAGCAAATTGGTTGAAGGGGTAAAAAAATGTTATACCTCTACTCGCCCCTCCCCATACCTTTTATTTTGCAATCGGTCTTCAAGTCCGCTCTTCTGTCTTCTGCCTTCTAGCGTGTTTTGTTTATATATTTTTCAGATTTTTACAGTCATACAGATGCAAAAAGTGTATATTATTTTTTTCTATGTGACTTACATGTAACATACTTTGCTATTATTATTTACTATTATAGCACCATTTATTCCATGGTGCTTTACATGTGAAATGGGGTATATATAAGAAAAACAAATACAATAATCTTGAACAAAATGAGCCTCTGACTGGTACAGGAGGAGAGAGGACCCTGCCCGCAAGGACTCACAATCTACAAGGGATGGGTGAGGATACTGAATGTGAGGATAGAGCTGGTCATGCAGCGATATGGTGGATATGGTAGGTTGGTAGGTTGCAAGCTTGTCAGAAGAGGCAGGTCTTCAGGTTGCTTTTGAAGGTATCAGCGGTAGGCAAGAGTCTGATATGTTGGGGTAGAGAGTTCCAGGGTAGGGGGGATGCGCTGGAAAAAGCTTGTATGTGATTGTGGGAAGAGGAGATAAGAGGGAAGTAGAGAAGGAGATCTTGTAAGGATCAGAGGTTGCGTGCAGGAAAGTACCGGGAGACGAGGTCACAGATGTATGGAGGGGACAGGTTGTGGATGGCTTTGTACGTCATGGTTAGGGTTTTGAACTGGAGTCTCTGGGTAATGGGGAGCCAGTGCAGGGATTGACAGAGAGAAGAGGCCGGGGAATAGCGGGGGACAGGTGGATTAGTCGGGCAGCGGAGTTTACGATAGATTGGAGTGGTGCAAGAGTTTTAGAGGGGAGGCCACAAAGCAGGAGGTTGCAGTAGTCAAAGTGGGAGATGATGAGGGCATGCACTAGATTTTTTGCAGAGTCTTGGTTGAGGAATGTGCGGATCCAGGAGATATTTTTGAGTTGGAGTTTGCAGGAAGTGGAAAGGGCTTGGATGTGTGGTTTGAAGAAGAGATCAGAGTCAAGGATTACCCCATGGTACGCTTACCCCAATTACACTTTTTTTTTTTACAATTCTTGCAACTTTTTCACATTTTTTTTTACACTTCTTATGTCTTTAGATAACGATTTCAGCTAACAATGTGTATAGTCCAGTTCATTACATAGCAGGCAGTAGTTGGGGCATAACAAAAACACAAATCATTACCTTGTGTTTGAAAAGACAAAAAAAAAGTTTTCCTGATGCTCAAAATATATGTTCCCTATTACCATAGCTAAAACACAGCTGTAATAACTCATTTCTGCAGATAGAAACTGAAAACTTGTACACCATAAAATCAATTTGCATGAATTAGCTGGAAAATAAATTCTACTCAAGCAGGGCACAAAACCGAGAGAGAAGTATTTCCTGAAATCGGCCTCTTCCACCTAAAGCTAGCTAATATTAGTCATCAATGGTCCTTCCGAAATCTAATTTGAACCACTTTTACATGACTGCAAACAATACAATGGCTTGTTCTTCTAGGGTAACTCAATTCAGGGCCAATCTGAATCCCCACCCTATATAACACAGCTCATAAAAGATGCAAACATTCAATTGAAACAGTTGGGTTTGGTTTTCAATCACAACCGTAGAATTCTTGCCCGGGGTTGTGTGTCGGAGCTTCTAAAACGCCAAAGATTCCATGGTTTGATCCACATATTTTAAGACATTAGAAGCAGGAAGGTTGTATCGGTTTTTCATTTCCTGTTCGGATGTAAGAACCCAAACAGTAATGGAGTCTGGAATGACTCTGCGGAGAGAGAGACAGAATGAGTGTGTTGAATTATCCAGAAGGCCCGATAGGAAATGCTCGCGAGATGTTAGATAGAAAAATAATTTAGTCATTTCAAAGTGGTTTAATTCTTAAGAAAGCATGTAAAGTCGAATCATTAGATTTCTAGATAGACCGCACTCTTTCCAAATACCTAACTCGTGGATAATTAGTTTGTGTTTTCAGTCTTGTGTAGAATTTGTATTGAGTTTCAAAAAGTTGGAAAAATCTATTTATGCCAGTTCTATAAAATACATTTACTTACAAAAGGCTGTGCCAGTGGAAAATTCTTTTTTCCCTTTTAGCATGTTATTTCAACAAATTTATACTCATGAATATCTATCTATCTATCTATCTATCTATCTATCTATCTATCTATCTATCTATCTATCTATCTTGCTATTATCTATCTATATATCATCTATCCATCGATCTATTATCTATCTATCTATCTATCTATCTATCTATCTATCTTGCTATTATCTATCTATATATCATCTATCCATCGATCTATTATCTATCTATCTATCTATCTATTATCTATCTATCTATTTATTATTTATCTAGCTATTATCTATCTATTATCTATCTATCTATCTTTCCATCTATTATCTATCTATCTATCTATCTATTATCTAGCTATCCATTATCTATCTGTCTATCTCCTATCTCTGAAAAGTAACAACTAGGGATGAGCGACCTTTACTTTTATAGGATCGGGTCGGGTTTCACGAAACCCGACTTTTTCAAAAGTCGGGTCGAGTGAAATCGGCCGATCCTATAAAAAAGTCGGGGTCGGGGTCGGCCGAAACTCGAAACCCAATGCAGTACATTGGGTTTCCAATGGTTCCCAGGGTCTGAAGGAGCGGAAACTCTCCTTCAGGCCCTGGGATCCATATTTAAGTGTAAAATAAAAAATCAAAATAAAAAATATCGCTATACTTATCCTCTGACGCGCCCTGGTACTAACCGGGAACTTTCCTTCCTTTGAATCAGCGCTTCCAGGACCTTGCAGTGAAGTCGCGGTGACTTCGCGGCTTGTGATTGGTCGCGCGGCCGCCCATGTGATCGGTCGCGCGACCAATCACAAGCCGCGACGTCACCGCAAGGTCCTGGAAGCGCTGATTCTTAGGAAGGAAGGCTGCCGGAAAGAAGCAGGGCGCGTCCGAGGGTGAGTATATACCTAATAGGAATATACTCACCCTCGGACGCGCCCTGCTTCTTTCCGGCAGCCTTCCTTCCTAAGAATCAGCGCTTGCAGGACCTTGCGTGACATCGCGGTGACGTCGCGGCTTGTGATTGGTCGCGCGAGCGGTCACATGGGCGGCCGCGCGACCAATCACAAGCCGCGACGTCACCGCGACTTCACCCCAAGGTCCTGGAAGCGCTGATTCGAAGGAAGGAAGGTTCCCTGTTAGTACCAGGGCGCGTCAGAGGGTAAGTATAGCGATATTTTTTATTTTAATTCTTTATTTTACATTAAATATGGATTCCGATACCGATTTCCGATATTGCAAACATATCGGAAATCGGGATCGGAATTCCGATACCACATTCAGAAGATCGCCGACTTCATGGCCGACCCCACACAGGGGTCGGGTCGGGTTTCATGAAACCCGACTTTGCCAAAAGTCGGCGACTTCTGAAAGTGGCCGACCCGTTTCGCTCAACAATCTATCTTCACTGAATACAGATTTTACTTGGGAATTGATAAACCTCGGGTAAACGGAGAAGAAAGGAGTGGATTTCTCTGATAAGATATGTTAAAAAATTGCTTATTTACTTGCGTGCTATTGATTTATGAAATTAAAATTAAAACTACTAACTTTTTAACAGAAAGCTGATGGGTGGGGGACACATTTCCACATTGTGGACAACATATTTTCTAAAATTGTAGATAATGGACATCTTATGTCAATGTAGTTTGGTAAATATTAAAGCTTTCCTTTGGATGTAACCTTTGGCAAATCCTTATGGATCTCTTTGATTGAAAGCTTGACTGCATTGTGTACAGAGCAAACAGGAATGGACCAGACCTTTTTAGCAACATACTAACTGGATATAAGCTTTTAAGTTCTGTAGCGCAGTGGAGTTGGTGCAGTTGATAGACACCAGTGACCACAGGAAAGTTCAAAAACAAAAGTCTCTTTAATGTTCAGCGTACTCATAAAGTAGAAAATAAAAGGTTATTCTCCGGATCGCAGCCGGGAAACAAGATAGTGCGTAACCAGGACTGGTTGCCGTGGGTGACTGCACCGCCGTGTACGCTGAGGGTGCCAGGCCTTTTGGCTCTGCTTTGGCTCTGTGTTGCTTCACAGAGGCTGAGGTTATGGCAGAGCCTTCTGCTCTGCACACTTGCAAAAACCAAATTGACACTGACACACCCAACCCTCCGCTTCAAGGGTTTTTACAAGCAACCTGCGGCCTTCAGCCACATGGAAAACCCAGCCATGAAGGAAATGGACTGCCCAACTATCATCCTGTAGTCCGTTTCAAAAATAAAAGCCCAGCAGATTTTCTTAAATCTGCCCTGGACAAATAGCTTGTCCAAGACCTACACTCATTTTTATTCTGCATTGCAATCACAGCTACGCCTGTGACTGCAATGCACTCCCATGGCCTCAATACGCCTCTGTGCGCATCCTGGGAGGAAAACACAGCGGTGGTGGAGGTGGTGATGGTGAACTCAGTTGAGGGGTTCAAGAGAGGCCTGGATGTCTTCCTGGAGCCGAACAATATTGTATCATACAATTATTAGGTTCTGTAGAAGGACGTAGATCTGGGGATTTATTATGATGGAATATAGGCTGAACTGGATGGACAAATGTCTTTTTTCGGCCTTACTAACTATGTTACTATGTTACTATGTTACTATGACCCGCACATGTAACACCGGTCACTGCCTCACAATTGTTACCCAGATAATTAGCAAATCCTTCAGAAGAAAAACTCCCTATGCTAAATGGTTCTCTCCACAAGGAGAGCAATGTTCCCAAGAGCGATAAAGGTGAACACCACCCTGAAGCTCCCTACTCTAGATGGCTGAAAGATAAATGGTAGAAGAAGCCAATTCGTTCCTCATTAGCCTTATGACAGAAAATGGAACCAAAATGTTGCTTGTGTTTGACTATAAATCGACCAACCAAGTGAAAAATCTATCAAGGCTATCAACCATGGCAGAAATTACATGTGCCATCCCAATGTCTCTCAATGGACGGCATAACAAATATCCTTCCATTTGATCCATTTCCTGTAAACTACAATGTGATGAAAAAAATCTGTTCAAAAGTAAGACACTTCAATTTCTGTTTTGCATCTCTTTTTCCTGCGTTTGTAACAGATCCAATTTTAAAATACTGGATCTGTTAGTAGCCCAAGTAGTAGATATCAATATTTTCATAGATTGGGTTCCTTGGATGGAGAACTCTTTAATATCTCCATGTGCCCTAGAAATAGTATTTTCCGTATGCCATAGTTATATCATGTGTTTTTAGCTGTCAGTCTTCTGACATAATAAACAACAAATGAAAATTTCCCCCTCATCTGAATAAAACAAAAGAAAAAATTGATGCATTTGCCTAAACGGCAGCATAACCCATTTGCATTGCTCATGAATGTGTAAGAAGTTCCAGATGTTGTTATATCACAAAAGATTTGTTTAAAATACATTCGCTATGTTAATTGTGTGACACATCGGAATTCCTTGGTGGGCTTCAGAAGACAAATGCTTGAACTGTAAGCGCTTGAAATCTGTGGACGAAAGATATCTATTTGCAGTCTGACAATTTTTGCATTTTTTTTTAACTAGATTGCTCAGTGTGTATAGTTTATAATTTGGCTTAGATTTAGTTTTAATTTTCCATTAGTAGCTTAAGACTTCTTTTTTTTATTTTAAATTTGCAATATCTCCTTAAATTTCTTTTAAAGTTCTGTGTATGACAATTATTTTACACCTGAAGCAAAATTCTAAACTTTGATTTTTTTACTCTTTGTAGCATCCACGTGAGCAGCTATGTGTCCAGGCAGTGAAAAAAAAGTAGCATCTTCTGCCCCTTTCCAAGTCTCGACAGGATTTAAATCAAGCATACTTGAAAAATCTATTTGCATTCTGAAAATGTTTACACTTATTGTACACTTTTTTTTTAAGTAGGTTAATTAAAAAATTCCACAGCAGACAATTAACAGAATAAAATATGAAATGATGCTGGTTGAACCCTGTTGGCTTCAGCGTACACTTTTTTAGGACTTCTGGCTGCTACTGGAAGTGGTGATGTCCCATGCTTTGTCACCTGACCCTAGCAGTCTATGTTTAGCCGCTGTGGTCAGAAGAAGGGAAAGGGTCATCATCAAATTCACAGCTAATAAAATCCTGTTTTGGTCACCTCTTCAGGAATTTTTACTTGGAGAACTTTTTAAAGTACTTTCTTTGAGGTACAGTCACTTAGGATTCAGGCAGTTTGCAAACCCTAAGATCTATTGATGATGTGGAACTTTTGTGGCTCAACGGAGCAAATGTGGGGGAAGAAGGCAGCATTATGATTTGTTCTGATGAAGAAATGTTGAACTTCGAAACGCGTTGAGAAATAAACCACATTTCTGGATACCAATAATCTCTTATGCATGATCCACTGGCAGTGTAGAATTAACCCTTTCTTTCCATTTTTGGGTTATAATGGGTGATAGAAGTTCGAGAAGTCAGGAAGACTAAACGTGATAAGGATAGATTTGAAGCCATTGTATATCAGCGGTCCTCTTACCTCTCCGACTCTACTTAAACACAGCACATGCCTCCCTTCTACCTATGTATTGTAGAGCGAAAAATGATGAAAGATGGATGGAGGAAATCCACAGGATGGCACCACTTAGCATCAAGGTTGTGCCGGGTAAGCACAACTACCAAAGGTGAGTTGAACACCTCTTCTCCAACCATATATGTGTGTTGTAATATTCTCACATGGAGCGCCCTTGCTTTTGGTTTATTTTCTTAAGTATTGTAGAGGAAGAGAAGAGCAGAATATAGGGACCGGGTGACCAACTGTGCCACCAATACTGGCCTTCTTAGCATTCGCCAAAATTGCCATATGGACAGCATAGATTATTAGGCTTCGAACAAGTCCTTTCATCTCCTAAATAATCTTGTTGAGATATGGCCATCAGAAAAAAATCCAGATGGAAAGTAATAGTCAAAGTCAAACAATTTTTGGTGAGCAGTTGTCTTTTTGAGAATTTAAAAGGGTTGTACGGTTACAACATGTTACCAACTATCCACTGGATACGTGACAACTTGTTGATCAGTGGGAGGCTGAATGCTGGAATCCACAATGATCAGCAAAATAGGGAACCTTTATTCTCGTTAGAACAGAACAGCATTGCAAATGCTCAACTGTTGCTCAATTCCTTACCTATGGGGCTGTTAAGAGCTTTATTTGGATTTTTCCAGCTGACCCACATAGAATGAATGGAGCAGCTGCATGGTGTCAAACCTATGCTCCATTTTGTAACAAGGATAAAAGTTCTAGAGTGGGGACAAAAATTACCCATTTTGCCAATCAATGCAGGTTCCAGCAATCAAATCC
Organism: Ranitomeya imitator; assembly: GCF_032444005.1. Classification (NCBI taxonomy): domain Eukaryota; kingdom Metazoa; phylum Chordata; class Amphibia; order Anura; family Dendrobatidae; genus Ranitomeya; species Ranitomeya imitator. Next base: position 677,678,868 of record NC_091286.1, read on the forward strand.
CCCCAATCAGCAAGTTATCATGAATCCCACCCATAGGTGATAACATTTTTACACAGGACAACCCCTTAATGGGAAACACCATAGAAAAAAGCATTTAATCTTAATTATTCAGCTGCCTATTTGTAGTAGACCAGGAGGTAGAGACTATTATCTTTATGTTGACTTTTTAATTTATGTGCTTTTTCTTTGGTTGTTCAAGAAACACAGACTATTGTTTATATGAGCCTTTAACGTTGACGTTTGAGTTGATATTTGTTGTAACTTGGATGACAGGAACGCAGGGTAACTGAACAATAGATGTTTGTTAATATGTTGATTACATTTTGTACCAAGACAGCAAGTTTGTTGACCTACAAAACAGAGAAGGATGAACTATGCAGATTAATTAAATACTCAAACAATGAGAGTTAAACTTATCCCACCTCCCCCTGACCTGTGGATGATGACCTGAGCCACAGATGTTCATACAGAAAGGGATTTCTATCATTTTGCAAGAAGAATCAAGTGACTTGACAGAACAATAGCCATGATTTTAGGGCTAGCGGAACGCACTGAGTAAATAGAGATGTTTATTGATATTGGTGCGTTCGCAGCCCGGGGTCCACCGTGCAGCAGTACCTGCTGCTAGCAAACGGCGGAGCTATATGGCGGTATAGACTAACTCAGTTAATTCACTGAGTAGCCGTGAAAGGAAAGCACTGTGCCCTGTTAGACTCCACAGAGGCACAGGCTAACTGCCCAAACAGAGAGCAGTCAGTGGTCACACAAACACACAAAACTCCTCGCCGGAGGAGCCAGCATTCTAGGGGCTTATTTCAGCCGGGTCCCTGAACACACTCAGACTCAATCTCCTCGCCGGAGGAGCCAGCATTCTAGGGGCTTATTTCAGCCGGTCCCTGAACACACATACATGTGACCACACTGGCGCAAAGCACATAACATAAGACAATACTAGCGCATGGCCGTGCGGTCATGCGCAGTTTATATAGTTGCAGCACAGGAAGCTGCTACTGAAGTTTTTGCCCTTTCAGGACCTTCCAGAAGGACCAATGGAAAGTGCTGCAGTGCCTGAGCATGTTTTGCCCTTTCAGGACCTTCCAGAAGGACCAATGGAATGTACTGCAGCACCTGAGCATGTGACCGAACATGTGGCCCTCGACCTCCAATGGGAGACCCTGCCCTGGGCATGCTCAGTGTGAGTAAACAAGGACTTAGTGCCAGAGAGGCTCGCTCGCCGCAGATCAGTGCAGGGTACCATAGGAAAGCCAGAAAAGGCAGTAGTGACCCTATGCACCAAATCAGCCACAGCGAGACGCTGGGAGCGACGTCTCCGCTGAGCAGAGCCCACTGCGGCCGATACCGAATGGGAGACCGCAGCAGACACGGATCGAGATTCCCCCTGTGCAGCAGAGGAAACTCGACTCCTAACATTACCCCCACTCCTAGGGCCCCCCCCCCTCCTTGAGCCTCACTATGCTCAAAAGCTGCGATAAGCAGCGGAGCCCGAATGTGCTCCACAGGCTCCCAGGTTCTATCCTCTGGGCCGTGACCCTTCCAGTCCACCAGATAAAATTTCTTGCCACGTACCACCTTGCACCCCACAATAGCATTCACCTCAAACTCATCCGTGGATGAACCCGATGTCCCAGCAGATGACTCGGAAAACCGGGACAAATGAACGGGCTTTAAGAGGGAAACGTGGAAAGTATCGGTGATACCAAGGCGTGGAGAAATAGCCAAACGGTAGACCACAGGGTTGACCTGTTCCAGAACCTTAAACGGGCCAATGTAGCGAGGAGCAAACTTAGTGGACTCAACTCGCAGCCTGATGTTACGGGCGGAGAGCCACACTAAGTCGCCAGGAGCAAAGACCGGAGCGGGGCGCTGGTGTGTATCAGCCGAAACCCTCATTCTCTCCTTGGAGGCCCGGATGGCATCCTGTGTGCGGTCCCAGATGTCACGTGCCTCCACCGCCCAGTCTGCCACCCTAGAATCGGTGGATGACACGGGCATGGGCACAGGGACACGCGGATGCTGGCCGTAATTAAGGAGAAAAGGAGTTTGACCAGTGGAATCGGCTACGGCGTTGTTCAGGGCAAATTCTGCCCAAGGTAGCAAAGATGCCCAGTCATCCCGCCTAGCAGAGACGAAATGTCGCAAATATGTCACCAGAGTCTGGTTGGTTCTCTCCACCAACCCATTCGTCTCGGGATGGTATGCAGAGGAGAGGTTTAACTCTATGCTGAGTAAACGGCAGAGCTCTCTCCAAAACCGAGATGCGAACTGGGGACCCCGATCGCTGACAATCTTATCAGGCATACCATGCAATCGGAAAACATGTTTAATGAACAACACCGCCAAGGCCCGTGCTGAGGGTAACCGAGGAAGCGGCACCAAATGCACCATCTTGGAGAAATGGTCGGTGACAACCCAAATAATGGAGCAGCCACGCGACTTGGGTAGACCCACCACAAAGTCCATCCCGACCATCTCCCAGGGCCTGTCTGCCACCGGTAGAGGGTAAAGCAACCCAGCAGGCCGTTGCCGAGGAGACCGATTCTGGGCGCAAGAAACGCACGCCTGAATATAGTCCTTGACATCTCGGGCCATATGCGGCCACTAGTATGTTCTCGACAGAAGCTCAGATGTCCTCTTGGTCCCAAAATGCCCACCCACTCTGGAGGAGTGAGCCCAAGAGAGAACCTCCGGTCGCAAGTTAGCTGGTACGAAAGTCTTGCCCGGGGGCACAGACTCTAGCGAAACCGGAGCTACAGTTCTCAGGCTCTCAGTAGGGACAATAAGCCGAGGCTCCTCCTCCTCCGATGACACCACAGAGCGGGAGAGAGCGTCAGCACGAACGTTCTTCTCCCCGGAGAGGAAATGGAGAGTAAAATGGAACCGGGAGAAGAACAGGGACCATCTAGCCTGGCGAGAATTCAGCCGCTGGGCCGTTTGCAGATATACCAAGTTCTTGTGGTCAGTGAAGACTTGGAAGGGAAAGCGAGCTCCCTCCAAGAGATGTCTCCACTCCGAAAAAGCCAACTTCATGGCCAGCAACTCCCTGTCCCCGATGGAATAATTCCTCTCCGCTGGTGTGAAGGTCTTGGAGAAGAAGAAGCAAGGATGCTTCCGACCTTGAGCATCCTTTTGGAAAAGGACTGCTCCAGCACCAACGGATGAGGCATCCACCTCCAAGATAAATGGCTTATCAACATCGGGGCGATGTAGGATGGGAGCGCTAGCGAAGTGTGACTTGATCGAGAGAAAGGCTTTGGAGACCTCCTCTGACCACAACTTGGGATTTGCTCCCTTCTTGGTGAGGGCAACCAAGGGAGCTACCAAAGTTGAGAAGTGTGAAATGAACTGGCGATAGTAATTAATGAACCCCATAAAACGCAGCACCGCTTTAAGAGAATGGGGTTCCTGCCAGTCCATGACAGTCTGTAGCTTGGCAGGATCCATAGCCAAACCCTGGGCAGAGATGATATAACCAAGGAAAGGCAAGGACTCCTGCTCAAACACACACTTCTCCAACTTGGCGTAGAGGGAGTTTGCCTGTAAGAGGTCGAAGACTTTGCAAACATCTCTCCGATGGGAGTCAATATCTGGAGAGAAGATGAGAATATCATCCAGATAGACTACGACCGAGGTGGTGAGCATATCCCGGAAGATGTTGTTCACAAAGTCTTGGAAAATGGCTGGGGCATTACAGAGCCCGAAGGGCATCACCAGATATTCATAGTGCCCATCCCTGGTGTTAAAAGCCGTCTTCCATTCATCCCCCTCACGGATGCGAATCAGGTTGTAAGCACCCCGCAGATCTAACTTTGTAAATACCCTCGCTCCCCATAGCCTATCAAACAGCTCAGATATCAGGGGTAGTGGGTACTTGTTCTTAACAGTGATGGCGTTAAGACCCCTGTAGTCTATGCATGGACGTAAGTCTCCAGTCTTCTTTTGTACGAAGAAGAACCCTGCCCCTGCCGGTGACACTGACTTCCTAATGAATCCTCTTGCCAGATTCTCTTGGATGTACTGGGACATTGCCTCCGTCTCCGGGAGAGATAACGGATAGACTCGACCCCGGGGAGGCTCAGCACCAGGCAAGAGGTCAATAGGACAGTCATAGGGGCGGTGAGGCGGAAGGGTCTCCGCAGCTCTTTTGGAGAACACGTCTGTATAAGACCAATACTGCTTGGGGAGAGAGGAAAGATCTGTGGGTACCTGTGTAGTAGCAACCTGAACGCACTCCCTCAGACATCTACCCTCGCAGGATTTACTCCATCCCAAAATTCTCCCAGAGGACCACTCAATATGAGGAGAATGGTAGCGAAGCCATGGTATCCCCAACAGGACCTCATCAATTCCCTCAGGAATGACTAATAGGGAGATTATCTCCTGATGTGATGGAGACACAGATAGCGTGAAAGGAATTGTTTGGTGGGTAATCTGTGAAGGTAGTGTTGACCCATTTACCACTCGAACGGTTACTGGCTTGGCGAGCATCACCAAGGGTATTGCGTGACGCTGGGCAAAAGCGGAAGACATAAAGTTACCCTCTGCCCCAGAATCCACGCATAGCTCGACCATAAGAGTGGATGGGCCTATGGTAATTGTCCCCTTGAAGGACAACTTTGAGGCAAATGTCGCCGTGTCTAGTGTACCTCCTCCAACTGCCACTAGACGCTGACGTTTCCCCGACCGCTGAGGACCCTTGGAGGCAAGGTGTCCTGACTGCTGGCAAACATGACGGACCTTATGTGCACGGGCAGACTGAGACTTGGATCCCGCTCGTGTCACCTCTAAGGCCTCATGTGACTCGGATGCCTGGACTGGAGATTCCAAAGGTTTGGCGAAGGTGGGAGCCAGCGGAAACCTCTGCCTACACTGGGCTCGCTCCAACCTCCGCTCGTTAAAACGGAGGTCAATACGAGTAGAGACAGTTATTAACTCCTCCAGTGTGGCAGGAATCTCCCTAGTGGCCAGAGCGTCCTTAATGTGGTCAGCCAGGCCCCTCCAAAATATGGGGATAAGGGCTTTATCCGACCTCTCCAGCTCGGAAGCTAAAGTACGGAAGCGGACGGAAAAATGGCTGACCAAGGACTCACCCTGAGTTAATGCCAGTAGTTGGAGCGCTGTGTCATGGGTGACTTGAGGTCCTAAAAAGACCTTTTTCAGAGTGCTCAGGAACAACGGAGCACTCTGCACCACATGATCACCACGCTCCCACAGCGGCGTAGCCCACTCCAACGCCCTGTCCGACAAAAGAGACACAATAAATCCCACCTTAGCCCGCTCTGTAGGAAAACGTGCAGCAAGGAGCTCGAGGTGAATAGAGCACTGACTCACGAATCCCCTACAAGTTTTGCTATTTCCAGAAAATTTTTCTGGCAGCGGGAGGTACGATAACGTCAGAACAGGGGTGGCAGTGGACAAGGTTGCTGCAGCCACGCTAGCAGCCTGTACAGCAACTGCGGTAACATCCACAGCTGAGGTTGAGCTCTCGAGAGCCGCCAACCTACCCTCCAGCTGCTGGATATACCGCAAAGATTGCTGAATGTCCGCCATTTACTAGCCAGACCCTGGCGCTAGTATTCTGTTAGGGCTAGCGGAACGCACCGAGTAAATAGAGATGTTTATTGATATTGGTGCGTTCGCAGCCCGGGGTCCACCGTGCAGGAGTACCTGCTGCTAGCAAACGGCGGAGCTATATGGCGGTATAGACTAACTCAGTTAATTCACTGAGTAGCCGTGAAAGGAAAGCACTGTGCCCTGTTAGACTCCACAGAGGCACAGGCTAACTGCCCAAACAGAGAGCAGTCAGTGGTCACACAAACACACAAAACTCCTCGCCGGAGGAGCCAGCATTCTAGGGGCTTATTTCAGCCGGGCCCCTGAACACACATACATGTGACCACACTGGCGCAAAGCACATAACATAAGACAATACTAGCGCATGGCCGTGCGGTCATGCGCAGTTTATATAGTTGCAGCACAGGAAGCTGCTACTGAAGTTTTTGCCCTTTCAGGACCTTCCAGAAGGACCAATGGAAAGTGCTGCAGTACCTGAGCATGTTTTGCCCTTTCAGGACCTTCCAGAAGGACCAATGGAATGTACTGCAGCACCTGAGCATGTGACCGAACATGTGGCCCTCGACCTCCAATGGGAGACCCTGCCCTGGGCATGCTCAGTGTGAGTAAACAAGGACTTAGTCCCAGAGAGGCTCGCTCGCCGCAGATCAGTGCAGGGTACCATAGGAAAGCCAGAAAAGGCAGTAGTGACCCTACGCACCGAATCAGCCCCAGCGAGACGCTGGGAGCGACGTCTCCGCTGAGCAGAGCCCACTGCGGCCGATACCGAATGGGAGACCGCAGCAGACACGGATCGAGATTCCCCCTGTGCAGCAGAGGAAACTCGACTCCTAACACAGGACACCATAACTCCATAAAGGAACACTCTACCAGGATAACATGGCTCCATCATTAGCGACACAGATTTGACATTCTACAGTATGTCAGCTTGGGGACCACAACCCCAGCTAAAAAAATACAGATTTGCTCCATTGAACATCACTGAACCCATGGATATGTTTGGTGAATCCAGAATTTGGACCCTCCGGTCACTTGAACCACATGGATATATTTGGAGAAGCCAGGATTAGGACCCAGCAGTCACCTGACTCCATTTTTGGAGAAGCCAGGTTGTGACCCTCTGGTCACCTAGCCAGGTACCTCAATAGACTGTCAATTTCATAAGCTTGTCGTTACCTCCTCTCTGTGGGTGCCCACCAAAAGTAGGGTGCAACTGTTGAGGGTATTCGGCCCTGTAAGCCAGGGAGACATAGGTGATCTAATCCTGGCAAGTCATCGGAAGGGTGAGACCCTATAATTTTGAACCATCTTGGGTATTTTGCTGGGACTGTTCTATATGTTACTCTCTGTTGGTTGTTCAATAAAGTATTGCCACTGTTTTACCCTTACCCTGTGTTGTCTGAGTAGTATTCTACCCACGATAAAAGGAGTGCAGTCGTTCAGTGGGATGAGCCCTGGTCCATGCGGTCTTGGACCAGCAGATGAGAGCACCCACTGACCCCCCTGTCTCCACAGTATTCATTTGGAGTCATGATGTCTGATGTAACTTATTAAGTTGCCTAGTTCTCCTGAGTTGATTGTTAAAATAGTGGGCTGCAGAGTTTGGCCAATTTATTCAAGTGGAACTGAATTCTACTCGAATTTTATAAAAATCCACATTCTTCAGAATGCAGATTTTTTTGTAAGTCACTCTGCAGCTAATTCACTATAATAATGGCAGTCTGGCTACACTCATCATTGTCCCCAATCTCTTCTTTTTCCTGTCCTGATCTGGCTGTACATCACTACAATGAAACTCTTAGAAGCACCCTTGACCAAGTAGCTCCCCTCACCCTCAGAACCTCCAAACACAGAGTGAAACAGCCCTGGCTCACATCGCAAACCCGATTTCTCCAGCAATGCTCTAGGAGTGCTGAACGCTTATGGAGGAAAACTCACACACCAGAAGACTTCATACACTTCAAATTTATGTTAAGGACCTATAACTTTGCCCTTCACCTCGCCAAACAGACCTAGTACACCACCCTGATCTCCTCACCATCCAACAACCCCAAGAAACTTTTTAACACCTTTCACTCCCACCACAGGCCAAAAGCACAAGACCCTATCACAAACATTTGTGCTGATGACCTGGCTTCCCACTTTATAGAGAAAATAGACAATATCCGTCAGGAAATCCGCTTCCAGACACCAAGTGCAATGACTCCCATCCCTCCCTGCATCTCCCCTGGCTCACTCTCCACATTCGATCCCATCACAGAATAAGAAGTCTCCAAGCTCCTCTCCTCTTCTCGTCCAACTACATGCACCACCGACCCCATTCCCTCACACCTCCTCCAGTCTCTCCAGTCGTCACAACTCACCTAACTACAATTTTTAATCTCTCCCTCTCCTCTTGCATTTTCCCCTCCGCCTTCAAACACTCTATCATTACTCCATTACTCAAAAAACCTACCCTCGACCCATCCTGCACAAGCAACTACAGACCGGTCTCCAATCTACCCTTCATCTCAAAACTCTTGGAGCGCCTGATCTACTCCCGCCTTACCCGTTACCTCTCCACTCTTTCCCTCCTAGACCCATCACAGTCCAGTTTCCGCCCCCTACATTCGACAGAAACTGCACTCATCAAGGTGACCAATGACCTTCTGACAGCAAAATGTAACGGTGACCACTCTCTGCTCATTCTCCTCGACCTTTCTGCAGCTTTCGACACTGTTGACCACCCTCTCCTTCTCTCTAGGCTCTAGTCACTGGGCATTAAGGACACTGCTCTCTCCTGGTTCTCCTCCTACCTTTCTCACCGCTCCTTCAGTGTTCTGTTCTCTAGCTCCACTTCATCTCCTCTTCCTCTCACTGTCGGGGTACCTCAGGGCTCAGTTCTTGGCCCCCTTCTCTTCTCCCTCTACATGGCCCCAATTTTACAGACCATCAACAGATTTGGCTTTCAGTACCATCTTTATGCTGATGACACACAACTATACACGTAATCCCCTGGTCTTACCCCCGCTGTACTACAGAACACCATTGACTGTCTGTCTGCAGTCTCCAACATCATGTCCGCTCTCTATCTGAAACTCAACCTCTCCAAAACTGAACTTCTTCTGCTCCCGCCTTCTACTAGCCTCCCTAAATTTGACATTTCCCTCTCCGTGGGTGGCACCATAAAAACACCCCAGCAGCAGGCACGCTGTCTGGGTGTTATGTTTGACTCCGATCTCTCCTTCACCTCCCACATACAATCTCTTGCCCGCTCGTGCCGCTTACACCTAAAGAACATCTCTAGAATCCGTCCTTTTCTCACCATGGAGATAACAAAAACCTTCACTGTCGCCCTGATCCACTCCCGCCTGGACTACTGCAACGCTCTATTAATTGGCCTGCAAAGCTCTCCACAGTGCGGCACCCCTATACATCTCCTCCCTCATTTCGGTCTATCAGCCTAGCCGACTGCTGCGCTCTGCAAATGACTTTCGGCTAACCTCTGCACTAATCCGTACTTCCCACTCCCGACTCCAAGACTTCTCCCGCGCTGTGCCAATCCTCTGGAATGCTCTACCCCAAGAAAGTACCATCCACAACTTGCATAGTTTTAGGCACTCGCTCAAAACACATTTGTTCAGAGCAGCCTACCATGTTAACTAATCAAAGTAATTTCATGTTTGTGTGTGTAGCCCATTCACTATCTCCATCTATCACCCCCTGAAGATGGCTGGACCATGATTGTAAATACATCATTGTAAATACACATCTGTACTTTGTATCTCCCCCACCTCATTGTAGATTGTAAGGTCTCACGAGCAGGGGCGGCTTATTTTGCTTTATTGTATTGATAACGTTGTTACTTATGACTGTTGTATTTGAAACTGTTAAACTGTAAAGCGCTGCGGAATATGTTGGCGCTATATAAATAAAGATTATTATTATTATTATTATTAATACCACTTTGCTAAACTGTAGAGAGCTGTCATTTAACCTGACTTTGCAATTAATCTCTACACTGAGCATTGTTGTGGCACTGTATGAGTGTCTTAGTTCTGATTATTTATATTATATTATGAGCATGGTTGTGTAGCTCTATTTATGTTATGAACTTAGTTCTTGTACTATATTCATTTTAAAGGGAACCTGTCACCCCCAAAATCGAAGGTGAGATAAGCCCACCAGCATCAGGGGCTTATCTACAGCATTCTGTAATGCTGTAGATAAGCCCCCGATGTATCCTGAAAGATGAGAAAAAGAGGTTAGATTATACTCACCCTGGGGTGGTCCCGCTTCAGTCCCGGTCCGATGGGCATCGCGGTCCGATCCGGGGCCTCCCATCTTCTTACGATGACGTCCTCTGCTTGTCTTCACGCTGCGGCTCCGGCGCAGGTGTACTTTGTCTGCCCTGTTGAGGGCAAAGCAAAGTACTGCAGTGCGCAGGCGCTGGACCTCTCTGACCTTTCCCGGCACCTGCGCACTGCAGTACTTTGCTCTGCCTTCTTGGGGCATTTCTTGGGCAGAAAAGGGGAAAGATTTAAATAAATTTCACCATAAAATAATCATTTTTATCTGGTTTATGAGTGTTCCAAGGGGGGAACTGATAGTGAGCTTAAATGTTACCAATATATGTGGCACCTTATATTCTGTAGGTACAAAGTTAAAGGATGAGTGTACTATAGTGTAAGTGTATGGGGGTCTGTATGTATTCAAAGTGTGGCAAACTAGTTTGAATTCTAGTTTGGTAGAAGTCACATAAATGCCATACGTGTATTCCATGGTCAAGGTTGCCAAGATGCATGTACATGGAGATGTCTCAGGAATTATGCCCACTTGATACAGGGCATATGCTGGCTGTATTACATAGCTAGCATACGCCGGTAATATCAGCAATCGGTGATAGTTGCGATAGCTCATGTTTAACTATTTAAATGCCTCTGTCAATTATTGGCAGCGGCATTTAAACAGTGCGATGTTTGAGACGCGCACTCGCCGGCGCCTGGTGCTCCAGCACTGGGGTGATCAGTGTAACCAATAGGTTACACTGGCAGTCGGGGACAGTTGCCACCATCTTGGTTCTCCTTTGAAGCTCAATTATAGACTGATCTTCAAATGAGACTGCAAATGAAACTTTATCCTGAACTATTGCTGTATTGTAGCATATAGTGGAAGTTTAAGTCCCCTAGGGGGACTAAAACATAAGGTAAAACATATTACAAAAAAATAAATAAAAGCAAAGGTCAAATCATTCCCATTTCCCCGTTTTAAAATAAATAAGTAAATAATAATAATGAAAAAAAATACTTGGTTTTGCCTCATCTATAAAAGTCTGATCCATCAAAATCAATAAAATTATAAAATTATATAAACATGCTTTTTTGCAATTTTTTCGGTCACCGTACCGTCCCACCAAGTGCAATAAAAAGTGATCAATATGTCATATGTACCCCAAAGTGACAACAACGAAAACCACAGCTTGGCATCCAAAAACAATCTATCACACAGCTGCATTACTGGAAAAATAAAAAAAATTACAAGTCTGAAAAAAATCTAAACAAAAACAACATTTTTGTTCTTTGCGAATTCCAGATTTTTTTCCCCCACTACTTAAGTATATAATATAAACTACTGTATACCATTTTGGTATCGTACTGACATGAACAATCATGCTCTCAGGTCTTTTTTCCCGCATAAATAAAATCTGTATAAACAAAAACTGCAAAAAGAACCCCAAACAAATGTCAAATTTTCTTTTTTTCAAACAAATGTCAAATTTTCTTTTTTTTTTTTTACAGTTTCACCTGACTTGGACTTTTTTTTTTAAAAACATTTTTCAGTACACGATACAGTAAAATGAATAGTGTAGATGAAAACTACAACTCTTTCAGGTAAAAAAAAAAGCAACAACAAGTCCTCATTTAGGGCTGTGTCGATGGAAAAAAAAAAAAAAAAGTTATGGCTTTTCGAAGAACGGGAGGAAAAAAAAAAAAGACGAAAGTGGAAAAATCGTCCGGTCACGGAGGAGTTAACAGAACACCAATAAAGTTTGCTGATTTGTTGTAGAAGTTAGAAAAAGGTGAACATTATATAATGTGTTTGTGCCTGACTTGGAGGTGCCAACAGAGGGGAGGAAGAGAGGAACGTTTGCGCCAGGTTAAATGTAATGGCGAGTGCTCGTTTCCCTTTTTTTTTTGACATCTCAGCGTTTTACAATGTATACTAGAAGCCTAACTATTGAGGGTGGGATTGCGGTCCCCTCCCCCCCTGCCGAGTCCATTCAGGATAAATCTCAGGCTGTCCTGTATTGGAGTGCGAGCCTCACGCAGTAGGGGTGATTGGACTTTTACCGCCCTAGGCACAACATATGCTACTTCCCATCCCTTTAATAGGCATTAGTTCCGCAGAAAACACTGGTCAAACGTACATTATTCACAATCACTTGAATGCAAATGTGAAAGAGCGAGGGAAGAAATATCACAAAGAAATAAACCCCGACACATTACATATTTTATTATTTTCATACTTTTTCCCCCCCCTTTCTCTTTAATCTTGTTGTTGCTAATTATATCTGCTTTATTGGATCACTTTTGATCAAGGGGTTCTCTTTTGTAGTGACATCTTTAATTTTAGTCTCCAAGAATCCCAGACCCCTTATTTTTTTTTTAATTTTACATTTGATGCTGAAAAATGGAAATAATTGTTTTATAAAAAAAATATATATATATAAAAATGAAACAACGGCCACTTCGAACCAGGATTAATGCTGCTTTTTCGTCTTTGAATATATCCCATTTTTCTATATCCTCCGGAGTTGTTAATCTTGTTGTGTTTACCATCCCACAGTACGGTTACAATTTTGCCATTAATATTTTTAAAATAATTTTAATAAAACCCCTGTAATCAGTATTTTAAAATAATCTGTTATAGTATGTATTTTTTTTATGAGAAAGAATATATTATTTAGCATCATATTGATAGTAGTTAGAATTTTAGCCCCTTCACGCTTTTCTGATTTTGCCTATCCTCTTTCCAAGAGGAGGACGGGCAAGGAGGATAGGCAAAAGCAGAAAAGCAGGAAGAGGTTAATTTTGTAACAACTATCAATATTATTCTAAAAAATATATCCATCAATTTTTTTTTTGACAAAGAGGTACCCTGGTTTGTTTAATGAGCAATGAGTTGTAGTTTGGAAAAACAGCATTCACTTTATCAGATAATAATCAAAAGAAAAAAAATAGAAAATAAATATTAACGTGCGGTGAAATTGGTTAAAAAACTGGTTGGGTCTTGTATTTTCTGCCTGGTAACTTTATTCTGCAAGTCAGCATGATTCCAGCAAATCTAAACAATATACAGTGGCTCGCGAAATTATTCACCTCCCTTGGCATTTTTCATGTTTTCCTACGTTACAACTGAATTTCTTGTTTTTTTTTAGGGTTTCCATCTCTTCATGTAAAGAACATGCCTACTTCTGTGAACATGTGGTTTTCTTTTGCTTGTACAACAAAAAACAAATAGGAAAAAATAACTGAAAACTTCAGTGCGCATAACTATTCTCCTCACTAAAGTCAGTACTTTGTAGAGCCTCCTTTTGTGGCAAGTACAGCTGCAAGTCGCTTTGGATGAGTCTCTATGAACGTTCCACATTTTACAACTGGGATTTTTGACCATTCCTCAAAGCAAAACTGCTCCAGCTCCGTCAAGTTAGATGGTTTCTTCTGGTGAACAGCAATCTTCAAGTCTCACCACAGATTGTCAATGGATTAAGGTCTGGGCTTTGACTAGGCTGATCAAAAAAATGTACGTGTTTCCCCTTAAACCACACGAGTGTTGCATTAGCAGCATGCTTTGGGTCATTGTCTTGTTGGAAGGTAAACCTCTGTCCCAGTCTCTAATCACTGACAGACTGAAACAGGTTTTGCTCAAGAATATTCCTGTATTTTGCACTATCCATCTTCCCCTCGACATAGACCATTTCCCCTGTCCCTGCTGCCTAAAAGCATCCCCAGGGTGTGATACTGCCACCACCATGTTTCACTGTGGGGATTGTGTTCTTGGGGTGATGAGCTGTGTTGGTTTGACGCCAGACATAGCGATTACCTTGGTGGCCAAAAAGTTCAATATTAGTCTCATCTGACCAGAGCACCTTCCTCCATACATTTGGGAAGTCTCCCACATGTCTTTTGGCAAACTTTGGCAAAATGAGCCTCACAATTTTTTTTGTGTAAGTAAAGGCTTTTTTCTGCCTACTCTTCTATGAAGGTCACCTCTATGGAATATACAACTTACTGTGCTCCTATGGACAGATACTCCATTCTCTGCTTGGGAACTCTGCAGCTCCTTCAGGGTTTCCTTTGGTCTCTGTACTGCCTCTTTGAATAATGCTCTCCTTGCCCAGGCTGAGAGGTTTGGTGGGTGGCCATCTCTTGGCAGGTTTGTTGTGGCACCATGTTCTTTCCATTTGATGGCAATAGATTTGATAGTGCGCTGGGGATCATCGGAGATTGGGATTTTTTTTATAGCCAAACCCTGACTTGTACTTCTCAATAACTTGCTTGGAAATCTCCTTGGTCTTCATGGTGGTGTTTGGTTAGTGGTGCCTCTTGTTTAATGGTTCTCTGTGGCCTTTCAGAAAAGGTAAATTGTAGATACTGACAGACCATGTGACACTTAGATTGCACACAGGATGACTTCCTTTCACTAAGAATGTATTGTGCACAAGAAATTTTTAGGGGCTTCATTGAAAATGGGTGAATACATATGCACATGCCAATTTTTAGTTATTTGATCCCATAGACTTAATTTATGCCTAGATTTTTCTCTCTTCACTTTACCAACTTAGACTATTTAGTGCGGATGCATCACACACAAATCGGATTGCAAAAATATTTAAACACAGTTTGTAATGTAACAAAATAGATAAAAAGCCAAGGGGTTAATACGTTTGCAAGCCACTGTAAACAACGGTTGCTCTGATAGTAATGCCACAATTTTTACTGTGGCAACCAACAACTGGATGTTGAGCCAGGTGTTGGTGGGGTTGGTGGTGTTTATGGTTTGTTCATTCTGTAGTTCTCCAACAGATAGCATCTCATTGGCAGTTTACGAAAATGGCATCCAGTGTAGATGTCTGCACCCATTGACATCCATCGATGGAAACGATACAGTGGATGTGAGCACAGTGAAGCGGTGGGTGGTGAATTTCAACAGTGGTGGAAATGATCTGAAAGATAAGCCAGGTACCGAGAAACCCTGCACAGCTGTCAACTCTCAAAATTTAGAGTTCCTCAATCTGCTCATCTGTCCAAATTGGAAGATTGCAACCAGGGAGCAGTGTACTGAGCTCAATGTCAGCTTTAATGCATTGGAAAAGATGTTGGCCATGTTGGGTTATCGCAAAGCTTGTGCCAGGTGGGTCCCGTCAATGCTTGCAGGAAAGAGCATCGAATGGACCAATGAGAACATTGCAAAATTTGGCTGGACCATTCTTCCACATCCATCATACAATCCGGATTTAGCTCCTTTAGTCTTCCATCTCTTTGGTCCAATGAAAGATGGACAACATGGGCAATATTGTTCAGACAACCACGACTTATTGATTTTACTAACAGGAGGGAGGTGGAATGCAGCACATCCATCTGGTAAGTATAAGAAAACTTTAAATTATTTAAATCCCCAAAAAACCCAAACAATGTCCAGGAAAAAGGTTAAAATTGACACAATTCTAGAGAAAAATGCCCCTTAATCATAGTTTATTTTATTTAATCATTGATTTATTTTGCTGTTGAACTGTTCGAGGCCTTGGGAGCATTCAATGTCATTTTTACTGGAACCAATTGGGGTCCATTGATTCTTTTTTGACATTATTGATTTTTTTATACCTTTATGGATGAATTTGACTCAAATATTACAATCCTGGTTGTTTTTTTTATGATATCTAACATACAGATTTGATAGTTTTATTTTTCAAAAGATCAGGAGACTTGCACAGAAGTAATAATACCAAATATGCATTTTTTAACTTAAATGGAACCTGTCATTAATTTTATGCTGCCTGAACTGTGGGCAGAATGAATTAGAGCCTGCCCGCACGATTATAGCTAGGTACTATATGTATTATCAGACAAAGATGTACTTTGAAATTGGTTGGGGACTATAGGGAAAGACTTGAATAGTCCGGTTCAGCCCCCAACCATCTTCTACCCGCCTTGCTCCATTTGCGTGACACATCTTTTCCACGTTTATACATAGGGAGAGACCTGCCAATCACCTGTAGTGGTGCAGTTAGAAGCCTCCTGTGAGCTGCATCAGAATAATCCCCTTTCTCCTTATGGCCTCTGATAAATTTTCACACTTTTTTTTTGTCTGAAAAGCTGTAGCATTACAAAGTGCAGTGAGCCTCTAATTCATGTAATTCATGCTGTCTGTAATCCGGGAGCATGAATCTAGAGATAGGTTCCTTTTAACTAACCCCTATCACAACAATTACAGGTGGGTAGGGACTGTATAACACAGTCAAAATCCACTTTGTATGGAATGGCTCTGCTCCTGAACTTGGTTCACACACTCACACCTAAAGTGAATATATCACGTCGGGAAGAAGTAGAGTCGATCACTAAAAGTCCCCTGAGGGTTTTCTTCTGTGATCTGCTTATTAAAGAACTCTTCTAACAAGTAAGAATGTTCCGAAGATGAGAACCCTACCAAGAAGTTTCCAAAGATGACAAAGCCACCTTTCAAGGGGTTGTCCATGACATTTATCTTAATGGGCTATTCTTAAGATAGGTCATCAATGTCTGATTCATGGGGATGCAACGCATGCTTTTGCAGCTATTTTGTCTATGCGGGGTACTGAACATATTCCCCCTATCCTGGTATTTGCAGCAGCTACTCCTTCTACTCTATATCGGTCGATGCCGAGTACTAAACATCCCTACCTATCCTGATGTTTGCGGCAGCTACTCCGTCTACACTATAGTGGTTGATGCCGGGTACTGAACATCTTCCCCTTATCCTGGTATTTGTGTGGCTACTCCGCCTACTTTATAGTGGTCGATGCCGGGTACTGAACATCCCTCTATCCTGATATTTGAGGCAGCTACTCCGTCTACTCTATAGTGGTTGATGCCGGGTACTGAACATCCCCCCTATCCTGGTGTTTCGGCAGCTCCTTCATCTACTCTATAGTGGTTGATGCCAGGTACTGAACATCCCCCCTATCCTGGTGTTTGCAGCAGCTACTCTGTCTACTCTATAGTGGTCAATGCCGGGTACTGAACATCCGCCCCCTATCCTGGTGTTTCGGCAGCTCCCTCATCTACTCTATAGTGGTTGATGCTGGGTATTGAACATCTTCCCCCTATCCTGATACAGGAAAGAAATATATCTTGGTACCGTGTTAGCCAGTATCATTGATGAAGAGACCTGTGTAGTCTCGAAAGCTTGCAATTTGTTACCATCTTTTCAGTTAGCCATTAAAAGGTATCAACCACTGAGGACTCTCAATTCTAAATATTTTTCCCCCTATCCTGGTATTTGCAGTGGCTACTCCTACTCTGTAGTAGTCGATGCCGAATACTAAACATCCCTACCTATCCTGATGTTTGCGGCAGCTACTCCGTCTACTCTATAGTGGTTGATGCCAACTACTGAACATCTTCTCCTTATCCTGGTATTTGTGCGGCTACTCTGTCTACTCTATAGTGGTCGATGCCCGGGTACTGAACATCCCCCCTATCCTGATATTTGAGGCAGCTACTGCATCTACTGTATAGTGGTTGATGCCAGGTACTGAACATCTCCCCCATCCTGGTGTTTTCAGCAGCTACTCTCTCTCCTCTATAGTGGTCAATGCCGGGTACTGAACATCTTCCCCTTATCCTGGTGTATGCCGCGACTACTCAGTTTACACTATAGTGGTCGATGCTGGGTACTGAACATCCGCGCCATATCCTGGTGTTTTGGCGGCTACTCCGTCTACTCTATAGTGGTCGATGCTGGGTACTGAACATCTTCCCCCTATGCTGGTGTTTGTGGTGGCTAGTCTGTCTACTCTATAGTGGTCGATGCCAGGTACAGAACATCCACCCCATATCCTGGTGTTTTGGCGGCTACTTCGTCTCTTCTATAATGGTTGATGCTGGGTACTGAACATCTTCCCCTTATCCTGGTGTTTGTGGTGTCTACTCTGTCTACTCTATAGTGGTCGATGCCAGGTACTGAACATTAGGGTTGAGCGAAACGGGTCGTTCATTTTCAAAAGTCGCCGACTTTTGGCAAAGTAGGGTTTCATGAAACCCGATCCGACCCCTGTGCGGGGTCGGCCATGCGGTACGCGACTTTCGCGCCAAAGTCGCGTCTAATGACGCGAAAAGCGCCATTTCTCAGCCAATGAAGGTAAACGCAGAGTGTGGGCAGCGTGATGACATAGGTCCTGGTCCCCACCATCTTAGAGAAGGGCATTGCAGTGATTGGCTTGCTGTCTGCGGCGTCACAGGGGCTATAAAGGGGAGTTCCCGCCGACCGCCATGTTACTGCTGCTGATCTGAGCTTAGGGAGAGGTTGCTGCCGCTTCGTCAGAAGCAGGGATAGCGTTAGGCAGGGTCCATTAACCACCAAACCGCTTGTGCTGTAGCGATTTCCACTGCCCAACACCACCTTCGGTGTGCAGGGACAGTGGAAGCTACATTTTTTTTTTTTTCCCCCTCAGCGCTGTAGCTCATTGGGCTGCCCTAGAAGGCTCCCTGATAGCTGCATTGCTGTGTGTACGCCGCTGTGCAAACCAACTGCTTTTTTCAAAGCACAAATCCTCTTGTTCCTTCCTTTCTGCACAGCTATCTTTTTGGTTTGTACACACTTTTTATTTAATTTGTGCATCAGTCCACTCCTTATTGCTGCCTGCCATACCTGGCTGAGATTACTGCAGGGAGATAGTAATTGAAGGACAGTCCCTGTTTTTTTTTTTTTTTTGTGGGAGATTAAGATTGACATTTCTGCTAGAGTGCCATCCCTGTCTGTGTCATCTCTCACTCAGTGGGCCATAGAAAGCCTATTTATTTTTTTGCTTGATTTGGGTTCTAAAATCTACCTGAAAAAATCACTACATCAATCAGTGGGAGAAAAATATTGGCCTCAGGGCTTGTGTGCCACTCCTGACTCCTGTGTGCATCATCACTCACTCAGTGGGCCATAGAAAGCCCATTTTTTTTTTTTTTGCTTTATTTGGGTTCTAAATTCTACCTGAAAAAATCAATAAATCAATCAGTGGGAGATTAATATTGGCCTTTGGGCTTGTGTGCCAGTCCTAAGCGTGCCATCTCTCTCTCTCAGATAGTGGGCCATAGAAAGCCTATTTATTTTTATTTTTTTTTATTGGGTTTATAAATTTTCCCTGGAAAAAAAAAAAAAGTGGGAGATTAATATTGGCCTCTGGGCTTGTGTGCCAGTCCTGATCGTGCCATCTCTCTCACAAATAGTGGGCCATAGAAAGCCTATTTATTTATTTTTTTTTGGTTTTATAAATTCTCCCTTAAAAAAAAAAGGGAGATTAATATTGGCCTTTGGGCTTGTGTGCCAGTCCTAAGCGTGCCATCTCTCTCTGTCTCTCAGATAGTGGGCCATAGAAAGCCTATTTATTGTTTTTTTTATTGGGTTTATAAATTTTCCCTGGAACAAAAAAAAAAAAGTGGGAGATAAATATTGGCCTCTGGGCTTGTGTGCCACTCCTGACTCCTGTGTGCGTCATCTCTCACTCAGTGGGCCATAGAAAGCCTTTTTTTGTTTTATTTGTTTTCTAAATTCTCCCTGAAAAAATCATTTTATTTTATTTGGTTTCTAAATTCTTCCTGAAAAAATCATTTTATTCTATTTTTTTTTTTCCTAAAGTCTCCCTGAAAAAAAACAAAAAAAACAAATCAGTGGGAGATTAATATTGCCCTTTCTGCTTGTGTGCCAGTCTTGACTCCTGGGTGTGCCATCTCTCTCTCTCTCTCTCCAATTGTGGGCCATAGAAAGCCTATTATTTTTTTAGCTTGATTTGGGTTCCAAAATCTACCTGAAAAAATCACTACATCAATCAGTGGGAGATAAATATTGGCCTCTGGGCTTGTGTGCCACTCCTGACTCCTGTGTGCGTCATCTCTCACTCAGTGGGCCATAGAAAGCCTTTTTTTGTTTTATTTGTTTTCTAAATTCTCCCTGAAAAAATCATTTTATTTTCTTTGGTTTCTAAATTCTTCCTGAAAAAATCATTTTATTCTATTTTTTTTTTTCCTAAAGTCTCCCTGAAAAAAAAAAAAAAAAATCAAATCAGTGGGAGATTAATATTTACATTTGTGCTTCAGTGACAGTCCTGCGTGTGTGGCATCTCTCTCATTTGTTGCCACCAACAACAGAGTGTGTAACATTGTGCCTGATTTTCGTTGTGGTCTCACTCACCTGTAAAGGGGTAGCTAAATCATACTGAAGTTATAGCTCACCGTGTAATTTGTGTGACAGCAACAAATACCGTTAGTTTGTTTACGTTTTTAAAACAATGAGGAAGTATGGTGGAAGAGGTCGTGGCCGGGGGCGTTCATTGTCAGCTGGTAATGAGGGTAGTGGTAGTGGTGGAGCATCAGCTGGTCGTGGGAAAAAAAATATTGCACCTAAGTCTGGAGCTGTGGAGCCAGGTTCGTCGTCTGGCTACACAAGGCCTCGGAAGCTCCCTTTTCTGGGAGTAGGAAAACCGCTTTTAAAGCCGGAGCAGCAAGAGCAAGTTTTGGCTTATCTTGCTGACTCAGCCTCTAGCTCTTTTGCCTCCTCTCGTGAAACTGGTAAATGTCAAAGCAGCGCGTCGTTAGTGGATGTTCACGGTCAGGGACAAGTCGCTTCCTTGTCCTCTTCAGCAAAAACAACAACAGAGAAGAATGCAGCAGGCGACACAACGGGTTACTCCATGGAGCTCTTTACACATACCGTCCCTGGCTTAGAAAGTGAAGCAGTTAACAGTCCATGCCCATTACAAGTTGAATCTGACATGGAGTGCACTGATGCACAGCCACAGCCAGACTACTATGCTGGTCCTTTGACTCAGACCACAACATTGCCCTCGCAGGGTGCTGATCAAGAATCAGACCCTGATGAGACTATGTTGCCCCATCACGAACGCTATACCACCGACCGACACGGTGACACAGACGAAGTTGCACACGAGCTACAAGAAGAGGTAATAGATGACCCAGTTCTTGACCCCGATTGGCAGCCATTGGGGGAACAGGGTGCAGGCGGCAGCAGTTCTGAAGCGGAGGAGGAGGGGCCGCAGCAGGCATCAACATCGCAACAGGTTCCATCTGCCGGGCCCGTATCTTGCCCAAAACGCTTGGCAAAGCTAAAACCTGTTGGAGGACAGCGTGGCCATCCGGTTAAAGCTCAGTCTGCAATGCCTGAAAAGGTATCCGATGCTAGAAAGAGTGCAGTCTGGCATTTTTTTAAACAACATCCAATTGATCAGCGCAAAGTCATCTGTCAAAAATGTTCAACTACCTTAAGCAGAGGACAGAATCTGAAAAGTCTCAATACAAGTTGCATGCATAGACATTTAACCACCATGCATTTGCAAGCCTGGACTAACTACCAAACGTCCCTTAAGGTTGTAGCACCCTCGGCCAATGAAGCTAGTCAGCAACGCAACATCCCTTCCGGCAGTGTAGGGCCACCATTTTCCGCACCACCTGCAGTATCTGTGCAGGTTTCTTTGCCAGGCCAAAGCCGTCAGGGTCAGGGAATCACCAGTTTCGTAGTAGGAAACACTGCATCTAGGGCACCGGTGGCAACAATACCATCTCCCACCGTCTCTCAGTCTGCCATGTCCACTGGCACCCCCGCTAGTTCCACGATCTCCAGCTCTCCAGTCCAGCTCACCCTACATGAGACTATGGTTAGAAAAAGGAAGTACTTAGCCTCGCATCCGCGTACACAGGGTTTGAACGCACACATGGCTAGACTAATCTCGTTAGAGATGATGCCCTACCGGTTAGTTGAAAGCGAAGCTTTCAAAGCCCTGATGGACTACGCTGTACCACGCTACGAGCTACCCAGTCGACACTTTTTTTCCAGAAAAGCCATCCCAGCCCTCCACCAGCATGTTAAAGAGCGCATCGTCCATGCACTCAGGCAATCTGTGAGCACAAAGGTGCACCTGACAACAGATGCATGGACCAGTAGGCATGGCCAGGGACGTTACGTCACACTGGGTAAATGTGGTGGATGCAGGGTCCACAGGGGACAGCAAGTTTGGGACAGTTCTGCCTAGCCCACGGTCTAGGAAACAATTGGCTGTAGCCGTTCGCACCCCCTCCTCCTCCTCTTCGTCCTCCTGCAGAAGCGAGAGCTCGTCCACAGACCGCAGTCGCACAACCACTCCATCCGCAGCTGCCACTGTTGCACACCAGGTCTCCCATTATGGGGCAGCTACTGGCAAACGTCAGCAGGCTGTATTGGCTATGAAGTGTTTGGGCGACAACAGACACACCGCGGAAGTTCTGTCCGAGTTCTTGCAGAAAGAAACGCAGTCGTGGCTGGGCACTGTAGATCTTGAGGCAGGCAAGGTAGTGAGTGATAACGGAAGGAATTTCATGGCTGCCATCTCCCTTTCCCAACTGAAACACATTCCTTGCCTGGCTCACACCTTAAACCTGGTGGTGCAGTGCTTCCTGAAAAGTTATCCGGGGTTATCCGACCTGCTCCTCAAAGTGCGTGGACTTTGCTCACATATCCGCCGTTCGCCCGTACACTCCAGCCGTATGCAGACCTATCAGCGTTCTTTGAACCTTCCCCAGCATCGCCTAATCATAGACGTTGCAACAAGGTGGAACTCAACACTGCACATGCTTCAGAGACTGTGTGAACAGAGGCGGGCTGTTATGTTTTTGTGGGAGGATACACATACACGGGCAGGCAGTAGGATGGCAGACATGGAGTTGTCAGGTGTGCAGTGGTCGAAGATTCAAGACATGTGTCAAGTCCTTCAGTGTTTTGAGGAATGCACACGGCTGGTTAGTGCAGACAACTCCATAATAAGCATGAGCATCCCCCTAATGCGTCTGCTGATGCAAAGTTTGACGCACATAAAGGATCAGGCGTCTGCAGCTGAGGAAGAGGAAAGCCTTGATGACAGTCAGCCATTGTGTGGCCAGGGCAGTGTACAGGACGAGGTAGCGGGCGAAGAGGAGGAGGAGGACGAGGAGGATGATGGGGATGATTATATTTTTAATGAGGAAGCTTTTCCGGGGCCACTGGAAATTGGTGGCGCGGCAAGGCCGGGTTCTGGTTTTTTGAGGGACACAAGTGACGTGGATTTGCCTGAAACTGCCCCTCAACCAAGCACAACCGCAGATTTGAGAACTGGAACTTTGGCCCACATGGCGGATTATGCCTTACGTATCCTCAAAAGGGACACACGCATAACTAAAATGATGAATGATGACGATTACTGGTTGGCCTGCCTCCTTGATCCTCGCTATAAAGGCAAATTGCAAAATATAATGCCACATGAGAACTTGGAACTAATATTAGCAACCAAACAATCAACTCTTGTTGACCGTTTGCTTCTGGCATTCCCTGCACACAGCGCCCGTGATCGTTCTCACACGAGCTGCAGGGGCCAGCAGACCAGAGGAGTTAGAGGGGCAGAAATCAGAAGTGGCGTTGGCCAGAGGGGTTTTCTGACCAGGTTGTGGAGTGATTTTGCTATGACCGCAGACAGGACAGGTACTGCAGCATCAATTCAAAGTGACAGGAGACAACATTTGTCCAGTATGGTTACAAACTATATTTCATCCCTTATCGATGTTCTCCCTCAACCGTCATTCCCATTTGATTACTGGGCATCAAAATTAGACACCTGGCCAGAATTGGCAGAATATGCATTGCAGGAGCTTGCTTGCCCGGCAGCTAGTGTCCTATCAGAAAGAGTATTCAGTGCTGCAGGTTCAATACTAACAGAAAAAAGGACTCGTCTGGCTACCCAAAATGTAGATGATCTAACCTTCATTAAAATGAACCACAACTGGATTTCGAAATCTTTTGCCCCACCTTGCCCGGCTGACACCTAGCTTTCCTATGAAAAGGTCTTGCCTGTGGACTATTCTGAATGCCTTTTCCAATCTCGTAATTTTCTGCACCTGATTGTCCAGCATACGACATGTTTACACCTCACTAAATGGCCAAACTCCCCACACGGGGCCGTGGTATCGACACTTGGCGACAGCACCCGTGAGAGTGCAGTTTGTCTGAAGAGGTGGGTGAGCCCGCTTTTGGTCGACGGCACTGCCACTGGGTCCCTCCTAGTACAATAAAGTGTCTCTGGCGGTGGTGGTGCGCACCCAACGTCAGACACACCGTTGTAATATGAGGGGCCCTGGGCCTGTACCGCCGGCCACAAGACAATTTCCCCCCACCCCAGCTCAAACAGTGCTCTACCACTTGCAAAATTATCTCACAGCTCCACCAATGTTTAGTCTATGCGCTGACATCCTTCAATGCCTGCCACTGACAATACCATTGTATTGACATTTTTGTTATGTTAGGCCTTCAATGCCTGTCTGTGGTCACTCCTTCCACTAGGCCTCCACTGACCACACCACTGCTGCCCGTGTACCCCTGTAACCAATTTAAAATTGCCTACAGCCATGTGTTATTATTTTAGGCCTTCGATGCCTGTCTGCGGTGACTCCTTCCACTAGGCCTCCACTAACCACACCACTGCTGCCCGTGTACCCCTGGAACCAATTTAAAATTGCCTACAGCCATGTGTTATTATTTTAGGCCTTCGATGCCTGTCTGCGGTCACTCCTTCCACTAGGCCTCCACTGACCACACCACTGCTGCCCGTGTACCCCTGTAACCAATTTAAAATTGCCTACAGCCATGTGTTATTATTTTAGGCCTTCGATGCCTGTCTGCGGTGACTCCTTCCACTAGGCCTCCACTGACCACACCACTGCTGCCCGTGTACCCCTGGAACCAATTTAAAATTGCCTACAGCCATGTGTTATTATTTTAGGCCTTCGATGCCTGTCTGCGGTCACTCTTTCCACTAGGCCTCCACTGACCACACCACTGCTGCCCGTGTACCCCTGTAACCAATTTAAAATTGCCTACAGCCATGTGTTATTATTTTAGGCCTTCGATGCCTGTCTGCGGTGACTCCTTCCACTAGGCCTCCACTGACCACACCACTGCTGCCCGTGTACCCCTGGAACCAATTTAAAATTGCCTACAGCCATGTGTTATTATTTTAGGCCTTCGATGCCTGTCTGCGGTCACTCCTTCCACTAGGCCTCCACTGACCACACCACTGCTGCCCGTGTACCCCTGTAACCAATTTAAAATTGCCTACAGCCATGTGTTATTATTTTAGGCCTTCGATGCCTGTCTGCGGTGACTCCTTCCACTAGGCCTCCACTGACCACACCACTGCTGCCCGTGTACCCCTGGAACCAACATCAGAAAATATAAAAATAAGTATTTTGCTTATAAAAAAGAAAATACTGGAGAGATATCAAATGCAGACATTTTAACATTAAAAACAAACACATACAACAAAAATCTGGTACAGTACTAAAAATGGCCACCAGCTACAATAACTTTCTCCTGCAAGTAGTTAACTGAAAGGTTTTTTCAATTTTAAACACAGATATGGCATCCACCGAGTGTTGTCCTGTCGCGTCTTCTTTATATTATTGCCAAGAAGATGCAAAACAATGAAAATAATAAAATCATTATTTACCAAAAAAATAGAGTAAGTCAAAACCACATTGCAAATAAACATTCATTACAAATAAAGAAGCAGGGCGCGTCCGAGGGTGAGTATATACCTAATAAGAATATAATCACCCTCGGACGTGCCCTGCTTCTTTCCGACAGCCTTCCTTCCTAAGAATCAGCCCTTCCGTGGTGTAGAGAGAGGGTTTGTTACACTCCAAGGTGTTCCCCAGGTTGCCTTTCCTGAGCTTCGATCTTCCGGCTCTCGTTTAGTAGTTGTTGGAAACTACGCTGCATTGGGCCTACAAATTGGGTATGGGGTGTAGAGAGATGGTGTGTTCCACTCCAAGGTGTTCCCCAGGTTGCCTTTCCTGAGCTTCGATCTTCCGGCTCTCGTTTAGTAGTTGTTGGAAACTACGCTGCATTAGGCCTACAAATTGGGTATGGGGTGTAGAGAGATGGTGTGTTACACTCCAAGGTGTTCCCCAGGTTTCCTCTCCATTGCTTCGATCTTCCGGCTCTCGTTTAGTAGTTGTTGTTAACTACGCTGCATTAGGCCTACAAATTGGGTATGGGGTGTAGAGAGATGGTGTGTTACACTCCAAGGTGTTCCCCAGGTTTCCTCTCCATTGCTTCGATCTTCCAGCTCTCGTTTAGTAGTTGTTGGAAACTACGCTGCATTAGGCCTACAAATTGGGTATGGGGTGTAGAGAGATGGTGTGTTCCACTCCAAGGTGTTCTCCAGGTTGCCTTTCCTGAACTTCTATCTTCAGGCTCTCATTAAATTGTGGTTAAACGGAACAACTGCATTTGGCGTACTAGTTGGTTTGGGGCCTACTATCGGTGTCTGCCGCTCCTTGCTGTTCTCCTGGTTTCCTGTCCTGAAATTCCGTTTTCAGGCGCTCGTTAAGTAGTTGTTAATGTTAGACTGCATTTGGCCTACTAGTTGGGTTGGGGCCTACTATCGGTGTCTGCCACTCCTTGCTGTTCTCCTCCACTGAACAAAGCTGTGCCGCCTGTTTACTACTGTTGCCAATTTTGAACTGCATTTCGACTACTTACTGATTTGGGCCTACTCTCTGTGTCAGCCTCTCATTCCAGTTGTCCTCCACTGCAATGCCCCCTGATTAGTCCTGTCTTACCAATTTTGAACTGCCCACTTTATTCTTTGGGCCTATATCTGTGTTTCCTCCTCATCCTGCCCATTGCCCAGCCAGTGATAGATGAGTCTGCTGGTACATTGACCCATAACGCAACATTTCCCGTGCACGCTACACTGCAAGATTGTGACCCTGCTGAAAGTCAGGTCCCCCTTCCCGCATACCATACCACCTTACACGGGGACAAATAGGAAGGTGCAGATGAAAGTGCAGGTTCCTTCATCAGGTGGGGGGAGGAATACTAGTTGGCGACATCACTGGCACAGGGCCTCTCATGGTACGCAAAAGTGTTGCTGCCGGTGGGAGGCGCCCCCGCCGTGCAAACACACCGCTGTACTTTGAGGGGCCCTGTGCCAGTGCCAATGCCAACGAGTGGGCCCCCCCTGCTTGCTCAGGTTCACAGCACTTGCAAAGTTGAAATACTTACCTCTCCCTGCTCCACTGCCGTGACGTGGTCCAGATTTCCTGGGCCCACTAATTACTTGAACCAGCCCTACCCACCACAACTTTAGCCAAATGACCCCCAATTTCAAATGCCTTCCAATTATTATAAGGTAAATTACGCTTGACAAGCTTCATTAAGAAGAATGGATGGTTTTGACATTAAAATGGGCACTCTAGGTGTTTTCCTGGCCCCCACTCACTGCCGACTATGCTGCCCCATTGACTTGCATTGGGTTTCGTGTTTCGGTCGATCCCGACTTTACGTCATAATCGGCCGATTTCACTCGACCCGACTTTTGAGATAGTCGGGTTTCGCGAAACCCGGCTCGACTCTAAAAAGGTCAAGGTCGCTCAACTCTACTGAACATCCACCCCTTATTCAAATCAATAGGAGGTGGATGTACAGTACCCGGCTGTGGCCACTATTCCATCAATGTAACTGGGCAGTTCCAGCCGCCACTGACATCGGGAACAGCTGATCGACAGAGTGTTGCACCCCCACCAATCAGACATTAATGACCTATCCCAAGCATAGGTCACCAATCTTAGAGTAGTGGACAATCTCTTTAATTTTTCATTCTTCACGTACAAAATAAATGCTCTTTGCAGTTTTCATAAAAAGTTTCTACAGAAAAGAGGAGAGAACCGAGCAAAACCAGTGCTGCAATCCCTTTGTTCTCAGGATCAGAGGAGGTCTCAAAGGTCGGACCTTCACTAATCATAAAGTGATGGCATATGCCACTTTTTAAAAGATGAGAAAGTCCATTTAAGTTGATGTTACATTGTAACCTCACTAAATTCTGGCTCCTCTCTTTGAATCTGTTCACTGTAAACCAGACTTTCCAGTCTGCTGTGTTCTTTACTTGTTATGTTCTTCCTCTGAAGTGCTACTTACCTGGAATGTTAGATATGATTTAAAGTTACTCGTCAGAAAAA
This sequence comes from Ranitomeya imitator, assembly GCF_032444005.1. Taxonomy (NCBI): domain Eukaryota; kingdom Metazoa; phylum Chordata; class Amphibia; order Anura; family Dendrobatidae; genus Ranitomeya; species Ranitomeya imitator. Next base: position 677,706,725 of record NC_091286.1, read on the forward strand.
AATTGTGTCCCAAAGTAATAAATCAAGTAGGTGTAGCGATCAAAGGCATGTATGTTGTCAAGAAAAGAGTCTGATCTTAACATACTGTACAGTACATGATGCCAAATAGTTAGCGACGATGAAATGTCACATTGGGTGTGATAGCAAGAAGCTTCTTCCCTTTGTCTGAAGACAACTCATTTAGAGGACATGGGTGACTCAGCCACCCCAGTGACTCAATGCTTACTAAGAAGGTTTGTATGTAACTGGCGAAAAGAAATTGAAAAACGTCAAGAGGTTGGAGGGGTCCAATATCACATAAGAAAAATAACAATCAAAGAGTTGACTCACCAGAAAAAAATTCTAAAAAGTTTGGGTGAAGAATAAAATTACACTTCATCATCATGTCTGTAGGATTTGTTCCCACGGGGCGTAAAAGTTGAAGATATTTGTCTGGATTTTCTGATTTACAATAGCACCAAAGTGTATGATATCTGATCAAAACACATCTACGTGCCACTTATTTAGGATCCTAATGATCTATTCCGCTTGCCCCTGCAGCCTGGCCTCTACAAATCATTTGTATGCAATCCTCTCCCCAAAAGCAACGCCAAAAGTTTTAATGGATTGGTATTGACGAACCTCGGCGTCCGTTTAAGCCAACTATGTTCTTGATAAGCCCATATGTCATTGATTGCATCCATCAGTTAAAGACACACGAGCTGGGTTAAGGTACCGTCACATTAAGCGACGCTGCAGCGATATAGATAACGATCCCGATCGCTGCAGCGTCGCTGTGTGGTCGCTGGAGAGCTGTCACACAGACAGCCGAAGTCCCCGGATAACCAGGGTAAACATCGGGTTACTAAGCGCAGGGCCGCGCTTAGTAACCCGATGTTTACCATGGTTACCAGTGTAAATGGAAAAAAAAACAAACACTACATACTTACCTTCCAGGTAGTAATACAAATCCCAAAATCATATTAATAGTCTGAGAGAAAACACAAGTGTGTTATATGTAACCAGACAGATCAAATCCACTCCATATAACATGCATAAGAAATAGGAGAATCCAGAGCATATAGTAAGAATATAAACAACTTCTTTATTGATACAAAACATTTAAAAATTGCATATCAGTAATGTATAAGGTGCATAAATTCCAATAGATAACAAAAGTAAGAGGGAAACCCACTCCTCTATAGTCCCCATACTAAGCAATTGCCACATACAAGAGATGAAAATACAAACACTACGTGTGCTATATCTAAATGAAGTGGCAAGCCTGATCGACGGTAAATAACACAGTGATCCAATCGGATCACAATAGAAACAGTATGAGAACCTAAGTAAAGGGTCACAGATCAGCTTACCAGCTCAGGGGGGAGACAGAGGAGAGGGGTCCCGCCGGAAAACGACCCCGATACGCGTTTCGCGGCTCTGCCACGCCGCTTCCTCAAGGAATTTATTGGAATTTATGCACCTTATACATTACTGATATGCAATTTTTAAATGTTTTGTATCAATAAAGAATGTCCAAACCAAGAAAAGAAAAAAAGTAAGCGGCACAGCTCGACTTTCCAGAGATTAATAACTCGATGTGGAGAGTTTCCCAACAATAGGTAGTCCGGTTAGATGAAAGGCAGTGCTTGAGTGAAACAAAGTGTCCATGTAAATAAAAAAGTAGAAAGAATGCAATAGCACTCACCAATCAGTGGCAATTCAAACGTCCTTTATTGGAACATATAGCAAAACATCTTCGCGGTTCAAGGGAGGGAGTGAGAGAGGGAGTGCGACAGGCAAGACGATGACGGCCGTTTCGCGCTAATACCGAGCGCTTCCACGGGTCTGTGCCCAGTGTGCTGTGTGCTGGACAAAGACCCGTGGAAGCGCTCGGTATTAGCGCAAAACGGCCGTCGTCGTCTTGCCTGTCGCACTCCCACTCTCACTCCCTCCCTTGAACCGCGAAGATGTTTTGCTATATGTTCCAATAAAGGACGTTTGAATTGCCACTGATTGGTGAGTGCTATTGCGTTCTTTCTACTTTTGTATCAATAAAGAAGTTGTTTATATTCTCACTATATGCTCCGGATTCTCCTATTTCTTATACTTACATTCCAGTGTCTGTCGCGTCCCCCGGCGTTTTGCTTCCCTGCCCTGTGTAAGCGCCGGCCGTAAAGCAGAGCAGTGACGTCACCGCTGTGCTCTGCTTTACGGCCAGCCGGCGCTGACACAGTGCAGAGAAGCAGAACGCCGGGGGACGCGACAGACACCGGAATGTAAGTATGTAGTGTTTTGTTTTTTTACATTTACACTGGTAACCAGGGTAAATATCAGGTTACTAAGCGCGGCCCTGCGCTTAGTAACCCGATGTTTACCCTGGTTACCAGTGAAGACATCGCTGAATCGGCATCACACATGCCCATTCAGCGATGTCAGCGGGAGATCCAGCGACGAAATAAAGTTCTGGCCTTTTAGCTCCGACCAACGATGTCACAGCAGGATCCTGATCGCTGCTGCGTGTCAAACCCAATGATATCGCTATCCAGGATGCTGCAACGTCACGGATCGCTATTGTTATTGTTGTTAAGTTGTTCAGTGTGAAGGTACCTTTAGCCCGTTGTCAGCAGGTGCCGAGGTTGGTGCATATTGACCCATTGGATGCTCAGTTCTGATTACCATGCTTTTTTTAGAGGAATGCTGAGTTACGTGGAACGTATCCAATTGTGCTGACACTCATTTATTAAAGGACAAGTACCCGTTACGTCTTGGATTCTCACCACTGATTGCACTTCTTTCAAGTTAGAAATTCGCAAACCTGACAAATTCACAAAGGTTTTTTTCCTGTTCCAGCTAGGTCTCATCTGATCATCAGTGGTCCAAAATGGAATGTTCTACAGAACCAAAGGAAAGTAGTAAAACTTAGCCTTAAATCATATTGGATTAAAAAGTTACCAGAATGTACATATATTAAAAAACCATAATGCTTACATTTTTGGGGTAGAAAAACCCTTAATGATAGTGCACATTCTGCTATTTTTTTCACCCTATGTGATTTAAGGCTAAGTTTTGACTACTTTCATTTGGTGCTGTAGAACATCCCCTTTTGGACCATTGATGATGACTAGTAATGAGTAAATGTACTCGTTACTCGAGATTTCCCGAGTACACTCGGGTGACCCCCGAGTATTTTTTAGTGCTCGGAGATTTAGTTTTCATCGCCTCAGCTGAATGATTTACAGCTTTTAGCCAGCATAAGTACATGTGGGGATGGCTTGGTTGCTAGGGAATCCCTATATGTAATCAAGCTGGCTAGTAGCTTTAAATCATCCAGCTGCAGTGAAAAAAACTAAATCTCCGAGCACTAAAAAATACTAGGAGGACACCCGAGTGTGCTTGGGAAATCTTGAGTAACGAGTATTTTCGCTCATAACTAGAGGAGAGTGACTTTTACTTTTTTCGGATCGAGTAGGGTTTCACAAAACCCGACTTTGTCAAAATTCAGGTCGGGTGAAATCGGCCGATTATTGCAAAAAGTCGGGGGCCGACTGAAACACGAAACCCAATGCAAGTCAATGGGGGATCAAAGTCGGCAGTGAGTGGAGGACAGGAAAAGTCGGCAGTGAGTGGAGGACAGGACTCACTTTTTAATGCCAAAAACATCCATTCTTGTTACTGAAGCTTGTCAATCTTAATTTACTTTATAATAATAGCTAGGCATTGAAAACTGGGGGTCATTTGGCTAAAGTTGTGGGGGGGGGGAATAGGGCTGGCTCAAGATTTTCGTGGGCCCAGGAAATGCGGAATACGTCACGGCGGTGGAGCAGGGAGAGGTAAGTATTTTAACTTTGCAAGTGCTGTGATCCTGAGCAAGCAGGGGGGGCCCACTCGTTGGCACTGGCACAGGGCCCCTCATAGTACAGCGGTGTGTTTGATGGCGGGTTGCGCCTCCCACTGGCAGAGACACTTTTGTGTACTATGAGGGGCCCTGTGCCAGTGACGTCGCCAACGAGTATGCCCCCCCACCTGATGAAGGAACCTGCACTTTTATCTGCACCTTCCTCTTTGTCCCCGTGTAAGGTGGTATAGTATGCGGGAAGGGGAACCTGACTTTCAGCAGGGTCAGATTCTGGCAGTGTAGAGTGCAAGGGGAATGTAGTGGTCTGGGTCAATGTACCAGCAGACTCATCTAGCAGTGGCTGGGCAATGGGCAGGAAGAGAAGGAAACACAAATATAGGTCCAAATAATAAAGTAGGCTAAATGCAGTTCAAAACTGGTAACAGGACTAAACAGGCGGCATAGCTAGATACAGGGTGGGCTCCTCTGCTGAGTAGCAGACAGTGGTAGTAGGCGTACAGTATTAACTGGTCTAAAGGGAGGCCAGGGCCCCTGTATATTTTAACTATCATCTATCATTTCAACAAATTTGTATTGGCAGTGCCATTGAAGGATTTAACAGCACAGACTACACAGTGGTGGAGCAGGGAGAGGTAAGTATTGCAAGTGGTAGAGCACTGTTCGAGCTGGGGGGGAACACTCTCTCGTGGGCGGCGGTACTGGCACAGGGCCCCTCATATTACGATGGTGTGTCTGACGTTGGATGTACACTACCACCGTCAGAGACACTTCATTGTACTATGAGGGACCCTGTGTCAGTGCCGTCGCCCAAGAGTGGGCCCACTGTTATGTTTGCTAATGACAGGTGTTATGAAGGCAATCCAGAAACACAGTGTGATGAAATAGATTCAGCAAAGTGGGGCCCGATATTCTAGGACAGAGCGAGGACAGTAAAGCGAACTTTGCAGTCTACAAAAAACCCTAAAGCAAAACCACGCAAAGGGGGCAAAAAAAACCCACCGTGCCGAACTAACGGCACGGCGGTACTCCCTTTGCGTCTCAGAGCTTCCAGCAAAACAAAAGACAAGCTGGACAGAAAAAAAGCAACAAAAAAGCAAAAAGCACTTAGCTATACAGAGCAGCAGGTCACAGGAACAATCAGGAGAAGCTCAGATCCAACACTGAAACATTGACAAGGAGCAAGGATAGCAGCATCAGGCGGAGTTAAGTAAAGTAATGAAGCAGTTAACGAGCTCACCAGAACACCTGAGGGAGGAAGCTCAGAAGCTGCAGTACCACTTGTGACCACAGGAGTGAATTCAGCCACAGAATTCACAACAGTACCCCCCCCTTGAGGAGGGGTCACCGAACCCTCACCAGAGCCCCCAGGCCGACCAGGATGAGCCGCATGAAAGGCACGAACAAGATCGGAAGCATGAACATCAGAGGCAAAAACCCAGGAATTATCTTCCTGAGCATAACCCTTCCATTTAACCAGATACTGGAGTTTCCGTCTAGAAACACGAGAATCCAAAATCTTCTCCACAATATACTCCAATTCCCCCTCCACCAAAACCGGGGCAGGAGGCTCAACAGATGGAACCATAGGTGCCACGTATCTCCGCAACAACGACCTATGGAATACATTATGTATGGAAAAGGAGTCTGGGAGGGTCAAACGAAAAGACACAGGATTGAGAACCTCAGAAATCCTATACGGACCAATAAAACGAGGTTTAAATTTAGGAGAGGAAACCTTCATAGGAATATGACGAGAAGATAACCAAACCAGATCCCCAACACGAAGTCGGGGACCCACACGGCGTCTGCGATTAGCGAAAAGTTGAGCTTTCTCCTGGGACAAGATCAAATTGTCCACTACCTGAGTCCAGATCTGCTGCAACCTATCCACCACAGAATCCACACCAGGACAGTCCGAAGACTCAACCTGTCCTGAAGAGAAACGAGGATGGAACCCAGAATTGCAAAAAAATGGAGAAACCAAGGTAGCCGAGCTGGCCCGATTATTAAGGGCGAACTCAGCCAACGGCAAAAAGGACACCCAATCATCCTGGTCTGCAGAAACAAAACATCTCAGATATGTTTCCAAGGTCTGATTGGTTCGTTCGGTCTGGCCATTAGTCTGAGGATGGAAAGCCGAGGAAAAGGATAGGTCAATGCCCATCCTACCACAAAAGGCTCGCCAGAACCTTGAAACAAACTGGGAACCTCTGTCAGAAAAAATATTCTCAGGAATGCCATGCAACCGAACCACATGCTGAAAGAACAAAGGTACCAAATCAGAGGAGGAAGGCAATTTAGCCAAGGGCACCAGATGGACCATTTTAGAAAAGCGATCACAGACCACCCAAATGACTGACATCTTTTGAGAAACGGGAAGGTCAGAAATGAAATCCATCGAAATATGTGTCCAAGGCCTCTTTGGGACCGGCAAGGGCAAAAGCAACCCACTGGCACGAGAACAGCAGGGCTTAGCCCTAGCACAAATCCCACAGGACTGCACAAAAGTACGTACATCCCGTGACAGAGATGGCCACCAGAAGGATCTAGCCACTAACTCTCTGGTACCAAAGATTCCAGGATGACCAGCCAACAGCGAACAATGAAGTTCAGAGATAAGTTTATTAGTCCACCTATCAGGGACGAACAGTTTCTCTGCTGGACAACGATCAGGTTTATTCGCCTGAAATTTTTGCAGCACCCGCCGCAAATCAGGGGAGATGGCAGACACAATGACTCCTTCCTTGAGGATACCCGCTGGCTCAGATAAACCCGGAGAGTCGGGCACAAAACTCCTAGACAGAGCATCCGCCTTCACATTTTTAGAGCCCGGAAGGTACGAAATCACAAAATCGAAGCGGGCAAAAAATAACGACCAACGGGCCTGTCTAGGATTCAAGCGCTTGGCAGACTCGAGATAAGTCAAGTTCTTATGATCAGTCAATAGCACCACGCGATGCTTAGCTCCTTCAAGCCAATGACGCCACTCCTCGAATGCCCACTTCATGGCCAGCAACTCTCGATTGCCCACATCATAATTACGCTCAGCGGGCGAAAACTTCCTGGAAAAGAAGGCGCATGGTTTCATCACTGAGCAATCAGAACCTCTCTGTGACAAAACCGCCCCTGCTCCAATCTCAGAAGCATCAACCTCGAACTGGAACGGAAGAGAAACATCTGGCTGACACAACACAGGGGCAGAACAAAAACGACGCTTCAACTCCTGAAAAGCTTCCACAGCAGCAGAAGACCAATTAACCAAATCAGCACCCTTCTTGGTCAAATCGGTCAATGGTTTGGCAATGCTAGAAAAATTACAGATGAAGCGACGATAAAAATTAGCAAAGCCCAGGAACTTTTGCAGACTTTTCAGAGATGTCGGCTGAATCCAATCCTGGATGGCTTGGACCTTAACTGGATCCATCTCGATAGTAGAAGGGGTAAAGATGAACCCCAAAAATGAAACTTTCTGCACACCGAAGAGACACTTTGATCCCTTCACAAACAAAGAGTTAGCACGCAGGACCTGAAAAACCATTCTGACCTGCTTCACATGAGACTCCCAATTATCTGAGAAGATCAAAATGTCATCCAAGTAAACAATCAGGAATTTATCCAGATACTCACGGAAGATGTCATGCATAAAAGACTGAAACACAGATGGAGCATTGGCAAGTCCGAACGGCATCACTAGATACTCAAAATGACCCTCGGGCGTATTGAATGCAGTTTTCCATTCATCTCCTTGCCTGATTCTCACCAGATTATACGCACCACGAAGATCTATCTTAGTGAACCAACTAGCCCCCTTAATCCGAGCAAACAAGTCAGATAACAATGGCAAGGGATACTGAAATTTAACAGTGATCTTATTAAGAAGGCGGTAATCAATACACGGTCTCAGCGAACCATCCTTCTTGGCTACAAAGAAGAACCCTGCTCCCAGTGGTGATGACGATGGGCGAATATGTCCCTTCTCCAGGGATTCCTTCACATAACTGCGCATAGCGGCGTGTTCGGGCACGGATAAATTAAATAATCGACCTTTAGGGAATTTACTACCAGGAATCAAATTGATAGCACAATCACAATCCCTATGCGGAGGTAGAGCATCGGACTTGGGCTCTTCAAATACATCCTGATAATCAGACAAGAACTCTGGGACCTCAGAAGGGGTGGATGACGAAATCGACAAAAATGGAACATCACCATGTACCCCCTGACAACCCCAGCTGGATACCGACATGGAATTCCAATCCAATACTGGATTATGGGTTTGTAGCCATGGCAACCCCAACACGACCACATCATGCAGATTATGCAACACCAGAAAGCGAATAACTTCCTGATGTGCAGGAGCCATGCACATGGTCAGCTGGGCCCAGTATTGAGGTTTATTCTTGGCCAAAGGTGTAGCATCAATTCCTCTCAATGGAATAGGACACCGCAAAGGCTCCAAGAAAAACCCACAACGTTTAGCATAATCCAAATCCATCAGATTCAGGGCAGCGCCCGAATCCACAAACGCCATGACAGAAAACGACGACAAAGAGCATATCAAGGTAATGGACAGAAGGAATTTGGACTGTACAGTACCAATGACGGCAGACCTAGCGGACCGCTTAGTGCGCTTAGGACAATCAGAAATAGCATGAGTGGAATCACCACAGTAGAAACACAGCCCATTCAGACGTCTGTATTCCTGCCGTTCAACTCTAGTCATAGTCCTATCGCACTGCATAGGCTCAGGTTTAACCTCAGGCAGTACCGCCAAATGGTGCACAGATTTACGCTCGCGCAAGCGTCGACCGATCTGAATGGCCAAAGACAAAGACTCATTCAAACCAGCAGGCATAGGAAATCCCACCATGACATCCTTAAGAGCCTCAGAGAGACCCTTTCTGAACAAAGCTGCCAGCGCAGATTCATTCCACTGAGTGAGTACTGACCATTTCCTAAATTTCTGACAATATACTTCTATATCATCCTGACCCTGGCACAAAGCCAGCAAATTTTTCTCAGCCTGATCCACTGAATTAGGCTCATCGTACAGCAATCCGAGCGCCAGGAAAAACGCATCGACACTACTCAATGCAGGGTCTCCTGGCGCAAGAGAAAATGCCCAGTCTTGAGGGTCGCCGCGCAAAAAAGAAATAATAATCAAAACCTGTTGAATAGGATTACCAGAAGAATGAGGTTTCAAGGCCAGAAATAGCTTACAATTATTTTTGAAACTTAGAAACTTAGTTCTATCTCCAAAAAACAAATCAGGAATAGGAATTCTTGGTTCTAACATAGATTTCTGATCAATAGTATCTTGAATTTTTTGTACATTTATAACGAGATTATCCATTGAAGAGCACAGACCCTGAACATCCATGTCCACACCTGTGTCCAGAATCACCCAAATGTCTAGGGGAAAAAAAAAATGAACACAGAGCAGAAAAAAAAAAAAAATGATGTCAGAACTTTTTCATTCCCTCTATTGAGAATCATTAGTTTGGCTCCTTATACAACATGTTATGTTTGCTAATGACAGGTGTTATGAAGGCAATCCAGAAACACAGTGTGATGAAATAGATTCAGCAAAGTGGGGCCCGATATTCTAGGACAGAGCGAGGACAGTAAAGCGAACTTTGCAGTCGACAAAAAACCCTAAAGCAAAACCACGCAAAGGGGGCAAAAAAAACCCACCGTGCCGAACTAACGGCACGGCGGTACACCCTTTGCGTCTCAGAGCTTCCAGCAAAACAAAAGACAAGCTGGACAGAAAAAAAGCAACAAAAAAGCAAAAAGCACTTAGCTATACAGAGCAGCAGGTCACAGGAACAATCAGGAGAAGCTCAGATCCAACACTGAAACATTGACAAGGAGCAAGGATAGCAGCATCAGGCGGAGTTAAGTAATGAAGCAGTTAACGAGCTCACCAGAACACCTGAGGGAGGAAGCTCAGAAGCTGCAGTACCACTTGTGACCACAGGAGTGAATTCAGCCACAGAATTCACAACAGCCCACCCACCTGTCCAGGCAAACGGCACTCTCATGGGTGCTTGCGCCTGGTGGTGACCACGGCCCTTTGTGGACATTCAGCAGCTGCAAATGGCGGAATTGTAGAAGTCAGTAAGAGGAGGCCAAAAGCAAGACATTTTTCAGGCAAGCTACATGTCAGCAGGGGAAGGTGGGGCAAAATAATTTGAAATCCATGATTGGTTCATTTTAATGAAGGTTAGATCATCTGGCTTTAAAAGCAGTTTTCCTATTCCCAGATAAGGGAGCCTTCGAGGCCTTGTGTAACCAGACGATGGCTCTGGCTCAACACCTCCAGTCTTAGGTGCTATTGTGCTTTTGCCACTACCACCAGATGCACCAACACCACCACCACCATCAATACCAGCTCGCAACCACCGCCCTCGGGCTCTTCCACCAGACTTCCTCATTTTTTGGAAACTCTAACCAAAATAACAACCGTTATATGGTACTGTAAAACAAGGTAGAAGGTGTATATAAACGTGTTGAGAATTTAAATCTCCCTTTTTTGGGGGGGAGACTGAACCAAATCTCAGGCCCAGTGTATATAACAACTCAATCTAAGTGGCAGAAAGTGGCTGGAAGATATATGAAAAAATACAAGGGCTGTAGTACAATTTCAATCTCCCTACAATGATCTCAGGACAAGTATGGCAGCAATAAAAAGGACTGCTGCACACAAAAGTGTGGACAAATAAACAAGATAACTGTGCAGAAAGGAGCAACAGGATTTTTGCTTTTAACAAAGCAGTTGGCTTGCACAGCGGCGTGCAAACAGCAATGCAGCTATCAGGGAGCCTTATAAGGCAGCCTAATAAGCTACAGAGCTGATGCACAAAAATATAAACTCCACTGTCCTTTCAAAAAAAAGGTGGTGTTGGACAGTGGAAATCGCTACAGCACGAGCAGTTTCGGAGTTAATCTTCCCTCCCTAACTATATCCCTTCTTCTGATGAAGCTGCGGCAACCTCTCCCTATGCTTAGATCGGCAGAAGTAAGATGGTGGTCGGCGTACACACCCCTTTATAGCCCCTCTGATGCTGCAGAAAGCAAGCCAATCACTGTCATGCCCTTCTCTAAGATGGTGGGGACCGAGACCTATGTCATCACGCTGCCCACACTCTGCGTCCTCCTTCACTGGCTGAGAAATGGCGCTGAAAGCGTCATACGAAACGCGACTTTTGCGCGCAGATCGCCGACCTCATGGCCGATCCCACACTAGGATCGGGTCGGGTTTCATGAAACCCGACTTTGCCAAAAGTCGGCGACTTTTGAATTTGTCCGATCCGTTTCGCTCAACCCTACTCATCAACATTGATGACCAAAGATAAGAAGATTTGGGTTTGACTTTGGGACAACGTATCACTAGGGTGTAGTATTTACGGAATTATTCAGAAATAATTTAATCCTTCTGATGTTATGTACAACAGGTACAATGATAACAAGATGTCCCTCACAACCATTTTCTCCGGTGGGTCCAGAACTGCCTTTTGGTGAATCAGTGGTGGATAGAAATGAGCTTTCTCTGTGGTCCAGTATCTCTTTCTAGGAGAGCTCTATGTGGGGGGAAGCATAATGGTAACCCATGTGGTCACAAGAAAAATACACCTTTAAACGTACCCAATTATTTCCATAACGATACTGCTATGTGACACTGTATAGAGCCTATACCCCTATAGCTTTATCTAGAATCACCTTTTAAAAAAGACAAGAATATACCTATTTGTGAGCCATAATTTCTACTAATACTATGGATTTTAAAGGGGTTTTTAATCTTCTAAAAAAAAAGTAAAGCAGAAGCATATATCTTAAAATTTTATACAAAAAATGTTCTCCCCTTTAAGGGGGCCACTCTGTGGATCTATGTTTTTGATGTCTTGAAACATCACAGAACGACAGCAGCAGTGACAGGTGTCAGGTTGATATATCAATGTTGTGGCTAATGGTTGGCTGCCATGGTCACATGTTTCAAATTCCTGATCCCATTTGGTGTCTGTTTATAGCTTGTTTCTCAACATGTGATCATGGCAGCCAATCATTGGTGACATGCCCTAATTATTTTTCTATATACAGTAGGTTGATCTAGCCTATCGGAGGGACTAGATGGATGGATGGATTTGAATACAACTTTATAAGTAATTAAAAAAAAAATACCGGTGTAACAGGCCAGATTAACGCCCCCCGCCCAGAATTGGCATAGCCCAAACTATACCCCGGGGTATAAATTGGACTAGTCCAGATTATACCCCTCCAGGTCAGAATATACCTCTGCTGCTGTAGATCAGATTTTTCAGACTTTTGAGAACCATTGAGTGATATAATCAATAACGGAGCCCCAGGCAGAAAACAGGGCCCCAGGCAGCGCACAGGGCCAAAGACAGCGCACAAGGCCCCAGGCAGCGCACAGGGCCCCAGGCAGCACACAGGGGCCCCAGGCAGCACACAGGGGCCCCAGGCAGTGCACGGAGCCCCAAACAGCGCACAGTGCCCCAGGCAGTGCACAGAACCCCAGGCAGCCCACAGGGCCCCAAGCAGCCCGCAGGGCTCCAGGCAGCGCACAGGGGCCTCAGGCAGCACATGGGGCCCCTGGCAGAACACAGGGCCCCAGGCAGTGCACAGGGCCCCAGGCAGTGCACAGGGGCCCATGCAGCACACAGGGCCCCAGGCAGCACAGAGGGGCCCCAGGAAGAGCACAGGGGGCCCCAGGCAGCGCACAGGGCAACAGGCAGCACAGAGGGGCCCCAGGAAAAGCACAGGGGCCACAGTAAGTGCACGGGGCCCCAAACAGCATACAGGGCCCCAGGCAGCGCACAGGACCCAAGGCAGCCCACAGGGGCCCTAGGCAGTGCACAGGGCCTCAGGCAGCACAGGAGGTCCCAGGCAGCGCACGAGGCCCCAGGCAGCACACGGAGCTCCAGGCAGCATATGGGGCCTTAGGCAGAGCACAATGTCCGATACTGCGTACAGGGCCCCAGGAAGCCCATAGGGCCCCAGGCAGTACACAGGGCTCCAGGCAGCCCACAGAACCCCAGGCAGCCCACAGGACCCCAGGAGGTCCCAGATAGCGCACAGGGGGGCCGAGACAGTGAGCAAGATAACAGATAACGCGCAAGGGGGGGAAATAGACAGAGTGCATGTGCCCTGTGTGCTGTCTGGGTCCCCCTGTGCGCTATCTAGGACCCACTGTACGCTATCTGGGACCCCCTGTGCAATGTCTGGGGCCCTGCTCCTGAGTATATCACTCAATCCTGTAAGGCTAGTTTCACATTTGCGTACAGCCGTGCACATGCGTACACTCTCAGTGAAGCCTTGACCACTGCTGCGCCCCGCCGGTTAAGCTCCGCCCACATTCTTTTGACTGTGCTGCAACCCGCGGTGAAGGCAACAAGTTGGATTTTCTTGCGTTCACCGAATCGTCAAAACAACGCATGCGGACGCAAACGCTAACATCCGCAGGGCCTGCGTACCCAATGATAAAGATAGGGTACTCAGGCCGCATGCGGCCGTTAGCGTACCTGGGTGGAGCTTTAACTGGTGGATGCAGCAGTGGGAGGTGCTTCACTGAGAGCGCACACAGCCGTGCGCAAATGTGAAACTAGCCTAAGATGTCTAGGGCCCCTGTGCGCTTCCTGGAGTCCATGTGCTGCCTGGGGCCCCATTAGCTGTCTCTGCCCCTGTGTGCTGCCTGGAACCCCGGGTACTGCCTGGGGCCCCTGTGTGCTCCTTGGAGTCCATGTGCTGCTTGGGGCCCTGTGCGCTGCCTGGGGTCCCTGTGCTCTGCCTGGGGCCCCTTTTGCTGTCTCTGACCCTGTGTGCTGCCCGGGGTCCTGTGCACTGCCTGGGGCCCCATTAGCTGTCTCTGCCCCGTGTGCTGCCTGGGGCCCCGGGTGCTGCCTGGGGCCCCTGTGCGCTGCCTGGGACCCCTGTGCGCTCCCTGGAGTCCATGTGCTGCCTGGGGCCCTGTGCGCTGCCTGGGGCCCCTGTGTTCTGCCTAGGGCCCCATTAGCTGCCTCTGCCCTGTGTGCTGCCTGGGGCCCCGGTTGCTGCCTAGGGCCCCTGTGCGCTGCCTGGAGCCCTGTGGGCTGCATGGGGCCCTGTGAGCTGCCTGGGGTTCTGAGTGCTGCTTGGGGCCCCGTGCACTGCCTGTGGTCTTTGTGCTCTGTCTGGTGCTACATACACTGCCTGTGGCCCCTGTGGGCTGCCTGGGGCCCCGTGCACTTCCTGGGGCCCCTGTGTGCTGCCTGGGGTCCTGGGTGCTGCCTGGGGCACAGTTATTAAGACTGGACTAGTCCAATTTGTACATTTGGGTATAGTTAGGGCTAGGCCAGAATATACCCGGGGTATAATCTGGCCCAGAGGGGTATAAACTGGACTAGTCCAATTTATACCCCGGGGTATAGTTAGGGCTAGGCCAGAATATACCCGGGGTATAATCTGGCCTAGGCCATTTTAACCCCAGGTATATTCTGGGCGGGGGGGGGGGGGGGTTAATCTGGCCTGTTACACCGGTATTTAATTTTTTAAAGAGCTGGAAAACCCATTTAATTGCCAAGGTTTCTTTGCTCTTGTGATTCGGTATTTTTTTGCCTTACTTTTTCAGTGATGAGGGTCAGAACTTAAATAAAATCTACTTTCATTAAATGGAGTATTCTGATCTCATCCACAGGATATGCAATAAATATGTGGTAGATATGGGTCTCGCCTCCTCTATCTCCAGAACATTGCCTGTCTTGCACAGCTATCAGTGGAGAGGGTATATCTCGCCTGCCTTGTTAGAAAACACCAGTGATTGTCTTACCGCTGTCTCTAACATCATGTCCTCCCTCTATCTGAAACTAAACCTGTCAAACACTGAACTCCTTGTGTTCTCTCCCTCTACTAACCTACCTTTGCCTGACATTGCCATCTCCGTGTGCGGTTCCACCATTACTCCAAAGCAACATGCCCGCTGCCTTGGGGTCATCCTTGATTCCGAGCTTTCATTCACCTCCCACATCCGATCACTGGCTCGCTCTTCTTATCTGCATCTCAAAAACATTTCTAGAATTCGCCCTTTTCTTACTTTCGACTTGCAAAAACTCTTACTGTTTCACTTATTCATTCTCGTCTGGACTATTGTAACTCTCTATTAATCGGCCTCCCTCTTACCAAACTCTCCCCGCTCCAATCTGTCCTGAATGCTGCTGCCAGGATCATATTCCTCACCAACCGTTACACCGATGCCTCTACCTTGTGCCAGTCATTACACTGGCTACCCATCCACTCCAGAATCCAGTACAAAACTACTACCCTCATCCACAAAGCACTCCATGGCTCAGCACCACCCTACATCTCCTCTCTGGTCTCAGTCTACCACCCTACCCGTGCCCTCCGCTCCGCTAATGACCTCAGGTTAGCATCCTCAATAATCAGAACCTCCCACTCCCATCTCCAAGACTTTACAGGTGCTGCGCCGATTCTTTGGAATGCACTACCCAGGTTATTATTATTATTATTATTATTATACATTTTTATAGCGCCATTTATTCCATGGCGCTTTACATGTGAATACGGGGCAAATATAGACAAATACATTAAACATGAGCAGATAACAAGGCACACGAGTACATAAGGAGGGAGGACCCTGCCCGCGAGGGCTCACAGTCTGCAGGGGGTGGGTGAGGATACACTAGGAGAGGGAAGAGCTGGCTGTGCGGCTGTTCAGTAGGTTGAGGATCACTGCAGGCTGTAGGCTTGTCGGAAGAGATGAGTCTTCAGGTTCTTTAATACGATTAATCCTTAATCCCCACAGTTTTAAGCGTGCCCTAAAAACTCATTTGTTCAGACTGGCCTACCGCCTCAATGCATTAACGTAACGATCCCTGTGTGGCCTATTTAAAAAAAAAAAAAAAAAAAAAAATGAATGTTCTCATTCACTTTATGCAGTTATTAGCCCTCTGTGTCTGTACTGCTACATACTTAGGCAGTTAACTGGTTCATGCAGCTTTACATGAACACCCGAGCCTTACACTATGGCCGGTCCAAATAACTATAGCATTTGTTACCATCCACCTCTCGTGTCTCCCCTTTTCCCCATAGTTTGTAGCTTGCGAGCAGCAGGGCCCTCACTCCTCCTGGTGTCTGTTTTGAACTGTGTTTCTGTAATGCTGTAATGTCTATTGTCTGTGCAAGTCCCCTCTATAATTTGTAAAGCGCTGCGGAATATGTTGGCGCTATATAAATAAAAATTATTATTATTATTATTAGGGTATCAGAATTCCCATATAAAATAATAGGGATAGCGAGTATGTATCGGAAATCGGATCACCAACATTGGGATGCAACAGGGTCCCATTCTAAAAATGGATGCTTTGGATTCTGTGGGTATGGCATAAACATGAAAAATGGAAACAACATTTAGATTATGGGCTTACCCCAACTAAATAAGTCTTGGAGTGAAAAAAAATACTCCTTTTCCATCACACAGTCTTGGAAATATTCCAAGACTTCTTAGATATCAGTTTTAGTTTCGGATGCATTTAATTTGCAGGACGCTCTTATTCCCCCGTAAGGTGCCGTTTTTTGATTTTTGTATCACTGCCGCATTAGCCTCAATACTGACATAATCACGGAACGAACAATAATATATAATTTGTCAGGATCTTTTCTGATACCATGCTACGATCTCCGTCTCTGCGAGAAGCAGCCTCACACTGAGCAACAAGACTCTATCAAAAGAAGTTCAATTTCTTCCTTGGCTTGAACCCAAGTGCCATCAGAACTAATTAAAAGCAAAGCCACGCTGGTTCAAGGCTCAGTCCCTGTGTTTTACAATAACCGAATAGGAAACCAGGGGGGTGTCTAATGAGAATAGTTTGTTTTCGAGTGTTGGGCAAGTATGTCAATTACTGGAACGGCGGCTAAGGGCTAGCAC
Organism: Ranitomeya imitator; assembly: GCF_032444005.1. Classification (NCBI taxonomy): domain Eukaryota; kingdom Metazoa; phylum Chordata; class Amphibia; order Anura; family Dendrobatidae; genus Ranitomeya; species Ranitomeya imitator. The sequence goes on from NC_091286.1 coordinate 677,723,503, forward strand.
GCTCTCCATGGGATGAAAAGAATTTGATTTCACATACTTGTGTGTACAAATTTAGACTCACTTGTGATTCATGAGATATATATGTTCTGTAGCAACAACCCATTCAATTGAGTTCCAATTTTAGAAAAATAATTTTCTTTTGATCTTTTCTGCTTTCTTCGAGGTGTCTAGTCTACTATCAAATTTCAAAATTCTTTCAAAATCTTAGATTCTAAATTTTTTCGTATCCCGCAAGTGTTTATTGTAAGATCGAGCAGCGAAGAAGAACCTCACGAGAATAATTTGACATTGGGGTCAAGGTGACTCAAGGCTACAGACCGTACAGATCCTGTAAAAAGACCTTCAGGAGACACACCGTGAGCATAAGGGAGAGGCACTGATATGAAGCATGTTGAGCCACTTAACCAATAATGACCTATTAATTGGGAATTTCAAAAAGTTTAGAATATCACTGAAAATCCAGATCGAGACCGAAGATGGAAAAATGATGAAGGAATTAGGTTTAACGCACATGATATCAGGTACTGCAAACCATCGGCTGAGTCAGCTGATATGTGTGTGTTTGGCCAATATTAGTCTAATAACTATAGGGGACTTAACCCTTTTCCCCCCGGAGCCTGTTTTCACCTTCCTGACCAGGCCAATTTTTACAATTCTGACCACTGTCACTTTATGAGGTCATAACTCTGGAACGCTTCAATGGACTGAGACTGTTTTCTTGTGACATATTGTTCTTTATGATAGTGGTAACATTTCTTTGATAAGACTTGTGTTTATTTGTGAAAAAAAAACAGAAATTTGGTGAAAATTTTTAAAATTTCGCAATTTTCAAACTTTTTATTTTTATGCCCTTAAATTAGAGAGCCATATCGCACAAAATAGTTAATAAATAACAATTCCCATGTCAAATTTACATGAGCACAATTTTTGAAACATGTTTTGTTTTTTGTTAGGAAGTTATAAGGGTTAAAATTTTTCACTTTTACAACAAAATTTGCAAAACCATTTTTTTCAGGGACCATCTCATATTTGAAGTGATTTTAAGGGGCTTACAGTGCCTTGCAAAAGTGTTCGGCTCCCTGGAACTTTTCAACCTTTTCCCACATATCATGCTTCAAACATGAAGATACCAAATGTACATTTTTGGTGAAGAATCAACAACAAGTGGAACACAATTGTGAAGCTGAATGAAATTTAATGGTTATTTTAAATTTTTGTGGAAATTCAAAAACTGAAAAGTGGGGCGTGCAATATTATTCGGCCCCTTTGACTTAATACTTTGTTGCGCCAACTTTTGCTGTGATTACAGCTGCAGTCACTTGGGGTATGTCTCTATCAGTTTTGTACATCGAGAGACTGAAATTCTTGCCCATTCTTCCTTGGCAAACAGCTCGAGATCAGTGAGGTTTGATGGAGATCGTTTGTGAACAGCAGTTTTCAGCTCTTTCCACAGATTCTCGATTGGATTGAGGTCTGGACTCTGACTTGGCCATTCTAACACCTGGATACGTTTATTTGTGAACCATTCCATTGTAGATTTTGCTTTATGTTTGGGATCATTGTCTTGTTGGAAGACAAATCTCCGTTTCAGTCTCAGGTCTTTTGCAGACTCCAACAGGTTTTCTTCAAGAATGGTCCTGTATTTGGCTCCATCCATCTTCCCATCAGTTTTAACCGTCTTCCCTGTCCCTGCTGAAGAAAAGCAGGCCCAAACCATGATGCTGCCACCACCATGATTGACAGTGGGGATGATGTGTTCAGGGTGATGAGCTGTGTTGCCTTTACCAATATGCCCCCTCAGTATGCATAGTAAGCACTATCATATGTCAATTGACAGCAGTCAAGGGAGCACTGCCTGAACAACTGCCATGATCACATAGTGTAATTGCCATCTCTCATTGCTTGCACCTGTCTGTGGCCACCACTTAGTAAGGTACTGCAGACAGGAGCCAGCAATAACACTAGACAGCTATGCAATCTGGCAATGACATTATATGAACACCACTGCACTATACATATGGATGTGAAAAACCAGTGACTGAGTTCAGGGCTGTTAGCTAAGATATGACAATCAGTGGTTTTGCATGGACACCGTAGCTACTCTCACATAGTGTCATTGGCGGCTCTCATCTTTAGCTCCTGTCTGCAGCTGCTGCTACTCGGTAATGTACTGCAGACAGTAGCCACCAATGTGAGCTGGCAGTGACACTATATAGGCACAGCTGCACTGTACATATGGAGGTGAAGAGACAATGATTGAGTTCAGGGCAGTTAGTCGAGATATGACAATCACTGGTTCTTTACGGACATTATAGCTACTCTCACATAGTGTCATTGCTGGCTCTAATCTTTAGCTCCTGTCTGCAGCTGCTGCTCAGTAATGTACTGCAGACAGGAGCCACCAATGTGAGCTGACAGTGACACTATATAGGCACAGCTGCACTGTACATATGGAGGTGAAGAGTTAATTATTGAGTTCAGGGCTATTAGCTAAGATATGACAATCAGTGGTTCTGGATGGACACAGCAGCTACTCTCACATAGTGTCATTGGCGGCTCTCATCTCTAGCTCCTGTCTGCAGCTGCTGCTCAGTAATGTACTGCAGACAGGAGCCACCAATGTGAGCTGACAGTGACACTATGTAGGCACAGCTGCAGTGTACATATGGAGGTGAAGAGCCAATGATTGAGTTCAGGGCTGTTAGCTAAGATATGACAATCAGTAGTTCTGGACGGACACAGCAGCTACTCTCACATAGTGTCATTGTTGGCTCTCATCTCTAGCTCCTGTCTGCAGCTGCTGCTCAGTAATGTACTGCAGACAGGAGCCACCAATGTGAGCTGGCAGTGACACTATGTGAGTGCAGTTGTGGAGTACAAGTAGCGCTGTCTATCAATATATAACAGTGTTCAGTATGAAAATCAAGGGCCATAATGGTGCACTTGGCAAGTGAAGAATATAGCAAAGCCCACCTCATCTGTAAACAAATTAAATCTTTATTTTTAATACGAACTAAGCCACTAAAAACTGTATGTAAGTGGTTTAGATACCATTTTAGGGGAGACAGATTCCCTTTAATGATCTGTAGAAGAGCAGAAGAATGTAGTAATATTTTGACTTAATGTTAAGAATGTCAGTTACACCCAGCTGGCAAAATGGTTTGTTCCACTTTTTGTCGGCAATCCTTGTGCATCACTCTACCAAGCATTGACTTGTCAAAGAACTGAAGATCACCTCCGGCCTCCTTACATGAGCTCCACAGCTTCGGGGGTTCTACAGAAATGACACATGCTCATCAGCTATCTGTAGATCTATCAAGTCAAGTACTTAACGACCATGGGAAAGGTGAAGATCTGCAGGTGGACTTTCTGCAGAACTGCACTTACCAAGTAAAAAAAAAATGGAAAAACCAAGCGCATTGCACTTTTTTTTTTTTTTACTCAAAAATATGCACAGCTGTAGATTAATTGCCGCTCTAGGACATTCTATCTAATCCTCCGGAACAAATTTGGTCCTTTTTTTGCTCCAAGACAGAATCTGAGCTAACAATAACTTCAACTCATTTCATATTCATTTTTTTCTGTTTTCAAGCGATGTGAGTCTTTGGGAGTTAAACTATTTTGCAAAATGCATGGCTAATTGACTGACCGTACCGTTCTCAACATCTTCTAATCAAGTGTTTGTGAGGTTACGTTCGGGAAGACCATCACATTTTGTTAACCTGTAGTGCCTAGAGGGGCCCATATGTGGTGTGCTTTGGATCATTCTATGACTAGAGTTGAGGCAATATATGGTGTAACTCAATATCTTTAGTTTATGACCTATGGGAAAATACAGGTAACACATTATCTTATTATAAATAGGTGTATTAAATGTCATGGACAGGGTTTCTGTAAGCTTGGAGATACATATCTTCATCACATAAATAATACCATACAGTACAATTGATAACGAGCTTGACATGAGCCAAATATATAGTATCTAGGCAATCAGGCAAATAATATTATATAGCATGAAGATCTATGGCAATGAAAGTTGAGTCAGCATCCCTGGTGATCTAGGGCAGTAAAATGGTAATGCCAAGAATGCTAAGGCAGTAAAAAGGTATTGCCAAGATCCTATGTTGTCTAGGGCAGTAAAAAGATAATATTAAGATCCTTGTACTCTAGGGAAGTAAAAGGAGTAATGTCAATTTCCTGCTGGTCTAGGGAAGTAAAAGAGGTAATGCCCAAATCCCTGGTGTTCTAGGGCAGTAAAAAGGTAATATCAACATCCCTGTATTCTAGGGAAGTAAGAAAAGTAATGCCAAGATCCTTGGTGGTCTTAGGAAGTAAAAGAGGTAATGCCTAGATCCAAGGTGGTCTGGGGCAGTAAAAGGGTAATATCAAGATCCTTGTAGTCTAGGGAAGTAAAAGAGGTAATGCGAAAATCCCTGGTGGTCTTGTGAAGTAAAAGAGATAATGCTTAGATCCCAGGAGGTCTGGGACAATAAAAGGGTAATATCATGATCCCCGTAATCTAGGGAAGTAAAACGGGGTAATGCCATGATCCCTGGTGGTCTAGGGCAGTAAAATGGTTATACCAAGATTCCTGTAATTGGGCAGTAGAAAGATAATATCAAGATCGCTGTAGTCTATGGAAATAAAAGAGTAATGTCAAGATCTCTGGTGGTCTAGTAAAAAGGTAATGCCAAGATCTCTGGTGAACGAAGACAGTAAAAGGGTAGTGCCAAGATTTCTGTGTGTGTGGGGGTCTAGGGCAGTTAAAAAGTAGTGCCAAGATCCCTAGTCATATAGGTCACTTATAAAGGTAATTCCAAGATCCTTGATAGTCTAGGGCATAAAAAAGATAACGTTGAGATCTTGGTGGTCTAGGGCAGTAAAATAGTAACTTCAGATTCCTTGGCAGAGGGAATTGGAAGCAGTATTGCTGCTTACCTTAGGTAAGATGGTTACATAATTCTCCAAGCTCCATAGTTAGTCTGGTTGTAAGGTTATCTTGGATGGAGCAACTATAACTGTGCAGCCACTCGATTCTCAATATGATTGGGTAGAGTGTTTCAGAGCCTTTCTGACCAATCATTAAGTAAAGCTCGTGGAATAAGTGTAGGGGCACATGCCCTCAGCAGGATTAGCTTCTATATTAAGCCAACATATTGCCTTGCAGCTTAGAGGAACAGCGTCCACACATGAAGCTGAGCGGTAGGCCACATGCATAGATTTCTCATCTTAACATATCACAGTTTTCACTTGCCATAGCAAGTTTTTCCAATTACCTGTCCCCAAAAAAGGCCAACATGAGCTAATGTAAGGATAGTTTGACTTGCTAAAGTTACTGTCATTGGACCTTGATGAACACGGTGACGTTATGTCTTGTTACTCTAGAAGACTTGGCAGATGAAGTAGACCCAATGGCGCCATTCACCACATTTAGTTTTCTTTCCGCTTCTTTGAGAGCTTTTTCCAAAAAAACAATTATTTTCTGAGAATCTTAGTATTTAGCATCGTGACAATCTTTAATGTGGGCTTCTAGAGCTAGAATTTCAGATTTAGCAATTCAACTACCATCAGGACACATTTGATGAATTGACTTCCTAATTTGATAATTTTTAGGAGGACATAGGTTCCTTTGAGTTTAATTCTAACGTGTTGATCCAGGGGAAGGCAAAAAACCCACGAGGCAGATACTAATTGTCTCAAATTAGGGCTCGTGCACATGGTCGCATTTTCTGTCAGAGTGCGAGCCAACAAACATTGGATCATACTCAGACCAATCTCAGTCTTTGGGACTGTAGATGTCAGTTTTTGCTAAAAAAACACTGCATGACCAAGTTGGATCTAATATTTGGAGTTTGTTCTGCTTAATTGATCTGATTCTCTCGAATGAGAGATTCTACGGCCATCTGACCATAATCTTAGGGGAAATTTTCTTCCAAGCAAATCGCAAAAATAGTGATCAGACTTGTTAGCTGGATCAACGTCCCATCGCAAAGATAAGCGCTAAAAACCTAGAAAATTACGTTTCAACCATGGCATGTTCTTCACCAAAAGAGCGCCATAAAATGGTGCCCAAAGGTTGGCAGTCTTTTTTATGATGAAGCAGGCCTCCTAGACTAGCATGGGACCCAACAAGCCTAGGTCACACTCTAGATCAATTTCTACTCATACGTTATAAGAAAAATCCTATATATTTTTGGACCAAATCCTTAATAGGGCTCAATAATGTTTCATTAAACTAAAGAAGGAAATGCATGGCCCAAATATCCATTGTTGTCAGCACTACACAACTTTACTGTCCACACAGCAGCATTTTATTGGGCTTAGTGGTTCCTCTGACCCACTTTATTGGGTCTACTCCAAGCTGCATATATTACCGCACTTCACGGAGAGGGCTAAATCTTTTTGACATACAGATCAATAGACTTTTATGATGTTCTATTTAGCCAGTGGTTTTCCAGGACACAGTCGGAAGAGCTACTGGTAGGGATGGATGGACGGGCACTTAAAACTCCAGTATGGATGACATCAGTTCCATTAGGAAGCTCTGTATGTTTTTAATGAAATTGAACATTGATGAGTTCATGTCAAGTGTTTTCGTGACACGGTTACCTTTTTTTTTTTCATATTACGGGCACGTAGCCGAGCAAAATTTCATTTTAATCTCAACAGGTGACCTGGAATTTCATCTTTCTACTTTTAGTAAGATAAGACTAAATGAAATTCACTTGATTAACAGGGAAATGGTAAGGACAAGCGTAAAAACGCATGTGGATAGTACAATAAGATAATTTTCTTCCAACTGAATACTATTTCTAGGAAGTAAGTCAATTTCTGTAAACGGAAGGATGGAGACATCCACGGATAGCATATGACAGTGCAATGTACTCATCTCGCAGTGATCCACTGTGGTCTTGTTGCCAACACTGCTATGACTCTTGTATGAGGACCACCCTGCTAGCTTATTCATTAGTGTACTGCAACCCGGCCCATCGGAGTGAGAGGCACACACCATATGTAAAATGCCTCAGTGTTAGTGGTATACACCTTTTTCCTAGTTTTTGTACTTTATAATTTGCTTATACTATATGTAGCCTGAAATTCTGATATTGAACCCGTTTTTCCTACTATTTAAATGTGCTAAATTTTATACTATAATTTTTTTTTACTTTTTTTAAACTTTTTTTTCATAAATTTTACATTTCAGTTTTTAGTTCCTTTAGGAGACTTGAACCTTTAATCCTTTGATTGCTTATACTATATAAGCAATGACACGGTGTTGCAGTATAGAGTGTACATCACAGTCTCCTGCGAAGCCAAGTCCATGGCCAAAATTCAAAGCACAGCCTAAATGGCCACAATGGAAGCCTTAAACAGTCTCCTGTGATAAACCCATGGGAGTCGGTACTCAAGTGATAATGACGTCTCTTAAGCTCCGCTGTCATTGATAGCGCCATCTAAATGGTTGACAGCAGTGATTGGAGCTCAGTTTAGGTCTAGGCTGTTAGAGACAGATGTCGACTATGTAATACAACCTTTGTCTACCGTGCTGAATGGGGATAGAGCTCAGTTCCTAGGTCGTCTACATACAGTGGGGAAAATAAGCATTTGATACACTGCCGATTTTGCATGTTCTCTCAGAGAATGGAGAGGTCTGTAATTTTAATCGTAGGTACACTCCAACTGTGAGAGACAGAATCTAAAAATAAAAACTAAAAAAATCACATTGTATGATTTTTACATAATTAATTTGCATTTTATCACATGAAATAAGTATTTGATCACCGACCAACCAGCAAGAATTCTGGCTCTCACAGACCTGTTAGTTTTTCTTTAAAAATCCCTCCTACTCTGCACTCATTACCTGTATTAATTGCACCTGTTTGACCTTGTTACCTGTATAAAAGACACCTGTCCACACACTCAATAATCACACTCCAACCTCTACACCATGACCAAGACCAAAGAGATGTTTAAGGACTCCAGGGACAAAATTGTAGACCTGCACAAGGTTAGGATGGGCTACAGTACAATATGCAAGTAGCTTGATGAGAAGGCAACAACTGTTATCACAATTATGAGAAAATGGAAGAAACACAATATGACTGTCAACTTTCCTCAGTCTTGGGTTCCATGCAAGATCACGCCTCGTGGTGTGAGGATGATTCTGAGAAAGGTCAGGAATCCACCCAGAACTACATTGGAGGACCTGGTCAATGATCTATAGAGAGCTGGGACCACAGTCTCAAACATGACTGTTACTAATACACTACGCCATCATGGATTAAAATCCTGCAGGGCACGCAAGATCCCCCTGCTCACGCGAGCACATGTCCAGGACCATTTGAAGTTTGCCAATGACCACCTGGATGATCCATAGGAGGCATGGGAGAAGGTTATGTAGTCAGATGAGACCAAAATAGAACTTTGTGCTATCTACTCTAGTCATCATGTTGGAGGCAGAAGAACACCAGCCCAGCCATGAAGCATGGGGATGAAACATCATAATTTGGGGGTGCTTTTCTGCAAAGGGGACATGACGACTGCGCAGTATTGAATTGAAGATGGATGGGGTCATGTATCGTGAGATTTTGGCCAACAACCTCCTTCCCTCAGTAAATGCATTGAAGATGGATCATGGCTCGGTCTTCCAGCATGACAATCACCCAAAACACACAGCCAGGGCAACTAAGAAGTGGCTCAAAAATAGGCATGTCAAGGTCCTTGAGTGGCCTAACCAGTCTCCACACCTGATCCCAATAAAAGAATCTTTGGAGGGAGCTGAAACTCAATGTTGCCCAGCGACAGCCCCAAAACCTAAAAGATCTGAAGAAGATCGGTATGGAGGAGTGGGCCAAAATCCCTGCTGCAGTGTGTGCAAATTTGGCCAAGAACTACAAGCAATGTATGACCTCTGTAGTTGCCAAAAATATGGTTTCTGTTTTTCTACTGCACCAAAAACTTATTTCATGCAATAACATGCTAATTAATTATGCAAAATACATACAATGTGATTTTCTGAATTTTTTTAAGATTCTGTCTCTCACAGTTGAAGTGTACCTACGATAAAAATGACAGCTCTCTCCATTTTTTAATTGGGAAAACTTGCAAAATCAGCAGTCCATGAAATACTTATTTTCCCCACTGAACAAGGTCATCCTAGTGCATGATGTACAGTTCTGCCCATATGCATGAAGGGTCTAAACCGGCTCTTGTCGAGACCAAGTACATGATATATTTTTTGTTGCCCGTGTCAACCATAATTCCTATTTCCCCTAAGTTTTATGATTTCCCTCCTGATAGACATTATAGAGGGAAACATTCACACAACCAGATGGATGGACCCAAGTTCTTGGACCAGTACCTCAACTCTCAGTAAGTCGTGGGAATGGAAAAACTGTACCTTCCACTTGGTTGTTTCCAAGTGTATTGCAGAAATTATATCACAAGTTGAAGACGTATTTCTTAGTACCTTATTATGTTCAACCAGATTGTTGATTTTGATTATAAAAACTTTTCGACATGGCCCCATCTTCTGCGTTTTGTTGGTATCTGTGATGGCATCCATCCAACTATCTTCTTAACTGTCCTGCCATCCTACTTTTTCCATCATCTCTTCCAAAAAGAATGGTCCTAACTAATAAACTTTGTCCAAAATTAAATTAATGTCTGTGTCTGGCCATTTGTTTTGTCATGACTTCGTCAAGGACTCATTTTTTTCATTCATGCTGTGTTGAGAAATCTTTTCCAACATTAATGGGAACTTGTCACCAGAAAAAAAAACACTGTTAACCTGCAGATATGGGTTTAATCTGCAGGTTAATAGCGTTATTAACTTGCCCATTGCCCACACGACCGCTTAGGGGGGAAAATTAACTTAATTCCCTCCCACAGCACTCGGGATTCAGTCATGGAGGAGGCAACGGGGTTGGTTCAGTCACCATTCTGAGAGCTTGTTTTTTTTTTGCAGAGCAAGACAAAGTTTTTATTGTTACCATTTTAAATTAACTTCCGTATTTTGTTCACTTTTAAAGGATTTTTTGAACCTCTTTACGCCAAGGCCATTTTCTGTTTCTTTCCGCTTTTGTTTTCACCTCCGGTTCTTCCAAGAGTCATAACTTTTTTATTTTTCATTCAATATAGCCATATCATTAGCCATATCTCATTTGAGGGACGAGTTATACTTTTGAATGACACCATTCTTTCTTTCACACAGTGCACTGCAAAACAGGAAAAAAAAGTCCAAGTGCCTTGAAATTTCAAAAAAAAAGTGCAATTTCACAATCGTTTTTTTTAATAATTTACCATGTTCACTATATGGTAAAACTGACCTGGCAATATGATTCTCCAAGTCAGAAGGAGCACGCAGATACCAAACATGTATATATATATTTTTTTTATTTAAGTGGTGAAAAAAAATTCAGAAATTTGTGAGGAAAAAAAAAAGTGCTTTTATCGCCATTTTCTGACACCCGTAACGTTTTCATTTTTTTTAACTTGTTTTTTTTTTCTTCATATTTTACATTCCCCCCACCCCCTCTTTTGTAATGCATTTATTAATCCCCTTACGGGACTCTAACGGTATGTGCACACGTTGCGGATTTTACTGAGGATCCGCAGCGAATTTCCATGCATTGTACAGTACCATGTAAACCTATGGAAAACAAAATCCGCAGTGCACATGCTGCGGAAAATTCCGCACGGAAACGCTGCGGTTTATTTTCCGCAGCATGTCAATTCTTTGTGCGGATTCCACAGCGTTTTACAGCTGCTCCTCAACAGGAATCCGCAGGTGTAAAAACACAGTTGGAATCCGCGCAAAAACCGCAGGAAATCCGCGTCAAATCCGCAAATAAAACGCAAGCCATTTTACCTGCAGATTTTTCAAAAACTGAGCGGAAAAATCTGCACAGAAATCCGCAACGTGAACACATAGCCTAAGCTGCGATCATCCAATTACTCGTGCTATGTATAGTGAAAATAACGATCTCCTAAGAATGCTAGCCCTGGGCTGGTATTGTAATGACAGGCATGGGGGTCTTCATTCAACAGACCCCCCCGGCTATCATGGTGCCCCGCTATCACTTCAGGGGCATGTTAAATGCCGCTTTCAGAGATTGGATAAAATAATGATTCAAGGGATTTTGTTTTCTGCAAATTTTCGCTGGGGGCAAATCAAACACTGGGATTTTTAGGAACTTGATTTTTGTCATTTTTTTATTGTTATTTTTCACAACTTTTCTTTATTTTAGATATTTGTTTTGTAGAACCAATCCAGGAATTGTTTTTTTCTGTATTTTTATTTTAATTTAGATATCGTTTTTTTTTATTGCAGAGGATTGAGTTTTTTAACATATATATTTTATATTTTTCATATGCCTGAATTGATATAAAAAGATTCAAGTCATTGCCCAAAAAGTTCTTTCTGAATGATCTTCAGCCCTGACTTCCTACATTAAGCTGACGTAGTGCACTAAGTGCAATGTATTTCTTTTCACTCCCACCGTCGTAGACACACGTCATAAGGGGTTAATCTACAAATGAGCACCCGGTGGGCATGTCACGTTTCGCTTCCTATCCATTTTATTATGTAGATTCCCTGGAGCTTCTGCCTGCTGCATTAAACATCTTATACATCACAGTCGGGGGAAGAAATAGCAGAATCAGTGGCCCACTTAGTTAACTTAAAAAGAAATCCGGAGAAATATACTACAATATTGGATTTTTTTTTTACATATCGTAACTGATTTGTAAGTTTATCCCAGATGCTATTAAAATAATCACTCGGGCCCAAAACAATTAACACTCAAGCACTAGTGGAGTCTTACAAACTACTCTGGGGGGTCTCGGTAGAATAATCTTTTCTTGTTTTCTCTCTAAAAAGAAATGCTTAGACCGAGGGACCGTCAATGTAGGAAGAACGAGAAATAATTATTCAATGATACATAGAAAGGCCAGGAGCCAAAGGCAGAGAAGAAGTTGAGGCCCTAAAAGTTTGATTAAAACCCTGCTGTTGTCTTCGGTCAAAAACGACCGACCTTGAACTTCAATATTCTTTAAAATATTCAAGATGCGGCTCTGAAACCCGTGGCCGACCAACCCATCCTCATTTAAGTCAATCAACTACAAGTTTCAGAACTACATCTTGAACACCCCAAAAAATACCAAAGTTCAAAATAGGTCTCCCCAGACCAAAGACAACGGCAGGGTTTTTAAAGAAAGCTTCTGTAATATTGTGTATACATTCTATAGGGAAGAGTTTACGGGCATCTCCAGGACCATATGAGATTGATGGGGGTCCAATACCAGGTCCACCCACCCATCACCTATTAGCAGGTCTTACAGCCCCTGAAGAACACCATCTCTGTAGACCACAAATGGGAGCTACACAGCGTACAGAGCTGTGGTTTTCCATCTCCATACACTATGTAATTTCAGCCCTGCTATGTATTTTCCGTGTGGGCAATTTTCCATGTGGGCAAATTTCCGTGTGGGCAATTTTCCGTGTGGGCAATTTTCTGTGTGGGCAATTTTCCGTGTGGGCAATTTTCTGTGTGGGCAATTTTCCTGTGGGCATTTTTCCTGTAGGCATTTTTCATGTGGGTAATTTTCCTGTGGGCATTTTTCCTGTGGGCATTTTTCAGGGAACAGTGTAGATCAAGCGATCGGGTGATCGCAGCTTCAAGTCTCCTAAGGAGACTATTGAAGCAAGGAAAAAGTAAAAAAAAAAAAGTTTTAAAAAATATTAAAGAAATTAGAAAAATATAAAAGGTCTATCACCCCCCTTTTGCCCCATTTAAAATAAAACAATTAAAAAACAAAACTAAATACCGTACATATTTGATATAATCACATTCAGAATCGCCCAATCTATCAAAATATAAACTAAATTAACCGGATGGGTGAACGGTGTAAGAAAAAAAATCCCAGAATTATTTTTTTTGGGTTGACGCAACACTGCAAAAAAAACAAACATTTTATCTATCCTAAAATAGTATCAATAAAAATGTCAGCTAAGGGCACATAAAATAAACCCTCACCCAGTTCCAGATCCCGAAAAATGGAGATGCTGCAGGTCTCGGAGAATGGCACCATTTTATTTATTTTTCTACAATTTTTGGATTTTTTTTTCACCAATTAAATAAAGAAGAACCCATACATGTTTGATATCTGCGCACTCGTAGTGACCTGGAGAATCATAATTGTAGTCTAGTTTTAGCAGTTGGTGAACATGGTAAAAAAAACCTCAAAAAAACAATTGTGGAATTGCATTTGTTTTGCAATTTCACCCAACCTGGATTTTTTCCCCGTTTTCCAGTACATTATATGGTAAAATCAATGGTGTCGTTCAAAAGTACAACTCTTCCTGCAAAAAAACAAGCCCTCACATGGCCATATAGATGGAATATTAAAAAAGTTATGGTTCTGGGAAGAAAGGGAGCAAAAAATGAGAACGACAAATTGGAAAATCCCAAGATAGTGAAGGGGTTAATGTTTTTATTGCATTATTTATTTTTCCTTTATTTTCTTAATATATTTATTTTTATAATTATTTCTAGATATAATTTCTTGCAATTATTTTTTTCCTTTGTATCCTTTCTGAAACAATTCATAAACCCTGGCTGCTTTTACTGGAGCAGAGAACCTACGTCTTCTCTTGTAGAGGCCTTTGTGCTGCTGCGTGGGATGCTACCATTGCACATTAATGGATTCATGGCAGCAATCTCTTGCATGGCCCAGTGGATGTTGCACTAGTTAATAGGATGGGTGAAATTCCCTCTGTTCCGCTCACTTTCTTTGTGTACAATTCATGCTGTGAAGCCATCTGTCTGGGACTGACAGGAAATTTCACTAAATACATTCGAGGTCAATCAGATGCCGAGAACCGCAACGTCTTCAGAACTGGAACTTTTTTTTTCTCTCGACACGTGTAACAACATCTGCAGTCCTGTATATTTGTACTTACTTGTATGTGTACATGTAAAATCAGCCAATTATAGCTTCAGGACATTCACACAGAAATTCCAGCATTCTGATAATCCAGATCCGATAAGCCTGTAACAGATTCTTGCATGTTCCAGATTATCAGACTAGGTCTCAATTAAACTTCCGTATTACGTTAGGTTGCATGTACCTTGTGTCATACTGAGCCATAATAAGGCTCCAAGGGCATTTGTTGTAACTTGACGCTACTTTGTGCAGTCTCCCTCTTCTTCTCTCTATTGGTGCACTTGAGTAGGTGTCTCCAGAAATGCAATGGGGAACTTTACTTGTTCTGCCAGTTCTACTCACTCCCAATTCTCACTTGAGGCTCATTCTAAAACCAGGATTCTGGCCTTTCCTCTCTGCTAATACTAAGATACTTCGATTCAGGCCCTCGTTCATTCTTGGTGCCTTCTGCAACCATGCTTGGAGGGTCTTTTCTGAATGATTTCTCCAGGTTCTGGCCAGTAGCCACATATGTTCCCTCCTAGACTTGCAATTTCTGCACCTCTATTTTGGTCACTTCTGGCTTGCCCGGAGCTAGTGATGACCGGACCTGTGGATGTTCTGGTTAGCCAGGTTCACCGAAAATACAGTAAAAAGTTTGGTTCGGGTCGGAACTTGACCTTGAACTTGACCCCGGACCCAAATCCAATAGAAGTCAATGGCAACCCAAACTTTGGTGCTTTAAAATGGCTGTAAATTGGTCATAGTCAGGGCTAGGGGACTGCAAAGGGAAGCTAAATGGAGGCAAGAGCATGACAATTGCCTGCATACTAAGGTGGACAAAAAGAAAAAATAATAATCTTGAACCAGGAGGAGGAGGTCCACGTGGAGTAGGAGATGGACATTGTGGTGTAGGTGGAAGAGGCAGGAGATTTTTGAGAACTTACTTAAAAGAGCATATAATTAAAAAAATAATCTAGTACCATGAGGCAGAGGTCCAAATGTAGGCGGAGGTTGAGGTGGAGGAGCAGGTTGAGGTGAAGATGTAGATAGAGGAGGCGTAGGAGGAGGTAGCCAACACTGGTTCTGAGTTGTTGTTTTTTTTTTTGGGTGGGGGTACTCTGAAAACAGGTAGTGTAATAATCTGCTAGCCACTGTCCCTCTGTACGCACCTTTTTGAATGGAAAACAATGAGAAGAGCATCAAACAGGGGAATGTGGCCGTGTTGCTGGTGGTGCTGTACCTTCTGTATAGACAGAAAGGACATGTTCGATCTATGCCTGCTCTGCGCCCAAGTGAAACACCTTCCTCAGGTGCATGCAGGTGATAGGACGTTTTGCGTAATTTCATATGCACAAGTACCAATGGAGGAATGGGGAGGCCAGAACAAGTAGAGGTGGTTTTAGATTGGTTGGCTGAGAGTGCCTTCAGTCGCTTTGCTTTGTCTTCCACTTGCTGATTGAGCAGATTTTGCACCTGCGGCCCATTGGCATCTGCCCTCTATCTTATTCCCTTGCAAATCAGACAAGCAGTCTGAGCCCCAAGTTATGCGGCTGTCACTTCTGCTTTTTGATAACTCTGCTGTCTGTGGTTCTGTGGGCCACCCACCTGACCCTGGCCAACAATTGTATGTGATTGAGTCCACTGACACCCTACCACTTGTTCTGTTGGAGTATGAGTAATTGGAAGGGGTAGTGCAAAAAATCAATGTACCACTTTTTGCCAAGAAGAGTGGGCAGCTTTACCATCTGAGAAAATAAAGAACCTCATCCACAACTACCACAAAAGACTTCAATCTGTTATTGATGTTAGAGGGGGCAATATATAGTATTAAGAAATGGGGTATGTGAACTTTTGATCAGGGTCATTTGGATGTTTTGGGTTGTCATCATGATTTAAAAAAAGAAAACGCAGTAGTAAATGGCTTCACCCAACCACTAACCATGAGTGGAGAAAAAGTTTTGGTGTTATCATTCATATGCTCTGAAAAAAGGACAAGAAAGGAAAAATTCTGGCGGGGTATGTAAACTTTTGAGCACATCTGTATAGGGGATAATCGGATGGGTTGGGCCACAGAATTCTACAGGATGGGGGATACTTGGGAGAAATCTTACAGGCAATTGGATGAGAAACGTATGATTGTATAGGACTGAAGGAGGTCTTGGAAGGACCAGAGGTTATGTAGTGGGAAATATATATAGCTTGAAGTGGATGCTGTTATGCACAGTAATAGCTACTCTGCAGCCACTCGCATTGGACCAGCATAAACGCAGTCACAGATGCATTATGCGCAAGCCACCACTGCTAGGCAAGTCTTTAAGGGCCGGGATATTCGCCACCCATTCCCGAAGAGGAGGGCTTAACAGAGCCCGTCACAGACCGCTGTCACAGGGTAGCTAGCGTCTCATGACGTGGACAATGTGGAATTTACAAGAGTAAATCCAAAGTTAGCAAAAAACCTGAATGAAAACCAAAGGAAACCTGAGGACAATAGCTAATAAAGAAGAATCACTAGTGACCATTAACAACTACTGAGAAGCAACCAGAGCTCAACGTGAAAACACTTACTATACAGCTATGTATTGGAACTGAATAAACAGCACTGAGCTGGATTAGAAGCCTTATAAACCCAGCCCTAATCCAAGGGTAATAATCAGGTGATGCATTCCTCCCAGTCACTTGAACAGCACGGTGCACAAATTTTCATCATTGGCTAACAACAGGCAATGCACTGTCCTGCTTGCCTGACAATGGGGAGACACAGAGCATCTCATGTCTCCTGGAATCAGTGGGAGGCACAGCATTCCGCGTTTCCATATCGCTCACTACTTCCACACACAAGGCATCATCGTGTGAAATCGCACCACCCAAGTGTTCTGCCCCAGGCGTGGACTGACTGGAAACCGGAGGAGGAGGATTGCATCCATGGCAGATATTAATAACAAATATCTGGATGAATTGGGAGATAGTGAAGGGATTTGCAGAGGTGAGAAGCAGGGGAGTAACAAGGACAGAAGTGGATTAGAAGAGTAGCAGAGTTAAGGTACCGTCACACTACGCGACGCTGCAGCGATACCGACAACGATCCGGATCGCTGCAGCGTTGCTGTTTGGTCGCTGGAGAGCTGTCACACAGACCGCTCTCCAGCGACCAACGATCCCGAGGTCCCCGGTAACCAGGGTAAACATCGGGTAACTAAGCGCAGGGCCGCGCTTAGTAACCCGATGTTTACCATGGTTACCATCCGAAAAGTAAAAAAAACAAACGCTTCATACTTACCTTCCGCTGTCTGTCCCCGGCGCTGTGCTTCTCTGTACTGGCTGTGAGCACAGCGGCCGGAAAGCAGAGCAGTGACGTCACCGCTCTGCTTTCCGGCCGCTGTGCTTACACAGGGCAGAGAAGCAGAGCGCCGAGGGACAGACAGCGGAAGGTAAGTATGTAGTGTTTGTTTTTTTTTAACTTTTACGCTGGTAACCATGGTAAACATCGGGTTACTAAGCGTGGCCCTGCGCTTAGTAACCCGATGTTTACCCTGGTTACCAGCGAAGACATCACTGAATCGGCGTCACACACGCCGAATCAGCGATGTCAGCAGGAAGTCCAGCGACGAAATAAAGTTCTGGACTTTCTGCAGCGACCAACAACATCACAGCAGGATTCTGATCGCTGCTGTGTGTCAAACTGAACGATATCGCTAGCCAGGACGCTGCAACGTCACGGATCGCTAGCGATATCGTTTAGTGTGACGGTACCTTAAGGGTCAGACTGGAGAGGTGTGATGAAGCGATGGGAGATGATAAGGTACTAGACCCCACAAAGAGTCAAGGCCATCTGAATGGGTACATGTGAAACCTCTTCCTAGACTAAAAATCTAGGAGGCGGAGTGCCACAGGTGTTTTAATTACAGCAGGTCCAATACCCCTCCACAGAGAGAGAGAATTTTAGTCTAGGAAGAGGTTTCACATGTACCCATTCAGATGGAGACGTTTATTCTCAGCGAGGTAAGGCAAGTTTAGGACCTGGTATAAGAGAGATGCCGTAAAAGGGCTACCAGGTACACATAAAATTGGCCATTTTTATGCAGTAAACGCTCTCATTTTTCATACTGCTAGTGCAGTAATGCAGTTCAAATTTCGTGTTTCAAGTTTGCATGTTCTAGCGCTGCAGTGTGCTGCCTTATTTACTTAACAATATACGAGTTGGCGACTCTAGGTTCAGCACCTGTTCACACTTAGTCTATGTTTGGATGTGCCAGTCAGGTTTCTAAAAGGCCATCTGAGTGACATGGGCAGTTGAGAAGAAGGGGTGGTGGTCAAGCTGCCCAGCAAATGAGGGAGCAGGGTGCAAAAGCACTGAGGTTGGCCCCCAACTTTTTCTCTGTTTCTCTTTACGTTGTCCCTGAAGGGAGGACATTTTGTGTATGTAAGAATCAGAGCCAAGATTGGGTGGAGACCTATTGTGCATGTGGTGCCCCCTGTTGGCACATAGAAACTATTAAACCTCCTACTTTTAAGTCTGGATTGTGTCCTTTTGTTATCACCCCACAATACATTTGGATAGTGTGGCCCCCCTTAGCTAGTGCCTCAAGTGTTATGCCTCCACAAGTCTTGGCCATGCCCCCAATGAATATCATGCCTGCACCGGATGGAACCAACACCCTTTCGGCACATGTCTTGCCCTCCAGCTCCTCCCCTGACACAACCCAAATGGAGGCAGAACTTATACGTCAGTCTTTTGCTGCCATCCAAGACTTACTAGGACAATTGCTCAGTCACCTTACTCAGTCAAGGTGGGCAGCTCACCACAACCCCTGCTGCTCACCCGCAACGCTCACCCAGATTGCTACCACCAGACTTGACACCCCAGTGTAGGGGACCCGATACTGTAAAGCTCCAGGAGGCTGAGGTAGAGAAAAATTGCAAAGGATTTTTTAAAACAGATTATTGTGGTACAAATATGGTAGTTAATCACCTATTGAAGCCTTTTTGTGTTTTCACTCACTATGAATCTCCTTTCATGGGCTCCATGGAGTATGATGCCAGCAAAAACGCCCCCCACATACTCAGTATGGCACCACAGCATGAATTTTCCCACATTGCTTCCCACATGCGCAGTATGATGGCCTCACAATTCCCCCTGTAAAGTATGAGGTCCCAACAATCCCCCCGATAGGATGATACTTCCAGTCACCCACAACACATTGGGATGACCCTACAGTGCCCACTCCACATATTATGATGTTCCCTCAGTTCCCCTGTACATATTTCGAGGCCTCCACAGTGATCCCCATCCAACTGTATAATGACCCCACAATACTTTCACACAAATAATGATGCCCCCACAGTGACCACACACAGAATGATGTCCCCACAGTACATTCCCCCACACACAGCATGAATTCCCTCAGTGACCTCATAGAAATGATGTACCAACTGTCCACCCACACATAATATGATATCCTCACTGCTCCCAAGCTAGTATGATGTCTTCCGCAGCCCCCTACACAGTATAATACTCGCACAGTGGCAATCCCACATGCCCCACACATATTATGAGGCCTTTAGAGTAGCCTCCAACACAGTATGATGCCCAAACAGTGATCTCCCACAGTCAGATGTCCCCAGTAGGGTTGAGCGAAATGGGTCGTTCATTTTCAAAAGTCGCCGACTTTTGGCAAAGTCGGGTTTCATGAAACCCGATCCGTCCCCTGTGCGGGGTCGGCCATGCGGTACGCGACTTTCGCGCCAAAGTCGCGTATCAATGACGCGAAAAGCGCCATTTCTCAGCCAATGAAGGTAAACGCAGAGTGTGGGCAGCGTGATGACATAGGTCCTGGTCCCCACCATCTTAGGGAAGGGCATTGCAGTGATTGGCTTGCTGTCTGCGGCGTCACAGGGGCTATAAAGGGGCGTTCCATTAGGCAGGGTCCATTAACCACCAAACCGCTTGTGCTGTAGCGATTTCCACTGCCCAACACCACCTTCGGTGTGCAGGGACAGTGGAAGCTACATTTTTTTTTTCCCCTCAGTGCTGCAGCTCATTGGGCTGCCCTAGAAGGCTCCCTGATAGCTGCATTGCTGTGTGTACGCCGCTGTGCAAACCAACTGCTTTTTTCAAAGCACAAATCCTCTTGTTCCTTCCTTTCTGCACAGCTATCTTTTTGGTTTGTACACACTTTTTATTTAATTTGTGCATCAGTCCACTCCTTATTGCTGCCTGCCATACCTGGCTGAGATTACTGCAGGGAGATAGTAATTGAAGGACATTCCTGTTTTTTTTTTTTTTTTTTTTTTGTGGGAGATTAAGATTGACATTTCTGCTAGAGTGCCATCCCTGTGTGTGTCATCTCTCACTCAGTGGGCCATAGAAAGCCTATTTATTTTTTTGCTTGATTTGGGTTATAAAATCTACCTGAAAAAATCACTACATCAATCAGTGGGAGAAAAATATTGGCCTCAGGGCTTGTGTGCCACTCCTGACTCCTGTGTGCATCATCACTCACTCAGTGGGCCATAGAAAGCCCATTTTTTTTTTTTGTTGCTTTATTTGGGTTCTAAATTCAACCTGAAAAAATCAATAAACCAATCAGTGGGAGATTAATATTGGCTTTGGGCTTGTGTGCCAGTCCTAAGCGTGCCATCTCTCTCTCTCAGATAGTGGGCCATAGAAAGCCTATTTATTATTTTTTTTATTGGGTTTATAAATTTTCCCTGGAACAAAAAAAAAAAAAGTGGGAGATTAATATTGGCCTCTGGGCTTGTGTGCCAGTCCTGAGCGTGCCATCTCTCTCACAAATAGTGGGCCATAGAAAGCCTATTTATTTTTTTGCTTGATTTGGGTTCTAAAATCTACCTGAAAAAATCACTACATCAATCAGTGGGAGAAAAATATTGGCCTCAGGGCTTGTGTGCCACTCCTGACTCCTGTGTGCATCATCACTCACTCAATGGGCCATAGAAAGCCCATTTTTTTTTTTTTTGCTTTATTTGGGTTCTAAATTCTACCTGAAAAAATCAATAAATCAATCAGTGGGAGATTAATATTGGCCTTTGGGCTTGTGTGCCAGTCCTAAGCGTGCCATCTCTCTCTCTCAGATAGTGGGCCATAGAAAGCCTATTTATTATTTTTTTTATTGGGTTTATAAATTTTCCCTGGAACAAAAAAAAAAAAAGTGGGAGATTAATATTGGCCTCTGGGCTTGTGTGCCAGTCCTGAGCGTGCCATCTCTCTCACAAATAGTGGGCCATAGAAAGCCTATTTATTTATTTTTTTTTGGTTTTATAAATTCTCCCTGAAAAAAAAAGGGAGATTAATATTGGCCTTTGGGCTTGTGTGCCAGTCCTAAGCGTGCCATGTCTCTCTCTCTCTCAGATAGTGGGCCATAGAAAGCCTATTTATTATTTTTTTTATTGGGTTTATAAATTTTCCCTGGAAGAAAAAAAAATAAGTGGGAGATAAATATTGGCCCCTGGGCTTGTGTGCCACTCCTGACTCCTGTGTGCGTCATCTCTCACTCAGTGGGCCATAGAAAGCCTTTTTTTGTTTTATGTGTTTTCTAAATTCTCCCTGAAAAAATCATTTTATTTTATTTGGTTTCTAAATTCTTCCTGAAAAAATCATTTTATTCTATTATTTTTTTTTCCTAAAGTCTCCCTGAAAAAAAAACAAAAACAAATCAGTGGGAGATTAATATTGCCCTTTCTGCTTGTGTGCCAGTCTTGACTCCTGGGTGTGCCATCTCTCTCTCTCTCTCCAATTGTGGGCCATAGAAAGCCTATTATTTTTTTAGCTTGATTTGGGTTCCAAAATCTACCTGAAAAAATCACTACATCAATCAGTGGGAGATAAATATTGGCCTCTGGGCTTGTGTGCCACTCCTGACTCCTGTGTGCGTCATCTCTCACTCAGTGAGCCATAGAAAGCCTTTTTTTGTTTTATTTGTTTTCTAAATTCTCCCTGAAAAAATCATTTTATTTTATTTGGTTTCTAAATTCTTCCTGAAATAATCATTTTATTCTATTAGTTTTTTTCCTAAAGTCTCCCTGAAAAAAAAAAAAATCAAATCAGTGGGAGATTAATATTGCCCTTTCTGCTTGTGTGCCAGTCTTGACTCCTGGGTGTGCCATCTCTCTCTCTCTCTCCAATTGTGGGCCATAGAAAGCCTATTATTTTTTTTGCTTGATTTGGGTTCCAAAATCTACCTGAAAAAATCACTACATCAATCAGTGGGAGATAAATATTGGCCTCTGGGCTTGTGTGCCACTCCTGACTCCTGTGTGCGTCATCTCTCACTCAGTGGGCCATAGAAAGCCTTTTTTTGTTTTATTTGTTTTCTAAATTCTCCCTGAAAAAATCATTTTATTTTATTTGGTTTCTAAATTCTTCCTGAAAAAATCATTTTATTCTATTTTTTTTTTCCTAAAGTCTCCCTGAAAAAAACAAAAAAAACAAATCAGTGGGAGATTAATATTGCCCTTTCTGCTTGTGTGCCAGTCTTGACTCCTGGGTGTGCCATCTCTCTCTCTCTCTCCAATTGTGGGCCATAGAAAGCCTATTATTTTTTTAGCTTGATTTGGGTTCCAAAATCTACCTGAAAAAATCACTACATCAATCAGTGGGAGATAAATATTGGCTTCTGGGCTTGTGTGCCACTCCTGACTCCTGTGTGCGTCATCTCTCACTCAGTGGGCCATAGAAAGCCTTTTTTTGTTTTATTTGTTTTCTAAATTCTCCCTGAAAAAATCATTTTATTTTATTTGTTTTCTAAATTCTTCCTGAAAAAATCATTTTATTCTATTAGTTTTTTTCCTAAAGTCTCCCTGAAAAAAAAAAAATCAAATCAGTGGGAGATTAATATTGCCCTTTCTGCTTGTGTGCCAGTCTTGACTCCTGGGTGTGCCATCTCTCTCTCTCTCTCCAATTGTGGGCCATAGAAAGCCTATTATTTTTTTTGCTTGATTTGGGTTCCAAAATCTACCTGAAAAAATCACTACATCAATCAGTGGGAGATAAATATTGGCCTCTGGGCTTGTGTGCCACTCCTGACTCCTGTGTGCGTCATCTCTCACTGAGTGGGCCATAGAAAGCCTTTTTTTGTTTTATTTGTTTTCTAAATTCTCCCTGAAAAAATCATTTTATTTTATTTGGTTTCTAAATTCTTCCTGAAAAAATCATTTTATTCTATTATTTTTTTCTCCTAAAGTCTCCCTGAAAAAAAAAAAAAAAATCAAATCAGTGGGAGATTAATATTTACATTTGTGCTTCAGTGACAGTCCTGCGTGTGTGGCATCTCTCTCATTTGTTGCCACCAACAACAGAGTGTGTAACATTGTGCCTGATTTTCGTTGTGGTCTCACTCACCTGTAAAGGGGTAGCTAAATCATACTGAAGTTATAGCTCACCGTGTAATTTGTGTGACAGCAACAAATACCGTTAGTTTGTTTACGTTTTTAAAACAATGAGGAAGTCTGGTGGAAGAGGTCGTGGCCGGGGGCGTTCATTGTCAGCTGGTAATGAGGGTAGTGGTAGTGGTGGAGCATCAGCTGGTCGTGGGAAAAAAAATATTGCACCTAAGTCTGGAGCTGTGGAGCCAGGTTCGTCATCTGGCTACACAAGGCCTCGAACGCTCCCTTTTCTGGGAGTAGGAAAACCGCTTTGAAAGCCGGAGCAGCAAGAGCAAGTTTTGGCTTATCTTGCTGACTCAGCCTCTAGCTCTTTTGCCTCCTCTCGTGAAACTGGTAAATGTCAAAGCAGCGCGTCGTTAGTGGATGTTCACGGTCAGGGACAAGTCGCTTCCTTGTCCTCTTCAGCAAAAACAACAACAGAGAAGAATGCAGCAGGCGACACAACGGGTTACTCCATGGAGCTCTTTACACATACCGTCCCTGGCTTAGAATGTGAAGCAGTTAACAGTCCATGCCCATTACAAGTTGAATCTGACATGGAGTGCACTGATGCACAGCCACAGCCAGACTACTATGCTGGTCCTTTGACTCAGACCACAACATTGCCCTCGCAGGGTAATGATCAAGAATCAGACCCTGATGAGACTATGTTGCCCCATCACGAACGCTATACCACCGACCGACACGGTGACACAGACGAAGTTGCACACGAGCTACAAGAAGAGGTAATAGATGACCCAGCCATTGGGGGAACAGGGTGCAGGCGGCAGCAGTTCTGAAGCGGAGGAGGAGGGGCCGCAGCAGGCATCAACATCGCAACAGGTTCCATCTGCCGGGCCAGTATCTTGCCCAAAACGCGTGGCAAAGCCAAAACCTTCCGGTTAAAGCTCAGTCTGCAATGCCTGAAAAGGTATCCGATGCTAGAAAGAGTGCAGTCTGGCATTTTTTTAAACAACATCCAATTGATCAGCGCAAAGTCATCTGTCAAAAATGTTCAACTACCTTAAGCAGAGGACAGAATCTGAAAAGTCTCAATACAAGTTGCATGCATAGACATTTAACCACCATGCATTTGCAAGCCTGGACTAACTACCAAACGTCCCTTAAGGTTGTAGCACCCTCGGCCAATGAAGCTAGTCAGCAACGCAACATCCCTTCCGGCAGTGTAGGGCCACCATTTTCCGCACCACCTGCAGTATCTGTGCAGGTTTCTTTGCCAGGCCAAAGCAGTCAGGGTCAGGGAATCACCAGTTTCGTAGTAGGAAACACTGCATCTAGGACACCGGCGGCAACAATACCATCTCCCACCATCTCTCAGTCTGCCATGTCCACCGGCACCCCCGCTAGTTCCACGATCTCCAGCTCTCCAGTCCAGCTCACCCTACATGAGACTATGGTTAGAAAAAGGAAGTACTTAGCCTCGCATCCGCGTACACAGGGTTTGAACGCCCACATAGCTAGACTAATCTCGTTAGAGATGATGCCCTACCGGTTAGTTGAAAGCGAAGCTTTCAAAGCCCTGATGGACTACGCTGTACCACGCTACGAGCTACCCAGTCGACACTTTTTTTCCAGAAAAGCCATCCCAGCCCTCCACCAGCATGTTAAAGAGCGCATCGTCCATGCACTCAGGCAATCTGTGAGCACAAAGGTGCACCTGACAACAGATGCATGGACCAGTAGGCATGGCCAGGGACGTTACGTGTCCATCACGGCACACTGGGTAAATGTGGTGGATGCAGGGTCCACAGGGGACAGCAAGTTTGGGACAGTTCTGCCTAGCCCACGGTCTAGGAAACAGTTGGCTGTAGCCGTTCGCACCCCCTCCTCCTCCTCTTCGTCCTCCTGCAGAAGCGAGAGCTCGTCCACAGACCGCAGTCGCGCAACCACTCCATCCGCAGCTGCCACTGTTGCACACCAGGTCTCCCATTATGGGGCAGCTACTGGCAAACGTCAGCAGGCTGTATTGGCTATGAAGTGTTTGGGCGACAACAGACACACCGCGGAAGTTCTGTCCGAGTTCTTGCAGAAAGAAACGCAGTCGTGGCTGGGCACTGTAGATCTTGAGGCAGGCAAGGTAGTGAGTGATAACGGAAGGAATTTCATGGCTGCCATCTCCCTTTCCCAACTGAAACACATTCCTTGCCTGGCTCACACCTTAAACCTGGTGGTGCAGTGCTTCCTGAAAAGTTATCCGGGGTTATCCGACCTGCTCCTCAAAGTGCGTGGACTTTGCTCACATATCCGCCGTTCGCCCGTACACTCCAGCCGTATGCAGACCTATCAGCGTTCTTTGAACCTTCCCCAGCATCGCCTAATCATAGACGTTGCAACAAGGTGGAACTCAACACTGCACATGCTTCAGAGACTGTGCGAACAGAGGCGGGCTGTTATGTTTTTGTGGGAGGATACACATACACGGGCAGGCAGTAGGATGGCAGACATGGAGTTGTCAGGTGTGCAGTGGTCGAAGATTCAAGACATGTGTCAAGTCCTTCAGTGTTTTGAGGAATGCACACGGCTGGTTAGTGCAGACAACGCCATAATAAGCATGAGCATCCCCCTAATGCTATGACTGGGCAGTTAACTTACAGGGTTACAGTCTGTTTAGAAAGGATCGTAAAAATCGGAGAGGAGGAGGGGTTTGTCTCTATGTAAAGTCTTGTCTAAAGTCCACTTTAAGGGAGGATATTAGCGAAGGAAATGAGGACGTCGAGTCCATATGGGTCGAAATTCATGGAGGGAAAAATGGTAACAAAATTCTCATTGGGGTCTGTTACAAACCCCCAAATATAACAGAAACCATGGAAAGTCTACTTCTAAAGCAGATAGATGAAGCTGCAACCCATAATGAGGTCCTGGTTATGGGGGACTTTAACTACCCGGATATTAACTTGGAAACAGAAACCTGTGAAACCCATAAAGGCAACAGGTTTCTGCTAATAACCAAGAAAAATTATCTTTCACAATTGGTGCAGAATCCAACCAGAGGAGCAGCACTTTTAGACCTAATACTATCTAATAGACCTGACAGAATAACAAATCTGCAGGTGGTCGGGCATCTAGGAAATAGCGACCACAATATTGTACAGTTTCACCTGTCTTTCACTAGGGGGACTTGTCAGGGAGTCACAAAAACACTGAACTTTAGGAAGGCAAAGTTTGACCAGCTTAGAGATGCCCTTAATCTGGTAGACTGGGACAATATCCTCAGAAATAAGAATACAGATAATAAATGGGAAATGTTTAAGAACATCCTAAATAGGCAGTGTAAGCGGTTTATACCTTGTGGGAATAAAAGGACTAGAAATAGGAAAAACCCAATGTGGCTAAACAAAGAAGTAAGACAGGCAATTAACAGTAAAAAGAAAGCATTTGCACTACTAAAGCAGGATGGCACCATTGAAGCTCTAAAAAACTATAGGGAGAAAAATACTTTATCTAAAAAACTAATTAAAGCTGCCAAAAAGGAAACAGAGAAGCACATTGCTAAGGAGAGTAAAACTAATCCCAAACTGTTCTTCAACTATATCAATAGTAAAAGAATAAAAACTGAAAATGTAGGCCCCTTAAAAAATAGTGAGGAAAGAATGGTTGTAGATGACGAGGAAAAAGCTAACATATTAAACACCTTCTTCTCCACGGTATTCACGGTGGAAAATGAAATGCTAGGTGAAATCCCAAGAAACAATGAAAACCCTATATTAAGGGTCACCAATCTAACCCAAGAAGAGGTGCGAAACCGGCTAAATAAGATTAAAATAGATAAATCTCCGGGTCCGGATGGCATACACCCACGAGTACTAAGAGAACTAAGTAATGTAATAGATAAACCATTATTTCTTATTTTTAGGGACTCTATAGCGACAGGGTCTGTTCCGCAGGATTGGCGCATAGCAAATGTGGTGCCAATATTCAAAAAGGGCTCTAAAAGTGAACCTGGAAATTATAGGCCAGTAAGTCTAACCTCTATTGTTGGTAAAATATTTGAAGGGTTTCTGAGGGATGTTATTCTGGATTATCTCAATGAGAATAACTGTTTAACTCCATATCAGCATGGGTTTATGAGAAATCGCTCCTGTCAAACCAATCTAATCAGTTTTTATGAAGAGGTAAGCTATAGGCTGGACCACGGTGAGTCATTGGACGTGGCATATCTCGATTTTTCCAAAGCGTTTGATACCGTGCCGCACAAGAGGTTGGTACACAAAATGAGAATGCTTGGTCTGGGGGAAATTGTGTGTAAATGGGTTAGTAACTGGCTTAGTGATAGAAAGCAGAGGGTGGTTATAAATGGTATAGTCTCTAACTGGGTCGCAGTGACCAGTGGGGTACCGCAGGGGTCAGTATTGGGACCTGTTCTCTTCAACATATTCATTAATGATCTGGTAGAAGGTTTACACAGTAAAATATCGATATTTGCAGATGATACAAAACTATGTAAAGCAGTTAATACAAGAGAAGATAGTATTCTGCTACAGATGGATCTGGATAAGTTGGAAACTTGGGCTGAAAGGTGGCAGATGAGGTTTAATAATGATAAATGTAAGGTTATACACATGGGAAGAAGGAATCAATGTCACCATTACACACTGAACGGGAAACCACTGGGTAAATCTGACAGGGAGAAGGACTTGGGGATCCTAGTTAATGACAAACTTACCTGGAGCAGCCAGTGCCAGGCAGCAGCTGCCAAGGCAAACAGGATCATGGGGTGCATTAAAAGAGGTCTGGATACACATGATGAGAGCATTATACTGCCTCTGTACAAATCCCTAGTTAGACCGCACATGGAGTACTGTGTCCAGTTTTGGGCACCGGTGCTCAGGAAGGATATAATGGAACTAGAGAGAGTACAAAGGAGGGCAACAAAATTAATAAAGGGGATGGGAGAACTACAATACCCAGATAGATTAGCAAAATTAGGATTATTTAGTCTAGAAAAAAGACGACTGAGGGGCGATCTAATAACCATGTATAAGTATATAAGGGGACAATACAAATATCTCGCTGAGGATCTGTTTATACCAAGGAAGGTGACGGGCACAAGGGGGCATTCTTTGCGTCTGGAGGAGAGAAGGTTTTTCCACCAACATAGAAGAGGATTCTTTACTGTTAGGGCAGTGAGAATCTGGAATTGCTTGCCTGAGGAGGTGGTGATGGCGAACTCAGTCGAGGGGTTCAAGAGAGGCCTGGATGTCTTCCTGGAGCAGAACAATATTGTATCATACAATTATTAGGTTCTGTAGAAGGACGTAGATCTGGGGATTTATTATGATGGAATATAGACTGAACTGGATGGACAAATGTCTTTTTTCGGCCTTACTAACTATGTTACTATGTTACTATGTTACTATGTAATGCGTCTGCTGATGCAAAGTTTGACGCACATAAAGGATCAGGCGTCTGCAGCTGAGGAAGAGGAAAGCCTTGATGACAGTCAGCCATTGTCTGGCCAGGGCAGTGTACAGGACGAGTTAGCGGGCGAAGAGGAGGAGGAGGACGAGGAGGATGATGGGGATGATTATATTTGTAATGAGGAAGCTTTTCCGGGGCCACTGGAAATTGGTGGCGCGGCAAGGCCGGGTTCTGGTTTTTGGAGGGACACAAGTGACGTGGATTTGCCTGAAACTGCCCCTCAACCAAGCACAACCGGAGATTTGAGAACTGGAACTTTGGCCCACATGGCGGATTATGCCTTACGTATCCTCAAAAGGGACACACGCATAACTAAAATGATGAACGATGACGATTACTGGTTGGCCTGCCTCCTTGATCCTCGCTATAAAGGCAAATTGCAAAATATAATGCCACATGAGAACTTGGAACTAATATTAGCAACCAAACAATCAACTCTTGTTGACCGTTTACTTCTGGCATTCCCTGCACACAGCGCCCGTGATCGTTCTCACACGAGCTGCAGGGGCCAGCAGACCAGAGGAGTTAGAGGGGCAGAAATCAGAAGTGGCGTTGGCCAGAGGGGTTTTCTGACCAGGTTGTGGAGTGATTTTGCTATGACCGCAGACAGGACAGGTACTGCAGCATCAATTCAAAGTGACAGGAGACAACATTTGTCCAGTATGGTTACAAACTATTTTTCATCCCTTATCGATGTTCTCCCTCAACCGTCATTCCCATTTGATTACTGGGCATCAAAATTAGACACCTGGCCAGAATTGGCAGAATATGCATTGCAGGAGCTTGCTTGCCCGGCAGCTAGTGTCCTATCAGAAAGAGTATTCAGTGCTGCAGGTTCAATACTAACAGAAAAAAGGACTCGTCTGGCTACCCAAAATGTAGATGATCTAACCTTCATTAAAATGAACCACAACTGGATTTCGAAATCTTTTGCCCCACCTTGCCCGGCTGACACCTAGCTTTCCTATGTAAAGGTCTTGCCTGTGGACTATTCTGAACGACTTTTCCAATCTCGTAATTTGCAGCACCTGATTGTCCAGCATCCGACATGTTAACACCTCCCTAAATGGCCAAAGTCCCCACACGGGGCCGTGCTATCGCCACTTGGTGCCAGCACCCGTGAGAGTACTGTTTGTCTGAAGAGGTGGGTGTGCCCGCTTTTGGTCGACGGCACTGCCACTAGGTCCCTCATAGTACAATAAAGTGTCTGGCGGTGGTGGTGCGCACCCAACGTCAGACACACCGTTGTAATATGAGGGGCCCTGGGCCTGTACCGCCGGCCACAAGACAGTGTCCCCCCCAGGTCAAACAGTGCTCTACGACTTGCAAAATTTTCTCTCACAGCTCCACCAATGTTTAGTCTATGCGCTGACATCCTTCAATGCCTGGCACTGTCAATACCATTGTATTGACATTTTTCTTATGTTAGGCCTTCGAAGCCTGTCTGCGGTCCCTCCTTCCACTAGGCCTCCACTGACCTGTCTACTGCTGCCCGTGTTCCCCTGGAACCAATTTTAAATTGCCTACAGCCAGCCCAATTTATTATGTTAGGGCTTCGAAGCCTGTCTGCGGTCCCTCCTTCCACTAGGCCTCCACTGACCTGTCTACTGCCGCCCGTGTTCCCCTGGAACCAATTTTAAATTGCCTACAGCCAGCCCAATTTATTATGTTAGGGCTTCGAAGCCTGTCTGCGGTCCCTCCTTCCACTAGGCCTCCACTGACCTGTCTACTGCCGCCCGTGTTCCCCTGGAACCAATTTTAAATTGCCTACAGCCAGCCCAATTTATTATGTTAGGGCTTCCAAGCCTGTCTGCGGTCCCTCCTTCCACTAGGCCTCCACTGACCTGTCTACTGCCGCCCGTGTTCCCCTGGAACCAATTTTAAATTGCCTACAGCCAGCCCAATTTATTATGTTAGGGCTTCGAAGCCTGTCTGCGGTCCTTCCTTCCACTAGGCCTCCACTGACCTGTCTACTGCTGCCCGTGTTCCCCTGGAACCAATTTTAAATTGCCTACAGCCAGCCCAATTGATTATGTTAGGGCTTCCAAGCCTGTCTGCGGTCCCTCCTTCCACTAGGCCTCCACTGACCTGTCTACTGCCGCCCGTGTTCCCCTGGAACCAATTTTAAATTGCCTACAGCCAGCCCAATTTATTATGTTAGGGCTTCGAAGCCTGTCTGCGGTCCCTCCTTCCACTAGGCCTCCACTGACCTGTCTACTGCCGCCCGTGTTCCCCTGGAACCAATTTTAAATTGCCTACAGCCAGCCCAATTTATTATGTTAGGGCTTCGAAGCCTGTCTGCGGTCCCTCCTTCCACTAGGCCTCCACTGACCTGTCTACTGCTGCCCGTGTTCCCCTGGAACCAATTTTAAATTGCCTACAGCCAGCCCAATTTATTATGTTAGGGCTTCGAAGCCTGTCTGCGGTCCCTCCTTCCACTAGGCCTCCACTGACCTGTCTACTGCTGCCCGTGTTCCCCTGGAACCAATTTTAAATTGCCTACAGCCAGCCCAATTTATTATGTTAGGGCTTCGAAGCCTGTCTGCGGTCCCTCCTTCCACTAGGCCTCCACTGACCTGTCTACTGCTGCCCGTGTTCCCCTGGAACCAATTTTAAATTGCCTACAGCCAGCCCAATTTATTATGTTAGGGCTTCGAAGCCTGTCTGCGGTCCCTCCTTCCACTAGGCCTCCACTGACCTGTCTACTGCTGCCCGTGTTCCCCTGGAACCAATTTTAAATTGCCTACAGCCAGCCCAATTTATTATGTTAGGGCTTCCAAGCCTGTCTGCGGTCCCTCCTTCCACTAGGCCTCCACTGACCTGTCTACTGCTGCCCGTGTTCCCCTGGAACCAATTTTAAATTGCCTACAGCCAGCCCAATTTATTATGTTAGGGCTTCGAAGCCTGTCTGCGGTCCCTCCTTCCACTAGGCCTCCACTGACCTGTCTACTGCTGCCCGTGTACCCCTTGAACCAACATCAGAAAATATAAAAATAAGTATTTTGCTTATAAAAAAGAAAATACTGGAGAGATATCAAATGCAGACATTTTAACATTAAAAACAAACACATACAACAAAAATCTGGTACAGTACTAAAAATGCTACAATAACTTTCTCCTGCAAGTAGTTAACTGAAAGTTTTTTTCAATTTAAAACACAGATATGGCATCCACCGAGTGTTGTCCTGTCGCGTCTTCTTTATATTATTGCCAAGAAGATGCAAAACAATGAAAATAATAAAATCATTATTTACCAAAAAATAGAGTAAGTCAAAACCACATTGCAAATAAACATTCATTACAAATAAAGAAGCAGGGCGCGTCCGAGGGTGAGTATATACCTAATAAGAATATAATCACCCTCGGACGCGCCCTGCTTCTTTCCGACAGCCTTCCTTCCTAAGAATCAGCCCTTCCGTGGTGTAGAGAGAGGGTTTGTTACACTCCAAGGTGTTCCCCAGGTTGCCTTTCCTGAGCTTCGATCTTCATGCTCTCGTTTAGTAGTTGTCGGAAAGTAGGCTGCATTAGGCCTACAAATTGGGTATGGGGTGTAGAGAGATGGTGTGTTCCACTCCAAGGTGTTCTCCAGTTTGCCTTTCCTGAGCTTCGATCTTCCGGCTGGGTATGGGGTGTAGAGAGATGGTGTGTTCCACTCCAAGGTGTTCCCCAGGTTTCCTCGCCAATGCTTCGATCTTCATGCTCTCGTTTAGTAGTTGTTGGAAACTACGCTGCATTAGGCCTACAAATTGGGTATGGGGTGTAGAGAGATGGTGTGTTCCATTCCAAGGTGTTCTCCAGGTTGCCTTTCCTGAGCTTCGATCTTCCGGCTCTCGTTTAGTAGTTCTTGGAAACTACACTGCATTAGGCCTACAAATTGGGTATGGGGTGTAGAGAGATGGTGTGTTCCACTCCAAGGTGTTCTCCAGGTTGCCTTTCCTGAGCTTCGATCTTCCGGCTCTCGTTTAGTAGTTGTTGGAAACTACGCTGCATTAGGCCTACAAATTGGGTATGGGGTGTAGAGAGATGGTGTGTTCCACTCCAAGGTGTTCTCCAGGTTGCCTTTCCTGAGCTTCGATCTTCCGGCTCTCGTTTAGTAGTTCTTGGAAACTACACTGCATTAGGCCTACAAATTGGGTATGGGGTGTAGAGAGATGGTGTGTTCCACTACAAGGTGTTCTCCAGGTTGCCTTTCCTGAGCTTCGATCTTCCGGCTCTCGTTTAGTAGTTGTTGGAAACTACGCTGCATTAGGCCTACAAATTGGGTATGGGGTGTAGAGAGATGGTGTGTTCCACTCCAAGGTGTTCCCCAGGTTTCCTCGCCAATGCTTCGATCTTCATGCTCTCGTTTAGTAGTTGTTGGAAACTACGCTGCATTAGGCCTACAAATTGGGTATGGGGTGTAGAGAGATGGTGTGTTCCACTCCAAGGTGTTCTCCATGTTGCCTTTCCTGAGCTTCGATCTTCCGGCTCTCGTTTAGTAGTTGTTGGAAACTACGCTGCATTAGGCCTACAAATTGGGTATGGGGTGTAGAGAGATGGTGTGTTCCACTCCAAGGTGTTCTCCAGGTTGCCTTTCCTGAGCTTCGATCTTCCGGCTCTCGTTTAGTAGTTCTTGGAAACTACACTGCATTAGGCCTACAAATTGGGTATGGGGTGTAGAGAGATGGTGTGTTCCACTCCAAGGTGTTCTCCAGGTTGCCTTTCCTGAGCTTCGATCTTCCGGCTCTCGTTTAATAGTTGTTGGAAACTACGCTGCATTAGGCCTACAAATTGGGTATGGGGTGTAGAGAGATGGTGTGTTCCACTCCAAGGTGTTCTCCAGGTTGCCTTTCCTGAACTTCTATCTTCAGGCTCTCATTAAATTGTGGTTAAACGGAACGACTGCATTTGGCGTACTAGTTGGTTTGGGGCCTACTATCGGTGTCTGCCACTCCTTGCTGTTCTCCTGGTTTCCTGTCCTGAAATTCCGTTTTCAGGCGCTCGTTAAGTAGTTGTTAATGTTAGACTGCATTTGGCCTACTAGTTGGGTTGGGGCCTACTATCGGTGTCTGTCACTCCTTGCTGTTCTCCTCCACTGAACAAAGCTGTGCCGCCTGTTTACTACGGTTGCCAATTTTGAACTGCATTTCGACTACTTACTGATTTGGGCCTACTCTCTGTGTCAGCCTCTCATTCCAGTTGTCCTCCACTGCAATGCCCCCTGGTTATTCCTGTGTTACCAATTTTGAACTGCATTTAGCCAACTTTATTCTTTGGGCCTATATCTGTGTTTCCTCCTCATCCTGCCCATTGCCCAGCCAGTGATAGATGAGTCTGCTGGTACATTGACCCATAACGCAACATTCCCCGTGCACGCTACACAACAACATTGTGACCCTGCTGAAAGTCAGGTTGCTCTTCCCGCATACCATACCACCTTACACGGGGACAAAGAGGAAGGTGCAGATGAAAGTGCAGGTTCCTTCATCAGGTGGGGGGAGGAATACTAGTTGGCGACGTCACTGGCACAGGGCCTCTCATAGTACGCAAAAGTGTTGCTGCCGGTGGGAGGCGCCCCCGCCGTGCAAACACACCGCTGTACTTTGAGGGGCCCTGTGCCAGTGCCAATGCCAACGAGTGGGCCCCCCCTGCTTGCTCAGGTTCACAGCACTTGCAAAGTTGAAATACTTACCTCTCCCTGCTCCACTGCCGTGACGTGGTCCAGATTTCCTGGGCCCACTAATTACTTGAACCAGCCCTACCCACCACAACTTTACCCAAATGACCCCCAATTTCAAATGCCTTACAATTATTATAAGGTAAATTACGCTTGACAAGCTTCATTAAGAAGAATGGATGGTTTTGACATTAAAATGGGCACTCTAGGTGTTTTCCTGGCCCCCACTCACTGCCGACTATGCTGCCCCATTGACTTGCATTGGGTTTCGTGTTTCGGTCGATCCCGACTTTACGTCATAATCGGCCGATTTCACTCGACCCGACTTTTGAGATAGTCGGGTTTCGCGAAACCCCGAAACCCGGCTCGACTCTAAAAAGGTCAAGGTCGCTCAACTCTAGTCCCCAGTATCTCGACAAGGTATGCTGTCCTCACAGCCCCCGCAAAGTATGATGGTGTCACATAGTATGATGCCACTCCATCACGCACACAGTATGATGGCCCCACACTTTATGATACACCCACAGTATGATGCGCACAGATCACCACATAGTATGATGGTCCTTAACAAATGATGATGCCCCACACTCAATATAATGCCCCAACATCACTCGCACAGTATGGTGGCTCAACACAACCCCCCACAAAATATGATAGCTGCCATAGATCTCACACAGTATGAAAGCTCCCACACTAGCCCCATGTAAGGGGGATGACTGGACCACTGGTACTTGCTTGCTGGGTCCAGAACTTGAGAGGCTGCATCCACTGTTCCTAGGGGGAAGCTTGAGTGAGCTGGACCTTCCCCCTGACCAAGGGGGGTGGGGAGAGCCAGAAAAGTGCGTGCAGCCGCGAAAGAATAAAAGGAAAAAGCACGCGAAGCAAGTGAGTGTGGCGCCAGCGCAGAGCAGTGAGCAGCGCGCTCTGCTTCTCCCAGAGAGTGCCGGGGCTGCGACGGGCCGGGCTGCAGCAGGCCTGAAGGATGGTGACTGTGGCTCTGAGGGGATTAGTGTGCTCAGCAGCAATCTGGAGAGAGAGACAGCTGCAGAGCAGAGCCGTGTAGAGCAAAGCTGTGCAGAGCAGAGCCATACAGGGCAGAGCTATGTACAGCTGTTCACACAGAGCAAAGCCGATCCAGGTGGTGCAACAGCCATAGTGGTGAGCGCTCCGCTCGGGAACACCAGTGCCACGCAGACCAGCGTTACCTGCCGCCAACAGCTTGGACCAGGGAGAGGAGGAAAATGATGGAGGTGGTGAATGGGCAATAATGGGGGTGGTGGGGAGGAGGAAATGATGGAGGTGGTGTAATGGGCAATGATGGGGTGGTGGGGGAAAAAACAATGATGATGGTGGAAAGGGCAATGATGGTGATGGTTGGGGAGGACAAAATGATGGAGGTCATGGAATGGGTAATGATGGGGAGAAGACAATGAATATGGCAGTGGAAAGGACAATGATGGGGTGGTGGGGAGGAGGCAATGATGGAGGTGGTGGAATGGGTAATGCTGGGGGTGGCGGGGAGGAGGAAATGATGGAGGTTGTGGAATGGGTAATGATGGTGTGATGGGGAGAAGACAATGATGATGGCGGTGGAAAGGACAATGATGGGGTGGTGGGGGAGGAAGAAATGATGGAGGTGGTGGAATGGGTAATGATGGGATGGTGGGGAGAAGGGAATGATGGTGGCAGTGGAAAGGACAGTGATGGGGGTGATGGGGAGGAGGCAGTGATGGAGGTTGTGCAATAATGGGGTGGTGGGGAGAAATCAATGATGAAGGTGGTGAAGTGGGAAATCATTGAGTGGGGGAGAGGGCAATAATGGGATGCGGGGGGAGGAGGACAATGAGGGGTGTGGGGGATTGGGATGGGAGGAAGGAGGATTTATAATGGATTTATGAACAGGGGGAGGTGGAGGAAGGCGTTATTATTGATAATTATGTCTAACACAGTCCCTAAGTATAAAGTGTACTCACTTATTATGTATACCACAGTTCCTTAGTATATAGTGTACTTACTTATGTATAGCACAGTCCCTTAGTGTATAGTGTACTCACTTATTATGTATAGCACCATCCTTACTTACATAGATTCCTCTTTTATGTATAACACTGTCCCTTATTACATACCATCCTCTCTAGTTATATATAGTGCCGTCCCTTATTACATAGCTTCCTCTGCTGTTCTGTATAGTGTTGTCTCTTACATTGTGTATTCTTGTTATTTTTGTTATTCACAGCGCCCTCTTTTATTACATAGTCCCCTCTATTGTTGGATGTAAAATGACTACTGATGGAGGATTCGGTGACCAGACAACCTGTCCATCAGCTCCTCCATTAGAAAAGAAGCTTTCCCATGCTCCATCAGCCATCATTGCATTATACAACTATCAAGACAGGATGGTATGTAGTAAAAATCAGGGCTCAATATAATCCAATATGTAAGGGACGGCAATATACATAATAAAGGAGACTATGTAATATATACATGTATGTGTGTGTGGCTATATATATATATATATATATATATATACAGTTAGGGCCAGAAATATTTGGACAGTGACACAATTTTCGCGAGTTGGGCACTGCATGCCACCACATTGGATTTGAAATGAAACCTCTACAACAGAATTCAAGTGCAGATTGTAACGTTTAATTTGAAGGGTTGAACAAAAATATCTGATAGAAAATGTAGGAATTGTACACATTTCTTTACAAACACTCCACATTTTAGGAGGTCAAAAGTAATTGGACAAATAAACATAACCCAAACAAAATATTTTTATTTTCAATATTTTGTTGCAAATCCTTTGGAGGCAATCACTGCCTTAAGTCTGGAACCCATGGACATCACCAAACGCTGGGTTTCCTCCTTCTTAATGCTTTGCCAGGCCTTTACAGCCGCAGCCTTCAGGTCTTGCTTGTTTGTGGGTCTTTCCGTCTTAAGTCTGGATTTGAGCAAGTGAAATGCATGCTCAATTGGGTTTAGATCTGGAGATTGACTTGGCCATTGCAGAATGTTCCACTTTTTGGCACTCATGAACTCCTGGGTAGCTTTGGATGTATGCTTGGGGTCATTGTCCATCTGTACAATGAAGCGCCGTCCAATCAACTTTGCAGCATTTGGCTGAATCTGGGCTGAAAGTATATCCCGGTACACTTCAGAATTCATCCGGCTACTCTTGTCTGCTCTTATGTCATCAATAAACACAAGTGACCCAGTGCCATTGAAAGCCATGCATGCCCATGCCATCACGTTGCCTCCACCATGTTTTACAGAGGATGTGGTGTGCCTTGGATCATGTGCCGTTCCCTTTCTTCTCCAAACTTTTTTCTTCCCATCATTCTGGTACAGGTTGATCTTTGTCTCATCTGTCCATAGAATACTTTTCCAGAACTGAGCTGGCTTCTTGAGGTGTTTTCCTGTCTATTTTTGGTATTGATGAATGGTTTGCATCTAGATGTGAACCCTTTGTATTTACTGTCATGGAGTCTTCTCTTTACTGTTGACTTAGAGACAGATACACCTACTTCACTGAGAGTGTTCTGGACTTCAGTTGATGTTGTGAACGGGTTCTTCTTCACCAAATTAAGTATGCGGCGATCATCCACCACTGTTGTCATCCGTGGACGCCCAGGCCTTTTTGAGTTCCCAAGCTCACCAGTCAATTCCTTTTTTCTCAGAATGTACCCAACTGTTGATTTTGCTACTCCAAGCATGTCTGCTATCTCTCTGATGGATTTTTTCTTTTTTTTCAGCCTCAGGATGTTCTGCTTCACCTCAATTGAGAGTTCCTTTGACCGCATGTTGTCTGCTCACAGCAACAGCTTCCAAATGCAAAACCACACACCTGGAATCCACCCCTGACCTTTTAACTACTTCATTGATTACAGGTTAACGAGGGAGACGCCTTCAGAGTTAATTGCAGCCCTTAGAGTCCATTGTCCAATTACTTTTGGTCCCTTGAAAAAGAGGACGCTATGCATTACAGAGCTATGATTCCTAAACCCTTTCTCCGATTTGGATGTGGAAACTATCATATTGCAGCTGGGAGTGTGCACTTTCAGCCCATATTATATATATAATTGTATTTCTGAACATGTTTTTGTAAACAGCTAAAATAACAAAACTTGTGTCACTGTCCAAATATTTCTGGCCCTAACTGTATATAGCTTTGTCGACATAAAAGGAGGGGGGCCCAGACAAATTTCCTGCACAGGGGCTCCAAGCTGTCTGTGGCCGCCCCTGCCTTGCATATAGGGTAAGCGACATAGCCAATCAGAAGAACTACACTACATTTCAAATAGAAGGTATTTGCTTTTATTATTATTACACCTTCCTACATATTGAGATAGGATCTTGGAGATGGGAATACTCCTTTAAGCCCTGCCCCTTCGAAGGCCTACCTAATGGTACGATGAGAGTTTTCTGCACTAGACTTGATCAATACATGAATTGCAGTTGAGTTTTGTGTTCTTTATTTTTTGGTTTACTGTTCCTTTAAGGATCCTGCTCCATTGTGATTGTACCAGTTCGGTGGCCCGGATCAGCAGCGTTTCATCTCTCTGTACATCAGGCCCTGAACCAAGATCCGAGCAGAAAGCAAAGATTCAATTCTACTTAAAACCTGTATTTCCCTCATATTAATCTAACACATTACACCCTGCACACAACACGAGCTGACATCAAATCTTGTTAGACCACGGTCAGTGGGGAAAATACCAATATGTCAAAAAAGTATTTTCAGCAGAGGTCATCTATTTGAATCTAATAAACCCAGGTATTTCTACAGATCTCTACTTGCAATATGTCATGTTGAATTACATCTTGTCATGTGACACGAGCGCACCCCGTGACCCGTGTAACACAATTGGAAATGATGCAGGCGCACAACCTAATATTATATACAGTACAGATGTACTGCTTGTATACAGAAGACTGCGTCCCTACAGAAAGAGCACGAGAGACAGATAGATAGATATAGATAGATATAGATAGATAATAGATAGATAGATAAGAGATAGAAAGATAGATGATAGATAGATAGATAATAGAGAGATGAATAGATAATAGAGAGATAATAGATAAATAATAGATAGGTAGATAGATAGATAATAGAGAGATAATAGATAGATAATAGACAGAGACATACTGTAGGTAGATAGATAATAGAGAGATAACAGATAGATAGATAGATAGATAATAGAGAGATAGATGATACAGTAGCTAGATAAACAGTAGATAGATATATAATAGATAGATAATAGATAGATAGATAATAGATAATAGGCAGATAGATGATAGATAGATAATAGATAGATAGATAATAGATAGATAGATAATAGATAGATAGATAGATAGATAATAGATAATAGGCAGATTATTATTATTATTTATTGTTATAGCGCCATTTATTCCATGGCGCTTTACACGTGAGGAGGGGTGTACATAATAAAAACAAGTACAATAATCTTGAACAATACAAGTCCCACTTGGTACAGGAGGAGAGAGGACCCTGCCCGCGAGGGCTCACAATCTACAAGGGATGGGTGAGAATACAGTAGGTGAGGGTAGAGGTGGTCGTGCAGCGGTTTGGTCAATCGGTCGTTACTGCAGGTTGTAGGCTTGTCGGAAGAGGTGGGTCTTCAGGTTCTTGATGAAGGTTTCGATGGTAGGCGAGAGTCTGATGTGTTGTGGTAGAGGGTTCCAGAGTAGGGGGGATGCGCGAGAGAAATCTTGTATACGATTGTGGGAAGAGGAGATAAGAGGGGAGTAGAGAAGGAGATTTTGTGAGGACCGGAGGTTGCGTGTAGGTAAGTACCGGGAGACGAGGTCACAGATGTATGGAGGAGACAGGTTGTGGATGGCTTTGTATGCCATGGTTAGGGTCTTGAACTGGAGTCTCTGGGTAATGGGGAGCCAGTGCAGGGATTGACAGAGGGGAGAGGCCAGGGAATAGCGGGGGGACAGGTGGATTAGTCGGGCAGCAGAGTTTAGAATAGATTGGAGGGGTGTGAGAGTGTTAGAGGGGAGGCCACAAAGCAGGAGGTTACAGTAGTCGAGGCGGGAGATGATGAGGGCATGGACTAGGGTTTATGCATATTCTTGGTTTAGGAATGCACGGATCCGGGAAATATTTTTGAGTTGAAGGCGGCAGGAAGTGGAAAGGGCTTGGATATGCGGTGTGAAGGAGAGATCAGAGTCAAGGATTACCCCGAGACAGCGAGCTTGTGGGACTGGGGAGAGTGGGCAGCCGTTTACTGTAATGGATAGATTCGTTGGGGGGTCGCGTGAGATGGGGGGAAAGATGATGAATTCTGTTTTGTCCATGTTAAGTTTCAGAAATCTAGCGGAGAAGAAGGATGAAATAGCGGACAGACATTGAGGGATTCTGGTTAGTAGGGTGGTGATATCTGGTCCAGAGATGTAGATCTGTGTGTCATCAGCATAGAGGTGATACTGAAAGCAATGAGATTCTATGAGCTGTCCCAGGCCAAAGGTGTAAATGGAGAAGAGCAGGGGCCCAAGGACTGAACCTTGTGGGACTCCGACAGATAGGGGGTGAGGTGAGGAGGTGGTGTGTGAGTGGGAGACGCTGAATGTCTGGTCAGTTAGGTATGATGAGATCCAGGATAGGGCCAAGTCTGTGATGCCAAGGGATGAGAGGGTCTGTAATAATAGGGAATTGTCCACTGTGTCAAAGGCAGCCGACAGGTCGAGGAGGATAGAGTAGTGTTGCTTGCTCTTGGCGGTTAATAGGTCATTGGTGACCTTAGTTAGGGCAGTTTCAGTGGAGATAGGCAGATAGATAGATAATAGATAGATAGATAGATAGATAGATAACAGATAGCTAGATGATAGATAATAGATAGATAGATTATAGATACATTTGAAAGGCAGCACTTCATTTAGAAGATTAGAAAAAGTGATTTAATAGCCCATTGACGTTCAGCAACATTTTGGTTCACTTGAGAACCTTTTTCAAGCATGGTTCTCAAAGAGCCTCAATTTTTTTAGCTATCTGGAGGATTGGTAATTGCCTGAAAAGTTTGGCACCTTTATTCATTTTTATCTGTTTGCTAGTGTTTCTTTTTTTCTTATTCTGTGCCAGTCATTACACTGGCTACACATCCACTCCAGAATCCAGTACAAAACTACTACCCTCATCCACAAAGCGCTCCATGGCTCAGCACCACCCTACATCTCCTCTCTGGTCTCAGTCTACCACCCTACCCGTGCCCTCCGCTCCGCTAATGACCTCAGGTTAGCATCCTCAATAATCAGAACCTCCCAATCCCGTCTCCAAGACTTTACATGTGCTGCGCTGATTGTTTGGAATGCACTACCTAGGTTAATACGATTAATCCCCAATCCCCACAGTTTTAAACGTACCCTAAAAACTCATTTGTTCAGACTGGCCTAACGCCTCAATGCATTAACCTAACTATCCCTGTGTGGCCCATTCAAAAAAAAAAAACTTAAACCATAATCAGGTTCCTCGTATCATGTTCTCATACACTTTATCCAGTTATTAGCCCTCTGTGTCTGTTGTTGTGAATTCTGTGGCAGAGCTCCCTCCTGTGGTCACAAGTGGTACTTCGGCTGATTCTCTCTGTGAGCTTCCGTTGGTGGAGGAGAGTGGTACTGCGGCTTCTGAGTTTCCTTCCTCAGGTGATGTGGTGATGTCGTTAGGCGCTGCTCTATTTAACTCCACCTAGTGCTCTTATCCTGGCCTCCAGTCAATGTTCTAGTATTGGACCTGTTTCCTCCTGGATCGTTCCTGTGGCCTGCTGTTCTGCATAGCTAAGTTCCGCTTTTGCTATTTTGATTGCTGTTTTTTTTCTGTCTAGCTTGCTATTTGTTTTTTCTTGCTGCTGGAAGCTCTGGGACGCAGAGGGTGTACCTCCGTGCCGTTAGTTCGGTACGGAGGGTCTTTTTGCCCCCTTTGCGTGTTTTTTTGTAGGGTTTTGTGTTGACCGCAAAGTTACATTTCCTATCCTCGCTCTGTTCAGAAAGTCGGGCCTCACTTTGCTAAATCTATTTCATCTCTACGTTTGTCTTTTCATCTTAACTCACAGTCATTATATGTGGGGGCTGCCTTTTCCTTTGGGGTATTTCTCTGAGGCAAGGTAGGCTTATTTTCTATCTTCAGGCTAGCTAGTTTCTCAGGCTGTGCCGAGTTGCATAGGGAGCGTTAGGCGCAATCCACGGCTGCCTCTAGTGTGGTTGGAGAGGATTAGGGATTGCGGTCAGCAGAGTTCCCACATCTCAGAGCTCGTTCTATGTTTTTGGGTTATTGTCAGATCACTGTATGTGCTCTGACTTCTATGTCCATTGTGGTACTGAATTACCTTATCATAACAGTACTGGAGGCCCAAAGTACTAATGATTCTCAATAGAGGGAAAAAAGAAGTTCTGAGACCATTTTTTTTCTCTGCACTGTGTTTTGCCTTTTTTTTCCCCTAGACATTTCGGTGGTTCAGGACACAGGTGTAGCGATGGACATTAAAGGTCTGTCTTCATGTGTGGATCAGCTCACTGCAAGAGTACAAAATATTCAAGACTTTGTGGTTCAGAATTCTATGTTAGAATCAAGAATTCCTATTCCTGATTTGTTTTTTGGAGATAGAACTAAATTTCTGAGTTTCAAAAATAATTGTAAACTATTTCTGGCTTTGAAACCTCGCTCCTCTGGTGACCCAGTTCAACAAGTTAGGATCATTATTTCTATTTTACGTGGCGACCCTCAAGACTGGGCATTTTCTCTTGCGTCAGGAGATCCTGCATTAAGTAATATCGATGCGTTTTTCCTGGCGCTCGGATTGCTGTACGATGAGCCTAATTCAGTGGATCAGGCAGAGAAAAATTTACTGGCTCTGTGTCAGGGTCAGGATGAGATAGAGGTATATTGTCAGAAATTTAGAAAGTGGTCCGTACTCACTCAATGGAATGAAGGTGCGCTCGCAGCTATTTTCAGAAAGGGTCTCTCTGAAGCCCTTAAGGATGTCATGGTGGGATTTCCTATGCCTGCTGGTCTGAATGAGTCTATGTCTTTGGCCATTCAGATCGGTCGACGCTTGCGTGAGCGTAAATCTGTGCACCATTTGGCGGTATTATCTGAGCATAAACCTGAGCCTATGCAGTGCGATAGGACTTTGACCAGAGTTGAACGGCAAGAACACAGACGTCTGAATGGGCTGTGTTTCTACTGTGGTGATTCCACTCATGCTATCTCTGATTGTCCTAAACGCACTAAGCGGTTCGCTATGTCTGCCACCATTGGTACAGTACAGTCAAAATTTCTTTTGTCCGTTACCTTGATCTGCTCTTTGTCATCTTATTCTGTTATGGCATTTGTGGATTCAGGCGCTGCCCTGAATTTGATGGACTTGGAGTATGCTAGGCGTTGTGGGTTTTTCTTGGAGCCCTTGCAGTGTCCTATTCCATTGAGAGGAATTGATGCTACGCCTTTGGCCAAGAATAAGCCTCAGTACTGGACCCAGCTGACCATGTGCATGGCTCCTGCACATCAGGAGGTTATTCGCTTTCTGGTGTTGCATAATCTGCATGATGTGGTCGTGTTGGGGTTGCCATGGCTACAAGTCCATAATCCAGTATTAGATTGGAAATCCATGTCTGTGTCCAGCTGGGGTTGTCAGGGGGTACATGGTGATGTCCCATTTCTGTCTATTTCATCATCCACCCCTTCTGAGGTTCCAGAGTTCTTGTCTGATTACCGGGATGTATTTGATGAGCCCAAGTCCGATACCCTACCTCCGCATAGGGATTGTGATTGTGCTATCGATTTGATTCCTGGTAGTAAATTCCCAAAAGGTCGACTGTTTAATTTATCTGTGCCTGAGCACGCCGCTATGCGGAGTTATGTGAAGGAGTCCTTGGAGAAGGGGCATATTCGCCCGTCATCGTCGCCATTAGGAGCAGGGTTCTTTTTTGTGACCAAGAAGGATGGTTCGCTGAGACCTTGTATAGATTACCGCCTTCTAAATAAGATCACTGTTAAATTTCAGTACCCCTTGCCGTTGTTATCTGATTTGTTTGCTCGGATTAAGGGGGCTAGTTGGTTCACCAAGATAGATCTTCGTGGTGCGTATAATCTTGTGCGTATTAAGCGAGGCGATGAATGGAAAACTGCATTTAATACGCCCGAGGGCCATTTTGAGTATCTAGTAATGCCATTCGGACTTGCCAATGCTCCATCAGTGTTTCAGTCCTTTATGCATGACATCTTCCGAGAGTACCTGGATAAATTCCTGATTGTGTACTTGGATGACATTTTGATCTTCTCGGATGATTGGGAGTCTCATGTGAAGCAGGTCAGAATGGTGTTTCAGGTCCTGCGTGCTAATTCTTTGTTTGTGAAGGGATCAAAATGTATCTTTGGTGTTCAGAAGGTTTCATTTTTGGGGTTCATCTTTTCCCCTTCTACTATCGAGATGGACCCTGTTAAGGTCCAAGCCATCCATGATTGGACTCAGCCGACATCTCTGAAAAGTCTGCAAAAGTTCCTGGGCTTTGCTAATTTTTATCGTCG
The DNA here is from genome assembly GCF_032444005.1 of Ranitomeya imitator. Lineage (NCBI taxonomy): Eukaryota > Metazoa > Chordata > Amphibia > Anura > Dendrobatidae > Ranitomeya > Ranitomeya imitator. The sequence continues at coordinate 677,768,456 of NC_091286.1, forward strand.
CTTCATCTGCAATTTTTCTAGTATTGCTAAACCATTGACCGATTTGACCAAGAAGGGTGCTGATGTGGTCAATTGGTCTTCTGCTGCTGTGGAAGCTTTTCAAGAGTTGAAGCATCGTTTTTCTTCTGCCCCTGTGTTGTGTCAACCAGATGTTTCGCTTCCATTCCAGGTCGAGGTTGATGCTTCTGAGATTGGAGCAGGGGCTGTTTTGTCGCAGAGAAGTTCTGATTGCTCAGTGATGAAACCATGCGCCTTCTTTTCCAGGAAGTTTTCGCCTGCTGAGCGAAATTATGATGTTGTCAATCGAGAGTTGCTGGCCATGAAGTGGGCATTCGAGGAGTGGCGTCATTGGCTTGAAGGAGCCAAGCATCGCGTGGTGGTCTTGACTGATCATAAGAACTTGACTTATCTCGAGTCTGCCAAGCGGTTGAATCCTAGACAGGCTCGTTGGTCGCTGTTTTTTGCCCGTTTTGACTTTGTGATTTCGTACCTTCCGGGCTCTAAAAATGTGAAGGCGGATGTTAGGGGTCGAGTTACCGCTTCTGCACAGGGGGAATCTCGAGCCACCTCCGCTGCGGTCTCCCATTCTTGTCCAGCCGCAGTGGAGTCTGCTCAGCAAGGACGTCGGTCCCAGCGTCTTGCTCATTCTCACTCTGTTCTGAGAGTTACTGCTGCTTCTCCAGTCTCTGCTATTCAAGTCTGTGCTGGTCAGCAGCGAGCGGACTTCTCTGGGACTAAGTCCTTGTCTGCACGTACTGAGCATGCCCAGCGTAAGGTCTCCCGTTGGAGATCGAGGGTCATGTGCTCAGGCTCTGCAGCACATTCCATTGGTCCTCTTGGCAGGTCCTAGAAGGGCAAAAGTGCTGTGGCCACTTCCTGTGCTACTGCTATATAAACTGCACATGACCGCACGGCCATGCGCTAGTATTGTCAAACAATTGCTAATGTGTGTATGTTGTGAGTGCAAGTCGTCCTTGGATACCCCTACCCTATAGTATGACTGTTCGTGGAAGGTGTATGGCTGCTACCTAGCGCCCGACTTATCCTACAGCACTAGTCATACATTATAGCGTCCAGTTGCTGTGACCGCCAGTACGGCGCCGTGCACTTCCTTGTGCTTTACTTACCCAATCCTGGGTGGTTAGTGGCGTTCGTCAGTGCGGCACTGCATGCTCTTCTGTTTCATTTCACACCCAGTTGCGGTGTTGCGCCAGCAAGGGTCTAATCGGACTTCAATCCCAGTTGGGGTTGAGTTCGCTGACTACTTGCTCGCGCTTTAGGTGCGGTACCGCGGTCCTGTGCCTTAACAGGATTGCTTCTTTCACGCTGGGTGAGGTTAACCCACGCGTGTATACTCTAGTGTACTGCCATATAGTCTGCTAATTGCTAGCAGCAGGTTTTCACCTGCACGGTGGACCCCGGACTGCGAACGCATCTATACCATCTGTCTTGGTGCGTTCCGCCAGTCCTAACAGAATACTAGCGCCAGGGTCTGTCTAGTAAAATGGCGGACGACCAGCGTTTACAGCGGTACATCCAGCAGCTGGAGGGAAGGTTGGCGGCTCTTGAGCGTTCAACCTCAGCTGTGGATGTTACTGCTGTCGCTGTTTAGGCTGCAAGTGTGGCTGCAGCTACCTTGTCCACTGCCGCTCCTGTACCGACGCTATCTCGCCTCCCGCTACCAGAGAAATTTTCTGGTGACAGTAAGTCCTGTAGGGGTTTCGTGAGTCAGTGCTCAATACATCTCGAGCTTCTGGCCTCTCGTTTCCCTACAGAGCGGGCTAAGGTGGGCTTTATAATTTCCTTATTGTCGGACAGGGCGTTGCAGTGGGCTACGCCGCTGTGGGAGCGTGGCGATCATGTGGTGCAGAGTGCTCCGTTATTTCTGAGCACTCTGAAACAGGTCTTTCTAGGACCTCGTGTCACCCATGACACGGCGCTCCAACTGTTGGCACTGACTCAGGGCTCGTCCTTGGTCAGCCTTTTTGCCGTCCATTTCCGCACTCTGGCATCTGAGCTGGAGTGGTCGGATAAAGCCCTTATCCCTATATTTTGGAGGGGGCTGGCTGACCACATTAAGGATGCTCTGGCCACTAGGGAGATTCCCACCACACTGGAGGAGTTAATAGCAGTATCTACTCGCATTGACCTCCGTTTTCACGAGCGGAGGTTAGAGCGAGCCCAGTGTAGGCAGAGGTTTCGGCTGGCTCCCACCTTCGCCAAACCTTTGGAATCTCCAGTCCAGGCTCCTGAGTTCCAGGAACCTAAGGTGGTGTCACGAGCGGGATCTAAGTCCCAGACCGCTCGTGCACTCCAGGGTTGCCATGTTTGCCAACAGTCAGGACATCTTGCCACCAGATGTCATCAGTGGTCGAGGAAACGTCAGCGTCTAGTGGTAGTAGGTGGAGGTGCACTAGACACTGCGACGTTTGCCTCCAAATTGTCCTTTAAGGGGACAATTACCTTTGGCTCATCCTCCCACTCGGTAGACCTCTGCGTAGATTCTGGGGCGGAGGGCAATTTTATGTCTTCTGCCTTCGCCTAACGTCACGCAATACCCCTGGTTATGCTATCTCAACCAGTAACGGTACGAGTGGTGAATGGGTCGACACTCCCCGCACAGATAACACATCAGACCATCCCTGTTACTCTGTCCCTGTCGCCATCCCATCAGGAGATTATTTCTCTGCTCGTCATTCCTGAGGGTATTGATGAGGTCCTGTTGGGGATACCTTGGCTACGGTACCACTCTCCTCACATCGAGTGGTCCTCAGGCAGAATTCTGGGATGGGGTGAATCATGTGGGGGTAGGTGTCACCGAGAGTGCGTTCAGGTTGCTACTACTGAGGCACCCGCAGATCTATCCTCTCTCCCCAAGCAATATTGGTCTTACGCAGACGTGTTCTCCAAGAAGGCGGCGGAGACCCTTCCGCCCCATCGCCCCTATGACTGTCCTATCGATCTCTTGCCTGGTGCGGAGCCTCCCCGGGGTCGAGTTTATCCATTATCTCTCCCGGAGACGGAGGCCATGTCTCAGTACATTCAAGAGAATCTGGCAAGAGGGTTTATCAGGAAGTCAGTGTCACCTGCTGGGGCAGGGTTCTTCTTCGTGCAGAAGAAGAATGGAGAGCTACGTCCATGCATAGACTACAGGGGTCTTAACGCTATCACCGTTAAGAACAAGTATCCTTTGCCCTTGATATCTGAGCTCTTCGATAGGCTTCGGGGAGCAAGGGTATTTACTAAATTAGATCTGCGGGGTGCTTACAACCTGATTCGCATCCGTGAGGGGGACGAATGGAAAACGGCGTTTAACACCAGAGATGGGCACTATGAGTATCTGGTGATGCCCTTCGGGCTCTGTAATGCCCCAGCCGTTTTTCAAGACTTTGTCAACTGCATCTTCCGGGATATGCTTTCCACCTCAGTTGTAGTCTATCTGGATGATATTCTCATCTTTTCTCCAGATATTGACTCCCACCGGAGAGATGTTGGCAGAGTCTACGACCTCCTACGGGCAAACTCTCTTTACGCTAAGTTGGAGAAGTGTATGTTTGAGCAGGAGTCTTTGCCGTTCCTGGGCTATATCATCTCCGCCCAGGGATTGGCTATGGATCCTGCCAAACTACAGGCTGTGATGGACTGGCAAGAGCCCCATTCTCTTAAAGCGGTGCAGCGCTTTATGGGGTTCATTAACTATTACCGCCAGTTCATTCCCCACTTCTCAACTCTGGTAGCTCCCTTGGTAGCCCTCACCAAGAAGGGAGCGAATCCTAAATTGTGGTCGGAAGAGGTCTCCAAGGCCTTCACTTCTATTAAGTCCCACTTTGCTAGCGCTCCCATCTTACATCGTCCCGATGTGTATAAGCCATTCCTAATGGAGGTGGATGCCTCGTCCGTTGGTGCTGGAGCAGTCCTCTACCAGAAGGATGCTCAAGGTCGGTTTCCCTTCCAGGTTTACACTGACCACAAAAATTTGGTCTACTTACAGACAGCCCAGCGGCTAAATTCTCGCCAAGCCAGATGGTCCTTGTTCTTTTCCCGGTTCCACTTTTCTCTTCATTTTCTCGCCGGGGAGAAGAATATTCGTGCTGATGCTCTCTCTCGCTCCCTTATGTCAACTGAAGAGGAGGAAGAGGAGCCTCGGCTTATTGTTCCCTCTGAGAGCCTGAGAACCGTAGCACCAGTTTCGCTTGAGTCTGTGCCTCCGGGCAAGACTTTTGTGCCCATTAATTTGCGACTGGAGGTTCTCTCTTGGGCTCATTCGTCCAGAGTGGGTGGACACTTTGGGACAAAGAGGACATCTGAGCTACTGGCGAGGACGTACTAGTGGCCGCATATGGTCCGGGATGTCAGGGATTATATTCTGGCGTGTGTCTCCTGCGCCAAAAATAAATCTCCGCGTCAAAGGCCAGCTGAGTTGCTCTATTCCTTGCTGGTGGCAGATAGGCCCTGGGAGATGGTCGGGATGGACTTTGTCGTGGGTTTGCCCAAGTCTCGCGGCTGTACCATCATTTGGGTCATCACCGATCATTTCTCGAAAATGGTGCATTTGGTGCCGCTACCACGGTTACCTTCTGCACGGGCCTTGGCTGCGTTGTTCATTAAGCACATCTTCCGCCTACATGGTATGCCTGACAAAATTGTCAGTGACCGGGGTCCCCAGTTTGCATCTCGGTTCTGGAGAGAGCTGTGTCGTCTTCTCAGTATTGAGTTGAATCTCTCTTCCGCTTATCATCCCGAGACGAATGGGTTGGTAGAGAGGGCCAACCAGACCTTGGTCACATACCTGCGACATTTTGTTTCAGCCAGGCAGGATGACTGGGCATCCTTGCTATCATGGGCAGAGTTTGCGCTGAACAACGCCGTAGCCGACTCCACTGGACAAACCCCATTCCTCCTCAACTATGGTCAGCATCCACGGGTACCTGTGCCTATGCCCATGTCTTCCGCAGACTCCAGGGTGGCAGACTGGGCTGTGGAGGCACGGGATATTTGGGACCGCACTCAGGATGCCATTCGGGCCTCTAAGGAGAGAATGAGGTCCTCCGCCGATGCTCATCGGCGCCCCGCCCCGTCCTTTGCTCCTGGCGACTTGGTGTGGCTCTCCGCCCGTAACATCAGGCTGCGAGTTGAGTCCACTAAATTTGCTCCTCGCTACTTGGGTCCCTTCAAGGTCCTCGAACAGGTTAATCCTGTGGTCTACCGTCTGGCCCTTCCTCCACGCCTTGGTATCACCGACACCTTTCATGTGTCCCTCCTTAAGCCCGTATACATGTCTCGGTTTTCTGAGTCATCTGCCGGGACATCGGGTTCGTCTACGGACGATTTCGAGGTGAACGCTATCTTGGGGTGCAAGGTGGTACGTGGCAAAAATTTTTTTGGGTGGACTGGAAGGGTTACGGCCCTGAAGATAGGTCCTGGGAGCCTGCTGAGCACATTCGGGCTCCGCAGCTCATTGCTGCCTTCGAACGTAGCGAGGCCCAAGGAGGGGGGGCCCTAGGAGGGGGGGTAATGTTAGGCGTCGAGTTCCCGCTTCTGCACAGGGGGAATCTCGAGCCACCTCCGCTGCGGTCTCCCATTCTTGTCCAGCCGCAGTGGAGTCTGCTCAGCAAGGATGTCGGTCCCAGCGTCTTGCTCATTCTCACTCTGTTCTGAGAGTTACTGCTGCTTCTCCAGTCTCTGCTATTCAAGTCTGTGCTGGTCAGCAGCGAGCGGACTTCTCTGGGACTAAGTCCTTGTCTGCACGTACTGAGCATGCCCAGCGTAAGGTCTCCCGTTGGAGATCGAGGGTCATGTGCTCAGGCTCTACAGCACATTCCATTGGTCCTCTTGGCGGGTCCTAGAAGGGCAAAAGTGCTGTGGCCACTTCCCGTGCTGCTGCTATATAAACTGCGCATGACCGCACGGCCATGCGCTAGTATTGTCAAACAATTGCTAATGTGTGTATGTTGTGAGTGCAAGTCGTCCTTGGATACCCCTACCCTATAGTATGACTGTTCGCAGAAGGTGTATGGCAGCTACCTAGCGCCCGACTTATCCTACAGCACTAGTCACACATTATAGCGTCCAGTTGCTGTGACCGCCAGTACGGCACCGTGCACTTCCTTGTGCTTTCCTTACCCAAGCCTGGGTGGTTAGTGGCGTTCGTCAGTGCGGCACTGCATGCTCTTCTGTTTCATTTCACACCCAGTTGCGGTGTTGCGCCAGCAAGGGTCTAATCGGACTTCAATCCCAGTTGGGGTTGAGTTCGCTGACTACTTGCTCGCGCTTTAGGTGCGGTACCGCGGTCCTGTGCCTTAACAGGATTGCTTCTTTCACGCTGGGTGAGGTTAACCCACGCGTGTATACTCTAGTGTACCGCCATATAGTCTGCTAATTGCTAGCAGCAGGTTTTCACCTGCACGGTGGACCCCGGACTGCGAACGCATCTATACCATCTGTCTTGGTGCGTTCCGCCAGTCCTAACAGCGGATGCTCTGTCTAGGAGTTTTGTGCCCGACTCTCCGGGTTTATCTGAGCCGGCGGGTATTCTTAAAGAGGGAGTAATTGTGTCTGCCATCTCCCCTGATTTGCGGCGGGTGCTGCAAAAATTTCAGGCTAATAAACCTGATCGTTGCCCAGCGGAGAAACTGTTTGTCCCTGATAGGTGGACGAATAAAGTTATCTCTGAGGTTCATTGTTCGGTGTTGGCTGGTCATCCTGGAATCTTTGGTACCAGAGAGTTAGTGGCTAGATCCTTTTGGTGGCCATCTCTGTCGCGGGATGTGCGTTCTTTTGTGCAGTCCTGTGGGATTTGTGCTCGGGCTAAGCCCTGCTGTTCTCGTGCCAGTGGGTTGCTTTTGCCCTTGCCGGTCCCGAAGAGGCCTTGAACACATATCTCTATGGATTTTATTTCAGATCTTCCCATCTCTCAAAAGATGTCAGTCATTTGGGTGGTCTGTGATCGCTTCTCTAAGATTGTCCATTTGGTACCCTTGTCTAAATTACCTTCCTCCTCTGATTTGGTGCCATTGTTCTTCCAGCATGTGGTTCATTTACATGGCATTCCAGAGAATATCGTTTCTGACAGAGGTTCCCAGTTTGTTTCGAGGTTTTGGCGAGCCTTTTGTGCTAGGATGGGCATTGACTTGTCTTTTTCCTCGGCTTTCCATCCTCAGACTAATGGCCAGACCGAACGAACCAATCAGACCTTGGAAACATATCTGAGATGCTTTGTTTCTGCTGATCAGGATGACTGGGTGTCCTTTTTGCCTTTGGCTGAGTTCGCCCTTAATAATCGGGCCAGCTCGGCTACCTTGGTTTCGCCGTTTTTCTGCAACTCTGGGTTCCATCCTCATTTCTCTTCAGGACAGGTTGAGTCTTCGGACTGTCCTGGTGTGGATACTGTGGTGGACAGGTTGCAGCAGATTTGGACTCATGTAGTGGACAATTTGACCTTGTCCCAGGAGAAGGCTCAACGTTTCGCTAATCGCAGACGCTGTGTGGGTCCCCCACTTCGTGTTGGGGATTTGGTTTGGTTATCTTCTCGTAATATTCCTATGAAGGTTTCCTCTCCTAAGTTTAAACCTCGGTTCATTGGTCCGTATAGGATTTCTGAGGTTCTTAATCCTGTGTCTTTTCGTCTGACCCTTCCAGATTCCTTTTCCATACATAACGTATTCCATAGGTCATTGTTGCGTAGATACGTGGCACCTATGGTTCCATCTGTTGATCCTTCTGCCCCGGTTTTGGTGGAGGGGGAGTTGGAGTATATTGTGGAGAAGATTTTGGATTCTCGTGTTTCAAGACGGAAACTCCAGTATCTGGTTAAGTGGAAGGGTTATGCTCAGGAAGATAATTCCTGGGTCTTTGCCTCTGATGTCCGTGCTCCCGATCTTGTTCGTGTCTTTCATATGGCTCATCCTGGTCGTCCTGTGGGCTCTGGTGAGGGTTCGGTGACCCCTCCTCAAGGGGGGGGTACTGTTGTGAATTCTGTGGCAGAGCTCCCTCCTGTGGTCACAAGTGGTACTTCGGCTGATTCTCTCTGTGAGCTTCCGTTGGTGGAGGAGAGTGGTACTGCGGCTTCTGAGTTTCCTTCCTCAGGTGATGTGGTGATGTCGTTAGGTGCTGCTCTATTTAACTCCACCTAGTGCTCTTATCCTGGCCTCCAGTCAATGTTCTAGTATTGGACCTGTTTCCTCCTGGATCGTTCCTGTGGCCTGCTGTTCTGCATAGCTAAGTTCCGCTTTTGCTATTTTGATTGCTGTTTTTTTTCTGTCTAGCTTGCTATTTGTTTTCTCTTGCTTGCTGGAAGCTATGGGACGCAGAGTGTGTACCTCCGTGCCGTTAGTTCGGTACGGAGGGTCTTTTTGCCCCCTTTGTGTGGTTTTTTGTAGGGTTTTGTGTTGACCGCAAAGTTACCTTTCCTATCCTCGCTCTGTTCAGAAAGTCGGGCCTCACTTTGCTAAATCTATTTCATCTCTACGTTTGTCTTTTCATCTTAACTCACAGTCATTATATGTGGGGGCTGCCTTTTCCTTTGGGGTATTTCTCTGAGGCAAGGTAGGCTTATTTTCTATCTTCAGGCTAGCTAGTTTCTCAGCCTGTGCCGAGTTGCATAGGGAGCATTAGGCGCAATCCACGGCTGCCTCTAGTGTGGTTGGAGAGGATTAGGGATTGCGGTCAGCAGAGTTCCCACGTCTCAGAGCTCGTTCTATGTTTTTGGGTTATTGTCAGGTCACTGTATGTGCTCTGACTTCTATGTCCATTGTGGTACTGAATTACCTTATCATAACAGTCTGTACTGCTACATATTTAGGCAGTTAATTCGTTCATGCAGCTTTACATGAACACCCGATCCTTACACTATGGCTGGTCCGAACAGCGAAAGCAATTGTTACCATCCACCTCTCGTGTCTCCCCTTTTCCCCATAGTTTGTAGCTTGCGAGCAGCAGGGCCCTCACTCCTCTTGGTATCTGTTTTGAACTGTATTTCTGTTATGCTGTAATGTCTATTGTCTGTACAAGTCCTCTCTATAATTTGTAAAGCGCTGCGGAATATGTTGGCGCTATATAAATAAAATTATTATTATTATTATTATTATTATGGATAGATAATAGATAATAGATAGATAGATATGATGATAGATAGATAAATAGATAGATAGATAATAGATAGATTACTGCAAAAAAACAAAAAACTGACTCCATATAGTGTGAACAGGTGCAAGCTGCAATGACTGCCCAATATACAAACAAGAGAATACAGCAACCTCTGTAAGTGCTAAGATAAACGCAAATATTGGATACATGAGATCTGAACAGCAATTTTGCTAAATAAAATGTACTTAAACAAATGAAGGTTCTTAGCTCAGAAATTGGCCAATTCATGTGCCAATCCAACCACGTCAAGGTGACCTTTCTTTGGTGGGTACCTAACGTAATACTTACTAAGCGTTGCTGGCCTCCAATATGGTTGACAAACATGTGCAGACATGCTTGACTTCTTTCTTTTTCCCTCTAGTGCTGCTTTACTTTGATCAAGTGCAGTTTGCAGTTCCTGAACACTAATTTCCACTGTGATTTTGACTAGTGGGTGAATCTTTTTATGAATATAATTAGTGACACATGAAGTTTTGTTGATCAGTTAAGCTGTTTGCTCATGTGTTATGACCCGTAAATGATTTATTTTGTCCTATATGGACTTATGTATGAATGTAAACATGCAATATTTGCACTACTCTGCACATAACAAATCTATTGTATTATTTATGAACTAGATGGTAGCCCGATTCTAACACATCGGGTATTCTAGAATATGTATGTAGTTTGTTTATGAAGATTTTAGAATAATACATTGAATACACAGGATTGCACCTGTCGCTGATTGTTCGTGGCCGGCCATGTAGTATGTAGCACAGCCACGTAGTATATAACAGCCCATGTAGTATATTGCACAGCCACGTAGTATATTGCACAGCCCACGTAGTATATTGCACAGCCCACGTAGTATATTGCCCAGCCCACATAGTATATTGCACAGGCCACGCAGTATATTGCACAGCCTATTGCACAGCCCACGTAGTATATTGCCCAGCCCACGTAGTATATTGCACAGCCCACGTAGTATATTGCACAGGCCACGTACTATATTACACAGCCCACACAGTTTATTGCACAGCCTATTGCCCAGCCCACGTAGTATATTGCCCAGCCCACGTAGTATATTGCACAGCCCACGTAGTATATTGCACAGCCCACTGTTATGAATAGGTAATTCAGAACCACAATGGACCTTGAAGTTCAGAGCACACAAAGTGACCTGACAATAACCAAAAAACATAGTACGAGCTCTGAGACGTGGGAACTCTGCTGACCACAATCCCTAATCCTATCACACCACACTAGAGGTAGCCGTGGATTGCGCCTAACGCTCCCTATGCAACTCGGCACAGCCTGAGAAACTAGCTAGGCTTGAAGACAGAAAAATAAGCCTACCTTGCCTCAGAGAAATTCCCCAAAGGAAAAGGCAGCCCCCCACATATAATGACTGTGAGTAAGATGAAAACACAAACACAGAGATGAAATAGATTTAGCAAAGTGAGGCCCGACTTACTGAATAGACCGAGGATAGGAAAGATAGCTTTGCGGTCAACACAAAAACCTACAAACAACCACGCAGAGGGGCAAAAAGACCCTCCGCACCGACTAACGGTACGGAGGTGCTCCCTCTGCGTCTCAGAGCTTCCAGCAAGCAAGGAAAACTAATAAAGCAAGCTGGACAGAAAATATAGCAACAAAAGTAACACAAGCAGAACTTAGCTTATGCTGAGCAGACAGGCCACAGGAACGTTCCAGGAGGAAGCAAGACCAATACTAGAACATTGACTGGAGGCCAGGATCAAAGCACTAGGTGGAGTTAAATAGAGCAGCACCTAACGACTTAACCTCATCACCTGAGGAAGGAAACTCAGAAGCCGCAGTACCACTCGTGACCACAGGAGGGAGCTTGATCACAGAATTCACAACAGTACCCCCCCTTGAGGAGGGGTCACCGAACCCTCACCAGAGCCCCCAGGCCGACCAGGATGAGCCATATGAAAGGCACGAACAAGATCGGCAGCATGGACATCAGAGGCAAAGACCCAGGAATTATCTTCCTGACCATAACCCTTCCACTTAACCAGATACTGGAGTTTCCGTCTCGAAACACGAGAATCCAAAATTTTCTCCACTATATACTCCAACTCCCCCTCCACCAAAACCGGGGCAGGAGGATCAACAGATGGAACCACAGGCGCCACGTATCTCCACAACAATGACCTATGGAATACGTTATGGATGGAAAAAGAATCTGGAAGGGTCAAACGAAAAGACACAGGATTAAGAACCTCAGAAATCCTATACGGACCAATGAAACGAGGCTTAAACTTAGGAGAGGAAACCTTCATAGGAATATAACGAGATGACAACCAAACCAAATCCCCAACACGAAGTCGGGGACCCACACAGCGTCTGCGATTAGCGAAACGTTGAGCCTTCTCCTGGGACAAGGTCAAATTGTCCACTACATGAGTCCAAATCCTCTGCAACCTGTCCACCACAGTATCCACACCAGGACAGTCCGAAGACTCAACCTGCCCTGAAGAGAAACGAGGATGGAACCCAGAATTGCAGAAAAACGGTGAAACCAAGGTAGCCGAGCTGGCCCGATTATTAAGAGCGAACTCAGCCAACGGCAAAAAGGACACCCAATCATCCTGATCAGCAGAAACAAAACATCTCAGATATGTTTCCAAGGTCTGATTGGTTCGTTCAGTCTGGCCATTTGTCTGAGGATGGAAAGCCGAGGAAAAAGACAAATCAATGCCCATCCTAGCACAAAAGGCTCGCCAAAACCTCGAAACAAACTGGGAACCTCTGTCAGAAACGATGTTCTCTGGAATGCCATGTAAACGAACCACATGCTGGAAGAACAATGGCACCAAATCAGAGGAGGAAGGTAATTTAGACAAGGGTACCAAATGGATCATCTTAGAGAAGCGATCACAAACTACCCAAATGACCGACATTTTTTGAGAGACGGGGAGATCCGAAATAAAATCCATAGAGATATGTGTCCAAGGCCTCTTCGGAATCGGCAAGGGCAAAAGCAACCCACTGGCACGAGAACAGCAGGGCTTAGCCCGAGCACAAATCCCACAGGACTGCACAAAAGAACGCACATCCCGCGACAGAGACGGCCACCAAAAGGATCTAGCCACCAAATCTCTGGTACCAAAGATTCCAGGAAGTACTGTTGTGAATTCTGTGATCAAGCTCCCTCCTGTGGTCACGAGTGGTACTGCGGCTTCTGAGTTTCCTACCTCAGGTGATGAGGTTAAGTCGTTAGGTGCTGCTCTATTTAACTCCACCTAGTGCTTTGATCCTGGCCTCCAGTACTGTTATGAATAGGTAATTCAGAACCACAATGGACCTTGAAGTTCAGAGCACACAAAGTGACCTGACAATAACCAAAAAACATAGGACGAGCTCTGAGACGTGGGAACTCTGCTGACCGCAATCCCTAATCCTATCACACCACACTAGAGGTAGCCGTGGATTGCGCCTAACGCTCCCTTTGCAACTCGGCACAGCCTGAGAAACTAGCTAGGCCTGAAGACAGAAAAATAAGCCTACCTTGCCTCAGAGAAATTCCCCAAAGGAAAAGGCAGCCCCCCACATATAATGACTGTGAGTAAGATGAAAACACAAACACAGAGATGAAATAGATTTAGCAAAGTGAGGCCCGACTTACTGAATAGACCGAGGATAGGAAAGATAGCTTTGCGGTCAACACAAAAACCTACAAACAACCACGCAGAGGGGCAAAAAGACCCTCCGCACCGACTAATGGTACGGAGGTGCTCCCTCTGCGTCTCAGAGCTTCCAGCAAGCAAGGAAAACCAATAAAGCAAGCTGGACAGAAAATATAGCAACAAAAGTAACACAAGTAGAACTTAGCTTATGCTGAGCAGACAGGCCACAGGAACGTTCCAGGAGGAAGCAAGACCAATACTAGAACATTGACTGGAGGCTAGGATCAAAGCACTAGGTGGAGTTAAATAGAGCAGCACCTAACGACTAAACCTCATCACCTGAGGAAGGAAACTCAGAAGCCGCAGTATCACTCGTGACCACAGGAGGGAGCTTGATCACAGAATTCACAACAGCCCACGTAGTATATTGCCCAGCCCACGTAGTATATTGCACAGCCCACGTAGTATATTGCACAGCCCACGTAGTATATTGCACAGTCCATGTAGTACATTGCCCAGCCCACGCAGTATATAGCAATGTGGGCATCATATCCATGTTAAAAAAAATAATTAAAATAAAAAATAGTTATATACTCACCTTCCGTTGGCCCCGAATCATGGCGAAGCGGTTACTGACGCTCCTCGCGCGCTCCTGTCTCAAGAGTGCATTGCGGTCTCGCGAGACCGCCACGTCGTCATCTCGCGAGATCGCAAGGCATGCAGCGGTCACCGGCGCGTCGCGAGGAGCGGGAAAGGCCTGTTCTGGATCCGAGGGTCCGACGGACGGTGAGTATATAACGTTTTTTAATTTTTAAATTATTTTTAACATTAGATCTTTTTACTATTCATGCTGCATAGGCAGCATCAATAGTAAAAAGACAGTGAAACAATAAAGAAAATATGGCACTCACCCCGAAAATGCTGTGCTTAGAGTCCTTTATTCGCTGCGAGCAGCATTCAGGTACACATGGAGAGGCGGCAGGGCATGAACAGAAGAGGGAGCGGGGAACCGGTAAGGACAACGGCCATTTCGCGCTGTGCGCTTCAACGGGTCCAAGTTATAAGTAAGTTCAATAGTAAAAAGTTGGTCACACAGGGTTAATAGCAGCATTAACGGAGTGCGTAACACCGCGGCATAACGCGGTCCGTTAGCACTGCCATTAACCCTGTGTGAGCACTGACTGGAGGGGATTATGGAGCGGCCATTTTGCCGCCGGACTGTGCCCTTCGCTGATTGGTCGTAGCTGTTTTGCCGCGAACAATCAGCGACTTGGATTTCCATGACAGACAGAGGCCGCGACCAATGAATATCCGTGACAGAAAGAAAGAAAGACAGAAGGGCAGACAGAAAGACGGAAGTGACCCTTAGACAATTATATAGTAGATAATGGATATGGAATTTAATTGACATACAGTATTAACACTGCTTGAGAAAATTCCTCATTTGGACTGTAACGTTACTGTCACTATGGACTAAGACATTTTTCACATTTTCTATTTTGGGAGTGCTGTCTTCATTTTTGTCCTTGGATAGATAGTTAGAAACAAAATGTTATTGAATGGCACCATTTAATAGTTACTTACAGATGGGTGCCAGGCTTCCAAATGTCCAATTTGTTTCATAGCTAAAATCACATAGAAGGCAGCACACCAAACAAAGCAGGATTAAGTTGAAAAAATTGACTTTGGAGTGCTGCCTTCTATGTGATTTTTAGATAGATAGATACCGTATTTTTCGGACTACAAGATGCACCGCACCATAAGACGCATCCCAAATTTTCAGAAGGAAAATAGGGAAAAAACATAATGTGTCAAATGGGGGTCGATCTTACAAATCCGAATTCAGCTTATCAGGGTGAGGATCGGCACAAGTGGAGGAGTGGTCACAGGGGTTGTTCGATGGTCCAGGCTGGGGAAGTGGCCTCCGGGAAATCCCATCCCAGGCTGCTGTTCTGTGGTGCTGCTCTGTGGTGCTCCTCTGTGTGGTGGTGGCGAGTTGGTGCTCTGTGGTGCTTCTCTGTGAGGAGGTGGCGGTGTTGGTGCTCCTCTGTGGGGCGGTGGCAGCAGTGGTACTCCTCTGTGGGGTGGCGGCGGTGGTGGTGCTCTGTGGTGCTCCTCTGTGGGGCAGCGGTGGTGGTGGTCCTCCTCTGCAGGGCGGCGATGGTGCTCTTTTGTGGGGCGGCGAGGCTCCGCCGGCATTTGGTGAATGCCCAGAGGCCCTCGCAGATCCAGTGCTGCAATGCGGTGGCCTCTGGGAAAATGGCCACCTGGGCGGCGCATGATCAGGTGCAGATCTCGGCAACGAGGAGCACCACTGCCGCTCCAGCCTGGGAAGGGAGGCTGCAACGTTGGACTAGGATTGCCGTCATAGTATTTGTAAGTATATTCCGACCATAAGTCGCACCCTCATTTTCCGAGCTAAAATTCAGCCCTGGCCCTTGAAAGCACACAGGTCCATGCCAGCTCTGTACCCTTCCCCAAATTGGGACCTTTATTATTTATATGCAGGAAATAAAGATTTACTACAAGATCAGTATTACTAATAATTCCGTTATATAAAAATTAATAATAATAATGTAATATAATAGATAAATACAACGAGACCATAACAGCATATTACCAGCATATACAGTGGGGCAAAAAAGTATTTAGTCAGTCAGCAATAGTGCAAGTTCCACCACTTAAAAAGATGAGAGGCGTCTGTAATTTACATCATAGGTAGACCTCAACTATGGGAGACAAACTGAGAAAAAAAAATCCGGAAAATCACATTGTCTGTTTTTTTAACATTTTATTTGCATATTATGGTGGAAAATAAGTATTTGGTCAGAAACAAACAATCAAGATTTCTGGCTCTCACAGACCTGTAACTTCTTCTTTAAGAGTCTCCTCTTTCCTCCACTCATTACCTGTAGTAATGGCACCTGTTTAAACTTGTTATCAGTATAAAAAGACACCTGTGCACACCCTCAAACAGTCTGACTCCAAACTCCACTATGGTGAAGACCAAAGAGCTGTCAAAGGACACCAGAAACAAAATTGTAGCCCTGCACCAGGCTGGGAAGACTGAATCTGCCATAGCCAACCAGCTTGGAGTGAAGAAATCAACAGTGGGAGCAATAATTAGAAAATGGAAGACATACAAGATCACTGATAATCTCCCTCAATCTGGGGCTCCACGCAAAATCCCACCCCGTGGGGTCAGAATGATCACAAGAACGGTGAGCAAAAATCCCAGAACCACGCGGGAGGACCTAGTGAATGAACTGCAGAGAGCTGGGACCAATGTAACAAGGCCTACCATAAGTAACACACTACGCCACCATGGACTCAGATCCTGCAGTGCCAGACGTGTCCCACTGCTTAAGCCAGTACATGTCCGGGCCCGTCTGAAGTTTGCTAGAGAGCATTTGGATGATCCAGAGGAGTTTGGGGAGAATGTCCTATGGTCTGATGAAACCAAACTGGAACTGTTTGGTAGAAACACAACTTGTCGTGTTTGGAGGAAAAAGAATACTGAGTTGCATCCATCAAACACCATACCTACTGTAAAGCATGGTGGTGGAAACATCATGCTTTGGGGCTGTTTCTCTGCAAAGGGGCCAGGACGACTGATCCGGGTACATGAAAGAATGAATGGGGCCATGTATCGTGAGATTTTGAGTGCAAACCTCCTTCCATCAGCAAGGGCATTGAAGATGAAACGTGGCTGGGTCTTTCAACATGACAATGATCCAAAGCACACCGCCAGGGCAACGAAGGAGTGGCTTCGTAAGAAGCATTTCAAGGTCCTGGAGTGGCCTAGCCAGTCTCCAGATCTCAACCCTATAGAAAACCTTTGGAGGGAGTTGAAAGTCCGTGTTGCCAAGCGAAAAGCCAAAAACATCACTGCTCTAGAGGAGATCTGCATGGAGGAATGGGCCAACATACCAACAACAGTGTGTGGCAACCTTGTGAAGACTTACAGAAAACGTTTGACCTCTGTCATTGCCAACAAAGGATATATTACAAAGTATTGAGATGAAATTTTGTTTCTGACCAAATACTTATTTTCCACCATAATATGCAAATAAAATGTTAAAAAAACAGACAATGTGATTTTCTGGATTTTTTTTTCTCAGTTTGTCTCCCATAGTTGAGGTCTACCTATGATGTAAATTACAGACGCCTCTCATCTTTTTAAGTGGTGGAACTTGCACTATTGCTGACTGACTAAATACTTTTTTGCCCCACTGTACAGTAGTGATAATACCATCGTACTGATCACTAACCCAAACCCCTGTGTAAGGGCTGACATTGCCAACATACAGTGACCATATATTGGTAATTCTACCTGCGGGAGACAGGAGAAGACAGCAACCTGCATTGACTGCAGAGGACTCGAGGATGAGACCATCCACCAGGAGCCGCAGTAATGTGGCTCCTTCTCCTCCAAAGTATGTGGAGACTCAGAGAAAATGCAAGGATTTCAACATGGAAGAGAAGCCAGCCAGTGTGTGTGATAGCGGTCCTCAGAGAGAAGAGCTGAATGCTCATGGAGGTAAGGCTGACCTCACTGGGGAAGGTTGGGGACCATAGAGAACCCGGAGTCTGTATTCACCTATTGCTCCCAGGTCATGAGCTACTTCAGTGAGTATGAAGAGGCGACCAAGACCACCAGAAGGCTCTGGAAGTTGCTGTGCTGCAAAAGCGACAAAGTCACTGGTGCCTCCAAAGAGAGGAAGATACAGCAATACCTCAGCAATATGCTGAGGTAAAAATTGAAATTATTGAACTAGAGGTCAGAAAGGCATTCATTGGAGGGAAAAAGTAGACCATTTAAGGAAAAGCTAACGAATTAAGACAGAGTCAGGGAGATGGCTGATACCAGAAAGCAAAGGCTAAAGGTACTGCAGCCTAAGAGTCAGGTGGATGGTGAGGATAATAATGACTGCAGTGAGCACCCTGCAAGGCAGGCATTTAGTCAAGCCATGATACTGTGGTGTGTACCTCAGTGGGAGGTAAGAGCGGCCTGGTGTCATAGGGCAGCCCTGGCAGCCTCGGCGCCTCTGAGTGCTGTTGCCACTGATCACTCCGTTGAGAAGCGGTGGCAGTGTGAGGGAGCTGCTTAAGTTTAGAGCATTGGTCCTTCCACTAAAGTATTGTTATGTGTCGGTGCTGCTGGCCAACCAGATTCTGATGCTAAGAATCATTGGCACCTCATAGTAGATCATTGGCATATCACAATAGATAAAGATGGAGGTGGTCAAATTCTTTGTGTCCAATGATGCTGTGTAATTGTAAATGTAATTTACAGTCATGGCTTGTACAGCAGGTGTGAATGAGGTGGTGGGAGTGAATGATGGAGGCAAAATCATTGCTTAAGGAAGTTAATATTGATTTGTGTAATTAGTATGGTGGAGGGGGAGATGGTGATGGAGATGGGTAATAAGGATGTTGTTGTGGCCGATGTAGTCATTGGCCTACTTGTCCCCCTCGGTTGTGGCAGTGCCTGCCAGGGGTTATGCCAGTGTCACAGCTGGTGAAAATAGGACACTCCTATCTTCTCCAGTCTCTTGGGATGGCATGTTGTAGTGGCATCTCCATAAAGAAGTGAGCAAGATCAATAATGGTAGCGGGTTGAGAGGTTGATCTATCATTCTGGATAGAGAGGCATGGCCTCTGGGCCTACTGAGAACAAAGAAAGGAGGATACAGTGTAGTCCTTCCCAATAACAGAGCTGGACAATGTGTATAGGAATATGGTCCATCTTCAGTGGAGGGGAAGTGATGCATGTTCTCCAAGGTCTAAGGTTGTGGAGCTCCTCCTGAGGATGGGTTTCAAGGTGATTGACATCTACGCCTTGATACATCCCTGTGCCACACCTGAGTGTGATATCAGCTTTATTTGACCATAAAGGGCTTTAGCTCTTCTGGTTGAATTATGAGTTGGCAAAGAACGAGCCTGCTAGCAAGACTTTACTGTTTAGGCAGTGTCTCGCCAAAACAAAGTCAAGAAGGTGACTGTGATGACTTGTAACAAGTCACTTACTTGCTTTGACATCGTGATATGGATTTGTTGGTACAGAGAGCAGGTAGAAATCACAATGAAAAACTGTGACGAGTTTAGTATCTGGTCAGGGGTCTGGATGTTTATGGTAAAATTTAAGTGTTCAGGTTGTACAGTCGCCCAAATTCCATCATCTGCCTTCATCAGTCAAGATCGTTTCCTAGCCTTCTATCAGTGGCAAACAAAGTTCTGTCACAAGTGTGGCGATCCCACACACTTCAGTGCAATGTGTGCAGAAATGTGCATTGGGGATTTTGACCATCTAGCTCCATCTTGTGTGGAGATTATTTGCCACAAGTGTGGTGAGATAGGTCACCCATTCACTCATTGTCCTCGCTCAATCACTAATGTGGTCGTGACCCTGGTGGGAGAAAGTCGTGAGGCTGATTCTGATGGGGAAGGAGAAAGCAGAGGTGAATCAGCTCAATGAGGAAAAGCAAGAAAATATGTCTGCCCAGCTGGATAGGAGAATGAGCTGGAAAAGTCCCAGGTTATTGGGGTGGCCCCTGTCTTTGAAGACAGTCTTGCAGCTGAGGCCCCGAGGGATGATGAATTGGATAAGGAGATCGGAAGGATCCACAAGGAGGAAAGCGCCACTTTCTCAGAATCCTCCCATCAAAAATGGATGACAATAGCAGGCAGCGGAAAGAGGACAAGCGTGAGGATGGAACCAAAAAGGGAAAGAAGTAAGATATAATATTTTCTCTTCTGATAAGGTAGAGAAGGAAGGTAAAATTGTCTCTCCTCTGGTTGATCTATCTAACCAGTTCCAAATCCTTGAGAACATATTTTCTTCTGAGAAAGTTGAGGGCCCGGCATCAGCGGAGCTTACAGGGGGCACCAAGTCTCCTTTTTCTGGGAATGCTAGGTCCTCAGGGGGAGGGTCTGATATAGAATCTGGAGACAAGGATAATGAAAAGAAAAAAAAGTGAGAGTGGACACCACTGCATCACTAAAGAGGGGGAAATATTCCTCATCTGAGACAGAGGTTAGTAAAGGGAGTGGGAGGAAGAAAGCCTCTACCTCAATTAATGATGGCAACACCCACTCTGTTGATGCTGGCATCCATTAATGTCACCAGCATTACGTCAAATATGGGTAAATTTGAAGCCTTTGATTTATTTCATTCAGGTTAAAGCCAACATTTTATTTTTGCAAGAGCACAGGCTGTCAAATTTGGCAGCAGTGTTTTAAGTCAAGATGGAGTGGAGACTTAGGCCCTCTTATTGGTCTCTTGCGGCAGAGCCCTATAGCAGAGTTGCAATCCTTTTTTCCGTAGGTGTACAATGGGAAAGTCCCCAATCTTAGATGTCCTCATGAAGAGACAAGAGTTCTGGCTTATTAACATCTATGGTTCCCAATCTAAGTGTGACCAGAAGTTCTCTTTATGAGGATCAAGCCCTACCTTTTTACAAGTCATCAGTTCATCTTTGGAAGGGATTTCAGCATTGTCACAAGGCAACAAGATAGAGGATGTTCCAGATATAGCCTTGCCCTTAATAGTATAGCTATTGAGGCTCAATTGGTGGATGACCACATAAGGCACACTTCTGTCCACCTATCATAGATTGGGTTGGTATTTGATTTGATTAATTGATTTAATAGGTGTCTTTCCTCTGACATTTTGCCATAGTCAATGAGGAGGTCAGCCATATTCATCCTGTCAAAGGTTAAGGTTCAATCTCATATTTTGATTTGGCATCGCATAGTGCTATTTAGTGCGAACAGAAAGGTTTTGCAAAAGGTGCTGTTTAATTGGCTGGTGACCTTTGCTTGCCAGCTCCTTTTGGGCTCCAGCATTGCCCTTTTCCATGCCGTAGTGCAACTAGCGCTCTGCTTTGTGTACTGTAGATGGTAGGGAGTGGAACAGAGCAGGGCTGATTACTGGAAAAGGTACATGCTGTCATAAAATCAGGCTAAAGCTTTTGATTGAGTAAATTACTAATACCTCTGGTCTGTGTTTCTGAGGTGTGACCTACCAGGGAGGGCAGGTTGTCTATTGGCTTATGGCCTTGCAAGTAGGGGCCGATAGATTTCTACTTGTAAACAGTTGGATTGGCAGCTCTTTTGTGGTTAGGTCTGGTGTTTGCCAGGTTTGTTTCATGTGCCCACTGCTGTACTTGTTTGTGATTGACAAATTCCTTTGGAAGTTAGAGCATGGATCTTTGGTTGCAGCCATAATGGATTGGGCAGCATTGGAAGCCTCTCTGATTGTTGTGGAGTTTGCTAATGATGTCACTGTTTTTTGTTTTGGGAAAGGATGGGATGAGTGGTGATGTTAGAGGTGGGTTTATACAAGATGGCTTCCAAGTTCAAGATCAACCAGGATAAGTGTGAGAGTCTGGGAGGAGGAGATCCTAATTTTGATCTCCCAGACACTCTTCCAGGAACCCAAGTTTTTGAAAAAGTCCTTGCATAGCATTTGGCCAAGGGGATTGCCCCAAGCAAAATTAGGACAACAGGTTAGAGATCGACCTTCTGAAGGTGAACCAATGGATTGATTGGTCTTTGACCCAAAGAGAAATTGTAAACTTGATGGAATCATGCCTCATCTTATCACTTATATGTGTGGATGCTGTGTGCATTTCACCAGTTCCTCTCTAGACTCAGGTCTACAGTTTGTTCTTCCAAAAGTTATGGGGGTAGACTGATCCTTGCCAATGGAGAGGTTATTTACTGTATAAGTAGACTACGAGGGCTGGATATGGTAAAGCCTGTGGTATTCCTCGTGAATACCTTCACTAACATCAAAAGGACTCTGCCAAGGAAGCTCCTTGACAAAAGTGTTCTCTTGACTCACTTTCAAAAGCCTGCCAAGTTCAAGGACTGCCCATGTCACGATCTTGAGGTTGGTTTACATCTTTTGAGTTCTATTAGGATTCTCATGAAATATTGGGACTTGATTTGGTGCTGCTTCCATTGGAATCTATGTGCAAGGATTAAAGTGCAGGAGCTCTTAGGACAGAAACGATCCTTGGGAGGAAGGTGGCAATGTGCTGGAAAGCATGGAGCACTTCCTAATTCATTGCCCTTCAATGCAATGGTATACAAAAGTGAGGGTGACTCCTCTAGTTGGTGCGACTCTCTGGTCTCTCCTATTCAGAATCGGCCTATGGAGCATTCAAAAACCTGGGTGGTAGATACCGCTTCACCTTATTAGCCTATTGGTTAGGTACCACACTTGGAACGCATAGTGCTTAGCATCTAAACAATGGAAAATCCTCATCCACACGCCTTCCATCTTAGCAAATGCCCAAAACAGCTTCTAGCTTCACTGTACTTCATTTTCGGTGGCCTATAGAGCAGATGCCCTCAGTACCTACACGTTTATTGGCATTATGCAAGTTCAATTATTCTAACACTATCGAGATCTTCAGTGATCAGATATAATCTTTAGAGGCATCTGTGCTATTTTTTGCAGTTCCAACACAAGGAAAATGAAGTATAACACCACTCTCATAGAAATTAACTTCTGTGTAACATAAAGATGTTCGGAATGAAGATGAGTGGATCAATCCATGGAGGGTCAAGCTTGAGTCCAATTTCCTGAAATTTGTGGTTTTGCACAAATTCAAACATTATGAGATTTGATTGGTGGTTAAAAAGCAAACAAACCCTGCCTGGTACCAATTACCACACTGCTGAAGCACCAGAGAGAGGGCTAATGTAATTTTGCATTGCCGCACAGGTTTCTCCATACTGCCCTGCATCTTATTACATGTACTAGATTTTCATACCTTGGACAGTGGTAGTCAGTACCTGGGCCATCACAGATCAGCAGTTCCTAGTGGAGCGCAGTCCGTATGGTAGAGTCGTTTTCCATCTCCAGAGTCACTGGGTAAGTCTACTTCTCCTGTAGAGTGTAAGCTCTTATGATCAGCAGGGTCCTCTCTCTCCTGTAGGCTAAGCTCTTATGTCGCGGCTACTCACCGTACTACACTCCCCACAATCCCTTGCACTCCTGATATGCAGCGGTCAGGTGTCCGCTCACACTGTTAGTTCCCATGACCCTGGAATACCGGAAGCACGCGTCATGACTAGTGTTGAGCGATACCGTCCGATATTTGAAAGTATCGGTATCGGATGGTATCGGCCGATATCCGAAAAATATCGGATATCGCCGATACCGATATCCGATACCAATACAAGTCAATGGGACACAAATATCGGAAGGTATCCTCTATGATTCCCAGGGTCTGAAGGAGAGGAAACTCTCCTTCAGGCCCTGGGATCCATATTCATGTGTAAAATAAAGAATAAAAATAAAAAATATTGATATACTTACCCTCGGACGCGCCCTGGTTGTCACCGCTGCAACCGCCATGCTTCCCTTTCTAAGAGTGAGCGCGTTAATGACATTCGATGACGTCGCGGCTTGTGATTGGTCGCTGAGCGGTCACATGACCGCTCAGCGACCAATCACAAGCCGCAACGTCATCGAAGGTCCTTAACGCGCTCATTCTTAGGAACGGAAGAATGGCGGTTGCAGCGGTGACAACCAGGGCGCGTCCGAGGGTAAGTATATCAATATTTTTTATTTTTATTCTTTATTTTACACATGAATCTTAATCCCGATACCGATTCCCGATATCTCAAAAATATCGGAACTCGGTATCGGAATTCCGATACCGCAAATATCGGCCGATACCCGATACTTGCGGTATCGGAATGCTCAACACTAGTCACGACCCATGACGCACTTCCGATCACGGCTGCATACACGGTCCCACCCTGCAGCTATTTAAACATGTCCCACAGGCACTATACCTTTCAACCAGCGGCGGACACCGCGTTGATGCACACCGCTCGCCCACCTTATATTGGTAAGCTTAATTTAGTCACCTCACGGACATTCTAGATAATATGGACATGTCTAACATTATTGCTATACCATAGGAGCGGACTCAACAACAGTGCCCACTCTATGGGGACTCCTAAGGGGCTCTAATCAATAGGTGAGCCACACATTTTCTTTGGGGCCCATTTATCCACTTAGTGTCATATACATAGGATCACATTATATTCTTATGCATCTTTCTCAGATTTCACACCATAACTCCAGCATTTTGATGCCAGAATATACGAGATCCAGTCTCTTTCTTTTTTATGGTGAGAATCATATATTTTTCATACAGAGCTATTTGTTTCCATGGCGACGGTGATGGCACTCGTATACCCTCTTTTGCTATTTCCCCATAATAACAGCTATTATATTGGGTATCACCCTATCCCCAGAAACTACAGTGAAGATGCCCAGTTTCTTGCTCACGTTGAGCTACCTATACTAGGTGAGAATCTCCACTTTTCCCTCATAGGCTTGGTTGTTTTCCTTCCATGCTAGTTATTTCAGTATATCTATATGCTATGTTACAGTCACGGTTACTACTAGAAACCCGGAACGCTAGGCGTAGACGTTGTATTTACCCTTTTCTTACCGGTTAGTATGCTGTCACTATCCACTATTTCTGTTAGTTATACCGCACACCTCACTACATAGTTCTCTCTTCCGTTATCATAGGGAGATCATTCCACCTTAGAGGTCCGTTTGAAACCACATCATATGACCCAGTCTACATCCAGTGATACTCTACACTTTCCGTCATATAAGCAGTCGGGTATGTAAAAAAATGTTCCTTTACCCTTACCCTACCTCTCCTGCCCTACAATCCATCACATATCACATAATGATTGTGAGATTTACTTTATTATTATTTGTACTTTTGTGTTTTTTTGTTGTTTACTTTTTCTCATTTGTTATTACCTTTATATACTTATTATTATTTATATTTGGTTATGCATTTGTAACGCAGTTTACTGAAGAAGGTCTAATGTTTGACCGAAACGTTTAATCTGGACTGCTATCCAAGTAATAAAAAACCATTTCTTAATATCATCACCATTCACAAGTTGAGTGCCAAGTTATTTACCCATTATATGCTTACTGGTGTGGGAAACCTATCTCGAGCACCGACGCAGCTGTGCCATGATATACTTCACTTATGTTAAGTGAGGTTCTCTTTCTCCATTAAAGTGTAAGCTCTTATGGTCAACTCTCTCCAGTAAAGTGTAAGATCTTATGGTCAGCGAGATTCTCTCTCTCTTACCTGCAGAGTGTAAGCTCTTATGGTCAGTGGGGTCCTCTCTCCTGTAGAGTGTAAGCTCTTATGGTCAGTGAGGTCCTCTCTCCTGTAGAGTGTAAGCTCTTATGGTCAGCGGGTCCTCTCTCTTCTGTAGACTGTAAGCTCTTATGGTCAGTGGGGTCCTCTCTCTCCTGTAGAGTGTAAGCTCTTATGATCAGTGGGGTCCTCTCTCTCCTGTAGAGTGTAAGCTCTTATGGTCAGCGAGGTCCTCTCTCCTGTAGAGTGTAAGCTCTTATGGTCTACATGGTCCTCTCTCTCCTGTAGAGTGTAAGCTCTTATGGTCAGCGGGGTCCTCTCTCTCCTGTAGAGTGTAAGCTCTTATGGTCAGTGGGGTCCTCTCTCTCCTGTAGAGTGTAAGCTCTTATGGTCAGCGAGGTCCTCTCTCTCTCCTGTAGAGTGTAAGCTCTTATGGTCAGTGAGGTCCTCTCTCTCCTGTAGAGTGTAAGCTCTTATGGTCAGTGGGGTCTTCTCTCTCCTGTAGAGTGTAAGCTCTTATGGTCAGCGGGGTCCTCTCTCTCTCTCCTGTAGAGTGTAAGCTCTTATGGTCAGTGGGGTCCTCTCTCCTGTAGAGTGTAAGCTCTTATGGTCAGCGAGGTCCTCTCTCTCCTGTAGAGTGTAAGCTCTTATGGTCAGCGAGGTCCTCTCTCTCTCCTGCAGAGCGTAAGCTTTATGGTCAGCTGGTCCTCTTTCTCTCCTGTAGAGTGTAAGCTCTTATGGTCAGCTTAGTCCTCTCTCACTTTGGGTCAGCAGAGTTCAATCTTTCATCTGTAGTGTGTAAGCTTTTATTATCAGTCGAATCCTCTCCAGTTGAGTGTAAGCTCTTATGGCAAACGTGATCCTCTCTCTCTTTCTCATGTGGAGTGTAAGCTCTTATGATCAACAAGGCCCTTTCTCTCTCTTTCTCTACCTCCTGCAGAGTGTAAGTGTGGCACCCCAAGAGTTCGGGTGCGACAGTGGTGCGGCCTTCCTCTAGGGGAGGGTAATGCCATGCCTGGGGACAGGAGGGATCCCTTTGACAGGTATTCAGCACATACAACACTGTTCTAACTCCAGGCCAGAAGGGGGAGCTCTACACCTGACTTCAGGGGAGCTGCTCTGTCTGGTCGGGAGGAGGAGTCACTTGCTAGGCAGTTGCTAGGCAGTTAGATAGTTGACAGTTGGTAGCAGACAGTGAAGGAGCACGGAGGGACTTAGGAGCTAGAGGAGGGCTGCAACTGGGCCCCTCTAAGCTGAGCGCAGAAACCGGGCACTGAGAGCCCGAGGTTGTGAGGAACTATAGGTCCCATGGCAGAATTGGAGGGCAGCAAACTAAAAGGGACTTGCCCACATAATACCTGAGGTACAGCAGCAATCAGAGCCCAGAGTCACCGTGGACAGAAACCCCAAAGAGTTGTCTACCATGCAGGTACTGTCCCTGGATAGGGGAAAAAGAGGACCTTGTTAGACAACTACAGGCAGCAAGAGACTACAGACCAGCGCATAGGGGAAGGCTCCCAAACTGACTTGTCAAAGAGATTTCCACCTGTCCTCGGGCTGCCTGGACTCCATCTACACCTGTTGCTGGTACCCTGGACTGAGGCTGCTTAGCACCAGTAAACCAGGTAAAGACTGCAACCCCGTGTCCTCCATTTATTTGCCAGCATTCACCATCCCTGCTAAACACACCGGGAGCCCTGGGGACCCCGCTTCACCTGTGGGAAGCGACACCATCTTTGCTGCAGCACCATCGCCCCCAGAGGACCACTTTAAGCAGTGCTGGTCACCTCTGTCCGAGAACCACAGGTGGCATCACGAACTTTCATTATTTCCACAACCCCTTTAAAGACGTCCCTTTTACTTGGGTGCCCAGGGCCATGGACCGGGTCGCTGCCACCGCGACCACTCTTTTAATTGTGACCGGACCTGGTACCGAGTATCCCCACTGCCCTGGCGGGCGACTCATAAGCTCTTGTGGTCACCTAGGTTCTCTCTCTTCTCCCCCCAGGTTTATTATCTGAGCAATTACAAACTTTCCAGTATTCAGATTCGCGCTAATCTATTCTCCGCTAATCAAATTTTGTAGGAAAATCCGTCAAATTCCGCTAATTGGAGTTTCAAAAGCTTTTCTTGCCTCTAGTACTGAGTCCTCCAGAGAGACGGAGGCACTGTGTATACCCACCCTGCCTACTACACAGGAGTTATGAAAGATGACCACCCCCCTCTATAAATCCAGAATGCCCCAATAGGATACTTGGAAATATCGTTTTTCTCATTTTCTCATCTATTGATGGGCTTTATTGAGTGAGGAATGGGTTAATAGTTTGTCTGCTTCTCTTAAAAAACAGATTGGAACACAATGGATGCCCAAAAAGAGCATTTCTCCATTGTTGGGAATTAGTTTGAATCCTACAGAAATTCATGGATTCATTATTTTAACCCCTGATATACACATTTCCCCAGAAAAGGCAATTGTTAGCGGGTGATCTTCACAGCCTGATTACATCTTGATGCTAAGCAGAGCAGTGAACAGGTTTGCACAGTTAGATTGATAAACGGATGCTAAGTCGATGTGACACAGCTGCTATTGCTGAGCTGGAGAAAGCAGGTCAAGGTTACCAGGAGAAAGTGCGGTTCTGTCTCATTGCCGAGAGCTATACAGACCCACGTGGATCGAGAACCGCGGTCTACCAAACAGATTCATCCACTTTTAGCTAAAAAAACAACAACAACAAAAAATTGAAACCCACTTTAAGGAACGAGTTGCAATTACTACTGTATGGTTCATCCCTGAATATATTAGTATACAGTGCAGGAAATAAGTATTTGATCCCTTGCTGATTTTTTAAGTTTGCCCACTGACAAAGACATAAACAGACTATAATTTTAACATTGAGAGATAGAATATCAAAAAATAAAATCCAGAAAATCACATTGTGTGAATTATATAAATGTATTTGCATTTTGCAGTGAGAAATAAGTATTTGATCCCCTACCAACCATTAAGAGTTCTGGCTCCTACAGACCAGTTAGACGCTCCTAATGAACTCGTTACCTGCATTAAAGACCACTGTTTTACATAGTCACCTTTATAAAAGACTCCTGTCCACAGACTCAATCAGTCAGACTCTAACCTCTACAACATGGGCAACATCAAACAGCTTTATAACGACAAGATCATAGACCTGCACAAAGCTGGAAGGGGCTACAAAACCATAAGTAGGACGCTGGGTGAGAAGAAGACAACTGTTGGTGCAATAGTAAGAAAATGGAAGAAATTCCAAATGACTGTCAATTGACATCAATCTGGGGCACCATGCAAAATCTCACCTTGTGGGGTTATCCTTGATCATGAGGAAGGTGAGAGATCAGCCTAAAACTACACGGGGAGAACTTGTTAATGATCTCAAGGCAGCTGGGACCACAGTCACCAAGAAAACCATTGGTAACACATTGTGCCATAAAGGCTTAAAATTCTGCAGTGCCCGCAAGGTCCCCGTGCTCAAGAAGGCACATGTGAAGGTCCATCTAAAGTTTGCCAATGAACACCTGGATGGTTCTGTGAGTGATTGGGAGAAGATGCTGTGGTCAAATGAGACAAAAACTGAGGTCTTTGGCATTAACTCAACTCGCTGTGTTTGGAGGAAGAGAAATGCTGCCTATGACCCAAAGAACACCGTCCCCACTGTCAAGCATGGAGGTGGAAGCATTATGTTTTCGGGGTGTTTCTCTGCTAAGGGCACAGGACTACTTCACCGCATCAATGGGAGAATGGATGGAGCCATGTACCGTAAAATCCTGAGTGACAACGTCCTTCCCTCCGCCAGGACATTAAAAATGGATCGTGGCTGGGTCTTCCAGCAAGACAATGACCCAAAACATACAGCCAAGGCAACAAAGGAGTGGCTCAAAAAGAAGCACCTTAAGGTCATGGAGTGGCCTAGCCAGTCTCCAGACCTTAATTCCATAGAAATCTTATGGAAGGAGTTGAAGCTCCGAGTTGCCAAGCGACAGCCTCAAAATCTTAATGATTTAGAGATGATCTGCAAAGATGACTCTCCCCTATTTTTTTCCCCTCTCCTTTATTTTTTTGCTATTTTATAACATATTACTATAATTGTCATTGCATATGAGTTTTTTATGCACCTTTTGGATAACGAGTGATTTCAGTATCACCCCCCAAACTGAGGGGGTGCTATACCATTTTGATAATGACAAAAAAAAAATGTTTTCCCATAAACCATCAATTTAAATGAAACAATAAAAAAATTAGAAATTATAAAAAAATAATATAGTAACTAGACACAATATGAGTACAATGAGTCCACAGATGAGCCCAGCGTGCGGAATATAATAAGCTCCGGTGCCAATCTTCCCTTAACTGCACAGAAAACATCCCTCTAGGCTGGAGAGACTGTAGTTAATTCCCTGCTTGGATCTCACCAGGTCACCAGGATGAGTCGATCAGGCTGCCATTCTTCACCCAGGGCATATTTATCCAGTTCTTGCTCCTCTGGTGGCTACAGCCCTGCAGGGGTGTATATATGTGTCTCATAAATACATAAACAACAGGGATTAGGCACTTCATAGAGAAAGACCCCTATGAATGCATATTGAACCACCCGATTCCCCCCGTCAGCCTAAGCCACACTGCAGGGTGAATGCCAATTTTCAATGAGGACCTCTGGGAGTCTACTTGTATCCTGAGGTTGTATGGAGTCCAGCAAGTGCTCACATCGTGACCTAGGGAACCTGCTGGATATTATAGTGTACTGGGAGGAGGTGTAATAGACTGGTATGGGCTGGGAAGACCGACGGACATTCACCCTCTGGCACGACTTGGTAAAAGATAGAACTGGGTTCATGAATAAAAAGTAGAGGTGCTCAAGAGAGATGACTGAAAAGTGATGCAATCTATCCAAAATGTCTAGAAACTGTAGTTGGAAGGAATCTTTGTATTTCCCACGAGAATGCCACTGTGGTTCCAGGAGAAGTCAAATCAATCCCTTTGAGTGATCCTCATTTTAAGGGGATGAGTTAAACATCTGATGGATGCAGACTGTAAGAGTCGGACACTCGCAGTTTAGGAAATTGGGACCCTCATTTGTTGAGGAGTCATGTTCTCCATAAATTTTAATGGAATCGCTTCCAATTAACCCTCTTTAGTGAAGTCAATTGAAGATACAAAAGAAGCCAAGAAGACAACGTGGCCAGCTTTCTATGAAAGTGTATGGACAATGCAAAAGTCAGGAATTGGTGAACAGAGATGAGTTGTCCTCATTTCTCTCAAAATGTGAATGTTCCGAAGGAAGGACCTCCAACTATTCAGCCTTCATGACATGATAATGCCCATTTAAAGGGTTATCCACCTTGTATATATATATATATATATATTTTTTTATAAATGGGCCTATGGTGGTCTCAAAATAAAACCTCACCTATCAGTCCCCTGCCAATCTCCGGGTCTTCTCCTCTGGCCGGATGATCGATGCAGCCAATCAGTAACTGCTAGTTATCTGCATCGATCACTTGATGACCATTCGTAAATATTTTTAAGTTGTGGACAAATCACTTTATAAGCTAGGGATACCCCCTTTAACCTTCTTTCTTTCAGATAAAGGGGATCCCTACTTGTTTGTAAGGTCATTAGATAATTGTATGCTGGCCTCAAAATTACAGGTTGTCACTGATGACCAGGTGACTCAAAACTGAGAACCCCGCCAATTCCAAGAAAATGGTTATGGAGGGCCCTATTTAAATGGATCAATGGGATCACATGCTAACGACTACTCTACTCAAAGTCATGGACCAGTTGAAGATAGCGGAAATGTACAGATGGGAACATTGCTGTATCTAAGCACTGGGAATGGTAGAGGTCTCTTGTTGTCTCTAAATCTGGTACTTTCTTGTGTTCCAGGGTCCCATGAGGTCAACTGCAACTATAGATTATTATCCTAATTTTACCCAAATTTACTCACCTCCTAGTAGATTGTTGGTAGCCTGTGTTTGACGCAAAGTCCCTAAAATTTGGGTAGCGGCATAAACCTCTTTTGTATCCAAACTTGTTTTTTTTTCATCCAACCAGGCTTAGCTACAGGGATGACCTCAGGTTGGAGGGTACTCTGCGCAGTCAGTTTTATTATACCACCCCACAAAGAAACATTTACAGTAGTACCCCAAATACTACAATAATATAATATACAGTGGGGTGTAAACGTTTGGACACCCCCTGGTCAAAATTATTTTTATTATTATGAACAGTTGAAGATGAAATGATCCCTAAAAGGCCTAAAGTTAAATAAAAAATAAAAAATATAATTTCATCTTTTCATAATCTTTCAGGTGATGCAAATTTCCGAACTTTATTAAAACTCAGCCTCTTCTAACCTTGTGCCAAAAACATCAACCATGGGTTTTACTAAACAGCTGCCTAGCATTCTGAAAACTAAAATGGAGGAGAAAGAAGATGGAAGTGTAGTCAAGTTGCTCTTTCTTCAATTAAAAATGTAATTAAGAAATGGCAGTTAGCAGGAACAGTGGAGGTTAAGATAAGGTCTGGAAGACAAAGGAAAATTTCTGTAAGAGCTGCATGTAGGATTTCTAGAGAAGCAATTCAGAATTTCTGCTGGTTTTACGAGACTCTGCAGTTGTGGTACATTGTTCTACTGTTCAGAGACACCTGCACAAAGATGGCCTTCCTGGAAGAGTCATCGAAAAAGTCACCTGCGTCCTCACCATAAAATTTAGCCCCAGAAGTATCCAAAAGAACTTCTAAGGAAGCCTAATGCATTTTGGAAGCAAGTCCTGTGGACTGAAGAGGTTAAAATAGAGCTACCCCAAAAGGCGAAAGCTGAAGGTTTTACAATGGCCCTCACAGTCCCCTGATCTGAACATCATTGAAAATCTGCTCAAAAAAGCAGGGCATGCAAGACACCCCTGGAATCTCACAGAACTGGAAGAATGGATGACAATCCCTCAAACAAGAATTGTTGTCTGGTTATAAAAAGCGTTTACAAGCTGTGATACTTTCAAAACAGGATACTACTAGGTACTAACCATGCAAGGTGCCCAAACATTTGCATCTTTCCATTTTTCCAACTTGCATTTTCCAAATGTAAAATATGAAAATATACATACTTTTTTTTTTGCCTAAAATACAAAGGAAATGTGTCATCTTTAATGTAGACCCTTTTAGAGATCATTTCATCTACAACTTTTATAACTGTTCACAATAACAGTAAATGTGTCCAGGGGTGCCCAAACTTTTACATGGCACCGTATAATAACAGTGCCATGATGTATTGCGTTTTTTTTTATTTTCTAAATTGTAAAAAGTTTTGCCCCTTGTAATTTTTTGTCAAAATTGTCATTAAAAAAAACAAGAAAACAAATCAAGATCTTTAGACACATTTGATAACTACTTACCCCATTGCCCTAGATAAACCGAGCACAAGTTGCGTCAAAACAATGGCGTCCATGGCGTTTCAGACTGTTCTGGCGCCTCAATTCAGAGTTTTGAAAAGTGTAGCATAGAGAGCACCTAGGAGGAGCATTAAAGTGTGCCAGATATATTGTTTAATACTTGTTACAAAAAATATTGACTTGTCTTATCATTGTCATCACAGAGGAACGGATCATCAGGGTTTGGGACAAAGTAAAAAATAAATAAATAAAGTCTAGGAACGGTGGCAAAATTTCTCATTGAATGTGTCTGAATTGGAAGATGTAGGCCCTGCAGGCATTGAGCTGGGACCATTGTGCTGTTTCCATTAGAGAGATACAATACTGAGCCAAAGCGTGGCATTGATTTTTTTTTGCCTATTTATAAAAGACTGTTGAAAGTGCTTCTTTACTTAATTGAAAAGAGCTGTTTCTGGACAAAGGACTTCATCTAATGCAATGCGGATTTAATGGGTCCTAAAAGCAAACAAACATTGATAGATGTTATGTACAGAGATAGATAGATGATTGATAATAGATAGATAAATTAATAGATATTAGATAGCTAGCTAGATAGATAGATTATAGATAGATAATAGATAGATAGATAGATAATAGATAGATAGATAGAAAGATAATAGATAGATTGATAATAACTAGATAGATAATAGATAGATAGATAGATAGATAGATAGATAGATAGATAGATAGATAGATAGATAATAGATATATGATAGATAGATGATAGATAGATAATAGATTGATAGATAATATAGATAGATAGATAGATAGATAGATAATAGATAGATGATAGATAGATAGATAAATAGATAGATAGATAGATAGATAGATAGATAGATAGATAGATAATAGATAGATAGATAATAGATAGATAGATAAATAGATAGATAGATAGATAGATAGATAGATAATAGATAGATAATAGATAGATAGATAGATAGATAATAGATAGATAGATAAATAGATAGATAATAGATAGATAGATAAATAGATAGATAGATAGATAGATAGATAATAGATAGCTAATAGATAGATAGATAGATAATAGATAGATAATACATAAATAACAGATAAAAAATAGATAGATTATATATAGATAGATAGATAGATAGATAATAGATAATAGATATTTATAGATAGATAGATAGCTAATAGATAGATAGATAACAGATAGATAATATATAGATAATAGATGATAGATAATAGATAGATAATACATAAATAACAGATAAATAATATATATATTATATATATATATATATATAATAGAGATAGATAGATAGATATATAGATAATAGATAGATAATATATAGGTAATGGATGATAGATAATAGGGACAGCACGGTGGCGCAGTGGTTAGCACTGCAGCCTTGCAGCGCTGGAGTCCTGGGTTCAAATCCCATCAAGGACAACATCTGCAAAAAGTTTGTATGTTCTCCCCGTGTTTGCGTGGGTTTCTTCCGGGTTCTCCGGTTTCCTCCCACATTCCAAAGACATATTGATAAGGAATTTAGATTGTGAACCCCATCGGGGACAGTGATGATAACGTGTGCAACCTCTAAAGTGCTGCGGAATATGTTAGCGCTATATAAAAATAAAGATTGTTATTATTATTAGATAGATAATAGATAGATAAAAGATAGATAATAGATAAAAGATAGATAGTACATAGATAGTAGATGATTTCTGTCTCGTTGATATGTTCTGGGATTGGTTGGAGGCCATTAGATGCTTGTATGGAGCAGTTACTGGTTACATTGACCTCCTTCCGTACAGTCAGATCTCCGGACGCGTCTGTTTGTCCACGGGAAGACTGGGATAATGGGCAGAAAACACGGAGTCTAGTTCCAGAGCTGCGTCCGCTTGCTGGATACGCCGTGGCAGACAATAACACCCCGAGGGCAGTGTGACCAGATGCTTCTTTTCTTAGTGAAATATCTTTCATCTTTATTAGTATTTTAAGCCCTCATCCGATTGTATTATGTGATTTCTCG
The DNA here is from genome assembly GCF_032444005.1 of Ranitomeya imitator. Taxonomy (NCBI): domain Eukaryota; kingdom Metazoa; phylum Chordata; class Amphibia; order Anura; family Dendrobatidae; genus Ranitomeya; species Ranitomeya imitator. Next base: position 677,802,854 of record NC_091286.1, read on the forward strand.
TTCGCTCGATGGGAAAAGCAACCAAAAATGTGACTAAATCTGAAGTCTACAAAGTATTTCGGAAGGATACGTTCCTTATATGTTATTAAAAAACAAGACGCTTATTCCATTCTACAGGCACAGATACATAGAATGTGAACAGGAACAGGCAAGGTCATGGAGGTCAGGCCACGCCAGATGTTAGAATATTGGGAGAGGAGCGATACCGGCTGGGGCGGATCGGGATTTCTCTTCTACTTTCCAAAGCGGTGTTTGATCTTTAATTACAAGGGTCAATGTAAAATACTGACTCCTATAGTGATAGCTCACTATGGAAGTACATTTATCAGGAGTAGTCCTATATGGTGATATCCAAACGTACTGTATAATATATATAGTATTATTATATAAAATGTGCAGTTTTACAGTCTTGAGACGCCCGGGTTTGGGGTTTGGGGAGTGTCAGAAAACCAGTCAGTATCTGGTGTGACCACCATTTGCCTCAGGTGGTGAAACACATCTCCTTAGCATACATTTGCTCAGGTTGTTGACTGTGGCCTGTGGATTGTTGGTCCACTCCTCTTCAATGGCTGCGAAGTTGCTGGATATTGGCGGGAACTTGAACACACTGTCATATACGTGGATCCAGATCATCCCAAACATGCTCAAGGAAGAGGTCTACAAAGGATGGGTGGGGAACCAGTAGGTGAGGGTAGACCTAGTCGTGGAGCGGTATGGTGGAGCAATGGTTACTGCAGGTTGTTGCCTTGTAGATCTTCAGGTTCCTTTTGGAGGTTTCCATGGTAGGCAAGAGTCTGATATGTTGGGGTATAGAATCCTAGGGGAGGGCTGATGCGCTGGAGAAAGCTTGTAAACAGTTGTTGGAAGAGGAGATAAGAGGGGAATAGAGGAGGTCTTCTGGGGACCGGAGGTTGCGTGCAGGTAAGTACCGGGAGACGAGGTCACAGATGTATGGAGGAGACAGGTTGTGGATGGCTTTGTATGGTTAGGAATTTGAACTGGATTCTCTGGCAATGGGGAGCCAGTGAAGAGATTAACAGAGATGAAGTGATGGTAGTGGATGAATGGCACCTCCTGTATATAATTATATATGTACAGCTGATATAACCTGGGTATTTACTGTATGTAATTATATATGTACAGCTGGTATAACCTGGGCATCTCCTGTATAATAATAATCTTTATTTATATAGCACCAACATATTCCGCAGCGCTTTACAGTTTAACAATTTCAAACACAACAGTCATAAGTAACAATGTTAACAATACAATAATTAAAGCAAAATAAGACGACCCTGCTCGTGAGAGCTTACAATCTACAATGAGGTGGGGGAGATACAAAGCACAGGTGTGTATTTACAAAGATGTATTTACAATGATGGTCCTGCCATCTTCAGGGGGTGGGGGATAGATGGGGATAGTCAATGGGCTACAGACACACAAACATAAAATGACTTTGATTAGGAAACGTGGTAGGCCGCTCTGAACAAATGTGTTTTGAGCGAGCGCCTAAAACTATGCAGATTGTGGATGGTCCTAATATCTTGGGGTACAGCATTCCAGAGGATTGGTGCAGCACGGGAGAAGTCTTTGGAATCGGGAGTGGGAGGTACGGATTAGAGCAGAGGTTAATCGAAAGTCATTTGCAGAGCGCAGCAGTCAGTTAGGCCGATAGACAGAAATGAGGGAGGAGATGTAAGGGGGTGCCGCACTGTGGAGAGCTTTGTGGGTGAGAACAAGTACTTTGAATTGTATCTTGTGATGAATGGACATCCAGTGTAACGATTGGCGAAGAGCGGGCGCGTCTGAATACCGATTAGCTAGATGGACAACCCTGGCTGCTGCATTAAGGATGGACTGGAGAGGGGAAAGTCGAGTGAGGGGGAGGACAATTAATAGAGCATTACAGTAGTCCAGGCGGGAGTGGATCAGGGCGACAGTGAGGGTTTTTGTTGTTTCCATGGTGAGAAAAGGGCAAATTCTAGCGATGTTCTCTAGGTGTAAGCGGCAAGAGCGGGCAAGAGATTGTATATGGGATGTGAAGGAGAGATCGGAGTCAAACATAACACCCAGACAGCGTGCCTGCTGCCGGGGTGTTATTATGGTGCCACCCACAGAGAGGGAAATGTCAGATTTAGGGAGGTTGGTAGATGGCAGGAGCAGAAGAAGTTCAGTTTTGGAGAGCTTGAGTTTCAGATAGAGAGCGGACATGATGTTGGAAACTGTGGATAGACAGTCACTGGCGTTCTGTAGTACAGCGGGGGTAAGGTCAGGGGATGACGTGTATATTTGTATGTCATCAGTGTAAAGATGGTACTGAAAGCCAAATCTGCTGATGGTCTGTCCAATTGCGGCCGTGTAGAGAGAGAAGAGAAGGGGGCCAAGGACTGAGCCCTGAGGTACCCCAACAGCGAGAGAAAGAGGAGATGAAGTGGAGCCAGCAAACAAAACACTGAAGGAGCGATCAGAAAGGTAGGAAGAGAACCAGGAGAGAGCAGTGTCCTTAATACATAGTGACTGGAGCCTAGGGAGTAGGAGAGGGTGGTCAACAGTGTCAAAAGCTGCAGAAAGGTTGAGAAGAATGAGCAGAGAGTGGTCACCATTGTATTTTGCTGTCAGAAGGTCATTGGTCACTTTGATGAGTGCAGATTCTGTTGAATGTAGGGGGTGGAAACCGGACTGTGAAGGGTCTAGGAGAGAATGAGTAGAGAGGTAACGGGTAAGGCGGGAGTAGATCAGGCGCTCCAAGAGTTTAGAGATGAAGGGGAGATTGGAGTCTGGTCTGTAGTTATTTGTGCAGGATGGGTCGAGGGCGGGTTTCTTTAGTAATGGAGGAATGATAGAGTGTATGAGGGAGGAGGGGAAAATGCCTGTGGAGAGGGAGAGTTTAAAGAGTGTAGTTAGGTGAGTTGTGACATCTGGAGAGAGAGACTGGAGGAGATGAGAGGGAATGGGGTCAGTAGTGCATGTAGTCGGACGAGAAGAAGAGAGGAGCTTGGAGACTTCTTCTTCTGTGCTGGGATCGAATGTGGAGACTGAGCCAGGGGAAATGCAGGGAGGGATGGGAATCACTGCACTTAGTGGCTGGGAGTGGATTTCCTGACGGATGTTATCTATTTTCCCTGTGGGAGGCCAGGTCATCAGCACAAATGTTTGTGATAGGGGCTTGTGCTTTTGGCCTGAGGAGGGAGTGAAAGGTGTCAAAACATTTCTTGGGGTTGTTGGATAGTGAGGAGATCAGGGTAGTATAGTAGGACTGTTTGGCGAGGTGAAGGGCAGAGTTATAGGTCCTTAACATAAATTTGAAGTGTATGAAGTCTTCTGGTATGTGAGTTTTCCTCCATAAGCGTTCAGCACACCTAAAGCATCGCTGGAGAAATCGGGTTTGCGATGTGAGCCAGGGCTGTTTTACTCTGTGTTTGGAGGTTCTGAGGGTGAGGGGAGCTACTTGGTCCAGGGTGCTTCTAAGAGTGTCATTGAAGTGATGTACTGCGAGATCAGGACAGGAAAAAGAGGAGATTGGGGACAATGATGAGTGTAGGGAGTCTGAGAGTGTATGAGGGTTGATGGCGTGTAGATTTCTGACTGAATGGTAGTTAGGAGTGTGCTCGGGTTGGCGAGGATTTGTGAGCATGAAGGAGAGAATGTTGTGGTCAGAAAGGGGAAGCGGTGAGTTATTTAGGTAGGAGATTGAACAGAGACGGACAAAGACCAAGTCAAGGGTGTGACCGTCCTTGTGTGTCTCAGAGGTTGAGAGCTGTGAGAGGTCAAGAGAAGTGGTTAGTGATAGAAGCTGGGACACAGATGTGGAAGTGGGGCTGTTAATGGGGATGTTGAAGTCTCCCAGGATAAGGGTTGGAAGTTATGAGGACCTAAAGTGTGGCAGCCAGGCAGAGAAATGGTCCAGGAAGTGGTTGGGCGAGCCTGAGGGCCGGTATATGACCACTACTCTGAGGGAGAGGGGACGAAAGAGCCTGATGGTGTAGACCTCAAAAGAAGCAGTTGGGGGATGGGGGACTGGGGTTGGGGGAGATGTCCCCCGAAATCAGTATGAGGAAGAAGATAAAAAGCAAGTAGTTTTTGGAAGTGTATAAAGTTTTTTTGTGCAGTGTGTTTGGGCAAGATGGGCTGAGGTTTTTTAGGAAGGTGAGAAGTACATGGGAGCTGTACATGGGAGAGGGAAGGAGAGAGGAGCTGATGTATATATGTCGTGATGGAGGGGGGATTGGGTGGTGAATGTGGATGGCAGGTGGACATAGGAGGATAGCAATAAAGCACATGGATAAAAGGGAGAGCAGAGTGTGGGTTACCTGACTCCTGCCCTGACTAACTGCCATGGAATAACTGCCCTTTAACTTGATGCTTAGCTAATGCGATGCTTTGCTGAATGCGTGCGACCCCGCACACGCGTGCACCCCTAAGAATGAATCTTAATGTATAGGCCCCCAGTGCAGGGAGAGGAGAGCGGGATTATGGGAGCTGGTTAGTTATAAATTAGGGACAGCTGCTCAACACATCCTTTTGTGGAGAAGGTGATCAAAGACGCCGTCCTGATTACATCTCTATACTATAGCACCTCTACTGAGATAAACATCCACAGAGATCCCCCCTGGAGCTACAACAGTAAGTACTGGGAACCATGTAACTGATGAATTCTAGCAAAGGAGTTGAATGATGATTACCATTCAGGCTGCTTGCTGAGATTGAATGGAGTAAAAGACATGCAGGCTATTTCAGTGACACGATTACCATTCAGGCTGCTTGCTGTATATAATTATATACTGTATGTACAGCTGGTATAACCTGGGCATCTCCTGTATGTAATTATTTATGTACAGCTTCTATAACATGGGCATTTCCTGTAAATAATTATATATGTACAGCTGGTATAACCTGGGTATTTACTGTATGTAATTATATATGTACAGCTGGTATAACTTGGATATAGTCATATAGATTATGCTTGTACAATCTGTATCCTAATGTATATAATTATATACAGTATGTTCAGTGAGAATAACTTATACATCTCCTTGTAAGACGTCTTGGAAGGAAGTTTTGAGTGAGTTAATTAAAGGAATACTTAATGTGAAAGGCAGTGAGCTAAAAAACAAATAAGTCTACTTTGTTACAAGTTTTCCAATGATGGAGGAAATTTTCGGAGATGGTTCCTATAGATTGCATTGCTCACTGAGCTGGGCACAGGATATAGGGCTGCACTGGAGATTGCTGCTCACTACTGGTTATTTATGGCCAATTTCCTGATCTCACCATCTTCAAAGCTCCAATTCTGAATGGCCAACTGGCTAATAAAGCAAACTTCTGATGCAGAAAAATTAAGGACGTGTGGAGAGTGTAGAGCATGTTTGAATCCTTATTAAATCACAATAACCTTCACTTAAAATACGTATTTGTATATTGTCTTGTCCTGAGGTCCACAATATCCATTGATCTCTCTGCATACAAAATCCAGAAAAAGGCAGCACTCCACAGATATTGTGCCAAAATATTGAATTTCCTTTGTCACCTCACATACGGCATCCTTCAGTCCCCATCACGGAGACTTTTCTCAAACTTGAAAAAGGTCCCAGTTACAGACAATGGAATTTTGTGAAATGTAAATTCGACAGGTTTTGCAAATTTTTTAATTTTTTTTAAACTATTTTAACTTTCAGTTAATATATTTGCCAATACACCAATTACCTTGAAATGATGTGTAGAACATTCTGAGGTCCACTATTACTGTAATATAAACCCTTTTAATCTCTTTAACGCAAAGACAGTCTTAGTAATTTCCAAGTGACCTCACAATAAAAATTGGATGGTAACTCGATTATAACCAACAGCACATTTAATAACCCAGAGCACTGACAGACTTTTCATGTTTTATAAAATTTAGAAAGATCCAAAACGCGTTCCTCTTAGTCACTTAGAATTGCTCGCAGACACTGTTTCAAACTGATGGTGTCGCTGTCAGAGGTAACATCATCCTGCTGTCACTGAGACAAGTAATGTGCCATATTTTTAAGAATGTCCTCTACTTCAAACCCAATAATACTGTACATTTTTCCATAAGAAAAGGACAATTTCATCTTGTGTTTGGTAGAACGTCAACCCGGATGGTTGTTTTCAGAGATTAACTGATGCTATGAAATTCAAATTCACTGACTTTGACAAATTTTACCCCAAGATTTAATTAGCAGTGAATAAATTAGCACGACTGTTAATACTGGAAAGCTTGTAATTGCTCAAAAAATACATGTGGTTGAAACGGGAGACCACGAAAGAGAGCCCCACTGACTGTAAGAGTTTAGGCTTTACAGATGAGAGAGATAATGGACCCTGCTGACCATAAGAGCTTACACTCTACAGTAGAGAGAGACAGGGGCATAATGATCGCGGACGCAGAGGGTGCGATCACGATCAGTCCTGTGAAGGAGGGGGATCCACCTATGCCAGTGTCACCTTCACCTGGATTTGCGTCCTTGGAAGGAGACCAGGATAGAAGACCCTCAATGAAGGACATTGTTATAGGATGGAGAACATCAGGAATAATATAATAATAATAATAATAATTTTTATTTATATAGCGCCAACATATTCCGCAGCGCTTTACAAATTATAGAGGGGACTTGTACAGACAATAGACATTACAGCATAACAGAAATCACAGTTCAAAATAGATACCAAGAGGAATGAGGGCCCTGCTCGCAAGCTTACAAACTATGGGGAAAAGGGGAGACACGAGAGGTGGATGGTAACAATTGCTTTAGTTATTCGGACCAGCTATAGTGTAAGGCTCAGGTGTTCATGTAAAGCTGCATGAACCAGTTACCTGCCTAAGTATGTAGCAGTACAGACACAGAGGGCTAATACTGCATAAAGTGTATGAGAACATGATGCGAGGAACCTTTTTTTTTTTTTTTTTTATTATAAATAGGCCACACAGGGATCGTTAGGTTAATGCATTGAGGCGGTAGGCCAGTCTGAACAAATGAGTTTTTAGGGCACGCTTAAAACTGTGGGGATTGGGGATTAATCGTATTAACCTAGGTAGTGCATTCCAAAGAATCGGCGCAGCACGTGTAAAGTCTTGGAGACGGGAGTGGGAGGTTCTGATTATTGAGGATGCTAACCTGAGGTCATTAGCGGAGCGGAGGGCACGGGTAGGGTGGTAGACTGATACCAGGGAGGAGATGTAGGGTGGTGCTGAGCCATGGAGTGCTTTGTGGATGAGGGTAGTAGTTTTGTACTGGATTCTGGAGTGGATGGGTAGCCAGTGTAATGACAGGCACAGGGTAGAGGCATCGGTGTAACGGTTGGTGAGGAATATGATCCTGGCTGCAGCATTCAGGACAGATTGGAGCGGGGAGAGTTTTGCAAGAGGGAGGCCGATTAGTAGAGAGTTACAATAGTCCAGACGAGAATGAATAAGTGAAACAGTCAGAGTTTTTGCAGAGTTGAAAGTAAGAAAAGGGCGAATTCTAGAAATGTTTTTGAGATGCAGGTAAGAAGAGCGAGCCAGTGATCGGATGTAGGGGGTGAATGAAAGGTCAGAATCAAGGATGACCCCAAGGCAGCGGGCATGTTGCTTTGGAGTAATGGTGGAACCGCATACGGAGATGGCAATGTCAGGCAAAGGTAGATTAGTAGAGGGAGAGAACACGAGGAGTTCAGTTTTTGACAGGTTTAGTTTCAGATAGAGGGAGGACATGATGTTAGAGACAGCGGTCAGACAATCACTGGTGTTTTCTAAAAAGGTCGGTGTGATATCAGGAGAAGAAGTGTATAATTGGGTGTCGTCAGCATAGAGATGGTACTGGAAACCAAATCTACTGATTGTTTGTCCAATAGGGGCAGTATACAACGAGAAGAGTAGGGGGCCTAGGACTGATCCTTGAGGAACCCCAACAGTAAGGGGAAGGTGAGAGGAGGAGGAACCAGCAAAACATACAGTGAAGGATCGGTCAGAGAGATAGGAGGAGAACCAGGAGAGAACGGTGTCCTTGAGGCCGATGGAGCGGAGCATAGTGAGGAGGAGCTGATGATCCACAGTGTCGAATGCTGCAGAGAGATCCAAGAGAATTAGCATGGAGTAGTGACCATTAGATTTAGCTGTTAGTAGGTCATTAGAGACTTTAGTGAGGGCAGTTTCAGTAGAGTGTAAAGAGCGGAAGCCAGATTGAAGAGGGTCGAGAAGAGAGTTATCTGAGAGATAGCGGGTAAGACGGGAGTGGACCAGGCGTTCGAGGAGTTTAGAGATGAAGGGAAGATTAGAGACAGGTCTATAATTAGCGGCACAGTTTTGATCGAGGGATGGTTTTTTAAGTAATGGATGTATGATGGCATGCTTAAATGAGGAGGGAAAAATACCGGAAGTGAGGGAAAGGTTGAATATTTTTGTTAGGTGAGAGGTGACAGCCGGGGAAAGGGACTGGAGGAGATGTGACGGAATGGGGTCACTGGTGCAAGTGGTCGGGCGAGAAGATGCAAGGAGCCTGCTTACTTCTTCTTCTGTAACTGCTTCAAAGTCAGAGAGTGAACTAGATGCAGTGGGGGAGGGAGGACAGTGCATGGTATGAAGAGATTGGGAGATGATTTCCTGTCGAATGTGGTCAATTTTTTCTTTGAAGTAATTGGCCAGATCGTCAGCACGGAGATCCGTGGTTGGGGCCTGCTCTCTTGGGTTGAGTAGGGACTGGAACGTGTCAAAGAGACGTTTAGGGTTATTGGACAGGGAGGTGATGAGGGTGTTGAAGTAGGTTTGTTTGGAGAGGTGAAGGGCAGAATTGTATGTCTTTAGCATGAACTTATAATGGATGAAATCTTCGGGTAGATTAGATTTTCTCCACAGACGTTCTGCGCACCTGGAGCACCGCTGCAGGAAACGTGTTTGCAGCGTGTGCCACGGTTGTTGCCGTCTGTGCCGAGTTGTTTTATGTATAGGAGGAGCAGCTTCATCCAGAGCACTTTGCAGGGTTTCATTGTAATGTTTCAATGCAGAATCAGGACATGAGATGGAGGAGATAGGGGCCAATGAGGACTGCAAGTTCTTCATAAGTTTCTGGGTGTTAATGGCCTGTATGTTTCTATAAGTGTGGAAAGTGGGGGTGACCTGAGCAGGATGGCAGTTCTTGATAGAGAATGAAAGAAGGTTGTGGTCAGAGAGCGGGAGAGGGGAGTTTGTGAAATCATCCACTGAGCAAAGTTGGGAGAAGACCAAGTCAAGGGAGTTTCCATCTTCATGTGTTGGAGAGTTAGTATGCTGCGAGAGGCCAAAAGAGGAGGATAGAGATAAAAGGTGAGAAGCAGATGGGGAGAGGGGAGAGGCAATGGGGATGTTGAAATCACCCATGATAAGGGTGGGGGTGTCACAGGAGAGAAAGTGTGGAAGCCAGGTGGCAAAGTGATCCAGGAACTGATGAGAGGGGCCGGGAGGACGATACACCACCGCCACTCGCATGGAGAAGGGGACGTAGAGTCTGACCACATGGACCTCAAAGGAAGGGAAGACAAGTGAGGGTACTTGGGGGATAACTTGGAAAGTACATTTGGGTGAAAGGAGCAGGCCAACGCCTCCACCTGCTCTGTTGTCTGATCTTGGGGTATGAGAAAAGTGTAGTCCACCATATGAAAGAGCAGCAGCAGCGGTGGTGTCTGACTGCTGGATCCAGGTTTCAGTAAGAGCCAGGAGGTTAAGAGAATTAGAAAGGAAGAAATCATGAATGAAGGAGAGTTTATTACACACAGAGCGAGAATTCCAAAGGGCACAATTGAAAGAGACAGCAGGCATGCAGGCAATATTAATAAGGTTAGAGGGGTTTCTGGGTGTAGCAATTGGGAGGTTTGACTGGCTATAACATGGGGGGCCGGGGTTTGGAGATATGTCTCCAGCGACTAGGAGAAGGAGGATCGAAAGAGTAAGCAGATGGTTAAGTGATTTGTGAGAGCGTCTCTTGTGTTGGATGGTGGGACTGAATGGATCTGTGCTGTTAAGCAATGTGAATAGAGCATGAGTGCTATACATAGGAGAGGCAAGGACAGAGGGGCCGATATGGATGGAGTGTAGAGAGTTAATGCGAGGGCGGTGAATGTGAGTGAATGCAGCAGCCAGGATATAGATGATACAAATAAATATGGTGAGTATTTATGCTGTTTCAAGTGAATATGGATTAGATTTAGTTTTTCTTACCTGTCTCCTGCCCTGCCTAACTGCCATGTTATAACTGCCGAGTACTTAGAAAAAAAAGTACTTTGAATAAAAATACACGAATAACAGTGCACGAATGCATCCCCAAGCTAAATCTACATTTATAGAAGGCTAGCCCTTAGATCTCTCTCTTTTTTTTTTTTTTTTTTTTTTGGGTTAAAGCTCGTTAGCAATCAATCTAACTCAGTTGAGACAACAGGACACAATAAATGTAGTGATCAGATCAGGAAGGAAATATTGCTATAGCATGGGGCTGAGGATGGGGGTATAATTACTGGAAGGACCCTGCAGAGAGGCATTATTACTGGAGGGACTAGGATGGGGATATTATTACTGGAAAGGTCCCAGGGTGAAGAACATTATTCCTGAAATGGGTTCAGACTAGGGGAGATTATTTCAGAAAGGAGCTAGGACAGGGACATTATTACATGGGGGAGGTGGTGAACACATGTCCTTATAGGATCTAGAATACTGCAAGGGTGCTTACATGTGACCTACATGCAGCTGGGGTCCCAGGTCCAAATTTTGGACTGGGGTCCATCGGACTCTTGTTATGCCACTTAAGAAAGACTTAACCACTGACTCTGGAAATGGAAAATGAATCTGCTATGCAATCTGTGCTCCATTGAGAAGCGCTGATCTGTGACGACCCCGGTACTGACCACAATTATTCAATAATGATAATCAGTAAGATATCATAGCTGCAGGGCATTATGGGGAAGCTTGAGAGGCAACTCAAAATGACGTTAGCCCACTCTCTGATGTTTTAATGGTCTGGAAAATGACGTGGGCCAAGATTTTTTGTAAACCACCAATCGAATGCCAGAATGTTCAAATTCGAGTGAAACCGCAAATTTCAGGAAATTGAAATCGAACTTGATTCTCCAATGATCGATCTGCTCATCTCTAGCTGTTACCAATGGTTGTCGTGGTGCTTCTACTGTTGCTAGTGGCTCCTACATTCTTAGCCTTGGTGCGGGGTGTTTCTTCTTTTACACTACCCTACATTGGCACTTTTTCTCTTACCATACATTTCATACAATGCTACAACTAACTTTTGACAATCTTTTCAACATCAATTATTTAATCCTTGGTGAAAATTACATAATAATAAATGCTAGGGAGGTAAGCAAAAAGAAAAATCTGTCAGCAGGCCACATTATAGGTGTGGCTTGTACAGTTATCAAAATTGGACTAGTAAAACAGGTGTGCAAAACAGGTATGCACAGTTGAATGTCTACTTTTTTAGTTATTTTAATTATTTTTTTTTCTACAAAAGCAACCTCCTTCTGAAAATAACAAAATACAAAGTGCTAAGTACATGTCCGAAAAACCAGCATTGGTTGGTGTGTCACGTATGGAAGTAAAATTTAACTAGTAGAACAGATGTGAAAAATTATATATATATAAGTAAACGTTTACAATGCGCACACTTTGTGATTCAGATAAAAGTCTGGATTTTGGGGAATTTTTTTCTTTTCAAAACATAATTATTCCCCTCTGGGAAAAACAATTGCATGAGAAATATAAAAGCTAAATAATCACTTGTAACTAGCAAGAAAACCGTCTCTGACTGACAGTGATTTCAGATTTTTTTTTTTTTACTGTGGCTTGTTGCTGCTTTTTAGGGCATTAAAAATGGAAAAAAAATAGGAAAGCTACATCATACCACTGATCAATCAAACTGAGTCTGGCACTGTTGTTGCTAACTTCTCTATCTCTCTCTTTGCCTATCAGTTTAATCTTTGCAGTATTTCCAAACTCTCATCCTCTTCTCTGCTGCAGTTGTACAACAAATTACTGACTGGAGTACTTGCTAATGTCTTAGGGCTTTCTTGTTTTATCCCTATTGCTGAGATCTGACATACTCTTACTATCCTACAATCACCCTTAAATGGCTGCTGCATTCCCTGCCTCAGCTATTATAGTGGCCATGGCTGTCCTTCTTCTTTGACTGTGATGTATCTTGTGATGTCATAGGCGCAAGGCATTATGGGGAAGCCTATGTAGTTGCTCCTTAGGTCATGTCAGCCCTCTGTGACTGAGGAAATTTCTTTCAATGTGTAAAAAGGTGGCAGGCATTTTTTTTTTGGGGGGTGGAGTTTGAAAATTGTTTGATTTCACCAGGACATACAAATTTCATAAAATTTGACTCAATTTTCATTTTCATAGTATTGATTTGATCATCTCTAGTCCCATTTTTGGGTTTTGAAACATTGCTGTACATTGCAACACATCAGACTTGCGCCTACCATAGAAACCTTCAAAAAGAACCTGAAGACTCATCTCTTCCGACAAGCCTACAGCCTGCAGTGATCCTCAACCTACTGAACAGCCGCACAGCCAGCTGTCCCCTCTCCTAGTGTATCCTCACCCACCCCCTGCAGACTGTGAGCCCTCGCGGGCAGGGTCCTCCCTCCTTATGTACTCGTGTGCCTTGTTATCTGCTCATGTTTAATGTATTTGTCTATATTTGCCCCGTATTCACATGTAAAGCGCCATGGAATAAATGGCGCTATAAAAATGTATAATAATAATAATAATAATAAATTAGATGAATGAGGTGTCAACATGGCTTTCTGGACCATATAGAAATGTAGCCAAGTGGTCTCATGCTCAGGAGAGAAGATGTTCATAGTAAGAACATGGTCAAAGTTTCAAAGACGAGTACAACCCCTGACATTTCCTTTCGGTAGATCTCTACCTGCTGGTCATCCTCCACATCACAAGACACTATACTAGTAAGCAACCTCATACAATTTCCTACAAACTTGATGGTTTCACAAGTTGTGGTCATGGACCATGAAACCTTCAGGAACTCGTCAAGGTCTACTGATATCCAATTCTAATTGAAGATCAAAGATCTAAGATGAAAAAGCAATTAAAGATGTAGGAATTCATGGTGAGACATTCACAGGTGGAGGAGACTAAATATTGCCTATATGTAGAGTAATGAAACTTCATGAATTGTTATAGTTTTGATTTTATTATGGATTATTAGTATTTATTTTTATTATAGCATCATTTAGTAGTATGGTCACAACTACTGCTGAATAAGACCAGAACTATCCAGTGTTTCAAAGTAACAGGATGGCATACTGCCCTTTTAGAAGTAGCCGTGGAAAAAACTCCCTGTTAATACATTAATTAGCCTCTTCTATTGCAACACCTTGCTCATTTCCCCTGCACCTCCATTGGCTTTCAGATGGTTCAAACCCAGTGGGAAGTTGCTGTTTGGTCATATCTGGCCATAAATCCCACCATGCCAGTCCGCATCTGGACCTTGTATGCACTGGCGGACACAGACAGAAAAGAGTCCCTGTGCAAGAACAGTATTTGGGCCCTTTTTAGTCCAATAGCTCATCGTAATGTCTCTGTGGCACAATTGGTTAGCGCGTTCGGCTGTTGGTGGTTCGAGTCCACCCAGGGACGTTGCACCCTTTTAGGCTGAACTGGATGGACAAATGTCTTTTTTCGGCCTTACTAACTACGTTACTATGTTACTATGTAATGCACAACTCCACCTGCTTTGGAGGTGGTAGTGGCCCCCTAACTTCATGGGACTCTGTGCGGCTGCACAGGTTGCACAATTTGTATGTTTGTTCCTGGCTGTGGCACACGAGGATTCTGGTTAACGTCTTCACTCTGGAGGATCTGATGTGGCTGGGAGGTCCATGAGCTTTCTGGACTATCGGGCTTGTCACGAGTGTGAAATTTAAAATTACGTGATTGGGTCGGGATAAAAATGCCGAAGAGTTATCAAATCCGTGCAATCGGTCTGAGTTGTCTGAATTAATTTCTACTTGAATTTAGCAAAAATATGCATTCGGCAAAATGGGATTATCTCATCTCATCTCTTCCGACAAGCCTACAGCCTGCAGTGATCCTCAACCTACTGAACAGCCGCACATCCAGCTCTTCCCTCTCCTAATGTATCCTCACCCACCCCCTGCAGACTGTGAGCCCTCGCGGGCAGGGTCCTCCCTCCTTATGTACTCGTGTGCCTTGTTATCTGCTCATGTTTAATGTATTTGTCTATATTTGCCCCGTATTCACATGTAAAGCGCCATGGAATAAATGGCGCTATAAAAATGTATAATAATAATAATAATAATAATAATTTTCTAATTCGCTTTGGCTTGGATTCAGCAAAATGGCGATCACTAGCTGTAAAGTTTCTGAAAAGAATTTTAAAAAATCCTTATACTCACCTATCTGGCCCCTCTATGTGACCCATCCGGTCTTCATTACATCTTCCCCGGGCCTCTCAGGTTGGGCCTGGACTTTTGACTTTGAGGGCCTAGAAGGGTTCTGTGCAAGTGTGTAAAAGGTCGTTGGGCCATGATGTCACGGAGCATAATGTGACCTTTCATGCTGTTGCGCAGAACCTAGGATTTGATTACTAGTGGGAGTGATCTGAAGGTGGTGGGTTGAGTACCGTACAGGTGACGTGAGGAAACAAGGGGCTGGAGGGGTGAGCGTAATGAGTAATGAGTGTAAGGATTTTTTTTTATTTTTTACAAATCATGTTTATTATACCCTGGGATCTTGAGAGACTCCACACCATAATAATGAACAATAAATTCACTGAAAATATTTTCTCTGTGAATCGAATTTCCCAGAAAAAAAATATGGGAGCCGGCAATTTGGAATTTTTCCTTAACCATTCATCTAAAGTCCTTTGTTGTGGGACCACAATTTTAAAGCGTAGAGAAATTGTTTTCGGACTCCATGTTGCTAACCCAAGTAGCTGTGCCGATGTTTATAGAGATTTTCAATTCTGAATTGACGGTCTATGGATGTGATCAGTGGGGTCCCAATCTCTGGGACACTTACTAAATTCTCTGCAGTACCCAGCGTATTTTCATCCATATCAGTGCATCTGTATGTGGTACTACTGCTCGGTAATGATATTGCTTCACTACATTCTGCAGCTACTGGACCATAACGTTCCAGCAAGCATTTAAGTAATTTCATTTTTCTGTTTATAATTTTCCCAGTGTGCGTCATTTTGGGCAAACTCACCAAATTGTGCAGACTCTCATATGTGGGTGTACTCTTATACGTGGGTGGACTCTTATATGTGGGTGAACTCTCATATATGGGTGGACCCTCATATGTAGGTGGACTCTCATATAAGGGTGGACTCTCATATGTAGGTGGACTCTCATATGTAGGTGGACTCTCGTATGTAGGTGTACTTTTATACGTGGGTGGACTCTTATATGTGGGCGGACTCTCATATGTGGGTGGACTCTCATACATGGGTGGACTCTTATACGTGGGTGGACTCTCATATGTGGGTGGACTCTCATATGTAGGTGTACTCTTATACGTGGGTGGACTCTCATATGTGGGCAGACTTTCATATGTGGGTGGACTCTCATATGTACAGTAGGTGTACTTTTATACATCGGTGGACTCTCATATGAGGGTGGACTCATATGTAGGTGTACTCTTATACGTGGGTGGACTCTCATATGTGGGCAGACTCTCATATGTGGGTGGACTCTCATATGTACAGTAGGTGTACTTTTATACGTGGGTGGACTCTCATATGTGGGCGGACTCTCATATGTGGGTGGACTCTCATATGTGGGTGGACTCTTATACGTGGGTGGACTCTCATATGTGGGTGGACTCTCATACATGGGTAGACTCTTATACGTGGGTGGACTCTCATACGTGGGCAGACTCTCATATGTGGGTGGACTCTCATAGGTAGATGGACTCTCATATGTGGGTGAACTCTCATATACGGGTGGAACCTCATATGTGGGTGGACTCTCATATGAGGGTGGACTCTCATATGTGGGTGGACTTTCATATGTAGGTGTACTTTTATACGTGGGTGGACTCTCATATGTGGGTGGACTCTCATATGTAGGTGTACTCTTATACGTGGGTGGACTCTCATATGTGGGCAGACTTTCATATGTGGGTGGACTCTCATATGTACAGTAGGTGTACTTTTATACATGGGTGGACTCTCATATGAGGGTGGACTCTCATATGTAGGTGTACTCTTATACGTGGGTGGACTCTCATATGTGGGCAGACTCTCATATGTGGGTGGACTCTCATATGTGGGTGGACTCTCATATGTAGGTGTACTCTTATACGTGGGTGGACTCTCATATGTGGGCAGACTTTCATATGTGGGTGGACTCTCATATGTACAGTAGGTGTACTTTTATACATGGGTGGACTCTCATATGAGGGTGGACTCTCATATGTAGGTGTACTCTTATACGTTGGTGGACTCTCATATGTGGGCAGACTCTCATATGTGGGTGGACTCTCATATGTGGGTGGACTCTCATATGTAGGTGTACTCTTATACGTGGGTGGACTCTCATATGTGGGCAGACTTTCATATGTGGGTGGACTCTCATATGTACAGTAGGTGTACTTTTATACATGGGTGGACTCTCATATGAGGGTGGACTCTCATATGTAGGTGTACTCTTATACGTGGGTGGACTCTCATATGTGGGCAGACTCTCATATGTGGGTGGACTCTCATATGTACAGTAGGTGTACTTTTATACGTGGGTGGACTCTCATATGTGGGCGGACTCTCATATGTGGGTGGACTCTCATATGTGGGTGGACTCTTATACGTGGGTGGACTCTCATATGTGGGTGGACTCTCATACATGGGTAGACTCTTATACGTGGGTGGACTCTCATACGTGGGCAGACTCTCATATGTGGGTGGACTCTCATAGGTAGATGGACTCTCATATGTGGGTGAACTCTCATATACGGGTGGAACCTCATATGTAGGTGGACTCTCATATGAGGGTGGACTCTCATATGTGGGTGGACTCTCATATGAGGGTGGACTCTCATATGTGGGTGGACTTTCATATGTAGGTGTACTTTTATACGTGGGTGGACTCTCATATGTGGGCGGACTCTCATACGTGGGTGGACTCTCATACGTGGGTTGACTCTTTTACGTGGGTGGACTCTCATAGGTAGGTGGACTCTCATATGTGGGTGGACTCTCCCAATTGGATAGACCACACTTAAAGATGATATTTTACCAGTTTTATCTGTTAAACTTGACACATGATGGAATAGTGTCTGTAGAGGTGAATAAAGTGCTTTTTTATTTTTATTTCTAATCTCTATTGTTAAAATATTAGCTTTTAAAATTTTGATTTTAATTTATGCTAAGATTAAAGGGCCACTGGTAGAGATTTGTCTCTGGGGAGGTTACTTTTTCATCTGTGTGATGTTGCCCAATCCCAAGCAGGAGGCATCATGCAGGGGAAAAAAAGAAGAAGCCAGAGAAGCTCAGAACAAGCTTTCCCTGTGTCAGACATGCACATGCACAGCCCTGCTCTCCTACATGATCTGAATGTTGGCAGCTACTGGGTGGAGAAGAGCAGAGCTGTGTGTCATTACAAACACCTCTTGCAGGTTTAAGTTGATGGCAGTCAGTGTAGGGTGATGGTGAGTAGAGCTGAGCTATGTGTCATTATAAACACCTTTTGCAGCTTTTCATAGAGCACTGTCAGCTCTGCTCTACTCCCTTTACCTCCACACTGACTGCTATGGGATGAAAGCTATGAAAGGTGTTAGTAACAACACATAGCTATGTCTTCCTTTACATAGTCGATGCTATGAGTCAGATCATGATGGAGAACAAGGCTGTGTGTCATTACATTAAACAGAGAAAGCCTGTCCTCTGGGGACATTTTCTTTTTTCCTTGCCTTATGCTTCCATATGATTGGTCTTGTCAAGCAGGAAAAAAGTAAGCAGCTTCAGAGATGAAGCTCTGTTATTCCCCTTTGGACTTAGCATGAAATTGAATCTACATAGTAACATAGTAACATAGTTAGTAAGGCCGAAAAAAGACATTTGTCCATCCAGTTCAGCCTATATTCCATCATAATAAATCCCCAGATCTACGTCCTTCTACAGAACCTAATAATTGTATGATACAATATTGTTCTGCTCCAGGAAGACATCCAGGCCTCTCTTGAACCCCTCGACTGAGTTCGCCATCACCACCTCCTCAGGCAAGCAATTCCAGATTCTCACTGCCCTAACAGTAAAGAATCCTCTTCTATGTTGGTGGAAAAACCTTCTCTCCTCCAGACGCAAAGAATGCCCCCTTGTGCCCGTCACCTTCCTTGGTATAAACAGATCCTCAGCGAGATATTTGTATTGTCCCCTTATATACTTATACATGGTTATTAGATCGCCCCTCAGTCGTCTTTTTTCTAGACTAAATAATCCTAATTTCGCTAATCTATCTGGGTATTGTAGTTCTCCCATCCCCTTTATTAATTTTGTTGCCCTCCTTTGTACTCTCTCTAGTTCCATTATATCCTTCCTGAGCACCGGTGCCCAAAACTGGACACAGTACTCCATGTGCGGTCTAACTAGGGATTTGTACAGAGGCAGTATAATGCTCTCATCATGTGTATCCAGACCTCTTTTAATGCACCCCATGATCCTGTTTGCCTTGGCAGCTGCTGCCTGGCACTGGCTGCTCCAGGTAAGTTTATCATTAACTAGGATCCCCAAGTCCTTCTCCCTGTCAGATTTACCCAGTGGTTTCCCGTTCAGTGTGTAATGGTGATATTGATTCCCTCTTCCCATGTGTATAACCTTACATTTATCATTGTTAAACCTCATCTGCCACCTTTCAGCCCAAGTTTCCAACTTATTCAGATCCATCTGTAGCAGAATACTATCTTCTCTTGTATTAACTGCTTTACATAGTTTTGTATCATCTGCAAATATCGATATTTTACTGTGTAAACCTTCTACCAGATCATTAATGAATATGTTGAAGAGAACAGGTCCCAATACTGACCCCTGCGGTACCCCACTGGTCACAGCGACCCAGTTAGAGACTATACCATTTATAACCACCCTCTGCTTTCTATCACTAAGCCAGTTACTAACCCATTTACACACATTTTCCCCCAGACCAAGCATTCTCATTTTGTGTACCAACCTCTTGTGCGGCACGGTATCAAACGCTTTGGAAAAATCGAGATATACCACGTCCAATGACTCACCGTGGTCCAGTCTATAGCTTACCTCTTCATAAAAACTGATTAGATTGGTTTGACAGGAGCGATTTCTCATAAACCCATGCTGATATGGAGTTAAACAGTTATTCTCATTGAGATAATCCAGAATAACATCCCTCAGAAACCCTTCAAATATTTTACCAACAATAGAGGTTAGACTTACTGGCCTATAATTTCCAGGTTCACTTTTAGAGCCCTTTTTGAATATTGGCACCACATTTGCTATGCGCCAGTCCTGCGGAACAGACCCTGTCGCTATAGAGTCACTAAAAATAAGAAATAATGGTTTATCTATTACATTACTTAGTTCTCTTAGTACTCGTGGGTGTATGCCATCCGGACCCGGAGATTTATCTATTTTAATCTTATTTAGCCGGTTTCGCACCTCTTCTTGGGTTAGATTGGTGACTCTTAATATAGGGTTTTCATTGTTTCTTGGGATTTCACCTAGCATTTCATTTTCCACCGTGAATACCGTGGAGAAGAAGGTGTTTAATATGTTAGCTTTTTCCTCGTCATCTACAACCATTCTTTCCTCACTATTTTTTAAGGGGCCTACATTTTCAGTTTTTATTCTTTTACTATTGATATAGTTGAAGAACAGTTTGGGATTAGTTTTACTCTCCTTAGCAATGTGCTTCTCTGTTTCCTTTTTGGCAGCTTTAATTAGTTTTTTAGATAAAGTATTTTTCTCCCTATAGTTTTTTAGAGCTTCAATGGTGCCATCCTGCTTTAGTAGTGCAAATGCTTTCTTTTTACTGTTAATTGCCTGTCTTACTTCTTTGTTTAGCCACATTGGGTTTTTCCTATTTCTAGTCCTTTTATTCCCACAAGGTATAAACCGCTTACACTGCCTATTTAGGATGTTCTTAAACATTTCCCATTTATTATCTGTATTCTCATTTCTGAGGATATTGTCCCAGTCTACCAGATTAAGGGCATCTCTAAGCTGTTCAAACTTTGCCTTCCTAAAGTTCAATGTTTTTGTGACTCCCTGACAAGTCCCCCTAGTGAAAGACAGGTGAAACTGCACAATATTGTGGTCGCTATTTCCTAAATGCCCAACCACCTGCAGATTTGTTATTCTGTCAGGTCTATTAGATAGTATTAGGTCTAAAAGTGCTGCTCCTCTGGTTGGATTCTGCACCAATTGTGAAAGATAATTTTTCTTGGTTATTAGCAGAAACCTGTTGCCTTTATGGGTTTCACAGGTTTCTGTTTCCCAGTTAATATCCGGGTAGTTAAAGTCCCCCATAACCAGGACCTCATTATGGGTTGCAGCTTCATCTATCTGCTTTAGAAGTAGACTTTCCATGGTTTCTGTTATATTTGGGGGTTTGTAACAGACCCCAATGAGAATTTTGTTACCATTTTTCCCTCCATGAATTTCAACCCATATGGACTCGACATCCTCATTCCCTTCGCTAATATCCTCCCTTAAAGTGGACTTTAGACAAGACTTTACATAGAGACAAACCCCTCCTCCTCTCCGATTTTTACGATCCTTTCTAAACAGACTGTAACCCTGTAAGTTAACTGCCCAGTCATAGCTTTCATCTAACCATGTCTCGGTTATTCCCACTATGTCAAAGTTACCTGTAGATATTTCTGCTTCTAGTTCTTCCATCTTGTTTGTCAGGCTTCTGGCGTTTGCGAGCATGCAGTTTAGAGGATTTTGTTTTGTTCCAATCTCCTCACTGTGGATTGTTTTAGAAATGTTCTTACCTCCCTTCTGAGTATGTTTTCCTGGGTCGTCTTTGTTCGAGTCTAATGTTTTTCTTCCCGTCCCCTCTTCTTCTAGTTTAACGCCCTCCTGATGAGTGTAGCGAGTCTTCTGGCGAATGTGTGTTTCCCAGGTTTGTTGAGGTGTAGTCCGTCTCTGGCGAGGAGTCCATCGTACAAGTAATTCACACCGTGGTCCAGGAATCCGAATCCTTGTTGTCTGCACCATCGTCTTAGCCAGTTGTTTGCATCAAGGATCCTGTTCCATCTCCTGGTGCCATGCCCATCTACTGGAAGGATAGAAGAAAAAACTACCTGTGCATCCAGTTCCTTTACTTTCTTCCCCAACTCTTCAAAGTCCTTGCAGATTGTCGGTAGGTCCTTCCTTGCCGTGTCATTGGTGCCAACATGTATCAGAAGAAATGGGTGGACGTCCTTGGAGCTGAAGAGCTTTGGTATCCTATCGGTCACATCCTTGATCATCGCACCTGGAAGGCAGCATACTTCTCTTGCAGTTATGTCCGGTCTGCAGATGGCTGCTTCTGTGCCTCTCAGTAGTGAGTCTCCCACCACCACCACTCTTCGTTGCTTCTTGGCTAAGAATCTAAGATGTACAAACTAGAGATGAAAAATTCAAAAATAAAACCAACTTTTTATTCAGCTCTGCAACCACTATACCATGATACGGCCAGTTTCACATTCTAAAACAGACGATAATTGCTCTTTAAGTGGGCTGACTATTCAAAGTAGGTGGACTCTCTAAAGAGGGCAGTACTCTCCTAAATGGGTAGGTTTCTTCACTGTGTGCAGAATTATTAGGCAAATTGTATTTTAGAGGATTATTTTTATTATTGATCAACAACTGTGTTCTCAATCAACCCAAAAGACTCATAAATATCAAAGCTTAATTTTGGAAGTTGAAGTGTTTTTTTATTTTTAGATTTGGCTATCTTACGAGGATATCTGTTTTTGCAGGTAACTATTACTCACTCCATCCTCAACCTGAAAAGGTCCCACAAGTTCATCTTTGATGATACTAGCCCATACCAGTACCGCACCTCCACCTTGCTGGCGTCTGAGTCAGAGTGGAGCTCTCTGCCCTTTACTGATCCAGTCTCTGGCCCATCCATCTGGCCCAAGAGTCACTCTCATTTCATCAGTCCATAAAACCTTTGAAAAGTCAGACTTAAGATATTTCTGGCCCAGTCTTAACATTTTATCTTATGTTTCTTGTTCAAAGGTGGTCGTTTTCCAGCCTTCCTTACCTTGGCCATGTCCCTGAGTATCGCACAGCTTGTGCTTTTTGTTACTCCAGTAACGTTGCAGCTCTGAAATATGGCAAAACTGGTGGCAAATGGCATCTTGGCAGCTTCACGCTTGATTTTCCTCAATTCATGGGCAGTTATTTTGCACCTTTTTTGCCCAACACGCTTCTTGCGTCCCTGTTGGCTATTTGCCATGAAACGCTTGATTGTTCGGTGATCACGCTTCAAAAGTTTGGCAATTTGAAGACTGCTGCATCTCTCTGCAAGATGTCTCACAATTTTGGACTTTTCAGAGCAAGTCAAATCTCTCTTCTGACCCATTTTGCCAAAGGAAAGGAAGTTACATAATAATTAAGCACACCTGATATAGGGTTTTGATGTCATTAGACAACACCCCTCCTCATTACAGAGATGCACATCACCTGATTTACGTAATTGGTAGTTGGTTCTCAAGCCTGAACAGCTTAGAGTAGGTAAACATGTATAAAGAGTATCATGTGATCAAAATACAACTTGCCTAATAATTCTGCATACAGTGTTGAAGTAAGCAGAGTCTACAAAATGGTAATTTGTTTAGTTAAAAGAATTTTCAAGTGATAGCCCATATTTAGGAGAGTCTACAAGAGTCTGCCATCCTAGGAGGGTCCTCCAGATAAGGAGAGCCTACTTGCTCAAGAGATTCCACGCACTATGAAGAGCCCAACCACTTAGGTTGGACTCTTCATAGTGAGTCAAATCTCTTAAGTGGAATCTCCCGTAGTGGGTGTAATCTCTATTCTAAGTGGTTGGTGCTATGGACCTGGTGGTTAGGAGCACCCGGAACGACCTGATGGTTAAACTCACAAAGGACAAGCTCTGGGAAGTGGGAGCTCTGCTGACCGCAACCCCTAATCCTATCACACAACTAGAAATAGCCGTGGAGCGTATCTAACTCTGCCTAGATGCCTCTTCACAGCCTAAGAGCTAACTAGCCCTAGAGATAGAAAATAAAGCCTACCTTGCCTCAGAGAAATTCCCCAAAGGAAAAGGCAGCCCCCACATATATTGACTGTGAGTTAAGATGAAAGTCACAAACACAGAAATGAAACAGGTTTCAGCAAAGGGAGGCCAGACTTACTAAACAGACTGAGGATAGGAAAGGTATCTTTGCGGTCAGCACAAAAAACTACAAAAAGACCACGCAGAGTGTGCAAAAAGACCTCCGCACCGACTCACGGTGCGGAGGTGCCACTCTGCATCCCAGACCCTCCAGCTAGCAAGGCAAAATCATGATAGCAAGCTGGACAAGGAAACAATGATCAAATAAATAACTAGCAGGGACTTAGCTTCTGCTGGAGTAGACAGGTCACCAGAAAGATCCAAGAGCGAACTGAACCAGAACAAGAACATTGACAGCTGGCATGGAGTAATGATCTGAGTGGAGTTAAATAGAACAGCCAGCCAAAGAATAAACTATGTCACCTGTGGAAGGAACCTCAGAAGCAGCAGCTCCACTCACAGCCACCAGAGGGAGTCCACGGACAGAACTCGCCGAAGTACCATTCATGACCACAGGAGGGAGTTCGATAACAGAATTCACAACAGGTTGGACTGCTCATAGTGGGTCGAATTTAGTGATGATTGAGTGTGCCTGTTACTCGAGTTTTCCGAGCATACTCGGGTGTTCTCCGAGTATCTTGGGCGTGCTCGGAGATTATGTTGGAGTCTCCGCAGCTGCATCATTTGCGGCTGCTAGACAGCCTGAATACATGTGGGGATTCCCTAACAAATAGGCAACCCCAACATGTATTCAGGCTGTATAGCAGCCGCATATCATATAGCTGCGGTGACTAAAACATAATCTCCGAGCACGCCAAAACACTCGAAGAACATGCTCAGAAAACTCGAGTAACGCGCACACTCGCTCATCACTAGTCGAATCTCTTAAATAAGTTCGCTATTCCTATTGGTAGGACCCTTCTGTGTAGACTCTTAGACTCTCCAAAGGATAGACTATCCCTTGAAATGTATATTAACTGATCCTGAAAAATACCTTTAGGAAAAAGTTGCCTATCCTAAATGCAATAACAAGCATCACAGAGGCACGCTTCTCCACCAAACACCAACACGTTTTGATATGTAAATTTCTTACGCGCTCCCACTCAAAGCTCTTTCGAAAGGCAAGTAGCTCGTTTTTCCATCTCCTGATATCTTTGCTAATGAGCGAACAGGAAGCGTCGTCCTCCCTCCTTCCCCCCCCCCCCCATTACAAACTTCATAAATATTTGGATTGCCGTAAATTTCTTAATTGAAACAATTGATTTTTGTTGACGAAAAATGGCAATATCTTAATTTATTAAGTCCTGAAACAACATCCTGTGGGCTAAATGGAGTCCTTTGTAACCTTTAGTGATGTATTAACAATGTGCAGACATTTCAGCGCATATCTTAAAAAGTGCCGTATTAACAGGAAATGGGCCCGGGAATAAAAAAAAAAAAGTTTCATAATAAAAAAAAGGGCCTCCAGCTCTCTCCCTGAATTTTAAGGTCTGTGTTTAAAATACTGCCAGGCTGGCTGAGTGATGAATGTAAGTGCATTAAAATTACTTATTACAAGCTGTCAGGTTGCCTCACTTGTATGGGGGGCTGGAGGCACTGTGCACAAAACGTGGATCTCTACCTTGACAGAACCAGCGCAGGCTTTAAAATCAAATGCTCCGAGTCAGAAACACAACACATAATTTAACTTCTCGTAATGTGGCATTTTGAAACTCAGTTCAAAGCTTGTGTTACTGTCATCCGCACCTGAGTTGTAGGTAACCCCTTCATTTAAACCTGTCAGTTTCGAAGCTTTTGCGATTTTTTTTTTTTAAATTGCATTAAATTAAAATTAAAAAAGAGAAAAAAAAAAAAAACTAGGCCACGTCGACTCTTTTTGACGGAATTGCTGAAATAAGGATTCTGAAATAACGTGCAGTCAACGATTCAGAAACCTTTTGTAAAAGTAGAAATATTTTATCAATGTATTTTTTCAAAGTCCCAATTCTGTTAGGATCCTTTCATCGTTTCATTTTATTTCAAGATTTGGAAATTTAATTCTTAATATTTTAAATTTAAAATGAAGTTTCTAAAGTGAAATATAAAATTGATGGATAAAGGTTCTAAATGTTATATTTCGATTTTTCTTATTCCGTTGTGTACGTCTGTCAGGCACACTTTATAAGTGTAGCCTTTGCTTCGAAGGAAGGTATCGTCAGAAAATATTGTGACGCCCGAGAGACCGGGGTACCCAGCACCAGACCAATGGGGTCTGTCTCTTGAGGGGGATGTCACGGGTGGCTTGACCCGGTGCTGTGGCCTCAGGCAATGCACAGTGTAAGGGGTATCATGAGGGAACAGGCACTTACTTGATCAGCAGCAGGTTCTCCCAGCGGTGATGATCCCAATCCTGGATAGATGGCTATTGTCCAAATGAAAGACTGAGGCACTGAAACGTTTAACCAGTTTACTTTAACAAAAAAGGATTTACAACCAGTCCTGTCACCGGAGTCTGTATGGGAACTCTGAGTTACTTTGACCCTGCCGGGGTCTTCGCCTCTTATTGTACGCAGTTTCTGTGTGGCCCTGCTGCTGTATGTGAACTGGCTGCCGGCCCAATCTGTCCCCTCCGGGTCCTGGTTCGGCGGGCAACCCGAGTCCTTTTATCGGCTTACCCCCTCCGGGAGTACCGTTGAACTCTGTGTCTGTTGCTGCGTCCGACCCTAGTGAAGCTGATATCACCTCACGTTTTTCCGGTTGCTGTATTGTATGTAATGAATACAGCCACGGATCTGGTATCCGTCTTTGCGCCTGTTCTGGGTAGTGATTAATGCTACCCGGTTCTCACAATGTCCTTTTTCTCTGTCCCTTTTCTCCTCAGGCCGGTGATTTGGGCCTGGAAACCGTCATAGGGCTGTTAGAAATTCAGCTGTATGACCTCTCACTTTCAGCTCCTTAGCCGAACTGCCCAACTGCCAGCTCTTCTCTCAGACCAGAATGGATCAAGGGGAGTCTCTGGAGCTCCCCCTTCTGGCCGGAGGAGGTAGTGCAGTCTTGCTATTTTAGTATTTGTATTCAGTGTCAGTAACTATATTTGTGGCAAATACCTCTAGGGGTGCCACATTCCCCCTTAGTTAAGAACAGTACTCCGGGACTGTGGGACGATAACATTTTGAAATAACAATTAATATGTACAGAGTCTTAAAAATGAAAAGTTACAAAAACCACTCAAGGAAACAAAAATAGAGTTCTGTAAAAAGTCACTTCAAATAGCGTCCATTAATACAGTTCTATCCTTGAAGGTACTAGGAAAGGCACTGCACTTTGTGTCCAAGAATTTAGTTCCATTTTTCCAACGGAGTTATCAATATAACGTCTAAAGAAAGTTCAAAAAGAGCAAAAAGCAAAGTTCAAAAAGCAGTCTTTCCGGAGCTTTGATTTAGTGCCTCCGGGCTGATAAAAAGTTCAAGAATATGCAAGAAGTTCATACAGACAAGTCTCTGTAGGTACTGGGCTTAAACGTTGCAGAATGATAACAATGACTATAGTTTTATAGTTGGTAATCTGCATACCTGGCCGGTAATTGACCCTGGGTACTACGCTGTGATCTACGTAACAGCGGTATCTCTCCATGTGGTGTACTACTGTCTACTGCGGATGTAGTATCTGCCCGCTCTGCTAAAGATAATTCCACGACTATGGAGTTGGCAAGTCCACCGTGAATGGGATCACTCTGATCAGGAATCTGTTCTTCCTGGCCTGAAATCTCCTGTAGTACGGGGTCAGCCTCTTCCTGTCTTGGGACTTCTGGTATTGGGTTCGGTGTTGGGTAAAAGGCCACCATGGGAACCACTACTGCACCATGGTATGTTAGTAGGGTTTTGGGAAAGTCTCCTATACAGGTGTGACACATTTCCTCTTCTTTTTCCTTTACTGGTTGGACCTGCATGGGTTGAATAACTTCTGGTTCTGGCTGGACAACTTCTGTCTCTTTCAATGCTTCCGGACATAATTTAAGATTGTCTCTTGACACTAGTACAGATGATAAGCCCCCGTTTTTGCTAATGAGACACATTTTAGGATTATCCATTCTTGTTGGTAAAACTGTGTAGGGTACGGCTTCCCACTGATTGTCTAGTTTATTGGTTCGACGATTTCTCTTGAGCACTTGGTCACCGAGTCTTAATGGGGTCGCTAGAGCATTCTGGTTGAAAGTTCGCTCTTGTCTTTCTCTAGTTTGCTGAAGGCTTCTTTCCACACTCTCTTGCACTTTGCGATACTGCTTTTGCCGTATGATATCCCAATTGGAGTCTTGGACTTCTGCGTCTGGTTTCAGAATTCCCATTTCTAGATCGATTGGTAATTGGCCGGGTCTTGCACGCATAAGGTAAGCTGGGGTGCAATTGGTGGAACTCACCGGGACATGATTATACAGATCCACCAAGGCAGGCAATTTCTCTGGCCATTGATTCCTTTCTGCCTCAGGTAAAGTCTTTAGTAGTTCTATTACAATATGGTTCATCTTCTCGCATAAGCCGTTTGTTTGTGGATGATAGGCCGCCGTCCGGATCTTTTTGCAACCATACATATTACAGAATTCTCTGAAGATCTCTGATTCAAAGGCTGTACCTTGGTCGGTGAGAACCTGTTCCGGATATCCATGGGGTCTACAAAAGTACGTTTGTAACGCTTTGGCTGCTGTTTTTGCTGTCAGATCTTTTACGGGTACTACTACCAAGAAGCGTGAATAATGGTCCACGATGGTCAAGGCATAGACATAGCCGGACCGGCTTGGTGTCAACTTCACGTGGTCCATGGCTACAAGTTCAAGTGGTTGTTTGGTGATTATGGGCTGCAGTGGTGCTCTTTGGTTCTTTTGATCGTTTCTTCTGAGGTTGCACGGGCCACAATTTCTGCACCACTGTTCGATTGATTTTCTCATCCCGACCCAATAAAATCTTTCTCTTAGAAGTACTTCTAACTTTTTCCAACCGAAGTGACCAGCACCATTATGGTAAGCTTCGAGGACCATCTTGACATCTTGTTTAGGCACGATAATCTGCCAAACCAATTCATGTGTTTTCGGATTGGTGTACCTTCTACAGAGCTTCCCTTGATACAGGAACATTTTGCCTCTCTCTTTCCAGAGTTGATGCGTCTCTTCTGGGGCATCCTCATCGGGATATGCACTTTGCTCAGTTAACAGTTCCTTCACCAACTTCACAGCCGGATTGCTGTCTTGGGTGTCAGCCCATCTATGGTGTGCTAACGGATTAAAATTCACCTCTTGTTGTTTCTGATAGGTACTTGACTGATGATTTTTTGCCTTGGGATGATGGAAGGCTGGTAGTTCAATTTCTTCAAGCTCCCCCGTTTCTTCTTCTACATCTCTCAAGTGTGGCATCCGGGATAGGGCATCGGCATTTCCATTCTTGCGACCTGCTCGATACTTGATCTTGAAGTTGTAATTAGATAACCGGGCTATCCATCGCTGTTCTAACGCACCTAATTTGGCTGTGTCCAGATGGGTCAACGGATTGTTGTCAGTATAGACAATAAATTCTGCAGCAGCCAGATAGTGTTTGAAACGTTCAGTCACAGCCCAAACTACTGCCAGTAGTTCCAATTTGAAGGAGCTATAATTTTCTGGATTTCTTTCAGTAGGCCGGAGCTTTCTACTTGCAAAGGCGATGACTTTCTCCCGACCTTCTTGCTTTTGTGACAGCACCGCTCCTAGTCCCACATTACTGGCATCGGTGTAGAGGATGAAAGGTTGATGGTAATCTGGGTATGCCAGAACCTCTTCTCCGGTTAGTGCCTTCTTTAGTTGTTCAAAGGAGTCTTCCCTTTCATCGTTCCACTGAAAAGGAGGGTTTCGGTTTGAAGGTTTCTTCGTCTGCCCTACCAAGGCGTCTTGCAAGGGTGCTGCCAATTTGGTAAATCCTTTTATAAATCTGCGATAGTAACCCACCAATCCCAGGAATTGCCTCACTTCTTTTGCGTTGGTAGGTCTTGGCCAATCCCTTATGGCGCTTATTTTCTCGGGATCCGGTGCTACTCCCTCCGAACTCACGATGTGTCCCAGGTACTGTACCTTTGGCTTGAGAAGGTGACATTTGGATGGCTTGATTTTCATGCCATACCTGGATAAGGCTTCAAACACTTCTGCCAGGTCTATTAAGTGTTGTTCGTAAGTCTTTGAGTAGACGATCACATCATCTAGGTACAGGAGGACGGTCTCGAAGTTCTTGTGTCCGAGGCAGCATTCCATCAGCCGCTGGAAGGTACCGGATGCGTTGCAGAGTCCGAATGGCATGCGATTAAATTCACATAGACCCATTGGTGTGGTGAATGCCGTCTTTTCCTTATCTCTCTCAGCCACAGGGACTTGCCAATACCCGCTTGTTAAGTCTAAGGTGGAAAAATAATTAGCAGATTTCAAAGCAGTCAAGGACTCTTCTATCCTAGGCAAGGGGTAGGCGTCTTTATGGGTGATGTTATTAATCCGCCGGTAGTCTACGCACATTCTCATGGTTCCGTCCTTTTTTTTGACAAGCACTAGAGGGGCCGCCCAGGGGCTACAGCTGTCTCTTATTACCCCGGCCTGTTTCATCTCCCTCAGCATATCTTTTGCACATTGATAGTGAGCGGGCGGTATGGGTCTATATCTTTCTTTTATTGGGGGATGGTCACTGGTGGGGATTGTGTGTTCTACCCCTTCTATCCGTCCGAAGTCCAGTGGGTGTTTACTGAAGACTTGTTCATATTCCGTCACTAGCCTATACACCCCTTGTTTTTGATGGGTAGGTGTTGAATTTATGCCCACGTGTAGCTGTTGACACCAATCCTCCAATTCTCCGTCTGAGCCATTGCCACCTGACAGGTGCCACCTTCCACCTGACAGGTTGGTTCTAAGGGCTCAATGGTTGTGATGGCATTGTTGTCAACAGTATATAGCTTTGCCACTGTAGCATACCTTGGCAAAGTGACCTCTTCCTCTCCACAGTTCAAAAGTCGTACCGGCATTCGTCCCCGGTGTACCTCGACTACCCCTCGTGCTGTGAGTATAGTGGGCCTGCTGTCGGTGTACACTGGTTCTATTAAGGCTTGATAATCTCGTCCCTTAGTACCAATGGCTGCTCTACACCATACCAGCATTTCTGTTTTTGGTGGGAATACAATAGATGTTGGATCACTTACCCTCACACTGCCGATTTCTCCACCTGCAACTTCTACCTGTTGCCTTAACATCAATACTTTTATTTCCCTTTGGAGAACTCTCTGCTGGCAGGATTGGGCAGTTTCAGCAATTTGCTGTAAGACAGAAATAACTTCGGAAAAGCAGTTCTCTAACACATTCATTCCTATCAATACAGTTGGTTCACAGTTCCGCCGGTCAACATCAACAACAATTATACCCTGTTTCTTCAATTCTACTTTACCAATCTTTATGGTCATCTCCCTGAATCCTAGTTTCGGTACCAACTTACCATTACTGGCCCATATATCTAGTTCAACATCAGAGGGCCCTTTATCAATATCTGCATCAGCCCAGTACCTCTTATAAAGGATATACGGTATAGATGAAATCTGGGAACCTGTGTCCAGCAAAGCGTTGAGGGGCATTCCGTCCAGCACGATAGGGATAATGGGTCGTCCTCCGATGTACCTGTCGTGCCAGGGTGTTGGGCCTTGAAAGTTCATTCCTGCGAAGCGGCCCGCATTCCCAGGGGATTCCCGTTTAAATCACAATCTCGTGCAAAGTGGCCTGGCTGCTGGCAACGGCGGCAAATGGGCTGTCCATCCGGTTGGTAGCGGTCGCGGGGTCGTCCTCTCCATGTCGGGTATCTCCGGGGTCTCATCCATGGAACATCCTCTCTACGGTTTGGGAACTCTATCTTGGGTCCTCTCATCTCCTGCATGGTTTTAGCCATTGAAGCAACAACATCAGTTAAAGAGTCAAGCTTTTGTTGAAGAACCTCATTAGTACTGGGCCCTAGGGGCTTAGCAATGGCCCCGGACATAGCTGATGTCACTGGCACTCCCTGTTGTTGAGGAGCCTCTGCCATGGGTTGCGCAGGATCCTGATCCCGAGGTGCCTCTGCCAGCTGGAGACGTATAGCGCTCTCCTTTAATTGGGCAAATGTCAATTCAGGGTTCTTAAAAACAAGCATGCTCACATGCCCCCGGTGAGAAGGGGTGTAGAGTCCCTCCATAAATTGATCTCTTAGCAGTTTATCCGCTCCGGTGTTAAAAATGGGTTCAGCCAGTGTAAGTGATTTAAGGGCTTCCTGCAGGTTTAAGGCAAAGTCTCTCACACCCTCATTAGCTTTTTGTTTGCAATTAAAGAATCGTACTTTAGCTTTGCTGCCGGCAGTGGTTTCAAATGTAGCTTTTAATCCAGCAAGTATGCGTTCAACAGTGCCTTTCAGATCAGCTGCCCATGCTGTGACTTCTCGCTTAGCATGGCCACTTAACTGCATCATCAGGAGACTAACACGCTGAACTTCACCCACGGGGAACATGTCAAAATGGGCCAGCATCTTTTCTCTGAAATCGTCAAGGGTATTAGGCTCACCTTCATACATTTGAAGCCACGGGCCACCTGGGGTATATGGCATCAGCACCGGCATGATGGGCGCCACTCCTTGCACCGCTGCGCTACCAGATGCTCTATCGACACTCTGTCTTTCAGCTGCATTAGCGCCGCCGGGTGCTGCGGCGTTTCCGTGCTGCGACATACTGTGCCCCCTTAGTTAATCCGGACCCTTCCGGTCCTCCGCTTCCGTCGGGATAGTGTAGATTCGTTCTGCTGTGCAGCAGGATTGGTTTTCCCCTTGCTCTGACGTCAGAGCGCTCAGCTTGGTGCCACCCACAATGACACGCCCCCTGCTGCTCCCGCCCGCCGCGCGCTCTGTAATGGCGGATTCTGAAGTTTTTCAGTTAGACTGGGGCTCAGGTAATGGCGTAGCTCAATTAACAGTCTCGCGCCTAACGGTTATGAGGTGATTACCTCAGGGGATGGCGGCCATCTTTACTCCATTATAACCAATGGGGAAAAGTCACTTTCAATAGTTTTTAATGGGAAATGGAACTTTCTTTAATAAAGTCAATTTTCACGATTTTTCATCCAAGTTTTCAAAGTTTTGGGCTCCAATCACGGCACACAATACCCGGTATACGGGCTGGCTAGATCCTGTTCGTGACGCCAATTGTGACGCCCAGGAGACCGGGATACCCAGCACCGGACCAATGGAGTCTGTCTCTTGAGGGGGATGTCACGGGTGGCTTGACCCGGTGCTGTGGCCTCAGGCAATGCACAGTGTAAGGGGTATCGTGAGGGGACAGGCACTTACTTGATCAGCAGCAGGTTCTCCCAGCGGCGATAATCCCGATCCTGGATAGATGGCTATTGTCCAAATGAAAGACTGAGGCACTGAAACGTTTAACCAGTTTACTTTAACATAAAAGGATTTACAACCAGTCCTGTCACCGGAGTCTGTATGGGAACGCTGAGTTACTTTGACCCTGCCGGGGTCTTTGCCTCTTATTGTGCGCAATTTCTCTGTGGCCCTGCTGCTGTATGTGAACTGGCTGCCGGCCCAATCTGTCCCCTCCGGGTCCTGGTTCGACGGGCAACCCGAGTCCTTTTATCGGCTTACCCCCTCCAGGAGTACCGCTGAACTCTGTGTCTGTTGCTGCGTCCGACCCTAGTGAAGCTGATATCACCTCACGTTTTTCCGGTTGCTGTATTATATGTAATGAATACAGCCACGGATCCGGTATCCGTCTTTGCGCCTGTTCTGGGTAGTGATTAATGCTACCCGGTTCTCACAATGTCCTTTTTCTCTATCCCTTTTCTCCTCAGGCCGGTGATTTGGGCCTGGAAACCGTCATAGGGCTGTTAGAAATTCAGCTGTATGACCTCTCACTTTCAGCTCCTTAGCCCAACTGCCCAACTGCCAGTTCTTCTCTCAGACCAGAATGGATCAAGGGGAGTCTCTGGAGCTCCCCCTTCTGGCCGGAGGAGGTAGTGCAGTCTTGCTATTTTAGTATTTGTATTCAGTGTCAGTAACTATATTTGTGGCAAATACCTCTAGGGGTGCCACAATTACCTAATGTTTAAATCATTTTTTTTGTTTTAAATTATTATTTTTTTTATAATTTTGTTTTACATTTTTTTCATATTACAGTCTGTATTGTAATCTTGCAATTCTCATACCGGCCACTGAGATTTTTTTTACACTCTAACTTCCTGTTGTTTCATGAACTGCACATGTCCATTAGCCACAATGAAAATACTTCAACCCTATCTTAGGTAGTGAAGCACCTAATGAGCGTGTGCAAAAGTTAACGTGAAAGAAGGGGAGCTGTGACATCGCCTGTTGTGGTTGGTGGGTCCTTTGTTATCAGCTGCGTATATAGGTTATCATTCATTGTAATTTTCCTTCTGATGAGGAATTTGCTGAAAACTCTGGACAGAAAGTTGAAGTCTAAAATAAAGCCCCAGTGGCCACTGTACTTGTTGGCAGATTACTAATTTGTTCTGTGTTCAGTGATATTAATTGAAGGAGCGACCTGCCTGTTATGTTATACATGGCAGCAGGGACATGGAGCATTGTTAAGAAGAAAGTGTCAGAAATCAGATCATGTACCAGAGGGCACCCAATCTGAAAGAAAGAAACAAAGAAAGTATCACTGCAGGACTAGTTGTCATGTGCACAGCAGTCTGGCAAATCTGTGTAACCCTTCCCCCACCACTGATTGGCAGCTTGACTTAGTGGGCGGTGCTATACACAGCTCAGCGTTCTGATCACTGTTACATCTACAGAAGAGAAAACTGGGATTCCAGCGAAACTGCACCAAGCAGCCCAGTTAGTCACACCGCTGGACACCGTGGTTCTGCTCCTACGTCATGCTGCTCTCAGATTCCATAGCAAAAAAACTGCTGTCAGATTCTGTTTAAGTGGAAAAGGGTAAAAAAAAAGTCCTATCAGATCTAGGTTAGAAACTGCATGGAGTTGAGTGGTTTGGAAGAGAATGTACACTGAGGAGCGGAAGGGTGACAATGTTTTGAACTCTTGACGTTCAGGCTCCATATCTCACCGTCCACTACTGCTTTGATTGTGAGACGACCATCATTTTACAGACAATCATCTTGGCTATCTGATACATAAATGTGACTTGCAGCTATTTAGCATATGGTTAGTTATACAGATTCTTGTCATGTCACTACATTGTTACTGTTTTGCTCCTAACAATATAAATTTACATTTACCATATATACTCGAGTATAATCCGACCCGAGTATAAGCCGACCCCCCTAATTTTGCCACAAAAAACTGGGAAAGCTTAATGACTCGAGTATAAGCCTAGGGTGGGAAATGCAGCAGCTACCGGTAAATGTCAAAAATAAAAATAGATACCAATAAAAGTAAAATTTATTGAGACATCAGTAGATTAAGTGTTTTTGAATATCCATATTGAATCAGGAGCCCCATATAATGCTCCATACAGTTTATGATGGGCCCCATAAGATGCTCCATAGAAAATGTGCCCCATATAATGCTGCACAAAAGTTGATTATGGCCCCATAAGATGCTCCATAGAAACATTTGCCCCATCTGCTGCTGCTGCAATTTAAACAAAAAAATAACATACTCAACACTTGTCCTGAGCAGGCGTGGACACCGGCTCTTGCTATATTCACCTGTCCCCGTTCAGGCAGAGGGTGCGCACTAAACACGTCGTCATGCCCTCTGACCTGAACGTCAAAGCCAGAGGACACGGAAGAAGGAGCACGGCGGTCTAACGAGGACAGGTGAATATAGCATGGCTCATTCTCCCCTGTCATACTCACCCCGTCCTGGCGCGGTCTCTGCTTTTCTGCAGGGACCTCGCCGGGAGCTGGTGAGTATGATGGGACAGAGAGATGGACTAGGGAGAGAGGGGAGACAGACCGGTGGGGGTGATGAGAGACAAACCGGTGGGGGTGATGAGACAAACCGGTGGTGGTGACAGGAGTCAAACCGATGGGGGTGACAAGAGTCAAACCGGTGGGGGTGACAGGAGTCAAACCGATGGGGGTGACAAGAGTCAAACCGGTGGGGGTGACAGGAGTCAAACCGATGGGGGTAACAGGAGACAGACCGGTGGGGGTGACAGGAGTCAAACCGATGGGGGTGACAAGAGTCAAACCGGTGGGGGTGATGAGAGACAAACCGGTGGGGGTGATGAGAGACAAACCGGTGGGGGTGATGAGACAAACCGGTGGTGGTGACAGGAGTCAAACCGATGGGGGTGACAAGAGTCAAACCGGTGGGGGTGACAGGAGTCAAACCGATGGGGGTGACAAGAGTCAAACCGGTGGGGGTGACAGGAGTCAAACCGGTGGGGGTAACAGGAGACAGACCGGTGGGGGTGACTCGAGTATAAGCCAAGAGGGGGACTTTCAGCCTAAAAAAATGGGCTGAAAATCTCGGCTTATACTCGAGTATATACGGTATATTATTTTGTTGGTATTTTGTAAATCCGCCTAAAACGATGGTCGTCTCACAATTGAAGCAGTAGTGGATGGTCAAATATGGAGCCTGAAAGTCAAAAGTTCAAAACACTGTTACCCTTTTGCTCATGGTGGACCCTGGTGGTTTGGCAATGGGACATCTGAAATATTCTGCCTTAGCAAAAGTATTTAAACAAGGATCTAGGAAATGGCGACAGCAGCAGAAGAGGAGTGTGCCGAATTTATTGGGAGGATCTAAAAGCACGGTGATGAGTATTTAGTCAGATGTAGTTTTTGTTTAAAAGGGATGATGACAATACTAGCAATCATCCGCCACAGAATGTTATAGTAAAAGAAGCAGGGATTCCAAGAGCACTTAAAGGGGTTGTACAGAATCAGGTTATTTAATAGGAAAAAACCCCAAACAGTGTACAGTATGAGTAGTCAGCCTATAATCTTCCATCTGTTGTCAAGTACACATGTCTGGCAGGAGATACTGTTCAAGAGCTGGCAGCTCATGCTGAGACTTCTAGTTCCTAACATCTGGAATCTTAGCAACTTCTGTTCTAATCTGTTGCATTTCTAAATAGATGTCAAAGAGAAGCAATATTATAAGATAGTTGTAAAGACGCTAATGCAAAAATAATGTTGTTTATGTGTTAATTAAGATAAATGATTGCATTCGAGCTCTTCCTAATGATCAGTGATTTCATTAGAGGAGTGTTGCAGGGATCCTGGTGAGGTGCAGTCATCCTGCCTTAATAACTATCTTCATTTTTCAACTTGCGTAACAATGTGGCATGCTGTCAGATGCGTAAGCATGGAATAACTGCAGAAAGGATCATACCGTCGCTGCAAAGACAAAGAATCAGGAGCAAATACCTGTCAAAGACGTAGGCCAAAACACTAGTATGAGCCCTGGCAGGCCGGTGGGTGAGAAGTCAACTGCTGATTGACCCGAGTCCTTGGGCTGAAGTCATTTTGGCATGGACAGTGTCACGGGGTCCTTCTCCGGTATCACACAATCAACACAGCTAGAGTATAGTAAACAATTCCAAGACCTTTATTTAGGCAAAAATATAAAAGGTCAATATACAATCCACTACACAAAGGATAAGATAGTCCAGAAGCCAAATGCAGTTCAGTAACAGGATAAAAGTCCAACAATCCAGCAGACAGAGGATAGCATAGTCCATATACTCTTCTTTCTCTCTGAAGTGCTGTGATCACATCATCATTCCACACAGGACTGACCTGTATCTCACCTCCCTGATATTTACAAGTCTCCCTCCTCATTCACAGGTCAGGAGAGGGAAGGTCTCAGGGGCTCATTGTTTCAACAAGCTAGGTCAACATGTCATTAGCATACAATACCATGCTGTGGGGGCTGATATCAGATGGCAGCAACAGCCATTCATCAATTAGCAAATAACTCCTTCTACAAGAGAACGCCATGAAAATAAGTAAAATAGAAATATACACAAAAATGATACCCACATAGCATATCACACCATCACAGACGGGATCTTCAGAACATGGATTGACAAACGGCCAACTCAGTGACATCTGACCATTTTCCAGAAGGACAGCTCCATATAACTGATGAAAGATGGTCACCCAAATAAAGTGACTTCAATATGTCCAAAGTAGAGTTAAAGGAGTTGTTCACTACTTTTATATTGATCACTAGAGATGAGCAAATCAATTCAATGCAAATTAAATTTCTGTGTGAATTGCCTAAAATAGTTGATTGCATCAGCCACATAAGGATCACATTACCTTGGCCGACTCCCCCCACAATGCCTAGCAGCTCTGACATCACATGATGTAGCACAGCCAATCAGAAGGGACAGTCATAACCTGTATAAAAGTCAAGGCTGGGAATGCAGCAGCCATTCTGCCGTGAATCTGGATCGTCAGAGGATGTGACAGCTCACAGCTTAGTCATAGGGACAGGAAAAAAGGGCCATCAAATTTGTAAGAAACTAGACAGGTAATGTGTGACAGCAGTGAAGACGATTACTGTGTGAGAAAATGAGAATAGTATCAGACAAGTTTTTCAGGTAATTAAAGGCTTTTTAATGAATCAAAAAAATTGGAAACATTCAATTTTTTGGAAAAACTTGGCAAATCTGGTGAATTTAGATGTGAAAATATTTACTAATTTACGTGTCTCAATTGGTAGTCTTGGGATAGATCAACAATATCAGATCTTGTGGGGGTTCAACCCACTGATCAGCTGTTTTCAGATTTAGCAGAACAGGAGATGAGATCCTATTCAATCCATTGGAGTTGACTTGCAGTGGCCTAGTAAATTGTGTGACGGAAATGTGGCGCCCCGCTGTGTATATTGTTCACATTCGGCCGCTGCCATAGCTGGTAGGGTGGGTGTGATGGGCGTTAAAACTTCACCGATCCGATATTGATGACTTATCCTGAGAGTATTCACGAATACTAATGGAAATCCCTTTAAAGAGACATAGTTGCACGAAAAACAAAAGGAGGTGGATAAAAATTTGGCTACACCAACTGCTTAAATGATAATCACTAGTGATGTGTGATGTCGCAGTACCATACCTGGCGTAAAACTACTTGTAATGTCACAGCAGCAACGTGATGGGAACGCACTGGTAGTGGCACAGTAGCTTATCTGAAACTCACGTGTGATGTCACCAGAAACAAACAATGGAAATGCCCTTGTGATATCACAGAAGATCATCTGACTGAAACCTCTAATGTGCCCGTCACAAGAAATGTAGCCTAAAAGCTATATGCAAATTAGCCAGGAAGTGCACCGGGGGCGTGTCCATGCACTTGGAAGAAGCAGTCTAAGTGCACTGACACACCTCTAGTGTTCCAGCCTGACTCTCTTATGGCTTCTACACTAGATTTCTCATGACTGGCAAATTGGATCTCTGCAAAAGAGGGATCATTTTGATTGGGCAAAAAGCACCTATACAGTAAAACGTACTGACAGATTTCACATGAAGCATAACTGCAGTTTTTAAAAACTTTGGACACAGAAACATGTCAGAAGTTTTGATTTGTCAGAGTTCTGAGTGCTGAGACTCTACTGATCACTATATTATAGAAGCAGAATTGTTTTGTAGCTTAAAGGGGTTTTCTGGTCTTGGAGTACAATGTGTCTATGCGACGGCAGACTTGTGAATCCTGCCCTGTGCGCCGTGAGGATTCTCCAGTGCCAACGCCAGGAGCATTGGTTATGTGACGCCTGGTATGTAATTTGCATACTTCCGGCCACATT
The DNA here is from genome assembly GCF_032444005.1 of Ranitomeya imitator. Taxonomy (NCBI): domain Eukaryota; kingdom Metazoa; phylum Chordata; class Amphibia; order Anura; family Dendrobatidae; genus Ranitomeya; species Ranitomeya imitator. Next base: position 677,841,895 of record NC_091286.1, read on the forward strand.
CCAACTAGACGTGTCCAGCCTGCCTAAATGCACTTGAAGTGCTTAATACGTCTAGTTGGCATGTGATGAGATGTATGCAAATCACATACTTGCGGTCCTGTGCCTGCTGCTCCCGGCGCTGGAAAATCCTCACAGTGTGTAGTGTGTGTGCTATGATGATTCACAAGTTCGTGGTTACATAGAGTGACTAGAAACTTGCCCCCAAGGCCAGACAACCCCTTTAAGACAGACTTAGCACAAAGTGCGTGTTCAGAGTTGGAGGAATGCAGAGCTCAGCAGAACACATCTCCTCCTTCCTTTAAGTAATCTTTGGGTGTCTTAGTTTCTGGTCCTCTACCGAACCGAAATTCTGGTCTTTCTTATTAACATGTTAAAAGTGTTTTTTATATATTTAAAGTACAATTAAGCTTTAAAGGGAACCTGTCATTATGGGTTTATGTATTAAAGTCATGATATGTCTGGCTTGGACTCCTACTTCCAAGTGCAAAGACACGCCCCTAGTGCACTTCCCACCTGATTTGAATATCGTTTCTGCGCTAGATTTCTCATGACGGGAGCGTCAGTTCTCTGCAAAATGGTATTATTGTTATCAGAGGTCAAGCTCTATACAGCCATGCCACCATATGTATATGGGTACTGACAAGCTCCCTTTAAAAGCAGTTGTGATGTCACAGGATATTCCAGATGGAAAGCTACTTGGTGACACTTGTGATGTCAAAGCATTTGTCTACTTGAAAGCCAAAAGTGATGTCACAGTAATTACTTGATTGAAACTCACTTGTGATGTCATATCGGACTACCTAACACAAACACATTTGAGAAAACTACACGCGAAACGCGCGTCAGGGCAGTGCTGGTGGGATCAATTGATCGATCCCTCATTATGAGGGTCCTGATGAAAACCCTGCATTTGTTTGGCCACTTGGAGAGAGATTGGTGTTTCCCACCGGTCCCCTGATGAACCCTGCTTAATGTAGAGGGAAATTTGAACAATAGTTAGTGTGTTCATTAGGGCACTCGGAGACACCAACGTTGAGCGGGGGCGCCATATCGCTAAACATTAGAGTGCCAACCTCTGCGGCAAGATAGGGCGATTAACAGGGAATCCTACGGAATTGATAGGTTTGTTACCATGTACGCTATATCTTAATTACACCCCTATAATTTCATTTTAGCATGTGTTGATATGTGAGTCCTTTATGCTTTTAATATATTAATTGAAGTTTTCTTTTCGGGGTTTATTCTTTTGAAGCTCCATGGGAAGACTCTAAGACTCATACATCCCATATATTTTACTTAGAGATTTATATACATGTTGGGGTGGTAGAAGTCTCACATGAGCTCTGATTTTAGAAGAAACTCCTCTACCACATCATGAGATCCCCTGGCACATGGTAGGTGGAAACATGGCACAGATTTTGCATTGGGATCCAGAAGCTTAAAGTGATATTTTACCGTTGATAATACGACTTTTTTTTTTTTATCAATCGTGACCCGTTTATCAATCCATACCTTAAAATATCAGACCCCAAAAACAAGCATGCCAAAACCGATTAATCAGAAATGCTGAAACCAATGGATTGCAACTGGTCACATTTGTTTGTGGCCCAATGTTCAATTGAATGAAGGACTTACAATCAGAACATCCAGGAGACTCCAAGAAAAAGGCGAAACCTCCTGTTCTCCTGGAGGAGTTAGAACATTACCTGTGTGACATTAAAGTCTACCTTTGATTGCACCCAAGTGCACATTCAAGGGTGTGGTAATCTCGGAGGAAGAGGTGTGTCTCGAAACTCTTCTCTTGGATGGACATTCTGAGAAGTTGGCAAGTTTGCTTATAATGTTCTCAATTTTGGACTCCATCCCAGTTTTGAAACCCCTTTCCAGAAACTTCTTAAAATCTTCGATGTCTGATTTTTTAATATATACATATTTATATTTATAGTAATGACCTCAAATTATCTCGATTAAATTTGTAGAATTTCTAAGAACCTTTATTAAAGTATTTGGAATTTTCAAGAAGTACTTTTCGAATATTGCAAAAAAAAAAGCTGGGAGTTGGGTTCTAAAAAATGTATTTCTCAGTTACAATCTAATTTTCAGGAATACAGCCTTGAATTCTGTATCCTTTTTGTCTCGTGTGCGGCAGTTGTACTCATTTGATTCGAGGCTGTGCTGGCCATGTTCTCCACATGTACCGTGTCGGCTTTGTGTGCTTACAGATCACTGCCTCCAATCACTGGTTAATCCTGTACCTTGACAATGCCGTAACTCGCTGTTGAGTTAATTCTGTAGGAATGCTTCAACACAAAAGCTCACTGTAAGCTATGTGTGTCAGATAGACGGAAATCGAAAGTGATGGTTCCAGGGAAAGTAACTGCACAGCAGCTGATTCACTCTGACTGATTTTATAGTTGGTCATGATGCATACAGTATGTGATGTTCCCATCTGCACGGGTGTCTGCCCACCAGCCACTATGCCACGTTGGCAAAAGTGGCCCCGGTGCCGAGTAGGATCTGAACAGAGCTACAGATGCCTCCATTTCGACCAAATTCATTTTGACAATGTTCACATCCAGTTAGGGCCCAAAGTACTTGTAGTTGTCACTTAGGATCTAGAGTGAGGAAATAGGCCTTATACAAAAAAAAAGTGAAAAAGGATGGCCACGAGATAAATCCCCTCTAGATAAAACGTAGAGTAGAGATTTGACCCATGTTGCAATTTTGGATCTCGTGTGTTTTTCCAAGTTACTCGCTCATGCGTAGGCAACACAGTCGTCCATGTTTAGGAGAATATCATTAGAAAAGGGCCAAAGGGGTTAATTCTAGCCAAGATTTTGCCAAAAAAGTATTAAGATAAAAGTAAACAAAATAGTAAAAAAAAATAAAACAAACCAAAAGGACAAATGAAAAGTAAATAGAAAAGTAAATAAGAAAATAGATAAAATGGAAATACATAAAATAAATTGACATGAGCAAATAAAAAGTAGAGAAGCCTAAAAACGACAGTAAGAATAAATGAGCAAATAAACATAAAAGCATTTAAAAGTAAATAAATAAGAATGAATGAATACATAAAAGTAAATAACTATGAGCAAATACAAAGTAAAGAAGCACAAAAATGACAATAATAGTGAATGAGTAGATGAACACAACAAATAGATTAAAAAGTAAATAAATAAAAGTAAATACAAAGCGAATAAAAAAATATGAGCAAATAAAAAGTAAAGAAGGGTGAAAATGATAGCACAAATACATGAGAAAATAAACATAAAAAATACATTAAATAGTAAATAAATATTAAATAAATGAATTGTAAATACATAAAAATAAATACGAGCAAATGAAAAGTAAAAATGCATCAAAATGACAGTAAAATAAATGCGTAAACAAACATAAAAAATACATAAAAAATAAATATGAGTAAATAACAAGTAGATAAAAAAAAATACACGAATAAACTTATTTTTTTATGGAACTATAACAAAGAGAGTTGGGATTTTTTAAAGAAATTGGATGCTGGATTTGAACTTTATTAGGACAATATACAAAAGATCAATATTATCAATGATACGAGTAAGTAAAATAAATACAATTAAGAAATAAAAGGTAAGTAAAAAATGTAGATCGTTTAAAATAAATTAAACAAATAAAATAAAAAAATATATAAAAATAAATAAAAAATAATAAATATATAAATAAAAATTGAAAAAAAATGTGCAGTGACGACAATGTACAAAAAAAAATAAAAATAAAATATCTTTGTAAGTGGCACAGCATGAGCCTGACAAGGTTTTTCTTGCAGAAGGGATTTGTACTGCTGGCGAAACTAGATATGTACAATATATCATGTTACCTACAGTACATATACCTGTAAGGGTATTGCCCATTATATGCTTAAAAGATAAAAAAAAAAAATTCGAAGGAGGTAATAAGATAGTAATATCCCCTCAAAATACAGCAAATAACTGAATTAATGAAAAGGCTAAAAGCCTCCATTATCTTAGTAGCCAGAGGAATCAATATCTCTAATTATTAAACAAAAGCAGCTTTGAAACATTTTTTATTCCCCGCAGTAGCGGGTTGGCAGAGTTAAATGTGTCTACTTTACCCACACACCCTTGTTTTAATTTCAGCCTATTTAAATTAATTTTTCGCAGTCCCTAAGGGAGAGCAGGTAAATGGCCGACAGAAATTACAGCAAGTAACGTCTCACTGCCGGTAGCCGCGGATGCCATCAGCGCGACTGGGATAATAGCAGAGAATCTTCCAGGGTGAGAGGCAGATGAGTGAGAATCTGAGCCTCTCCTCTAATATCGCATGTGATGTGGGAAGAGTTTTCCTTGTGTGAAGATTTCGATATTTTCATGTTCTTTAATTGTCAAAGGAACATTGGTACAATGAGAATTGGAGATGGAGACTCTTACCTTCAGGCATTGGTAAAAAAAAAAAAAAAAGAAAAAAACCCTTCTGAGACATATGCCGAAAGGCATAAAAAAATAAATACAATTCTGATTAGATATATTAGAATAAGTCTAATGTCTCCCGTTACAGTACGCCCTACTGTACCCTGTGTGCCTCCGGTATCATATGGACATGGAGGATTTTATTCTGTGAGATTTTGATTATGTAGCGAATAACATATTATTAAGGTAATCTTTTCTAGAAGCAATATCCCACAGCATCAACCACAAAGTGACCCCATAAGCAGTGACATCCACACAGTACCCCTTACACCAGTGCCAACCCAACAGTGCCTCCTGTAACAATGCCAGCCATACAGTCCCCTCATTACGGGGCCCATCACTGTGTATCCCAAACTAGTGCCAGCCATACAGTCCCCTCATTACAGGGTCCATCATTGTGTATCCCATACTAGTGCCAGCCATACAGTCCCTTCACTACAGAGCCCGTCACTGTGTATCTCTTACCAGTGCCAGCCATACAATCCCCTCATAACGGGGCCCATCACTGTGTATCCCTTACCAGTGCCAGCCATACAGTCCCCTCATTACAGGGCCCATCACTGTGCATCCCATACTAGTGCCAGCCATACAGTCCCTTCACTACAGAGCCCTTCACTGTGTATCTCTTACTAGTGCCAGCCATACAGTCCCCTCATTACGGGGCCCATTACTGTGTATCCCATACTAGTGCCAGCCATACAGTCCCCTCATTACAGGGTCCATCATTGTGTATCCCATACTAGTGCCAGCCATACAGTCCCTTCACTACAGAGCCCGTCACTGTGTATCTCTTACCAGTGCCAGCCATACAATCCCCTCATAACGGGGCCCATCACTGTGTATCCCTTACCAGTGCCAGCCATACAGTCCCCTCATTACAGGGCCCATCACTGTGCATCCCATACTAGTGCCAGCCATACAGTCCCTTCACTACAGAGCCCTTCACTGTGTATCTCTTACTAGTGCCAGCCATACAGTCCCCTCATAACGGGGCCCATCACTGTGTATCCCATACTAGTGCCAGCCATACAGTCCCCTCATTACAGGGCCCGTCACTGTGTATCCCTTACTAGTGCCAGCCATAAAGTCCCCTCATTACAGGGCCCATCACTGTGTATCTCATACTAGCGCCAGCCATACAGTCCCCTGACTACAGAGCCCATCACTGTGTACACCATACTAGTGCCATCCATACAGTCCCCTCATTACAGGGCCCATCACTGTGTATCCCATACTAGTGCCAGCCATACAGTCCCCTCATTACAGGGCCCATCACTGTGTATCCCATACTAGTGCCAGCCATACAGTCCCCTCATTACAGGGCCCATCACTGTGTATCCCTTACCAGTGCCAGCCATACATTCCCCTCATTACAGGGCCCGTCACTGTGTATCCCTTACTAGTGCCAGCCATAAAGTCCCCTCATTACGGAGGCCATCACTGTGTATCCCTTACTAGTGCCAGCCATACAGTCTCCTCATTATAGGGCCCGTCACTGCACACCCCATACTATTTCTGGCCATACAGTCCCTCATAACAGTGCCCGTCGATGTGTATCCCTTACCAGTGCCAGCCATACATTCCCCTCATTACAGGGCCCATCACTGTGTATCCCATACTAGTGCCAGCCATACAGTCCCCTCACTACAGAGCCCATCACTGTGTACACCATACTAAAGCCAGCCATACAGTCCCCTTATTATTGGGCCCGTCACTGTGTACACCATACTAGTGCCAGCCATACAGTCCCCTCATTACAGGGCCCGTCACTGTGTACACCATACTAGTGCCAACCATACAGTCCCCTCACTACAGGGCCCATCACTGTGCACACCATACTAGTGCCAGCCATACAGTCCCCTCATAACGGGGCCCATCACTGTGTATCCCATACTAGTGCCAGCCATACAGTCCCCTCATTACAGCGCCCATCACTGTGTATCTCATACTAGCGCCAGCCATACAGTCCCCTGACTACAGAGCCCATCACTGTGTACACCATACTAGTGCCATCCATACAGTCCCCTCATTACAGGGCCCATCACTGTGTATCCCATACTAGTGCCAGCCATACAGTCCCCTCATTACAGGGCCCATCACTGTGTATCCCATACTAGTGCCAGCCATACAGTCCCCTCATTACAGGGCCCATCACTGTGTATCCCTTACCAATGCCAGCCATACATTCCCCTCATTACAGGGCCCGTCACTGTGTATCCCTTACTAGTGCCAGCCATAAAGTCCCCTCATTACGGAGGCCATCACTGTGTATCCCTTACTAGTGCCAGCCATATAGTCTCCTCATTATAGGGCCCGTCACTGCACACCCCATACTATTTCTGGCCATACAGTCCCTCATAACAGTGCCCGTCGCTGTGTATCCCTTACCAGTGCCAGCCATACATTCCCCTCATTACAGGGCCCATCACTGTGTATCCCTTACCATTGCCAGCCATACAGTCCCATCATTATAGGGCCCGTCACTGCACACCCCATACTAGTTCCAGCCATACAGTCCCTTCATTATAGGGCCCGTCACTGCACACCCCATACTAGTTCCGGCCGTACAGTCCCCTCATTACAGGGCCCGTCACTGTGTATCCCTTACTAGTGCCAGCCATACATTCCCCTCATTACAGGGCCCATCACTGTGTATCCCATACTAGTGCCATCCATACAGTCCCCTTATTACAGGGCCCGTCACTGTGTATCCCATACTAGTGCCAGCCATACAGTCCCCTCACTACAGAGCCCATCACTGTGTACACCATACTAAAGCCAGCCATACAGTCCCCTTATTATTGGGTCTGTCACTGTGTACACCATACTAGTGCCAGCCATACAGTCCCCTCATTACAGGGCCCGTCACTGTGTACACCATACTAGTGCCAACCATACAGTCCCCTCACTACAGGGCCCATAACTGTGTACACCATACTAGTGCCAGCCATACAGTCCCCTCATAACGGGGCCCATCACTGTGTATCCCATACTAGTGCCAGCCATACAGTCCCCTCATTACAGGGTCCATCATTGTGTATCCCATACTAGTGCCAGCCATACAGTCCCTTCACTACAGAGCCCGTCACTGTGTATCTCTTACCAGTGCCAGCCATACAATCCCCTCATAACGGGGCCCATCACTGTGTATCCCTTACCCGTGCCAGCCATACAGTCCCCTCATTACAGGGCCCATCACTGTGCATCCCATACTAGTGCCAGCCATACAGTCCCCTGACTACAGAGCCCGTCACTGTGTATCTCTTACTAGTGCCAGCCATACAGTCCCCTCATAACGGGGCCCATCACTGTGTATCCCATACTAGTGCCAGCCATACAGTCCCCTCATTACAGGGCCCATCACTGTGTATCTCATACTAGCGCCAGCCATACAGTCCCCTGACTACAGAGCCCATCACTGTGTACACCATACTAGTGCCATCCATACAGTCCCCTCATTACAGGGCCCATCACTGTGTATCCCATACTAGTGCCAGCCATACAGTCCCCTCATTACAGGGCCCATCACTGTGTATCCCATACTAGTGCCAGCCATACAGTCCCCTCATTACAGGGCCCATCACTGTGTATCCCTTACCAGTGCCAGCCATACATTCCCCTCATTACAGGGCCCGTCACTGTGTATCCCTTACTAGTGCCAGCCATAAAGTCCCCTCATTACGGAGGCCATCACTGTGTATCCCTTACTAGTGCCAGCCATACAGTCTCCTCATTATAGGGCCCGTCACTGCACACCCCATACTATTTCTGGCCATACAGTCCCTCATAACAGTGCCCGTCGCTGTGTATCCCTTACCAGTGCCAGCCATACATTCCCCTCATTACAGGGCCCATCACTGTGTATCCCTTACCATTGCCAGCCATACAGTCCCATCATTATAGGGCCCGTCACTGCACACCCCATACTAGTTCCGGCCATACAGTCCCCTCATTACAGGGCCCGTCACTGTGTATCCCTTACTAGTGCCAGCCATACATTCCCCTCATTACAGGGCCCATCACTGTGTATCCCATACTAGTGCCATCCATACAGTCCCCTTATTACAGGGCCCGTCACTGTGTATCCCATACTAGTGCCAGCCATACAGTCCCCTCACTACAGAGCCCATCACTGTGTACACCATACTAAAGCCAGCCATACAGTCCCCTTATTATTGGGCCCGTCACTGTGTACACCATACTAGTGCCAGCCATACAGTCCCCTCATTACAGGGCCCGTCACTGTGTACACCATACTAGTGCCAACCATACAGTCCCCTCACTACAGGGCCCATCACTGTGTACACCATACTAGTGCCAGCCATACAGTCCCCTCATAACGGGGCCCATCACTGTGTATCCCATACTAGTGCCAGCCATACAGTCCCCTCATTACAGGGCCCATCACTGTGTATCTCATACTAGCGCCAGCCATACAGTCCCCTGACTACAGAGCCCATCACTGTGTACACCATACTAATGCCATCCATACAGTCCCCTCATTACAGGGCCCATCACTGTGTATCCCATACTAGTGCCAGCCATACAGACCCCTCATTACAGAGCCCATCACTGTGTATCCCATACTAGTGCCAGCCATACAGTCCCCTCATTACAGGGCCCATCACTGTGTATCCCATACTAGTGCCAGCCATACAGTCCCCTCATTACAGGGCCCATCACTGTGTATCCCTTACCAATGCCAGCCATACATTCCCCTCATTACAGGGCCCGTCACTGTGTATCCCTTACTAGTGCCAGCCATAAAGTCCCCTCATTACGGAGGCCATCACTGTGTATCCCTTACTAGTGCCAGCCATACAGTCTCCTCATTATAGGGCCCGTCACTGCACACCCCATACTATTTCTGGCCATACAGTCCCTCATAACAGTGCCCGTCGCTGTGTATCCCTTACCAGTGCCAGCCATACATTCCCCTCATTACAGGGCCCATCACTGTGTATCCCTTACCATTGCCAGCCATACAGTCCCATCATTATAGGGCCCGTCACTGCACACCCCATACTAGTTCCAGCCATACAGTCCCCTCATTATAGGGCCCGTCACTGCACACCCCATACTAGTTCCGGCCGTACAGTCCCCTCATTACAGGGCCCGTCACTGTGTATCCCTTACTAGTGCCAGCCATACATTCCCCTCATTACAGGGCCCATCACTGTGTATCCCATACTAGTGCCATCCATACAGTCCCCTTATTACAGGGCCCGTCACTGTGTATCCCATACTAGTGCCAGCCATACAGTCCCCTCACTACAGAGCCCATCACTGTGTACACCATACTAAAGCCAGCCATACAGTCCCCTTATTATTGGGCCCGTCACTGTGTACACCATACTAGTGCCAGCCATACAGTCCCCTCATTACAGGGCCCGTCACTGTGTACACCATACTAGTGCCAACCATACAGTTCCCTCACTACAGGGCCCATAACTGTGTACACCATACTAGTGCCAGCCATACAGTCCCCTCATAACGGGGCCCATCACTGTGTATTCCATACTAGTGCCAGCCATACAGTCCCCTCATTACAGAGCCCGTCACTGTGTATCTCTTACCAGTGCCAGCCATACAATCCCCTCATAACGGGGCCCATCACTGTGTATCCCTTACCCGTGCCAGCCATACAGTCCCCTCATTACAGGGCCCATCACTGTGCATCCCATACTAGTGCCAGCCATACAGTCCCTTCACTACAGAGCCCGTCACTGTGTATCTCTTACTAGTGCCAGCCATACAATCCCCTCATAACGGGGCCCATCACTGTGTATCCCATACTAGTGCCAGCCATACAGTCCCCTCACTACAGAGCCCATCACTGTGTACACCATACTAAAGCCAGCCATACAGTCCCCTTATTATTGGGCCCGTCACTGTGTACACCATACTAGTGCCAGCCATACAGTCCCCTCATTACAGGGCCCATCACTGTGCATCCCATACTAGTGCCAGCCATACAGTCCCTTCACTACAGAGCCCGTCACTGTGTATCTCTTACTAGTGCCAGCCATACAGTCCCCTCATAACGGGGCCCATCACTGTGTATCCCATACTAGTGCCAGCCATACAGTCCCCTCATTACAGGGCCCATCACTGTGTATCTCATACTAGCGCCAGCCATACAGTCCCCTGACTACAGAGCCCATCACTGTGTACACCATACTAGTGCCATCCATACAGTCCCCTCATTACAGGGCCCATCACTGTGTATCCCATACTAGTGCCAGCCATACAGTCCCCTCATTACAGGGCCCATCACTGTGTATCCCATACTAGTGCCAGCCATACAGTCCCCTCATTACAGGGCCCATCACTGTGTATCCCATACTAGTGCCAGCCATACAGTCCCCTCATTACAGGGCCCATCACTGTGTATCCCTTACCAGTGCCAGCCATACATTCCCCTCATTACAGGGCCCGTCAATGTGTATCCCTTACTAGTGCCAGCCATAAAGTCCCCTCATTACGGAGGCCATCACTGTGTATCCCTTACTAGTGCCAGCCATACAGTCTCCTCATTATAGGGCCCGTCACTGCACACCCCATACTATTTCTGGCCATACAGTCCCTCATAACAGTGCCCGTCGATGTGTATCCCTTACCAGTGCCAGCCATACATTCCCCTCATTACAGGGCCCATCACTGTGTATCCCTTACTAGTGTCAGCCAGAAAGTCCCCTCATTATGGGGGCCGTCACTGTGTATCCCTTACTAGTGCCAGCCATAAAGTCCCCTCATTACAGGGCCCATCACTGTGTATCCCTTACTAGTGCCAGCCATAAAGTCCCTTCATTACGGGGGCCGTCACTGTGTATCTCTTACTAGTGCCAGCCATAAAGTCCACTCATTACAGGGCCATCACTGTGTATACCATACTAGTGCCAGCCATACAGTCCCCTCATTACGGAGCTCATCACTGTGTATCCCATACTAGTGCCAGCCATACAGTCCCCTCACTACAGAGCCCATTGCTGTGTACACCAAAGTAAAGCCAGCCATACAGTTTCCTCATTACAGGGCCCGTCACTGTGTATCCCTTACCATTGCCAGCCATACAGTCCCATCATTATAGGGCCCGTCACTGCACACCCCATACTAGTTCCGGCCATACAGTCCCCTCTTTATAGGGCCCATCACTGCACACCCCATACTAGTTCCGGCCATACAGTCCCCTCATTACAGGGCCCGTCACTGTGTATCCCTTACTAGTGCCATCCATACAGTCCCCTTATTACAGGGCCCGTCACTGTGTATCCCATACTAGTGCCAGCCATACAGTCCCCTCACTACAGAGCCCATCACTGTGTACACCATACTAAAGCCAGCCATACAGTCCCCTTATTATTGGGCCCGTCACTGTGTACACCATACTAGTGCCAGCCATACAGTCCCCTCATTACAGGGCCCATCACTGTGTACACCATACTAGTGCCAGCCATACAGTCCCCTCATTACAGGGCCCATCACTGTGTACACCATACTAGTGCCAGCCATACAGTCCCCTCATTACAGGACCATCACTGTTTAAACCATTCTACCATACTAGTGCCAGCCATTAAGTCCCCTCATTATAGGGCCCATCACTGCACACCCCATACTAATTCCAGCCATATAGTCCCCTCATTACAGGGCCCGTCACTGCATATTCCATACTAATGCCAGCCAAACAGTCCCCTTATTACAGGGCCCGCCACTGTGTACACATACTAAAGCCAGCCATACAGTCCCCTCATTACAGGGCCCACGTACTCCATACTAGTGCCAGCCACACAGTGCCCCAATAACAATGCCAGAAAAACAGTGCAATCGACACAGCACCTCTCATGTTAGTGTTAGCCTTATTGTTCGTCCCAAAAACACCTCAAGTTCAACAATTCAATCCTCAACAGTGCCACATCTACACAGTGCCCCATAACAGTGCGGGCTACACAGTGTAATCTACATTGTACCTTTCATATCAGTGCCAGCAAGACATTGTCTCCCATAACAATGCCATACACACAGTAACCACAATAACAGTGCCAGCCACACAGTCCCCTCCTTACAGTTCCCATCACTATGCATCCCATATTAGTGCCAGCCACACAGTGGCCCCAATAACAATGCCAGGAAAACAGTGTAGCTCACACAGTACCTCTCATGCCAGTGCCATTCACACTGTGCTTCCCAGTGCCACCCACACAGTACTCCCCAAAACAGTACTAGCCATCCAGTCACCTCATTACAGTGCCAGTCACAATATGCATCCCATACTAGTGGCAGTCATACATTGCAACCAATAGCAATGCCAGAAACACAGTGCCTTCTACAACAGTGCCTCCAATACTGTGCCAGCAACACTGGGCCTCCTAAAACAGTGCTAGCCACACAGTACCAGCCATATCAGTGCCAACCACACAGTGCACCCCTTGACATTGCCAGCCACACCATGCCCATCATAATAGTGCTAGCCATAATATTTTAAGCTATACAATGGACCCTATAACAGTGTCATCCACACATTGCCCTCAAACATGGCTTTCCACAAAGTACCCCATAACTGAGCCACTTTGAGTTCAACGGCTTTGTAGACCACATGTGTTCACCAAGTCAAAGTCACAAACAGTTCTAAGACAAAGTATGCCCCTAGGCAAAATTATAAAGGAGCCTCAAATTATGAGAGAGGCAATACTGATTTCTATTGCTCCCAATGGTGTAGTGTTGTGAATTCTGTGGCCAAGCTCCCTCCTGTGGTCGTGAGTGGTACTGCGGCTGGTTCTGTCTATAAGCTTCCTTTGGTGGATGAGAGTGGTACTGCGGCTTCTGAGGTTCCTTCCTCAGGTGATGAGGTTAAGTCATTAGGTGCTGCTCTATTTAACTCCACCTGGTGCTTTGATCCTGGCCTCCAGTCAATGTTCTAGTATTGGTCTTGCTTCCTCCTGGATCGTTCCTGTGGCCTGTCTATCCTGCATAAGCTAAGTTCTGCTTATGTTATTTTTGTTTGCTATATTTTCTGTCCAGCTTGCTATATTGGTTTTTCTTGCTTGCTGGAAGCTCTGAGACGCAGAGGGAGCACCTCCGTACCGTTAGTCGGTGCGGAGGGTCTTTTTGCCCCTCTGCGTGGTTGTTTGTAGGTTTTTGTGTTGACCGCAAAGCTATCTTTCCTATCCTCGGTCTATTCAGTAAGTCGGGTCTCACTTTGCTAAATCTATTTCATCTCTGTGTTTGTATTTCATCTTTACTCACAGTCATTATATGTGGGGGGCTGCCTTTTCCTTTGGGGAATTTCTCTGAGGCAAGGTAGGCTTATTTTTCTATCTTCAGGGCTAGTTAGTTTCTCAGGCTGTGCCGAGTTGCATAGGGAGCGTTAGGCGCAATCCACGGCTACCTCTAGTGTGGTGTGTTAGGATTAGGGATTGCGGTCAGCAGAGTTTCCACGCCTCAGACCTCGTCATATGTTTTTGGTAAATGTCAGGTCACTTTGTGTGCTCTGAACTTCAAGGTCCATTGTGCTTCTGAATTACCTGTTCATAACAGTGTAGTAGCTGGGGTCTTAAAAGATTTTGGACACAAGTAAATTCAAGGCAGGTGCCTCCCATTATAAGAGGTCAAAAATACTCTACCTTACCATGAATAATATTATTATCAGTACATATATTGGTAAAATTTTACCTCCATTCTCTTCTTGAACATAACACATTATACAATGTAGGTAGTAAAAATATATATGTGCCGTTTGCTACAGCAAGCTGACCTGTGCTTGATGTGCACGTGTGTCTTCAGTCGATGCCCATGCGTGGATTAGGCTTCTGAGGCCTCAAGCGTACTCATAATAGTCAAATCCAACACCTAATTTGTTTAAAAAATCCTAAAATATTTGTTATAGTTCCATTAAAAATACAAGAAAAATATTTATGCAACTGTCGCGATTTGTACTAACTCGAAACGCGTTAGAATATCACACGCTTTTCTTGTAACTGTAATGAAACAAAAACAAAATTTTTAAAAATTTTTAACCTGCCTATTGCTGTATGTGACGGCAATGGATGTGGACCCACTGCGCCACTGAGCGAGCTTACCCTGGATTAACTAAGTGACTACCTTTTCTTCTCTACAGCCTCTGATGCTGAGGATAGGTTTAGGTCTTCAGGGTAGTCATCAGGTGCTACTCCAGGGCAGTATCCAGACCTGTAGCAGCTGGTTCAAGGCTAAATAGGCAGCACAGAGGGTAAAGACAGAGATGTGGTCAGAAAGTGCAAGGTTGGGGTGTTCAGCACATGTTCAAAATACAAAGCTGGGGTCAAGAGCAGAGAGATCAGACAGAATAAGAGAACAAGCTGGGTTAATAACAGGAGAGTCAATGCAATAAAACACATAGACAGGGAACTAGAGAGAAGACTGTAACTGGAACCTAACCTCAAGCAGGGTGTGGAGGAGGAGCAGCCTATAAATACACTGCTCGCAGGGGATGTGCCGGGGAAGCCAATCTCTGCAGAACACAGTGATTTTAAATTCTTGTAGAGTTTGACCATGCCTTCCTATAGCTGGGTGGAGACTCTCCAGCAGCTGGAAGTGTTTGCATGCGGCTGCTCAGCAAGATGGTCTGACACTGGCAGTAGCAGAGCGGTGAATGCAGTGAGCGTGATGGCGCTTACCAACACTTACTAACAGTGCCAGTCATCAGCATAACACTGGATTTTAAATCTGACTATCAGGATATTTTTTCAAAGATCAATATTGTAAGTGATGCCAATATGTAAGACCCTACTAATTCTGTAACAACAATATAGTTATAATAATTCCAAAGACTGACAGTTAACGACTCCTCTGATTGCACTTTTTCAGTTTTTTTCCAGCTGTCCCAGATCTCCACGAAGACTTCTTCCAATCATTACTTGTCTCTGCAGCAGTTTCTCCATAGACATCATTGGCGCATCACAGTTTCCTCATCCTTCCTACCTTTTCCTAACCTCCACAAACTCCACATTCTTTTTATATGCCCAGGACTTCTCCATGTACCTTCATTACTTTGCCTACTGTGTGGCACAGTGTCCCCAAAAACTATACTGCAGAAATATTGATGCCACAGCCAATGTTCTCTCTGAGGCTTGTGGGCTAGGAATTTGAGAATGTGGTCATTGTTCATTGGATCTCTCTGCAGCATTCGATACTGTGGATCATCAGCTCCTTCTCACTATGCTCCACTCCATCGGCCTCAAGGACACTGTTCTCTCTTGGTTCTCCTCCTATCTCTCTGACCGATCCTTCACTGTATGTTTTGCTGGTTCCTCCTCCTCTCACCTTCCCCTTACTGTTGGGGTTCCTCAAGGATCAGTCCTAGGCCCCCTCCTCTTCTCATTGTATACTGCCCCTATTGGACAAACAATCAGTAGATTTGGTTTCCAGTACCATCTCTATGCTGATGACACCCAATTATACACTTCTGCTCCTGATATCTCGCCTGCCTTATTAGAAAACACCAGTGATTGTCTTACCGCTGTCTCTAACATCATGTCCTCCCTCTATCTGAAACTAAACCTGTCAAAAACTGAACTCCTCGTGTTCTCTCCTTCTACTAACCTACCTTTGCCTGACATTGCCATCTCTGTGTGCGGTTCCACCATTACTCCAAAGCAACATGCCCGCTGCCTTGGGGTCATCCTTGATTCTGACCTTTCATTCACCCCCCACATCCGATCACTGGCTCGCTCTTCTTATCTGCATCTCAAAAACATTTCTAGAATTCGCCCTTTTCTTACTTTCGACTCTGCAAAAACTCTTACTGTTTCACTTATTCATTCTCGTCTGGACTATTGTAACTCTTTACTAATCGGCCTCCCTCTTACCAAACTCTCCCCGCTCCAATCTGTCCTGAATGCTGCTGCCAGGATCATATTCCTCACCAACCGCTACACCGATGTCTCTAGCTTGTGCCAGTCATTACACTGGTTACCCATCCACTCCAGAATCCAGTACAAAACTACTACCCTCATCCACAAAGCGCTCCATGGCTCAGCACCACCCTACATCTCCTCCCTGGTATCAGTCTACCACCCTACCCGTGCCCTCCGCTCCACTAATGACCTCAGGTTAGCATCCTCAATAATCAGAACCTCCCACTCCCGTCTCCAAGACTTTACACGTGCCGCGCCGATTCTTTGGAATGCACTACCTAGGTTAATGCGATTAATCCCCAATCCCCACAGTTTTAAGCGTGCCCTAAAAACTCATTTGTTCAGACTGGCCTACCGCCTCAATGCGTTAACGTAACGATCCCTGTGTGGCCTATTTAAAAAAAAAAAAAAAAAAAAAAAAAATGAATGTTCTCATTCACTTTATGCAGTTAATAGCCCTCTGTGTCTGTACTGCTACATACTTAGGCAGTTAACTGGTTCATGCAGCTTTACATGAACACCTGAGCCTTACACTATGGCTGGCCCGAATAACTAAAGCAATTGTTACCATCCACCTCTCGTGTCTCCCCTTTTCCTCATAGTTTGTAGCTTGCGAGCAGCAGGGCCCTCATTCCTCCTGGTATCTGTTTTGAACTGTATTTCTGTTATGCTGTAATGTGTATTGTCTGTGCAAGTCCCCTCTATAATTTGTAAAGCGCTGCGGAATATGTTGGTGCTATATAAATAAAAATTATTATTATTATTATTATTGTTCCTTCTAAATTGGGTGATCCAACACAGCACCAATTAAATGGTAAAATCCAGAGTTTACAAAAAGAGAAGGGGTTAATGTCAGTATTTGTGGTGCTCTATGTTAGAGAAAGAGTTAATACCTGATAGTCAGTGGATTACCCAATCCTTTAGCCTCCAGATTTGTCCATGTAGCAACATCATTGCTGTAGATAGAGATTGGCTGAAATGATCACATGACTGTCCCTACCAAAATAGGAAGCTAGGAGGCAGTCAGGTGACGCAGCCTTGGTTTTGCTGGAGTTGTGCTAAACACCTGTACTCAGTATGACGTGCTCCGTATCCTTCCTCTGGGTACGTTGCCCTCTGCTGAGCTCCACGTTGTGTTTTGCAAGTTGCCCAGAGTGGATCAATGACATAATCTCCCTTGACCCATTTAATGCCCATTTAGGCATGGGATTGAGACGGTAGCCCTATGGTGTACTCCAACATCTTTTTATGTTTGTGTTTGTGCTTAAAGTTAACCCTGCTTGGTTCCACTTCCTCCATCCTTCTGTTCCTAGGATTCCTGATATTACCAAGTAATCACTGCCCATGTGCCTTCCTGCTTGTTGCATCAACACCATCCCTCACCAGGTGAGTCTAAAAAGTTGGAAGGAAATACAGGGGCATCACACAAAATTAGAATATCATCAAAAAGTTAATTTATTTCAGTTCATCAACAACAAAAGTGAATCTTATATATTACTAGCTATTGAACCCGTTCTACGCCCGGGTGGCGAGCATTTATATTGGTATATGGTCTCCATCATGTGCTGCTGTCATCCTGCGCCTGTTCTGTCATGTGCTGCTCCCATCCTCCGCCCCCGTTCTGTCATGCGCTGCTGCCATCCTGCGCCCGTTCTGTCATGTGCTGCTCCCATCCTGCTGCCATCCTGCGCCCGTTATGTCATGCGCTGCTGCCATCCTGCCCCCGTTCTGTCATGTGCTGCTGCCATCCTGCACCCATTCTGTCATGTGCTGCTCCCATCCTGCGCCCCCGTTCTGTCATGCGCTGCTGTCATCCTGCGCCCGTTCTGTCATGTGCTGCTCCCATCCTGCTGCCATCCTGTGCCCGTTATGTCATGCGCTGCTGCCATCCTGCGCCCGTTCTGTCATGTGCTGCTGCCATCCTGCGCCCGTTCTGTCATGTGCTGCTGCCATCCTGCGCCCGTTCTGTCATGTGCTGCTGCCATCCTGCGCCCGTTCTGTCATGTGCTGCTGCCATCCTGCACCCGTTCTGTCATGCGCTGCTGCCATCCTGCGCCCGTTCTGTCATGTGCTGCTGCCATCCTGCGCCCGTTCTGTCATGTGCTGCTCCCATCCTGCGCCACTATTGTATTATATGCCCCCGTATGCTGCTGCCATATAAAAAAAAAAAATACCATACTCACCTATCGTCCGGCTCCACTGCAGGTGTGTGTTCAAGAAAATGGCGCCGGAAAGCGCGGACTGCGCAGGCGCCGATTCCCGCAGCAGGAATCGGCGCCTGCGCAGTCCGCGCTTTCCGGCGTCATTTTCTTGAAGACACACCTGCAGTGGAGCCGGAGTGTGTCTTCAAGAAAATGGCGCCGGAAAGCGCGGACTGCGCAGGCGCCGATTCCGGCAGCAGGAATCGGTGCCTGCGCAGTCCGCGCTTTCCGGTGCAATTTTCTTGAACACACACTCCGGCTCCTCTGCCTGTGACTGGACTCTGTCACAGCAGAGGAGCCGGAGACGGAGCCGCACGCAGCGCTGGAACGGAGGACAGGTGACTATACTTACCCTCCCTCCTGGCGCGTCCACGGTCCCTGACTCTCCGGTGGAGATCGCGGTATGCGTTCAGTGCTTACGCATACCGCGATCTCCTGGGAGCGTCACTCTGTGGGGGCCAGACTGCGCCGGCGCTTGCGCCTGCGCAGTCTATAAAGGCTTCGGACAGAGTGACGCTCCCAGCGTGATATTATAGATATATAGTCATTACAGAGTGATCTATTTCAAGTGTTTATTTCTGTTAATGTTGATGATTATGGCTTACAGTGAATGAAAACCCCAAAGTTATTATCTCAGTAAATTAGAATACTTTATAACACCAGCTTGAAAAAATGATTTTAAAATCCGAAATGTTTGCCTACTGAAATGTATGTTCAGTAAATGCACTGAGTATTTGGTCGGGGCTCCTTTTGCAGCAATTACTGCATCAATGCGGCGTGGCATGGAGGCGATCAGCCTGTGGCACTGCTGAGGAGTTATGGAAGCCCAGGTTGCTTTGATACCAGCCTTCGGTACATAGGGGGCAGTATTATAGTAGTTATATTCTTGTACATAGGAGCAGTATGTTGTGAATTCTGCTTTTGGGCTCCCTCCGGTGGTTGTAGGTGGTAATGCAGTTGTCTCTGGGCTGCAGTCCTGGACAGGTGTATCTACTGATTGCAGTTCTGACTGGAGTATTTAGGTTTGCAGGACTCATTAGTCCTTCCCAGTTGTCAATGTTTCTTGGGAAGGATTTGATCTCTGTCTTGCTTCTCTGTTGTGAATTCTGTTGTCGGGCTCCCTCCTGTGGTCATGAATGGTACTTCGGCTGGTTCTGTCCATGGACTTCCTCTGGTGGGTGTTTCTGAGTTTCCTTCCTCAGGTGACGAGGTTAATTCGTTAGCTGGCTGCTCTATTTAACTCCACTTAGATCTTTGCTCCATGCCACCTATCAATGTTCCAGTATTGGTCTAGTTCACTCCTGGATCGTTCTTGTGACCTGTCTTCCCAGCAGAAGCTAAGTTCCAGCTTGTATTTCTTTGGTTTGCTATTTTTCTGTCCAGCTTGCTATCTTTATTGTTGTCTTGCTTGCTGGAAGCTCTGGGACGCAGAGGGAGCGCCTCCGCACCGTGAGTCGGTGCGGAGGGTCTTTTTGCGCCCTCTGCGTGGTCTTTTTGTAGGTTTTTGTGCTGACCGCAAAGTAACCTTTCCTATCCTCGGTCTGTTCAGTAAGTCGGGCCTCACTTTGCTAAATCTATTTCATCTCTGTGTTTGTATTTTCATCTTTACTCACAGTCATTATATGTGGGGAGCTGCCTTTTCCTTTGGGGAATTTCTCTGAGGCAAGGTAGGCTTTATTTTTCTATCTTCAGGGCTAGCTAGTTCCTTAGGCTGTGCCGAGTTGCATAGGGAGCGTTAAGCGCAATCTACGGCTATTTCTAGTGTGTTTGATAGGATTAGGGATTGCGGTCAGCAGAGTTCCCACGTCCCAGAGCTCGTCCTTTATTATCAGTAACTATCAGGTCATTCCGTGTGCTCTTAACCACCAGGTCCATTATTGTCCTGACCACCAGGTCATAACACTTCTCCTGCTTAGCTGCCAATTCAGAAAAGATAAGTGTCTGTTTCTTTTTCTATGGCACACGAGCTGTGTGCTTGTTTTTGATTGTATTCCTGCTCTGAGTTTAGTAGTCTCTGGAGTTGCAGATATGCGTTACACGTCTTTAGTTAGATGGAGGAATTTTTGTATAATCTGCTGTGGATATTTTTGGAAGGGTTTTGGATGGGTTTTAATACTGACCACACAGAACTCTGTCCTATCCTTTTCTATTTTAGCTAGAGCGGCCTCTTGTGCTAAATCCTGTTTTCTGACTGTGTGTGTCTTTCCTCTCCTACTCACAGCCAATATTTGTGGGGGGCTGCCTATCCTTTGGGGTTCTGCTCTGAGGCAAGATAGTATTCCTATTTCCTTCTTTAGGGGTATTTAGTCCTCCGGCTGTGACGAGGTGTCTAGGGCTTGTTAGGTACACCCCACGGCTACTTCTAGTTGTGGTGTTAAGATCAGGATTTGCGGTCAGTATAGTTACCACCTGCTCCAGTGAAAGTTTTCATGCTGCTCCAAGGTCACCAGATCATAACACAGTATTATAGTAGTTATATTCTTGTACATAGGAGCAGTATTATAGTAGTTATATTCTTGTATATAGGGGCAGTATTATAACAGTTATACTCTTGGACATAGGGGGCAGAATTATAGCAGTTATATTCTTGTACATAGAGGCAGTATTATAGCAGATATATTCTTGTACATAGGAGGCAGTATTATAGTAGTTATATTCTTGTACATAGGGCGCAGTATTATAGTAGATATATTATTGTACATAGGAGGCAGTATTATAGTAATTATATTCTTGTACATAGGGGCAGTATTATAGTAGATATATTCTTTTACATAGTAGGCAGTATTATAGTAGTTATATTCTTGTACATAGGGGCAGTATTATAGTAGATATATTCTTGTACATAGGAGGCAGTATTATAGTAGTTATATTCTTGTACATAGGGGCAGTATTATAGCAGATATATTCTTGTACATAGGAGGCAGTATTATAGTAGTTATATTCTTGTACATAGGGGGCAGTATTATAATAGTTATAGTCTTGTACATAGGAGGCAGTATTATAGTAGTTATATTCTTGTATATAGGAGCCGTATTATAGTAGTTATATTCTTGTACATAGGAGCAGCATTATAGTAGTTATATTCTTGTACATAGGGCGCAGTAATATAGTAGATATATTATTGTACATAGGAGGCAGTATTATAGTAATTATATTCTTGTACATAGGAGCAGCATTATAGTAGTTATATTCTTGTACATAGGGGCAGTATTATAGTTGTTATATTCTTGTACATAGGAGAAGTATTATAGTAGTTATATTCTATACATAGGGGCAGTATTATAGTAGTTATATTCTTGTACATAGGGCGCAGTAATATAGTAGATATATTATTGTACATAGGAGGCAGTATTATAGTAATTATATTCTTGTACATAGGGGCAGTATTATAGTAGATATATTCTTTTACATAGTAGGCAGTATTATAGTAGTTATATTCTTGTACATAGGGGCAGTATTATAGTAGATATATTCCGATCACTGGCTCGCTCTTCTTACCTGCATCTCAAAAACATTTCTAGAATTCTCCCTTTTCTTACTTTCGACTCTGCAAAAACTCTTACTTGTTTCACTTATTCATTCTCGTCTGAACTATTGTAACTCTCTACTAATTGGCCTCCCTCTTACCAAACTTTCCCCGCTCCAATCGGTCCTGAATGCTGCTGCCAGGATCATATTCCTCACCAACCGTTACACCGATGCCTCTACCTTGTGCCAGTCATTACACTGGCTACCCATCCACTCCAGAATCCAGTACAAAACTACTACCCTCATCCACAAAGCACTCCATGGCTCTGCACCGCCCTACATCTCCTCCCTGGTATCAGTCTACCACCCTACCCGTGCCCTCCGCTCCGCTAATGACCTCAGGTTAGCATCCTCAATAATCAGAACCTCCCACTCCCGTCTCCAAGACTTTACACGTGCTGCGCCGATTCTTTGGAATGCACTACCCAGGTTAATACGATTAATCCCCAATCCCCACAGTTTTAAGCGTGCCCTAAAAACTCATTTGTTCAGACTGGCCTAGCGCCTCAATGCATTAACCTAACGATCCCTGTGTGGCCTATTTATAAAAAAAAAAAAACAATCCGGTTCCTCGCATCATGTTCTCATACACTTTATGCAGTTAATAGCCCTCTGTGTCTGTACTGCTACATACTTAGGCAGTTAACTGGTTCATGCAGCTTTACATGAACACCCGAGCCTTACACTATGGCTGGTCCGAATAACTAAAGCAATTGTTACCATCCACCTCTCGTGTCTCCCCTTTTCCTCATAGTTTGTAAGCTTGCGAGCAGCAGGGCCCTCATTCCTCCTGGTATCTGTTTTGACCTGTATTTCTGTTATGCTGTAATGTCTATTGTCTGTACAAGTCCCCTCTATAATTTGTAAAGCGCTGCGGAATATGTTGGCGCTAAATAAATAAAAATTATTATTATTATTATATATTCTTGTACATAGGAGGCAGTATTATAGTAGTTATATTCTTGTACATAGGGGGCAGTATTATAGTAGTTATAGTCTTGTGCATAGGGGCAGTATTATAGTAGTTATATTCTTGTACATAGGGTGCAGTAATATAGTAGATATATTCTTATACTTAGGAGGCAGTATTATAGTAGCTATATTCTTGTATATAGGAGCAGTATTATAGTAGTTATATTCTTGTACATATGAGCAGTATTATAGTAGTTATATTCTTGTACATAGGAGCAGTATTATAGTAGTTATATTCTTGTACATAGGAGCAGTATTATAGTAGTTATATTCTTGTACATAGGAGCAGTATTATAGTAGTTATATTCTTGTACATAGGGGCAGTATTATAGTTGTTATATTCTTGTACATAGGAGAAGTATTATAGTAGTTATATTCTTGTACATAGGAGCAGTATTATAGTAGTTATATTCTTGTACATAGGAGCAGTATTATAGTAGTTATATTCTTGTACATAGGAGCAGTATTATAGTAGTTATATTCTTGTACATAGGGGGCTGTATTATAATAGTTATATTCTTGTCATAGGAGCAATATTATAGTAGTTGTAAACTTGTACACAGGGGCAGTATTATACTAGTTATATTCTTGTTCATAGGGGCAGTATTATAGTAATTATATTCTTGTACATAGGGGCAGTATTATAGTAGTTATATTCTTCTACATAGGAGCAGTATTATAGTAGTTATATTCTTGTACATAGGGGCAGTATTATAGTAGTTATATTCTTGTACATAGGAGCAGTATTATAGTAGTTATATTCTTGTACATAGGGGGCTGTATTATAATAGTTATATTCTTGTCATAGGAGCAATATTATAGTAGTTGTAAACTTGTACATAGGGGCAGTATTATACTAGTTATATTCTTGTACATAGGGGCAGTATTATAGTAGTTATATTCTTGTACATAGGGGCAGTATTATAGTAGTTATATTCTTGTACATAGGAGCAGTATTATAGTAGTTATATTCTTGTACATAGGAGCAGTATTATAGTAGTTATATTCTTGTACATAGGAGCAGTATTATAGTAGTTATATTCTTGTACATAGAAGCAGTTTTATAGTGGTTATATTTTTGTACATGGAGGGTAATATAATAGCAATTGCATTAGAGATAATTATGGTATATTGGTGTACAGATTTTTATCAGTTGAAATTATAATCTTTGGAGCAGTATTATAGCAATTAGTGCTAAGTACTAGTGATGAGCGAGTATTCTCATTGTTCAGGTTTTCCGAGCACGCTCAGGTAGTCTCCGAGTATTTGGATGTGTTCAGAGATTTAGTTTTCCTCCCCGCAGCTGCATGATTTGCGGCTTCTAGACAGCTTGAATAATGAGGGGATTCCCTAGCAACCCCCACATGTTTTCAGGCTGGCTAGCAGTAAATCATGCAGCTGTGTCAATAAAAACTAAATCTCCGAACAGTCACAAATACTCCGAGACCCCCGAGCGTGCTCAGGAAAACCAGAGTAACGAGTATACTCGCTCATCACTACTAAGTACATGTTCTTAGAAGGTTATATACAGAGTGTGAGTAGAGGGATAAGAGGTAAATAGAATGGTAAACCTAGGGACATACAATAAATGAATGGAATTTGGGATGAAAAACTATTAAGATGTATTGCACTAATTAAAATTTGAGGATTACTATAAACACGTTCTTATCCACCCACCTACGAGGTGTTACTCATCACTGGGAAATTCCATGGCAACTTTTCCAGTTTTACCTTAGGCAACTTTAGTAACCTCAGAAAAATGTGTCATCCTGTGAGAAATGATTAATTAGAGCTTAAATATTTCATTATAAAACAGCAAAATGCCACAACTATAAACGTGTTACGCAATAGGCCCAGATCAATTAGGAATTCACTCTAATAGTCTCGCTCTTATAGGACCATTTACATGAAGCCAATATGTTCTAATTTGAACAACTAAATACATTTGTGAATGAATCAGAACTATATGATGTCCTAGAGGGGCACCATCAAGGTGGCATAAAAGGCAATTTTACCAGGGGCACGAATAAGGATCCTAAACTTACCTTGTGTTGGCACCTCCTTGCTTCCCATCACATCCTTCATGACAACTCTTCTGGCACTGTTTCCCGCCTGTTGAAGCATCAGAGAGTGGGCTAACGTCATTTTTTTTGCCATTAGTGATGAGAGACCATGCTTTGATATAGCGTTTTCCGAGCATGCTCGGGTGTTATTCGAGTATCGCGATGGCCCAAGTAATCTGTTCGAGTCCCCGCGGCTACATGATTCTCGGCTGTTAGACATTCGCAACACATGCAGGGTTTCCTGTTTGTTAGGCAATCACCCCATGTGTTGTGACTGTCTAACAGCCACGAATCATGCAGGTGCGGGGACTCGAATGTATTTCTCAAGCCCCCGCGATACTCGAATAACACCATAGTTGGGTTGGGGCGCAGAATTCCAGATGATGAAGAAATGCTTGGGAGAAGTCTTGGAGATGATTTGGTGAGGAACCCACAAGAGCAGAGAAGAGAAGAGGTCTTATGAAGACCAGGGATTTCATGTGAGAAGATGGATTGTTAGTAGTTTTAACTGGATTCTTTGGGGAAGTGGAAGTCAATGGATGGATCGGCAGAAGGGAGAGGAGAAAGAAAAGTGAAGGGAGATGTGGACTAATTGGGCAGCAGAGTTAAAGACGGGCTGGATAGAAGTGAGATTGTTAGTAGGAAGGCCATATAGGAAGATATTGCATTAGTTGAGAAGGGAGATGATGAGGGCATGAATTAACATTTTATCAGATGCAGGATTGAGAAAGGGACAATTTATGGAAATAGTTTTGAATTGAAGAAGTCAGGAAATGGTAAGAGCTTGGATGTGTGGTTTGAAGAAAAGGGCATAATCAAGGGTTACCCATAAGCAGCTGACTTGTGATACAGAGGAAAGCGTGATGTCATTTTTAGTGATAGATAGATCAGGTAGGGGGATGAGTAAGATGGAGGAAAGTTGAATAGTTTGTTTTTGGCTTTTATAACATAATGTTACAGTGGGGCAAAAAAGTATTTAGTCAGTCAGCAATAGTGCAAGTTCCACCACTTAAAAAGATGAGAGGCGTCTGTAATATACATCATAGGTAGACCTCAACTATGGGAGACAAACTGAGAAAAAAAAATCCAGAAAATCACATTGTCTGTTTTTTTAACAATTTATTTGCATATTATGGTGGAAAATAAGTATTTGGTCAGAAACAAAATTTCATCTCAATACTTTGTAATATATCTTTGTTGGCAATGACAGAGGTCAAACGTTTTCTGTAAGTCTTCACAAGGTTGCCACACACTGTTGTTGGTATGTTGGCCCATTCCTCCATGCAGATCTCCTCTAGAGCAGTGATGTTTTTGGCTTTTCGCTTGGCAACACCCTCCAAAGGTTTTCTATAGGGTTGAGATCTGGAGTCTGGCTAGGCCACTCCAGGACCTTGAAATGCTTCTTACGAAGCCACTCCTTTGTTGCCCTGGCGGTGTGCTTTGGATCATTGTCATGTTGAAAGACCCAGCCACGTTTCATCTTCAATGCCCTTGCTGATGGAAGGAGGTTTGCACTCAAAATCTCATGATACATGGCCCCATTCATTCTTTCATGTACCCGGATCAGTCGTCCTGGCCCCTTTGCAGAGAAACAGCCCCAAAGCATGATGTTTCCACCACCATGCTTTACAGTAGGTATGGTGTTTGATGGATGCAACTCGGTATTCTTTTTCCTCCAAACACGACAAGTTGTGTTTCTACCAAACAGTTCCAGTTTGGTTTCATCAGACCATAGGACATTCTCCCAAAACTCCTCTAGATCATCCAAATGCTCTCTAGCAAACTTCAGACGGGCCCGGACATGTACTGGCTTAAGCAGTGGGACACGTCTGGCACTGCAGGATCTGAGTCCATGGTGGCGTAGTGTGTTACTTATGGTAGGCCTTGTTACATTCGTCCCAGCTCTCTGTAGTTCATTCACTAGGTCCCTCCGCATAGTTCTGGGATTTTTGCTAACCGTTCTTGTGATCATTCTGACCCCACGGGGTGGGATTTTGCGTGGAGCCCCAGATCGAGGGAGATTATCAGTGGTCTTGTATGTCTTCCATTTTCTAATTATTGCTCCCACTGTTGATTTCTTCACTCCAAGCTGGTTGGCTATTGCAGATTCAGTCTTCCCAGCCTGGTGCAGGGCTACAATTTTGTTTCTGGTGTCCTTTGACAGCTCTTTGGTCTTCACCATAGTGGAGTTTGGAGTCAGACTGTTTGAGGGTGTGCACAGGTGTCTTTTTATACTGATAACAAGTTTAAACAGGTGCCATTACTACAGGTAATAAGTGGAGGAAAGAGGAGACTCTTAAAGAAGAAGTTACAGGTCTGTGAGAGCCAGAAATCTTGATTGTTTGTTTCTGACCAAATACTTATTTTCCACCATAATATGCACATAAATTGTTAAAAAAACAGACAATGTGATTTTCTGGATTTTTTTTTCTCAGTTTGTCTCCCATAGTTGAGGTCTACCTATGATATAAATTACAGACACCTCTCATCTTTTTAAGTGGTGGAACTTGCACTATTGCTGACTGACTAAATACTTTTTTGCACCACTGTATGTTTTTATAACTAAAATGCTAATACATCTTGCTCTTTTGAAGGGTTAAAACTTTTGAGGGGGCTTTCCCAAGATTGAAAAGTATATCATATCCTTTGGAAAGGAATGACTTACTGATCGCTTGGTGTCCTAGTCCCATCTGAATGGATCGGAGGTGGAACATGCACACTTTTGTCATTTATTCTTTAGGGGTTGATGGAGTCCCAGCCGTTGAAGCCTCAACAATCAAAAAATCATAGGCTAATGAAAAACTTTCAACTTTGCTGGTGCCCCTATAAGTGTGGTCACAGCAATATCAATGCACATTAATAATGAAGTCCTCCATTGGTCAAGTTAATCTTCTTCCCATTCTGCCAAATGGTGCGGATCCCAGAAGTTGGAC
Organism: Ranitomeya imitator; assembly: GCF_032444005.1. NCBI lineage: Eukaryota > Metazoa > Chordata > Amphibia > Anura > Dendrobatidae > Ranitomeya > Ranitomeya imitator. The sequence continues at coordinate 677,869,949 of NC_091286.1, forward strand.
AATGATGGATTAATAAGGATCGATCTTTGGCTGATTTCACACATCAGTTTTTTGCCGTGAATTATTTAAAAAAAGGATCCGGCAAAAATTGCCGCCGGATCCGTTTTTCTCTCATAGACTTGTATTAGTGACGGATTCTGCCAGATGGCCTCACATTTCCTCCATTTTTTGCCAGATCCGTCACTGTCCACAAAAAAAATGGACATAGTAACGTTTTTAGTGTCCGTCGAAAAAACGGACAGCAACGGATCCGTCGCTGTCCGTCATTTGCTATAATGGAACCCTATGGTGCCGGATCCGTCAAATGATGGAATCCAAGTAGAGTAGGTATTGGGGTGTGCTCAAAGTCACTGTAGAAGTGAGGTGCTGGTAGAACGGACCGTGGTGATTCCTGAAATAAGTAGCAAAAATTCACCGCACACTCTAATGGAATGATTTGCAACCTTCTGTGGAATTTTATTTTAGACAAAGAAAAAAAGTGCCAAGTTACAAAAATTGGTCCAAAACCCAGTAAAGTAGAGACACCCGACGTTTCGACCCTCCTGGGTCTTAATCACGGGGTTTACTTGGGTTCAAAAGGAATGGGAGCCAGGGTTAGGGAGTAGCCGTATATAAGTTTCCATGCAGATAGTGGTAGGCTGTGATTTAATGGTAACCTTTGGAGGATATGAAATGTACCAGGTAATGATAGTAGGTGTTAGGACTGGCGGAACGCACCAAGAAAGATGATATGGATGCATTCGCAGTCCGGGGTCCACCGTGCAGGTAAAACCTGCTGCTAGTAAATGGCAGACTATATGACGGTACTCAAAAGTATACACACGTGGGTTAACCTCACCCAGTGTGAAGAAAGCGATCCTGTTGCGTCACAGGACCGCGGTACCGCACATAGAGCGCGAGCAAGTGGTCAGCGAACTTAACCCCAACTGGGATTGAAGTCCGATTAGACCCTTGCTGGCACAACACCAAAACTGGGTGTGTAAAGAACCTTCTTAATGTTCTATGAGCACAAGAGTGTGTGCGAAGCTGCACTGACGGACGCCACTATCCACCCAGGCTTGGGTATGGAAAGCGCAAGGCAAGCGCATGGCGCCGTACTGGCGGACACAGCCACAGGACGCTGAGAAGTGTGTAACGTGCAGATGGTTAGTCGGGCGCTAGATAGCTACCATCATCCGCGAGCAGACAACAACACTAGGGAGGGATACTTAGGAGCTTTCATCCTTCGACATACATCCATCTACACACACACAATATAATTGTACACTAGCGCATGGCCGTGCGTAGGTCAGAGGTGACCTTAAGAGGCTTTCAATGGAGGCCTGGTAGAGTCCTGTGCAAAAAAAAGCATATCTAGGACGGTTCTACAGCCTCACGACACCGTTACCACCATTGGCCACCAATGATTGGCACTATTCTGACTATAAGTACGAAACAATACGTATATCTTACAAGATACGGAAAATATATCACATACAAAAAGCAACGCTTTTTATTGCACAGGACTCTACCAGGCCTCCATTCAAAGCTTCTTAAAGTCATCTCTGACCTACTATCATTACCTGGTACATTTCATATCCTCCAAAGGTTACCATTTATTTACAGCCTACCACTATCCGCATGGAAGCTTATATACGGCTATTCCCTAACCCTGGCTCCCATTCCTTTTGAACCCAAGTAAACCCCGTGATTAAGACCCGGGAGGGTCGAAACGTCGAGTGTCTCTACTTTACTGGGTTTTGGACCAATTTTTGTAACTTGCCACTTTTTTTCTTTGTCTAAACTAAAATTCTACAGATGGTTGCAAATCATTCCATTAGAGTGTGGAGTGAATTTTTGCTATTTAAATGATGGAATCCGTCCACGGATTCCGTTTTTTTAACCTAAGCATGCATTTCTCTCTCTCTCTCCGGACCAGCTATTCGGCTCTGGACCGGATAAGCAAGTCAGATGCAGTGAAAAAATGGATCCGTCACATCAGTTTTTCACAATTTGCCATGGATCCGTTTTTTTCAAAATTTGCCGAATTGAGCCTGACAGCAAAGACCCGATGTGTGAAAGCAGCCTTAAGGATAGGTGATAAATTGTTTTCACCTGACAACATTAATATTCAAAATTGTGAATATTGATTCTTCAGATTCCATTTATTTGTTTATGTTTTTGGACGTTTTCCATACTTTCTTTTATTCTAATTTATGTGGAGTAATTGCTTACAAATTTTTCCTCCAACTCAGTTCACTTTCAGGAAAGTTTTAACTTGAGACCTGATCCTTTCGGAGATATTAACCATTATGATAATGAAACAACTTGCCCTTCACGAAAATCACATAAAGCGCGTGCTCTCGACAGGCTCTTAACTAACTGCTTAGACATTCCTCAGACATATCAAGAAGCCAAGTTACATATTAAACATGGTGTAAGGAAATTTTCTTTTCTACTTCTAAGTCTCTGAGACATTCACATGTAGACAGTGCTGGGATACACGTGGAAAACTTTTTTTATTTTTTTACTCTGCTGTAGGGGTTGAAGGAATGGTGTATGTACCTGTCAGATTGGTTACCGTACATTTTGTTGGAGGGTGATATTTTAGGTTTTGTTTTTTTTAGATGTATATGAAACATTTAGGAAATCTATTTTAGCCATTCATCAAAGCTAATCCTTTTCATTTCCTGTATTGAAGGGGTACATGTAATTTGTCTGTAGTTGATACCCTAAAGAATGCAGCATCATTTTTGACAATCATTTTTCTGATCTCCCAATTTTCTTGCAGTCAGTGGCATAACTTGAGCTTCATGGGCCTCATTGCAAAATTTGGATCTGGCCTTCCTTCCTTCGCATGTTAGTCAAATGTAAGGGTTCTTGTAGTATTCTAAATCCTATAAGGACATACATTCTGTTCCCTTCCCCCATTATGTAAAAACTTCCCCTATCCTGTGCTAATGTAACTCATCCTGGGCCCCTACCATGTATATAAAAAAGGATATTGGGGTATGTCAAAAGGAAAATAAAAGTCAAAGATGCTCTAGGATATTTACATGATACAAAGGGAGAAGTGGTAAAAAATTATGTTGAGAAGGCCGAACTTTTAAATTCCTATTTTTCATCTGTGTTTTCTAAGAAAGCAATTGGAACATCAACTGATCTTCATGGTCCACACTCTCTATTAACAGAGAATTTAAATTGCCTGGTCCAAATGAATTACGTCTTAGGGTACTAAGAGTTAGAGGAAATTGCAGAACCACTAGTCAGAATATTTGAAAACTCCTGAAGAACAGGAGAACTCCCAGATAATTGGAGAAAAACAAATGTTTTCCCTATCCACAAAGAAGACAGAGCCAGGAAATTACAGGTCAGTGAGTCTTACTTCTATACCAGGAAAGATGTTTGAACAAATCATTAAACAGCATGTATGTAAGTACTTGGATAAGAATACAGTAAATAACCAAAGCTAGCATGGGTTTGTAGCAAACAAGTCATGCCAGACTAATCTAATTTCTTTCTATGATGGAATCCCTAACTGGGTGGATCAGGGAAATGCGGTAGATATAGTAAATCTCAACTTCAGCAAAAGCATTTTATAAAGTATCTCATACTCTCCTTATTGAAACAATGACCAAGTATGGGATTGACAATACTGTGGTTAGGTGGATTCATAACTAGCTCAGTGATCGTACTCAAAGAGTGGTAATAAATAGTTGCACATCCAATTGGCTGGTTACAAGTGTGGTACCACAAGGCTTTGTTGGTGCTCCAGTTTTATTCAACATTTTTATAAATGATCTAGATAAGAGAACTGAAGGAAAATTTGCAGACGATGCAAAGCTAGGAAGACAGAGAAAGGATTCATGAGGATCTTGATAAGCTTGAACAAAGAGCAGTGACTAATAGAATGGTATTTAACAAGGAGGAATCCAAGATTCTACATCTGGGCAAGAAAAACTAAAATTACATCTACAGAATAGGAGGAATAGAACTATGGTTCGGACAAAATATTTTGGTGCCCTAGGCAGATGAAGCCAGTGGTGCCTGCCCCCCCCAAAGCAAAGGAATGGTTCAGAGACTAAGGCAACAGGATCACTCATTTATTATGCTTTCCTTATATAGCGCTATCTTATTCAGCAGCGATTTACAGATATTATCATTGCTGTCCCCATTGGGGCTCACAATCTAAATTCCCTATCGGTAAGTCTTTGGAGTGTGGGAAGAAACTGGAGAAAAACCATGCAAACAGAGGGAGAACATACAACCTTCTTGCAGATGTTGTCTTTGGTCGGATTTGAACTCAGGACCTGAGAGCTGCAAAGCTGCAGTGCTAACGACTGAGCCACCATGCTGCTCTTATGCCCCTAATGCACATCTCCCCCTCCGATGGGTTAGGTAGAAAACTATGTTGACCACTTTTATTACAATTTATACTTTTTTCACCAAAAAATGTTATCAAAAGTAAAAAAGAAGTGGTGCACTTTAGGGATGTGACTTATCAAGGAGTGCAATTTCAAAGTTAGATACTGTTAGGACTGGCGGAACGCACCAAGTATAAGATGTAATGGTATTAGGTGCGTTCGCCGTCCGAGGTCCACCGTGCAGGTGAAAACCCTGCTGCTAGTAGAGACGGACGATATGGCGGTACAATATGAATACACACTTGGGTTAACTTCACCCATGTGAAGGAAGCGAACCCTGTTGAGTCACAGGGCCGCGGTACCGCACCAAGAGAATATATTTAGAGGCACGAGAGTGCGTGCGGTGCCGCACTGGCGGATGCCACTAACCACCCAGGCTTGGGTCAGGAAAGCGCAGAGAAAGCGCACAGCGACGCACTGGCGGTCACAGCAACTGGACGCTGTTATGTGTGTTTCGTGCTGATGGCTAGTCGGGCGCTAGATAGCTACCATCATCCGCAAACAGTCAACAACACTAGGGAGGGATATTTAGGAGCTTTCATCCTTCGACATACATCCATCTACACACACACATAATATCAAAGACAATACTAGCACATGGCCGTGCGGCCATGCGAGGCTTAAATAGCTGCAGCATGTTTAGGACCTTTCAAAGAAGGACCAATGGAGTGCTGCAGCACCTGAGCATGTGACCCTGGATCTCCACTGAGAGATCTCGCCCTGGGCATGCTCAGAGTGCAAAGCAGGATTTAGTCCTAGCAGCTACAAGGACCTTAGCTGCAGTATCTGATCATGTGACCCTCGATCTCCACTGAGAGATCTTACTCTGGGCATGCTCAGAATGTGAATAGCAGGACTTAGCCCCAGAAGCATCCGCTCGCCGCTGCCCAGCACTGACTTCAATGGGAGAAGCAGGAAACACAGCAGTAACTCTTAGCACAGAGTCAGACTGAGCAAGACGCTGGGATCGACGTCTCCGCTGAGCAAGCTCCACTGCGGCAGGAGAAGAAAGGGAGACCGCAGCGGAGATGGCCCGAGATTCCCCCTGTGCAGAGGCAGGATCTCGACCCCTAACAGATACATAATCAATAATTTTTTCTGACCATTTACATAATACAGGTGAAAAAATAGTGATATTCACCCCTGATGTCCTATATATTAAATGTAGAACCCAAGGATAGTTATGTAAACTAATAAAGTATGACCTGAATTGGGGCAGTTTGGATTCAATTAAGGTATCAAGTATTTGGTAAAAATTAACAGCCCCAATTATAAATATTTATTATAAATAAAGGAATCCGTCTAACGGTTTTTGCATCCATCATGCGACAGGTACAGCTTGCACGAAACTGATAGTGGTTCTTGTGACATATGCATGTAGTGATGGTTGTTCTGGTGCTGTATTCATGTACTGAAGGTAATTCAGGTGATATGTTCATCACCAGAACCATCATCAGTGCATGAATTTGAAGCCAAAATCATCATCAGCACATAATTAGAGCACCAGAGTCATCAGTAGTACATCAATATGTCACTAGAAACATCATTAATATATAATCACAGCTCTAGAACCACAATCAGTACATGTGTGTCACCAAAATCATATCATTACATGAATATGTTATCATAACTAACATCAGTACATGAATATGTCAGCTGAACCACCGTTAATACATGAATACATCAACATCATTAGTACTTGACTACATTACCAAAACCACTATCAGTGAATTAATACGTTACCAGAACCTCCATCAGTATATGAATACATCACCAGAACCACCATAAATACATTATTGCATTACCAGATCCAAGAGTACTTGAATACAAGAACTAAACTTAGTAAAACTATCAATTGTAATATCAAGTCAGACTCAGCACCATAAACAATTGTTTTGCATGAACTTACAACCGTACAACTCCCAGTATATCCTTAACAATGGTAAGGAGATACTGGGAGTTGTTATTAGCAGCCATCATCAGACTACAGACCATACAGGAACCACAGTACTGGTGAGAATTAGTCAGTATGACAAATAAACATTTAAATCGAGGTACCTCATAGATTACATCTTACAGTCATCTCTTTTTTGTAATCTCCATCTTGTCTAGATGCCATGATGACTTTTCACACTCACAGCTGTTCTCTGCAGACCTCCCTATTCTACGGTCTTTTGCATCACACCCCGAAAAAGTGCCCTTAAAAATAAGAATGTTATTAAAATGACTTCTGCATAAAAATATGTGCCCATATTATGGCCCTAAATAAGCCTCCTATGATATATGACTTCCACACTGTCTACCATTATCTGCTATAACCACCACACAATCCACCCTAATGAACCACTGCCTATACCATGGCTGTCCCCTCTCTAATTTTCCATGACACTTTCTATATCTCCACACTGTTCCCCCACTATGCTAACCACTCTCCATATTGTGCCTCCATTTCACACTGTCCCCTCTCCATATCCATTCTGTGCCCCTTTTCACACTTTGCCCTCCTACTGCTCACCATGCTTCCCTCTTCAAATTGCAACCACTCCTTACACTGTCCCTCTACACTGCATAATGGTCACCACATCCACCCATACGGTATGATTTTCACTGCAACCCCCAAATACATAGTATGGTCACCACCACAGCCCCCCATTCATAAGATGATGTCCATCACAGACCCCCATAAATAGTATGATGTCCAAACCAGCTCCCATGTATACTATGATGATCTCGACAACACCCCATATAATATTATGGCCAACAAACAACACCCCAAGCAGTATGATAATCACCACAGCACCCTACTTAGCATGGTCACCGCATCCCCTAGTATAGTTCCATATACAGTATGGTCACCACAGCTCCTCATATACTTTGCTGTCTCCCCTTCCCAGCCCCTCATTTCATGGCCCAAACGTGCATCCCTCCTTTTATGGCCCCCGTACAGGTCCTCATTTTATGGCACCCACGCAAAGCCTCTCATATATCCCCCTTCACTGCCCCTCATTTTATGCCCCCCTGCAATGCCCCTCATTTCATTCATCCCTTCTGCACAGCCCCTCAGCTTATTCCCCATCTGCACAGCCTGTCAGTTTATTGACCCCCATCTGCCCATCCCCTAACTTTATTCTCCCATTTACACAGCCCCTCAGTTTATTACACCATCTGTACAGACCCACATTTTATCCCTCCTCTGCACAGCCCATCGGTTTATTTTTCCCATCTGCACAGACCCTAAGCTTACTCCCCCATCTGCACAGCCCCTCGGTTTACTAACCCCATCTGCATACCCTCATTTTATTCCCCCTCTGCACAGCCCCTCAGTTTACTCCCCCATCTGCACAGCCCCTCAGTTTACTCCCCCCATCTGCACACCCTCATTTTATTCCCCCTTTGCACAGCCCCTCAGTTTACTCCCCCATCTGCACAGACCTTCAGTTTACTCCCCCATCTGCACACCCTTATTTCATTTCCCCATGCACAGCCCCTCATTTTATTCACCCCTTCTGCACAGCCCCTCAGCTTATTCCTCATCTGCACAGCCTGTCAGTTTAGTGACCCCATCTGCCCATCCCCTAATTTTATTCCCATCTGCACAGCCCCTCATTTTATTCCCCCAATCTGCACAGAACCTTATTTTATTTCCCGATATACACAGCACCTCATCTTATCTTATAGCCCCTCAGCTTATTCCCCTCATCTGCACAGCACCTCATTTTCTCCACAACTGCACAACCTATCAGTTTATTCTCCCCATCTGCACAGCACTTCTGTTTATTCACCCACATTGGCACTGCACCTTCATTTTATGACCGCTCTGCCCAGCCCCTCAGCTTATTCCTCCATCTGCACAGTCCCTCAGTTTATTCCACCCTCTTCACAGCCCTCCAGTTTATTGCCACCATCTGCAAAGCCCTTCAGATTATTCCCCAGCTGCATATCCCATCATTTTATCCCTCCCTCTGCCAAGCCCCTCAGTTTATTCCTCATCTACACAACCCCTTGTTTTATCCCCCTCTACACAGCCCCTCACCGTATTCCCCATCTGCAAAGCCCATCAGTTAATTTTTCCCATCTGCACAGCCCGTTAGTTTATTACCCCATCTCCACAGTCCTACATTTTATCCCTCCATCAGCACAACTCCTCATCTCATTTTATTCCCTCATCAGCACAGCCTTTCTCTTTATTTTATCTCCCATCAGCACAAACCCTCCCTCATTTTATTCCCCCATCAGCACAGCCCCTCCACTCATTGTATTCCTCCCCACAGCACAGTGCCTCCACTCATTTTATTCCCCCCAAAAGTACAGCCCCTAGACTCATTTTATTCACCCCATCAGCACAGCCCCTCCAATAATTTTATTCCCCCTCATCAGTACAGACCGTCCCCTCATTTTATCCCCCAATCCGCACAGCCCCTTGGCTATACTAATAGATCACAGACTGCACATGAGTCAACAGTGTGATGCAGCAGCAAAAAAGGTAAACCATTATGGGATGTATTAAGAAAAGAGAACAAGCCGACCATAAAGTCCAAAATGTAACACAATAAAAAAAGTCAATAATTTTATTAATGGTTGATAGGTAAAAATTAACAAAAGAACATAACGGTGTACACAAAATTGAATTAAAAACAAGGTCGAATACCCAGTGATCACAGTCAATGAAGCAAATCCAAGATAAAATAAGGAGTGCCAATCAATATGGAATAGATATGTAAAAAAATCACAGTGACGATGGTATAAATAAGTTATTTAAATACAATAATACGATGTATATATCATTATATATAAATTGTATATTTATAAAGTGCAAGTGCGGAACAACTCAAAGAATGTCACCATATATACATAAGATGTTAATGTATGTGATACTGCAAAAAGATGTTGCAAAAAGACCGGCACAATATAATAGCAATAGCTATGGATATCAAAGACAGAACATGAGTAAACATGTATAAAGCATATCCAACAATGGAGAAAGTAATACTCACTAAGATTTTAGACGTCTCCCTTTCCTGGAGGCCTTCCTCCCCAACGCTGATGCCTTCGTCAGTGCACTTGCATTTCATGAATATACAATAATTTGCTTTATAATAATTCCCCCGTGGCTCCTTTAATAATGTCCCTCCTTAACCTTTTATAATTACCCTGTACTTCCTTATGATAATAAAAAATATCCCCTGTGCTTTCTTATATTAATAATTAATAATGACTCCATGCTTCCCCTAAAATTATAACAATCCCCCATTGTGCCTTGTTAAAATTATGACCCTCAGTGCCTCTTTATTGTAGTAAGGCTCCGGGAGCGTATATCGATATAACCGGCGCCCAATAGAAAAAGTCCTATCACTTCTCAGTCAAAGAAAAGTATGTCTCCCAAATTTTTAAGAAGTGTAAAAGGAAATGTATGGCAGCAGTTATACAGTTATTTTGCCCCTACTAAAGACCATAAGTGGTTTCACTCACTATGATAGTCCTTTCATGACCCCCGTAGAGTATTATTCCCCCACAAAATATGATGACCCCTCACAGTATGATTTCCCCACAAACCTTACACAAAGAATGATGCCCCACAGCATCCCACACAGTAAGATTGTCACCACAGCCTCCCATACAATATGGTAAACACCACAGCCCCCAATATACAGTATGAGAGGCAACAGAGACCCCCACACAGTATGATGGCCACCACGGGCACCTATATAAAGTGTGATGTTCATGAAAGCCCCCTGAACAGTATGAGGACCCACAGCCCATACAGTACGATGTCCCCAATAAGCATCCCATACAGTATTATGGTCAACACAGCCCCCAACAAAATATAATGTGCCCCATAGACCTCCAGACAGTAAAATGTCCACCAAAACCACTCTACACAGTAACATGGTCCCCCACAGCCACCCCACACATTATGATAGGCCCCCCATACACCCTGAAGATCCTCATAGCCCCAATACTGTATGATGGTCCCCCCATAGTCCCCTATATAGTATGATGTTCCACATCACAGTCCCCTATGTGGTATGATGGTCCACCTCACAGTCTCCATATAGTATGATGGTCTCTCCAACAGCCCCCTATATAGTATTATGGCCCCCCAATACACCCCCATATAGTATGATGGTACACCTCACAGCCCCTATATAGTATGTTTCACATCATAGCCCCATATATAGTATGATGGTCCACATCACAGCCCCCTATACAGTATGATGGTCTCCCCAACACACCCCCATTTAGTATGATGATACACCCAACAGCTCCTTATATATTTTGATGGTACCCCTCACAGCCCCATATAGTATGATTGGTCACCTCAAAGCACCCTATATAGTATGACAGTCCACCTCAAAGTCCCCCATATTATATGATGGTTCTCTCAACAGTCACTAATGTAGTATGATGATCCCAATAGTACACTATATAGTATGGTTGTCCATCCCACAGCCCCTTATATCCTCTGATGGTCCAACTTACAGAGCACTATATAGAGTGATGGTCCCCCACAACCACTCCAAAAATAAAAAGTTCCTATACTCACCTAATCCAGACATCTCATCCTCTGCAGCATCTGACTCCCCTTTTATCCACTTTTGCAGGGGATGCTGGAGGCGAGATGCAGTGACGTCATTGCACTGGCGACGTCCCCTGTTGGGGCTGGTCTGCTGGTGTAAGTGACGGAGACATCGATTTTGTGCTCCATTACAACTGTTAATAGTATGGGCATCTTGATTATGCAGATTCTGATAACAATGTAGCAGACAAGGCGGCCCATGACCAGGCAGGCCCTTCTGGTATTTGCCAGAATTGACAGTTGGCCAGTCCGATCCTGTGTGTCCCTCACTGTTGGACTATCCTAATATCTCATATGTACCCCTTCCTGGTATATATGTCCCACCTCCTGCTATAGATGTCCCCCATCCTTGGACGCAAATTCAGCTGAAATATGCACTGGTGTTAGTGGACCCACCTCCTGCACAGGCCCAGCCATGATCGCACACTCTGTGATCATGATCGTTATGCCCCTGTTTGTAGTAGTTGTTACTTCCCTTCCCCAATGCATCTCATTAAGGAGAGAGAGTAACTAAGTGAAAACACACAAAGAACAATGAAAGTATGAGATCTGAATTCATGATGCCAATGATAGTAAAATAAGTATTTAGAATTACCTGCGGTTTCTTAATCCTTTTCCCGTAGCTAGAAACATCTTTTAAGATGTATGATTTATTAAAATGATAAAGACTTTTCTGAAAACATTTCTGTGAATCTATGCCAGCCAACTTTGACGTCTTTCTGTTCCTCCAAGATGTAGTCAGTAACAGCAGCCATTTCAGTAGCTATGGATCTCTTACATGCAGTGGCGCATCCATAATAATAGGTGCAAGGGTAGCATTTGCACCCAAGCTCTGGAGCCTAGGGAGCCCACAAAGGTCCTGTTGGCCCATATGAAAAGACTATTAATATTAGAGACCTGTTGTTATGGGACCTGCTGGAAATTTTGCATTGTGGACCACCAGCTTCAACTTACGTGATTGTTTATATGATTACAAGGTCACCTTCTCCCTTTTTTACCTACCTTCTCCATGTGATGTCTCCTGTTAGGAATTTACATAAAATTTAATGTAGCCTGTACACAGAGATGATCGATTCTTTTGAAATTTGAAATTTTCCTGTATTGTTGAGTGTTTCAAAGAAGTGTCAATCGGTCTCTTCAACATCCGTAGTTACAAGCGGACCACCTTGCTGAGTCATCACCATCTGACCATGCCGCTTGGCATCTGCTCTTTTGGACTGAGGAAGGTTTTGAGGATCCACCTCAGCAGGTGAGATATAACAGAAATGATAATTTTCTGAGTATGTTATAGTTATTAGTACAGTAAGGAAAATAACACAATGATTTAAAGAAAAAATTAAATGACATATTTTCTAGTAACTCTAGTAATTTCCCCAACAAGGTAGATACGTGTCTCGATAAGCCTCACCCTCGCACACTCGGAGCTGGAGAATCACTTTGATGTCATTTCTCGCCTCAGCCAGTGTGATCTACTGCCAAAATCTCTGAATACTTGTTTTTATATTTCTGTCCATTCTGACAGAACGACTCACATGAATCTTACACATATATTGTTTATGAAGATCCGATGATACTGATCTGAGAGCGCGTACGCTGGAAGCGATCCAAACACACTCAATCTAAATAACGATAATTAAGACCACTGCATTGATCTCCAGCCAAACTCCACTGTATCAAGATGACTATTTTATTATTTCAGCTTTATAAATTGAATTATGTAAATTGCTTCTTATCTCAAATTTCCAATAAAATGATGAAGAGTTAAAGTCTACTTAAAGAGTCTTTTTTTTTTTAGCAAATTTTGCAGTCCAAACAGTTTTTATTATTAGAAATTTGGAAATGTTTTTTTTCCAAACTCTAAAAATAATTAGAAAGGAGTAAAGCTCTAACAGATTAATGAAATGCTAAAATTTGATTTGTGGTTTAACTAATTAGTTCACAATGCATTTATTAATTAGAAGATATTTCTCAGGATCAACTGATCGCCACATGATCAGTTGACATCTCCGTAGGGATTTCCCGCACAGTGGCCAATGCTGGGGAATTGTTGTATTACATAATGCTAGAGATGAGATAATATATTTGAGTGGAATTGAATTCTGCTTGAATCTTACAAAAATAATAGCAAAAGCCCAAAATGGAAAAAAAAATCTGGTTTTTTCCAACATGCTCACAACCCAGTGGGGGAGCCTCCAAGGGAGAAATTATCTAGAAAGTACACGTAGGATACTCCCGCAAACTAGATACATAGAAAAAATACTGGAGTATATGTCCATATTTAAACAAGTTACAAGTTTATTATGTCATAATTCACAAAACATAAATATATACAAATTAGTTCATATACTGTAAATACACAAGATAACAACTAATTCAGTCAAGGAAAAACTGGGTAGCACAGACTAAAAGGCAGTGTGGGTCACACCCAATGCCGTAACCAGATAACAATAAAGTGCCTAGTGCAAATATGGGCAGACAGAAACACGGGGGTATATTTAATCCATGTGAAAAGGTCACTTGGCCCTATATAGAGGCTCAAAAAATCTAAGGAGAGACAATCATTCCCACCCCGAGTTCTTACCCATACACTGGCATCAAGGAGGATCCACACCGTAGCCCCAACGCGCGTTTCGCGTCAGCTTCTAATGATAGAAATGTTCCAATATATTTGAGTGGAATTGAATTCTGCTTGAATCTTACAAAAAGCATCGTCCGCCAAAATGCAGTTTCCTAGTCATTTGCTTCCTAGCGGATTCAGCAAAATGGCATCCACTGGTCACCATTTTTTGTAAAGGGCCATCATAAGCTTAAAAAAAAAATCCTTGTGCTCACTTTTCCACTCACTTCTCCAGCTCTTCTGCTTCTCACCATCACCTGATTGGTCCACCTTCTGATTGCCGCGGCTCGTGCTGAATCCCCCCGCGCAAGGTAATCGAGCATGACATGACCTTACGAGAGCTTGTTCTACCTCCAGTTGCTGATTTCTATCCCTTCTAATAAGGAGTAATAGTCTACTTATACATTCATCATACCGCCATCCCCATGCGATGCAAGTTCTGATGGGTTTTTATGGCAGCATAGGGCATTACTGAAAGCCCCCATTACTGCCATGTTGGTACCCTCATTACATGCCTGGGCTTTCTTAGACATCAGTAATCTCTAGTGTTGAGCGATACCTTCCGATATCGGAAAGTATCGGTATCGGTTTGGATCGGCCGATATTCAAAAAATATCGGATATCGCCGATACCGATACCCGATCCCAATGCAAGTCAATGGGACCAAAATATCGGAATTAAAATAAACCCTTTCTTTCCTTGTAGGTTCATTCTACCTGAAGGAAAACAACTAAGAATAATGTAGGATGTATGGGGGAGGTGGCGGAGACATTAAAGGCAATGAGGATTAGTCCAATCAAATAGAATAGCATGTTTTTTTTTTTTTTTTAAAGAAGTTCGGATTGAAAAAGATATTGAGTATGTAAATTTTTTTTATTTTGTCAGATATTGATGTTTCACTATTCCACGCCCTTCCCCTTCTTTTTTTTCTTTTTTTTTTTTTTCTTTTCCCACACTTTCATCTTCATCATCATCAGCATCCTTGACATCAACTTCTTCACCTTATTCATCTTCTTCTTCATCTTCTACCTATTTTTTTTTTTATTACATTCTTCATATTCATTTTCTTCAACTATTATTATTCTTCCTATTCTACATATTCTTTTTATTCCACTGTTATTATTCTTCCTATTCTACTTCTTCATCATATTCTCATTTGTGACAGGCATTCCCGTAGTTGTTATCTATAAAAGTTGGAAGATTACACCTTCCGTTCTGCCAGTCACAAAAGTTACATTTGTCCGCGTTCAGTTTGGCCTGCAGCATCAGGCTTTATCCAGGGGCACCACGAGGAGGAACGGACTCACCCCCATACACTGCTTAGTCTTCTTCTGCATATAATTTAGATAATATCTTTTGCTCTGATATTAAGTCTTATGCTTAATGTTCTTCTGCTCTTTGTTCTGCAGCCTCTTGTTCTTCTGCTTCTCGGTCTTCCATGTTGTCGTCTCCAGGGTCTTCGTCTCCAGTGTCGTCATCTCCGCCGTCGTCGTCTCAGCCGTCGTCGTCTCCGCCGTCGTCGTCGTCGTCATCGGGGTGGTCTTCCGGGTCGTCGTCATCGGGGTGGTCTTCCGGGTTGTCGACGTTAGGGTCTTCAACTTGGAAATGTAGCAGAAGGTACAAGAAGGCTGAGAAAATGCCAAGAACCAGCTGATGGAACTGGAACTCGGATGGCTACCCGAAGGTTCAAGAGCCTATGGAACTACCGAGGACCAGCTGACGTTACTGGAACCCGGTTACTAAGCAGGAGGTACCCGTGCTAAAAAGCACTACCAAGGACCGCCTGACGTTGGCGGAACTCGGATACCCAGAAGGAGGCACCTAAGCCAAAGGCTCTGCCCGGAACCAGATGACGTTACTGGAACCAGGATGGGGAGCAGAAGGTACAAGAGCAAAAGACACTGCCGAGAACCAGCTGACGGTACTGGAACCCGGATGGGTAGCCGAATGTCCAAGAGCCAATGGAACTACCAAGGACCAGCTGACGTTACTGGAACCCGGTTACTAAGCAGGAGGTACCCGTGCCTGAAAGCACTACCAAGGACCACCTGACATTGGTGGAACTTGGATACCCAGAAGGAGGCACCTAAGCCAAAGGCTCTGCCCGGAACCAGCTGACGGTACTGGAACCAGGATGGGGAGCAGAAGGTACAAGAGCAAAAGACACTGCCGAGAACCAGCTGACGGTGCTGGAACCAGGTGGTGGACCCCAAGGCCCACAGGAGAGGAGAGAACAGCTAGGCCGCGAGGCAGCCGCAGTTACCGAACCCCAACAGTCCTACAGGGGGAGCTGGGCCTACTGGCACTACAGAACCAGCCTTGACTACCAGTTCACGCAGCCCACATAGGAAGCTCCTAAACTGGAGGCACCCTGGAGTTGGCTAACTCGACCGCCCCACGACGGGGCAAGCATAGGCGTCTCAGTGAAGTTGACACAACCCGGAAACAGCTGACGGTGCTGAAACCAGGCTTGGCACGAGGGAGTACCTGTGACAAGAACACTGCCGAGAACCAGCTGGCGGTGCTGGAACCCGGATGCGTTGCCCCAGTGTGCAAGAGCCAATGGCACGACCGAGGACCAGCTGACGGTGCTGGAACCCGGTTACTAAGCTGTAGGTGCCCGCGCTTAAAAGCACTACCAAGGACCGCCTGGCGTTGGCGGAACTCGGATACCCAGGAGGAGGCACCTTAGCCAAAGGCTCGGCCCGGAACCAGCTGACGGTGCTGGAACCAGGTGGTGGACCCCAAGGCCCACAGGAGAGGAGAGAACAGCTAGGCCGCGAGGCAGCCGCAGTTACCGAACCCCAACAGTCCTACAGGGGGAGCTGGGCCTACTGGCACTACAGAACCAGCCTTGACTACCAGTTCACGCAGCCCACATAGAAAGCTCCTAAACTGGAGGCACCCTGGAGTTGGCTAACTCGACCGCCCCACGACGGGGCAAGCATAGGCGTCTCAGTGAAGTTGACACAACCCGGAAACAGCTGACGGTGCTGAAACCAGGCTTGGCACGAGGGAGTACCTGTGACAAGAACACTGCCGAGAACCAGCTGGCGGTGCTGGAACCCGGATGCGTTGCCCCAGTGTGCAAGAGCCAATGGCACGACCGAGGACCAGCTGACGGTGCTGGAACCCGGTTACTAAGCTGTAGGTGCCCGCGCTTAAAAGCACTACCAAGGACCGCCTGGCGTTGGCGGAACTCGGATACCCAGGAGGAGGCACCTAAGCCAAAGGCTCGGCCCGGAACCAGCTGACGGTGCTGGAACCAGGTGGTGGACCCCAAGGCCCACAGGAGAGGAGAGAACAGCTAGGCCGCGAGGCAGCCGCAGTTACCGAACCCCAACAGTCCTACAGGGGGAGCTGGGCCTACTGGCACTACAGAACCAGCCTTGACTACCAGTTCACGCAGCCCACATAGGAAGCTCCTAAACTGGAGGCACCCTGGAGTTGGCTAACTCGACCGCCCCACGACGGGGCAAGCATAGGCGTCTCAGTGAAGTTGACACAACCCGGAAACAGCTGACGGTGCTGAAACCAGGCTTGGCACGAGGGAGTACCTGTGACAAGAACACTGCCGAGAACCAGCTGGCGGTGCTGGAACCCGGATGCGTTGCCCCAGTGTGCAAGAGCCAATGGCACGACCGAGGACCAGCTGACGGTGCTGGAACCCGGTTACTAAGCTGTAGGTGCCCGCGCTTAAAAGCACTACCAAGGACCGCCTGGCGTTGGCGGAACTCGGATACCCAGGAGGAGGCACCTAAGCCAAAGGCTCGGCCCGGAACCAGCTGACGGTGCTGGAACCAGGTGGTGGACCCGAAGGCCCACAGGAGAGGAGAGAACAGCTAGGCCGCGAGGCAGCCGCAGTTACCGAACCCCAACAGTCCTACAGGGGGAGCTGGGCCTACTGGCACTACAGAACCAGCCTTGACTACCAGTTCACGCAGCCCACATAGGAAGCTCCTAAACTGGAGGCACCCTGGAGTTGGCTAACTCGACCGCCCCACGACGGGGCAAGCATAGGCGTCTCAGTGAAGTTGACACAACCCGGAAACAGCTGACGGTGCTGAAACCAGGCTTGGCACGAGGGAGTACCTGTGACAAGAACACTGCCGAGAACCAGCTGGCGGTGCTGGAACCCGGATGCGTTGCCCCAGTGTGCAAGAGCCAATGGCACGACCGAGGACCAGCTGACGGTGCTGGAACCCGGTTACTAAGCTGTAGGTGCCCGCGCTTAAAAGCACTACCAAGGACCGCCTGGCGTTGGCGGAACTCGGATACCCAGGAGGAGGCAACTAAGCCAAAGGCTCGGCCCGGAACCAGCTGACGGTGCTGGAACCAGGTGGTGGACCCGAAGGCCCACAGGAGAGGAGAGAACAGCTAGGCCGCGAGGCAGCCGCAGTTACCGAACCCCAACAGTCCTACAGGGGGAGCTGGGCCTACTGGCACTACAGAACCAGCCTTGACTACCAGTTCACGCAGCCCACATAGGAAGCTCCTAAACTGGAGGCACCCTGGAGTTGGCTAACTCGACCGCCCCACGACGGGGCAAGCATAGGCGTCTCAGTGAAGTTGACACAACCCGGAAACAGCTGACGGTGCTGAAACCAGGCTTGGCACGAGGGAGTACCTGTGACAAGAACACTGCCGAGAACCAGCTGGCGGTGCTGGAACCCGGATGCGTTGCCCCAGTGTGCAAGAGCCAATGGCACGACCGAGGACCAGCTGACGGTGCTGGAACCCGGTTACTAAGCTGTAGGTGCCCGCGCTTAAAAGCACTACCAAGGACCGCCTGGCGTTGGCGGAACTCGGATACCCAGGAGGAGGCACCTTAGCCAAAGGCTCGGCCCGGAACCAGCTGACGGTGCTGGAACCAGGTGGTGGACCCCAAGGCCCACAGGAGAGGAGAGAACAGCTAGGCCGCGAGGCAGCCGCAGTTACCGAACCCCAACAGTCCTACAGGGGGAGCTGGGCCTACTGGCACTACAGAACCAGCCTTGACTACCAGTTCACGCAGCCCACATAGGAAGCTCCTAAACTGGAGGCACCCTGGAGTTGGCTAACTCGACCGCCCCACGACGGGGCAAGCATAGGCGTCTCAGTGAAGTTGACACAACCCAGAAACAGCTGACGGTGCTGAAACCAGGCTTGGCACGAGGGAGTACCTGTGACAAGAACACTGCCGAGAACCAGCTGGCGGTGCTGGAACCCGGATGCGTTGCCCCAGTGTGCAAGAGCCAATGGCACGACCGAGGACCAGCTGACGGTGCTGGAACCCGGTTACTAAGCTGTAGGTGCCCGCGCTTAAAAGCACTACCAAGGACCGCCTGGCGTTGGCGGAACTCGGATACCCAGGAGGAGGCACCTTAGCCAAAGGCTCGGCCCGGAACCAGCTGACGGTGCTGGAACCAGGTGGTGGACCCCAAGGCCCACAGGAGAGGAGAGAACAGCTAGGCCGCGAGGCAGCCGCAGTTACCGAACCCCAACAGTCCTACAGGGGGAGCTGGGCCTACTGGCACTACAGAACCAGCCTTGACTACCAGTTCACGCAGCCCACATAGGAAGCTCCTAAACTGGAGGCACCCTGGAGTTGGCTAACTCGACCGCCCCACGACGGGGCAAGCATAGGCGTCTCAGTGAAGTTGACACAACCCGGAAACAGCTGACGGTGCTGAAACCAGGCTTGGCACGAGGGAGTACCTGTGACAAGAACACTGCCGAGAACCAGCTGGCGGTGCTGGAACCCGGATGCGTTGCCCCAGTGTGCAAGAGCCAATGGCACGACCGAGGACCAGCTGACGGTGCTGGAACCCGGTTACTAAGCTGTAGGTGCCCGCGCTTAAAAGCACTACCAAGGACCGCCTGGCGTTGGCGGAACTCGGATACCCAGGAGGAGGCACCTTAGCCAAAGGCTCGGCCCGGAACCAGCTGACGGTGCTGGAACCAGGTGGTGGACCCCAAGGCCCACAGGAGAGGAGAGAACAGCTAGGCCGCGAGGCAGCCGCAGTTACCGAACCCCAACAGTCCTACAGGGGGAGCTGGGCCTACTGGCACTACAGAACCAGCCTTGACTACCAGTTCACGCAGCCCACATAGGAAGCTCCTAAACTGGAGGCACCCTGGAGTTGGCTAACTCGACCGCCCCACGACGGGGCAAGCATAGGCGTCTCAGTGAAGTTGACACAACCCGGAAACAGCTGACGGTGCTGAAACCAGGCTTGGCACGAGGGAGTACCTGTGACAAGAACACTGCCGAGAACCAGCTGGCGGTGCTGGAACCCGGATGCGTTGCCCCAGTGTGCAAGAGCCAATGGCACGACCGAGGACCAGCTGACGGTGCTGGAACCCGGTTACTAAGCTGTAGGTGCCCGCGCTTAAAAGCACTACCAAGGACCGCCTGGCGTTGGCGGAACTCGGATACCCAGGAGGAGGCACCTTAGCCAAAGGCTCAGCCCGGAACCAGCTGACGGTGCTGGAACCAGGTGGTGGACCCCAAGGCCCACAGGAGAGGAGAGAACAGCTAGGCCGCGAGGCAGCCGCAGTTACCGAACCCCAACAGTCCTACAGGGGGAGCTGGGCCTACTGGCACTACAGAACCAGCCTTGACTACCAGTTCACGCAGCCCACATAGGAAGCTCCTAAACTGGAGGCACCCTGGAGTTGGCTAACTCGACCGCCCCACGACGGGGCAAGCATAGGCGTCTCAGTGAAGTTGACACAACCCGGAAACAGCTGACGGTGCTGAAACCAGGCTTGGCACGAGGGAGTACCTGTGACAAGAACACTGCCGAGAACCAGCTGGCGGTGCTGGAACCCGGATGCGTTGCCTTGCCTATTAAAGATTGTCTTCCTAGAGCCCCAACTAGCGGTGTTGGAGCAAAGGGTAAGCAGGGGGAGATGAGTGTAGGCCGAAGCCTGCACTGGAGGCAGCTTTGTGTCTGCGTTGCGTTTGCAGGACACTTTGCCGGCTACACACTGGGGGAACAGCTGGCGTTGCTGAACCCCACTAACACAATGGCGTGTGTTTTTATCTGTGCAGCTAGCACTTGCGGGCAAAAACTTGCGATGTTAGAGCCCGTGTTGAAGCAGGAGGAGGAGGAGAGGAGCAGAGTGTAGGCCGAAGCCTAGTTGAACCAATTTCAAAGGAAACCTTTAACCCCCCCCTCAGGTGTTACAAAGTACAAGAGACACACCTTGTGCAGTATTAATGCTGCACAAGTGAAAGGTTGCTCTATTAATTTGTCTACTTGCACACGCTGAATGAAAGACATACACAATTTACCCCATTCTACAGTCAAACTGTAGTGGATGCGTGACTTGGTTTTTTGATGAGACGCAGCACAGGTGTCCAAAATAACGCCTTGGTGCTTGGCGCAGCTTCCTGAGCGTTGTTATTTGCTGTACAGGAGTCTGCGCTCTTGTGTTATCCCTTGGCAATGCCCTGTTAGCGCTGCCCATCTTATGACATCATTTCATGTTGGCCGGTGCGGTTAACGATGGCCATAAATCCCAGACCCACAGTGTCTTTTCATAAAGCCACACTGCGGTGCTGGGATTCGTGGCCTTGAGCAGTAAATATTTTGGCCGCTCACACACGTCCTTACACCTGCTTCAGACTGGGCGGCCTCTGCTGATCCCTTCTCGCATGCCGCGGCCATGAGGCTGCACAGTCTGAAGAAGGCGGAAGGAGATGAGTTAAGACAGGCGAAGATATGCACTGCTCGTGCCCATCAATCACACCCTCGCAGTCAAAATAATTAAGACAACGAGGAGCATTTTATTCAGGCAGGGCGGACGAACAGGCGCAAGTAGCCAACCAATGATGTCAGAAGACGGGAAGCGCTACCAAGGGGGGTGCTGCGTATCATTAGAAAGGAAAGTCACACCTCAGGGACAGTGGAATGGTCTCAAAGAGACACATTTTGTACGTGTTGAGTTCCACGTGGGCAAGGAGAAAACGTCAGCCACCTTGTACAAATGCAGCAGTACTGCTGTACAAGGTGGCTGTTATACATAGAAACACCTGGGGGTGGTGGCCAGGCTCCCTTCAATTTCAGTTCATGTGCCTGCGTGGCGTTTGCAGGTCACGTTGCAAGCTGCACAGCAGGGGAACAGCTGGCGGTGCTGAACCCCACTAACACATTGGCTGGTGTTTTTCTCTGTGCAGCTAGCATGTCCGGGCAGAAACTGGCGTTGTTTGAGCCCAGGGTCAGCAGGAGGAGGAGAGGAGCAAAGTGTAGGCCGAAGCCTGCACTGGTGGCAGCTTTTGTTCTGTTGTGCCAGCGTGGCTTGTGCTGGACACGTTGCCGACTACACAGCAGGGGAACAGCTGGCGGTGCTGAACCCCACTAACACATTGGCTGGTGTTTTTCTCTGTGCAGCTAGCATTTCCGGGCAAAAACTAGCGGTGTTTGAGCCCAGGGTCAGCAGGAGGAGTAGAGGAGCAGAGTGTTGGCCAAAGCCTAGTTGAACCAATTTCAAAGGTTACCTTTAACCCCCCCCTCAGGTGTTGCAAGGTACAAGAGCCACACCTTGAACAGCATTATTGATGCACAAGTCAAAGGTTGCTCTATTTAATTTTGCTCCTTGCACACGCTGAATTAAACACGTACACTATTTAGCCCATTATACTGTCAAACAGTAGTGGAGGCGTGACTACTAGTCTTTTTAAGGAGACGCAGCACAGGTGTACAAATTTACACCTAGGTGCTGTGCGCAGATTCCTTACCGTTGTTATTTGCAGTACAGGAAACTGCGCTCTTGTGTTATCCCTTGGCAATACCCTGTTAGTGCAGGCCGTCTCATGACCTCATTTCATGTTGGCCGGTGCGGTTAACGATGGCCATAAATCCCAGACCCACAGTGGCTTTTCCTAAAGTCACACTGCGGTGCTGGGATTCGTGGCCTTGTGCAGTAAATATGTTCGCCGCTCACACATGTCCTTACACCTGCTTCAGACTGGGCGGCCTCAGCTGATCCCTTATCGCATGCCGCGGCCATGAGGCCGCACAGTCAGAAGAAGGCGGAAGGAGGGGAGTGAAAACAGGGGAACATATGCACTGCTCGTGCCCATCAATCACACCCTCGCAGTCAAAATATATGAGACAACGGGGGGCGTTGTGTCGGGCAGGGGGGACGCACAGGCACAGCCAGCCAACCAATGATGTCAGGAGACGGGCAGCGCTAACAATGGGGGTGCTGCGTGTCATTAAAAAGGAAAGTCACACCTCAGGGACATTGTAATGGTCTGTAATGAGACACATTTTGTACTTGTTGAGTTCCACGTGTGCAAGGAGAAAAAGTCAGCCACCTTGTACAAATGCAGCAGTACTGCTGTACAAGGTGGCTGTTATACATAGAAACACCTGGGGGGGTGGGGGGCAGGCTCCCTTCAATTTCAGTTCATGTGCCTGCGTGGCGTTTGCAGGTCACGTTGCAAGCTACACAGCAGGGGAACAGCTGGCGTTGCTGAACCCCACTGACACATTGACTGGTGTTTTTCTCTGTGCAGATTGCATGTCCGGGCAAAAACTAGCGGTGTTAGAGCCCAGGGTCAGCAGGAGGAGGAGGAGAGGAGCAAAGTGTAGGCCGAAGCCTGCACTGGTGGCAGCTTTTGGTCGGTTGTGCCAGCGTGGCTTGTGCTGGACACGATGCCGGCTACACAGCGGGGGAACAGCTGGCGGTGCTGAACCCCACTAACACATTGGCTGGTGTTTTTCTCTGTGCAGCTAGCATGTCCGGGCAGAAACTGGCGTTGTTTGAGCCCAGGGTCAGCAGGAGGAGGAGAGGAGCAAAGTGTAGGCCGAAGCCTGCACTGGTGGCAGCTTTTGTTCTGTTGTGCCAGCGTGGCTTGTGCTGGACACGTTGCCGACTACACAGCAGGGGAACAGCTGGCGGTGCTGAACCCCACTAACACATTGGCTGGTGTTTTTCTCTGTGCAGCTAGCATTTCCGGGCAAAAAATAGCGGTGTTTGAGCCCAGGGTCAGCAGGAGGAGTAGAGGAGCAGAGTGTAGGCCGAAGCCTAGTTGAACCAATTTCAAAGGTTACCTTTAACCCCCCCCTCAGGTGTTGCAAGGTACAAGAGCCACACCTTGAACAGCATTAATGATGCACAAGTCAAAGGTTGCTCTATTTAATTTTGCTCCTTGCACACGCTGAATTAAACACGTACACTATTTAGCCCATTATACTGTCAAACAGTTGTGGAGGCGTGACTTGTCTTTTTAACGAGACGCAGCACAGGTGTCAAAATTTGCACCTAGGTACTGGGCGCAGATTCCTGAGCGTTGTTATTTGCTGTACAGGAGTCTGCGCTCTTGTGTTATCCCTTGGCAATACCCTGTTAGTGCAGGCCGTCTCATGACCTCATTTCATGTTGGCCGGTGCGGTTAACGATGGCCATAAATCCCAGACCCACAGTGGCTTTTCCTAAAGTCACACTGCGGTGCTGGGATTCGTGGCCTTGTGCAGTAAATATGTTCGCCGCTCACACATGTCCTTACACCTGCTTCAGACTGGGCGGCCTCAGCTGATCCCTTATCGCATGCCGCGGCCATGAGGCCGCACAGTCAGAAGAAGGCAGAAGGAGGGGAGTGAAAACAGGGGAACATATGCACTGCTCGTGCCCATCAATCACACCCTCGCAGTCAAAATATATGAGACAACGGGGGGCGTTGTGTCGGGCAGGGGGGACGCACAGGCACAGCCAGCCAACCAATGATGTCAGGAGACGGGCAGCGCTAACAATGGGGGTGCTGCGTGTCATTAAAAAGGAAAGTCACACCTCAGGGACATTGTAATGGTCTGTAATGAGACACATTTTGTACTTGTTGAGTTCCACGTGTGCAAGGAGAAAAAGTCAGCCACCTTGTACAAATGCAGCAGTACTGCTGTACAAGGTGGCTGTTATACATAGAAACACCTGGGGGGGGTGGGGGGCAGGCTCCCTTCAATTTCAGTTCATGTGCCTGCGTGGCGTTTGCAGGTCACGTTGCAAGCTACACAGCAGGGGAACAGCTGGCGTTGCTGAACCCCACTGACACATTGACTGGTGTTTTTCTCTGTGCAGATTGCATGTCCGGGCAAAAACTAGCGGTGTTAGAGCCCAGGGTCAGCAGGAGGAGGAGGAGAGGAGCAAAGTGTAGGCCGAAGCCTGCACTGGTGGCAGCTTTTGGTCGGTTGTGCCAGCGTGGCTTGTGCTGGACACGATGCCGGCTACACAGCGGGGGAACAGCTGGCGGTGCTGAACCCCACTAGCACATTGGCTGGTGTTTTTCTCTGTGCAGCTAGCATGTCCGGGCAGAAACTGGCGTTGTTTGAGCCCAGGGTCAGCAGGAGGAGGAGAGGAGCAAAGTGTAGGCCGAAGCCTGCACTGGTGGCAGCTTTTGTTCTGTTGTGCCAGCGTGGCTTGTGCTGGACACGTTGCCGACTACACAGCAGGGGAACAGCTGGCGGTGCTGAACCCCACTAACACATTGGCTGGTGTTTTTCTCTGTGCAGCTAGCATTTCCGGGCAAAAAATAGCGGTGTTTGAGCCCAGGGTCAGCAGGAGGAGTAGAGGAGCAGAGTGTAGGCCGAAGCCTAGTTGAACCAATTTCAAAGGTTACCTTTAACCCCCCCCTCAGGTGTTGCAAGGTACAAGAGCCACACCTTGAACAGCATTAATGATGCACAAGTCAAAGGTTGCTCTATTTAATTTTGCTCCTTGCACACGCTGAATTAAACACGTACACTATTTAGCCCATTATACTGTCAAACAGTTGTGGAGGCGTGACTTGTCTTTTTAACGAGACGCAGCACAGGTGTCAAAATTTGCACCTAGGTACTGGGCGCAGATTCCTGAGCGTTGTTATTTGCTGTACAGGAGTCTGCGCTATTGTGATCCCTTGGCCATGCGCTGTGAGCGCTTCCTGTCTTCTGACCTCATTTCATGTCGGCCGTTGCGGTTAGCGATGGACATGAATCCCAGACCCACAGTGTGTTTTTAAAAAATCACACTGCGGTGCTGGGATTTGTGCCCTGGTGCACTAAATATGTTTGCCGCTCACACATGTCCTTACACCTGCTTCAGACTGGGCGGCCTCATCTGATCCCTTATCGCCTGCCGCGGCCATGAGGACACCCAGTCTGAAGAAGGCGGAAGGAGATGAGTGAACACAGGCAAACATATGCACTGCACATGCCCATCACTCACACCCTCGCTGTCCAAAAAAATAAGACACCGAGGGCCGTTGTTTCGAGCAGGGGAGATGCACAGGCGCAGCCAGCTAACCAATGATGTCAAAAGACGGGCAGCGCTAACAAGGGTGGTGCTGCGTGTCATTACAAAGGAAAGTCACACCTCAGGGACATTGTAATGGTCTCTAATGAGACACATTTTGTACGTGTTGAGTTCCACGTGGGCAAGGAGAAAAAGTCAGCCACCTCATAGTAACATAGTAACATAGTAACATAGTTAGTAAGGCCGAAAAAAGACATTTGTCCATCCAGTTCAGCCTATATTCCATCATAATAAATCCCCAGATCTACGTCCTTCTACAGAACCTAATAATTGTATGATACAATATTGTTCTGCTCCAGGAAGACATCCAGGCCTCTCTTGAACCCCTCGACTGAGTTCGCCATCACCACCTCCTCAGGCAAGCAATTCCAGATTCTCACTGCCCTAACAGTAAAGAATCCTCTTCTATGTTGGTGGAAAAACCTTCTCTCCTCCAGACGCAAAGAATGCCCCCTTGTGCCCGTCACCTTCCTTGGTATAAACAGATCCTCAGCGAGATATTTGTATTGTCCCCTTATATACTTATACATGGTTATTAGATCGCCCCTCAGTCGTCTTTTTTCTAGACTAAATAATCCTAATTTCGCTAATCTATCTGGGTATTGTAGTTCTCCCATCCCCTTTATTAATTTTGTTGCCCTCCTTTGTACTCTCTCTAGTTCCATTATATCCTTCCTGAGCACCGGTGCCCAAAACTGGACACAGTACTCCATGTGCGGTCTAACTAGGGATTTGTACAGAGGCAGTATAATGCTCTCATCATGTGTATCCAGACCTCTTTTAATGCACCCCATGATCCTGTTTGCCTTGGCAGCTGCTGCCTGGCACTGGCTGCTCCAGGTAAGTTTATCATTAACTAGGATCCCCAAGTCCTTCTCCCTGTCAGATTTACCCAGTGGTTTCCCGTTCAGTGTGTAATGGTGATATTGATTCCCTCTTCCCATGTGTATAACCTTACATTTATCATTGTTAAACCTCATCTGCCACCTTTCAGCCCAAGTTTCCAACTTATCCAGATCCATCTGTAGCAGAATACTATCTTCTCTTGTATTAACTGCTTTACATAGTTTTGTATCATCTGCAAATATCGATATTTTACTGTGTAAACCTTCTACCAGATCATTAATGAATATGTTGAAGAGAACAGGTCCCAATACTGACCCCTGCGGTACCCCACTGGTCACAGCGACCCAGTTAGAGACTATACCATTTATAACCACCCTCTGCTTTCTATCACTAAGCCAGTTACTAACCCATTTACACACATTTTCCCCCAGACCAAGCATTCTCATTTTGTGTACCAACCTCTTGTGCGGCACGGTATCAAACGCTTTGGAAAAATCGAGATATACCACGTCCAATGACTCACCGTGGTCCAGCCTATAGCTTACCTCTTCATAAAAACTGATTAGATTGGTTTGACAGGAGCGATTTCTCATAAACCCATGCTGATATGGAGTTAAACAGTTATTCTCATTGAGATAATCCAGAATAACATCCCTCAGAAACCCTTCAAATATTTTACCAACAATAGAGGTTAGACTTACTGGCCTATAATTTCCAGGTTCACTTTTAGAGCCCTTTTTGAATATTGGCACCACATTTGCTATGCGCCAGTCCTGCGGAACAGACCCTGTCGCTATAGAGTCACTAAAAATAAGAAATAATGGTTTATCTATTACATTACTTAGTTCTCTTAGTACTCGTGGGTGTATGCCATCCGGACCCGGAGATTTATCTATTTTAATCTTATTTAGCCGGTTTCGCACCTCTTCTTGGGTTAGATTGGTGACCCTTAATATAGGGTTTTCATTGTTTCTTGGGATTTCACCTAGCATTTCATTTTCCACCGTGAATACCGTGGAGAAGAAGGTGTTTAATATGTTAGCTTTTTCCTCGTCATCTACAACCATTCTTTCCTCACTATTTTTTAAGGGGCCTACATTTTCAGTTTTTATTCTTTTACTATTGATATAGTTGAAGAACAGTTTGGGATTAGTTTTACTCTCCTTAGCAATGTGCTTCTCTGTTTCCTTTTTGGCAGCTTTAATTAGTTTTTTAGATAAAGTATTTTTCTCCCTATAGTTTTTTAGAGCTTCAATGGTGCCATCCTGCTTTAGTAGTGCAAATGCTTTCTTTTTACTGTTAATTGCCTGTCTTACTTCTTTGTTTAGCCACATTGGGTTTTTCCTATTTCTAGTCCTTTTATTCCCACAAGGTATAAACCGCTTACACTGCCTATTTAGGATGTTCTTAAACATTTCCCATTTATTATCTGTATTCTTATTTCTGAGGATATTGTCCCAGTCTACCAGATTAAGGGCATCTCTAAGCTGTTCAAACTTTGCCTTCCTAAAGTTCAGTGTTTTTGTGACTCCCTGACAAGTCCCCCTAGTGAAAGACAGGTGAAACTGCACAATATTGTGGTCGCTATTTCCTAAATGCCCAACCACCTGCAGATTTGTTATTCTGTCAGGTCTATTAGATAGTATTAGGTCTAAAAGTGCTGCTCCTCTGGTTGGATTCTGCACCAATTGTGAAAGATAATTTTTCTTGGTTATTAGCAGAAACCTGTTGCCTTTATGGGTTTCACAGGTTTCTGTTTCCCAGTTAATATCCGGGTAGTTAAAGTCCCCCATAACCAGGACCTCATTATGGGTTGCAGCTTCATCTATCTGCTTTAGAAGTAGACTTTCCATGCTTTCTGTTATATTTGGGGGTTTGTAACAGACCCCAATAAGAATTTTGTTACCATTTTTCCCTCCATGAATTTCAACCCATATGGACTCGACATCCTCATTCCCTTCGCTAATATCCTCCCTTAAAGTGGACTTTAGACAAGACTTTACATAGAGACAAACCCCTCCTCCTCTCCGATTTTTACGATCCTTTCTAAACAGACTGTAACCCTGTAAGTTAACTGCCCAGTCATAGCTTTCATCTAACCATGTCTCGGTTATTCCCACTATGTCAAAGTTACCTGTAGATATTTCTGCTTCTAGTTCTTCCATCTTGTTTGTCAGGCTTCTGGCGTTTGCGAGCATGCAGTTTAGAGGATTTTGTTTTGTTCCAATCTCCTCGCTGTGGATTGTTTTAGAAATGTTCTTACCTCCCTTCTGAGTATGTTTTCCTGGATTTCCTTTGTTCAAGTCTAATGTTTTTCTTCCCGTCCCCTCTTCTTCTAGTTTAACGCCCTCCTGATGAGTGTAGCGAGTCTTCTGGCGAATGTGTGTTTCCCAGGTTTGTTGAGGTGTAGTCCGTCTCTGGCGAGGAGTCCATCATACCAGTAATTCACACCGTGGTCCAGGAATCCAAATCCTTGTTGTCTGCACCATCGTCTTAGCCAGTTGTTTGCATCAAGGATCCTGTTCCATCTCCTGGTGCCATGCCCGTCTACTGGAAGGATAGAAGAAAAAACTACCTGTGCATCCAGTTCCTTTACTTTCTTCCCCAACTCTTCAAAGTCTTTGCAGATTGTCGGTAGGTCCTTCCTTGCCGTGTCATTGGTGCCAACATGTATCAGAAGAAATGGGTGGACGTCCTTGGAGCTGAAGAGCTTTGGTATCCTATCGGTCACATCCTTGATCATCGCACCTGGAAGGCAGCATACTTCTCTTGCAGTTATGTCCGGTCTGCAGATGGCTGCTTCGGTGCCTCTCAGTAGTGAGTCTCCCACCACCACCACTCTTCGTTGCTTCTTGGCTGTACTTTTTGCTGTCACTTGTTGCTGTGTGCCCTTTTCTTTTTTGCTTGCTGGTATTGCTTCATCCTTAGGTGTGCCATCTTCATCCTCTACAAAGATTTGATATCGGTTCTTCAGTTGTGTGGTTGGTGATTTCTCCATGGTCTTCTTGCTTCTTTTGGTCACATGCTTCCACTCATCTGCTTTTGGAGGTTCTCTGACACTTTTTGCACCTTCTGTGACCAGTAGAGATGCTTCTGTTCTGTCTAGAAAGTCTTCATTCTCTTTGATGAGTTTCAAAGTTGCTATTCTTTCTTCCAGACCCCGCACCTTTTCTTCTAAAAGGGCCACTAGTCTACACTTCTGACAGGTGAAATTTGATTCTTCTTCTGGTCGATCTGTGAACATGTAGCACATGCTGCAGCTCACCATGTAGGTTGTCACATCTGCCATGTTGCTCCTAGATCCTGCTGACTTGCTGTGTGTTTTCCTTCTTGTGTAATCTACTCAGCCAAGCTCTCTTGCAATAATGTCCTACAGGCAAAAATTCCCCAACGATCTTCTAGCTTAGGGAGACTTCGCTTCTCCCAGAAGGCACCTGGAATATGCAAATTAGCCTCCTGAAGCTTGAATCCCTGGTTTGGTGATGCTTTCGAAGCAGCTGGTCCCGGCTGTACCCAACGATCTTCTAGCTTAGGGAGACTTCGCTTCTCCCAGAAGGCACCTGGAATATGCAAATTAGCCTCCTGAAGCTTGAATCCCTGGTTTGGTGATGCTTTCGAAGCAGCTGGTCCCGGCTGTACCCAACGATCTTCTAGCTTAGGGAGACTTCGCTTCTCCCAGAAGGCACCTGGAATATGCAAATTAGCCTCCTGAAGCTTGAATCCCTGGTTTGGTGATGCTTTCGAAGCAGCTGGTCCCGGCTGTACCCAACGATCTTCTAGCTTAGGGAGACTTCGCTTCTCCCAGAAGGCACCTGGAATATGCAAATTAGCCTCCTGAAGCTTGAATCCCTGGTTTCAAATCCCTGGTTGAATACCTCGTACAAATGCAGCAGTACTGCTGTACAAGGTGGCTGATATACATAGAAACACCTGTGGGTGGGGGGCAGGCTCCCTTCAATTTCAGTTCATGTGCCTGCGTGGCGTTTGCAGGTCACGTTGCAAGCTACACAGCAGGGGAACAGCTGGCGTTGCTGAACCCCACTGACACATTGACTGGTGTTTTTCTCTGTGCAGATTGCATGTCCGGGCAAAAACTAGCGGTGTTAGAGCCCAGGGTCAGCAGGAGGAGGAGGAGAGGAGCAAAGTGTAGGCCGAAGCCTGCACTGGTGGCAGCTTTTGGTCGGTTGTGCCAGCGTGGCTTGTGCTGGACACGATGCCGGCTACACAGCGGGGGAACAGCAGGCGGTGCTGAACCCCACTAACACATTGGCTGGTGTTTTTCTCTGTGCAGCTAGCATGTCCGGGCAGAAACTGGCGTTGTTTGAGCCCAGGGTCAGCAGGAGGAGGAGAGGAGCAAAGTGTAGGCCGAAGCCTGCACTGGTGGCAGCTTTTGTTCTGTTGTGCCAGCGTGGCTTGTGCTGGACACGTTGCCGACTACACAGCAGGGGAACAGCTGGCGGTGCTGAACCCCACTAACACATTGGCTGGTGTTTTTCTCTGTGCAGCTAGCATTTCCGGGCAAAAAATAGCGGTGTTTGAGCCCAGGGTCAGCAGGAGGAGTAGAGGAGCAGAGTGTAGGCCGAAGCCTAGTTGAACCAATTTCAAAGGTTACCTTTAACCCCCCCCTCAGGTGTTGCAAGGTACAAGAGCCACACCTTGTGCAGCATTAATGCTGCACAAGTAAAAGGTTGCTCTATTTGTTTTGCTCCTTGCACACGCTGACTAAAACACGTACACTATTTAGCCCATTATACTGTCAAACAGTTGTGGAGGCGTGACTTGTCTTTTTAACGAGACGCAGCACAGGTGTCAAAATTTGCACCTAGGTACTGGGCGCAGATTCCTGAGCGTTGTTATTTGCTGTACAGGAGTCTGCGCTATTGTGATCCCTTGGCCATGCGCTGTGAGCGCTTCCTGTCTTCTGACCTCATTTCATGTCGGCCGTTGCGGTTAGCGACGGACATGAATCCCAGACCCACAGTGTGTTTTCAAAAAATCACACTGCGTGGCTGGGATTCGTGGCCTTGTGCAGTAAATAGGTTTGCCGCTTACACATGTCCTTACACCTGCTCCAGACTGGGCGGCCTCAGCTGATCCCTTATCGCCTACCACGGCCAGGAGGCCGCACAGTCTGAAGAAGGCGGAAGGAGATGAGTGAACACAGGCGAACATATGCACTGCTCGTGCCCATAAACCACACCCTCGCTGACAAAATAAATATGACAACGAGGGGCGTTGTTTCTAGCAGGGCGGATGCACAGGCGCAGCCAGCTAACCATGATGACAAAAGACGGGAAACGCTACCAAGGGGGGTGCTGCGTATCATTACAAAGGAAAGTCACACCTCAGGGACAGTGGAATGGTCTCAATGAGACACATTTTGTACGTGTTGAGTTCCACGTGGGCAAGGAGAAAAAGTCAGCCACCTTGTACAAATGCAGCAGTACTGCTGTACTAGGTGGCTGTTATACATAGAAACACCTGGGGGGGTGGGGCCAGGTTCCCTTTTAATTTCAGTTCCTGTGCCTGCATGGCGTTTGCAGGTCACGTTGCCGGCTACACAGCAGGGGAACAGCTGGCGTTGCTGAACCCCACTAACACATTGGCTGGTGTTTTTCTCTGTGCAGCTAGCACTTCCGGGCAAAAACTAGCGGTGTTTGAGCCCAGGGTCAGCAGGAGGAGGAGAGGAGCAGAGTGTAGGCCGAAGCCTGCACTGGTGGCAGCTTTTGTTCTGTTGTGCCAGCGTGGCTTGTGCTGGACACGTTGCCGACTACACAGCAGGGGAACAGCTGGCGGTGCTGAACCCCACTGACACATCACCTAGTGTTTTTTTCTGTGTAGACAACACTTCCAGGTGGCAACTGACAGTGTTGAAACCCAGGGAATCAAAGAGGAGCAGAGTGTAGGCCGAAGCCTGCAGTGGAGCAAGTTGAAAGGGAACCTTTAACCCCCCCCCCAGGCATTTGTTGCTGAAAGAGCCATCTTGTACAGCAGTAATACTGCACATGGAAAATGGTGGCTCCGAAAATTATGCTCCTTGCAAACGCTGAAGTACACACTCATATAATGTGTCCCCTCACACCGTCAAACCATCCCGGAAGTGGGACTTTCCTTTGTAATGTGACACAGCACAGCCGTCATTCCAACCCCCTTGGTGCCGGGCACCACCTCCTCAACGTTGTTTGGTTCTGTCACGGAGCCCGCACTGTAATGTTATCCCTTGGCCATGCACAGTTAGCGGTGCCCGTCTTCTGACATCATGTAGGTGTCAGGCTGGCAGTGCCTGTGCGTCCAAGCTGCCCGAGATCCAACCTTGCAGTGTCATCTAATGTAGTCCCACTGCGGGCCAGGGATCCATGGGCATGCGCAGTGCATATCATCGCCTCTCACTCACCTCCTTCCTGCTTCTTCAGACTGTGCGGCGTCACGGCCGTGGCATGCTATTAGGGATCAGCTGACGCCGCCTAGTCTGAAGAAGCGTGAAGAAGGGGAGTGAGAGGCTAGTATATGCACTGCGCATGGCCATGGATACCAGGCCCACTGTGGGATCACATTAGACGACACTGCGAGGTGTGATTTCGGGCAGCGTGGACGCACAGGCGCAGCCAGGACGACAACAAATGATGTCAGAGGACGGGCAGCGCAAACTGTGCATGGCCAAGGGATAACATAACAGCGCAGGGTCCATGACGGAATCAAACAACGCTAAGGAGGCAGCGCACGGTGCCAAGGGGGTAGCAATGACGGCTGTGCTGCGTCACATTACAAAGGAAAGTCCCACCTCCGGGACGGTTGGACGGTGTGAGGGGACACATTACATGAGTGTGTAGTTCAGCGTTTGCAAGGAGCATAATTTCAAGAGCGACCTTTCCCTTGTGCAGTATTAGTGCTGCACATGGTGGCTCTTTCAGTAACAAACGCCTAGGGGGGGGGGGGACAGGTCCCCTTACATTTTAGTTGTGCCAGCGTGGCGGTCGCATGACACGTTGCCGGATACACAGCTGGGGATCAGCTGACGTTACTGAACCCCAATAACAGAGGAGCGACTGTTGACTGTGCACACAGCACTTCCAGGCACCAACTGGCGGTGTTAGAGCCCAGGGACAGCAGGAGGAGCAGATTGGAGGTATTG
Source organism: Ranitomeya imitator (assembly GCF_032444005.1). NCBI lineage: Eukaryota > Metazoa > Chordata > Amphibia > Anura > Dendrobatidae > Ranitomeya > Ranitomeya imitator. The sequence goes on from NC_091286.1 coordinate 677,903,803, forward strand.
CCGCACACACAGCTGGGGATCAGCTGACGTTACTGAACCCCAATAACAGAGGAGCGACTGTTGACTGTGCACACAGCACTTCCAGGCACCAACTGGCGGTGTTAGAGCCCAGGGACAGCAGGAGGAGCAGATTGGAGGTATTGCCGCACACACAGCTGGGGATCAGCTGACGTTACTGAACCCCAATAACAGAGGAGCGACTGTTGACTGTGCACACAGCACTTCCAGGCACCAACTGGCGGTGTTAGAGCCCAGGGACAGCAGGAGGAGCAGATTGGAGGTATTGCCGCACACACAGCTGGGGATCAGCTGACGTTACTGAACCCCAATAACAGAGGAGCGACTGTTGACTGTGCACACAGCACTTCCAGGCACCAACTGGCGGTGTTAGAGCCCAGGGACAGCAGGAGGAGCAGAGGAACAGAGTGTAGGCCGAAGCCTGATTGGAGCAAGTTGAAAGGAAACCTTTAACCCCCCCCCCCAAGACGTTTGTAGCTGAAAGAGCCATGTTGTGCAGCACTAAGGATGCAAAAGGAAAAGGTTGCTCTTTTAATTATGCTCCTTGCAAACACCGAAGTAAACACTAAAAATGTGTCCCTTTATACCGTTAAACCGTTCCGGAGGTGCGAATTTCCTTCGTAATGGGACACAGCACAGCTGTCATTCCTATCCCCTTGATGCCGTGCGCTGCCTCCTCAGCGTTGTTTTAAGCTGCCACGGAGCCTGCGCTGTTCTGTTAGCCCTTGGCCATGCCCAATTAGCGCTGCCTGTCTTCTGACATAATTTGGTGTCAGGCTGTCAGTGCCTGTGCGTCCACGCTGCTCCAGATCCCACCTCGCAGTCTCATCTAACGTAATCCCACTGCGGGCCTTGGAACCATGGGCATGCACAGTGCATAACCTCGACTCTCACTCCCCTCCTTCCCTCTTCTTCAGACTGTGCGGTGTCACGGCCGTGGCATGCTAGGGATCAGCTGACGGCGCACAGTCTAAAGAAGGCGGAGGGAAATGAGCGAGAGCCCGAGGGGAAGATATGCACTGCGCATGCCCATGGATCCCAGGCCCGCAGTGTGACTCAATCAGAAGACACTGCGAGGCGGGATCTCGGGCACCGCGGCCGCACAGGCGCAGCCAGCCTGACACCAAATTATGTCAGAAGACAGGCAGCGCAAATAGGGCATGCCCAAGGGATAACAGAACAGCGCAGGCTCCGTGACAGCTTAAAACAACGCTGAGGAGGCAGCGCATGGCACCAAGGGGGTAGGAATGACGGCTGTGCTGCGTCACATTACGAAGGAAAGTCCCAGCTCCGGGACGGTATAACGGTATCAGTGAACACATTTTATAAGTGTTAAGTTCTGCGTGTGCAAAGAGCTAAAAAAAAAGAGCTACCTTTTCCTTGTGCAGCATTACTGCTGCACAAGATGGCTCTTTCAGTAACAAACGACGGGGGGGGGGGGGACAGGTTCCCTTACATTTAGGTTGTTGTGCCAGCGTGGCGGTCGCAGGACACATTGCCGGCTACACAGCTGGGGATCAGCTGACGTTACTGAAACCCAATAACACTGGGTCGTATGTTTTTACTGTGCAGCCTGCACTTCTGAGCCGCAACTGGCGGTGTTGGAGCCCAGGAATAGCAGTTCAGGTGGTAGAAAGATGAACACAGCAGGAGACCTGGATGACACCCAATTACTTAATCAGGCAGAGGAGTGGCAAATTCCTGCGAGATCCAGGCCTGGTTCATTTTCAGGAAAGTAAGCCGGTCAACGTTATCGGAGGATAGTCGCATGCGACGGTCTGTTAGTACACCACCTGCGGCACTAAAGACACGTTCCGATAAGACACTAGCCGCAGGGCAAGCCAGCACCTCCAATGCATACTGGCTTAGCTCTGGCCATGTATCCAGCTTAGAGACCCAAAACTTGAACGGGGAAGAGCCGTCTGGGAGTACAGTAAGAGGGCAAGCCATGTAGTCTGTCACCATCTGACGGAACCGTTGCCTCCTGCTGACTGGAGCCGCCGGTGATGGTGTAGACATTTGGGGCGGGCACACAAAAGTGTGCCAGAGTTGTGCCATACTGGGCTTGCCTTGGGCAGAGGCACTGCTTCTGCTCCCTCTTTGGGCAGAGCCTCCCCCACTGCCTCGACGCACTGAGCTGCTTTGTAAAGCACTAGCAGCACTCCTCTCAGTTGGACAGGAGAAGATGATGGAATTCACCAGTGTGTCGTGGTACTCCCGCAATTTACGCTCCCGGGTCAACGCAGGGATGAGGTTTTGGACGTTGTCCCGGTAGCGAGGATCGAGGAGGGTGAACACCCAATAATCAGGCATGTTGAGAATGTGGTCGATGCGGCGGTCGTTTCTCAGGCACTGCAGCATGAAATCCACCATGTGCTGCAGAGTGCCAACCGGCCCAGAAACGCTGTCCCCTGCTTGAGACATGATCTCTGCCCGCTCGTCATCACCCCACCCTCGCTGTACACACTGACCACTGGACAATTGTGTCGCTCCCTCCTCTGGACGGAGCTCTTCCTCCTCCATTGACTCCTCCTCATCCTCCTCACAAATTGGCCCCTGCGTACCCCTTTGTGAGGAACCACGTGGCGCTGACTCTCCAGAAGCTGATGGAAAAGGTGACTCCTCATCCTCCACCTCTTCCACCACATCATCCCTTAACCCTTGCAAAGTTTGCTGAAGCAGGCAGATAAGGGGGACAGTCATGCTGACTAGTGCATCATCTGCACTTGCCATCCGCGTGGAATAATCAAAAGGACGCAAAACCTGGCAGACGTCCTTCATAGTGGCCCACTCTGTGGTTGTGAAGTCTGATCGGCGCTGACTGCGACTTCTTTGCGCCTGATGCAGCTGGTACTCCATAACTGCTTGCTGCTGCTCACACAACCGCTCCAACATATGTAACGTGGAATTCCACCGGGTAGGTAGGTCACATATGATGCGGTGTTCCGGAAGGCGGAATCGGCGCTGCAGAGCAGCAATGCGGGATCTGGCCAAGCTGGAACGCCGCAAGTGAGCACACTCTAGGCGGACCTTGTGCAGCAGGGCATCAAGATCCGGATAGTCCCTCAGAAAACTCTGCACAACCAAATTGAGCACATGTGCCAGACATGGGATGTGAGTGAGGTTGCCAAGGGCCAAAGCTGCCACCAGATTTCGGCCATTGTCACACACTACCATGCCTGGCTGGAGATTCGCTGGCAGTAACCACACATCGCTCTCCTGCTTTATGGCATTCCAGAGCTCCTGCGCTGTGTGGCTTCGATGCCCCAATGAAACTAGTTTCAAGACGGCCTGCTGACGTTTGGCCACGGCTGTGCTCATGTCGGTCATAGGTAAACGTTCACGGGTCCATGTGGGGGTGGACTGTGACGGATCCTGCAGAGAGGAATCAGAGGAACTGGTGTAAGAGGAGGAGTCGATGCGTACAGACTGGATTCCTGCAATCCTTGGAGTGGGCAGGACACGTCCTGCGCCACTCGCACGATCTGTACCTGGCTCAACAACATTAACCCAATGGGCAGTGAGGGAAACATATCGCCCCTGTCCATGCTGACTGGTCCACGCATCGGTGGTGAGGTGGACCTTGCTACTGACGGCGTTCAGTAGCGCATGTTTTATGTTTGCCTCAACATGCCTGTGCAGGGCAGGGACAGCCTGCCTGCTGAAGTGAAAGCGGCTGGGCACCTTGTACTGTGGGACTGCCAATGCCATCAAGTCACGGAAGCTGTCAGTCTCCACCAGCCTGAACGAGAGCATTTCCAGGGACAACAGTTTGGCAATGCCTGCATTCAGAGCCTGTGCTCGGGGGTGGTTGGCCGAGAATGCCCGCCTTTTCTCCCATGCCTGTACTACCGATGGCTGTAGAGTAGACTGGGAGTGTGAGGATGACTGGGAAGGTGGTGCTGTGGGTGGAATTACACAAGGTCTCTGGGAGGAAGCCAAACCAGCTGTGCGTGAGCTGGAGGAAGAGGCAACACGAGCTGAAGAGGTGGTAGCTGCCGCTGTTGGTTGGCCTACATCTTCAGTGTGTTTCTGTAACTCCACCGCGTGCCTGGTCCGCACATGTTTCCACATATTTGTGGTATTGAGGTTGCTGACATTTTTCCCTCTTTTTACTTTATGATGACACAGCTTGCATTTGACAAAACAAATGTCATCTGCAACTGTGTCAAAAAAGGACCAGGCACTGCAAGTCTTGGGAGCGCCCTTTTTGGCTTTGGAAAGAGACAGGCTCCTAACGGGTGCCAAAGTGGAGGCTACAGGCTCCGCAGTCTTCCCCCTCCCTCTCCCTCTTTGGCCCGTAAGAGGAAGCTCTTCCTCTGAGCTGCTCCCACCACCTTCCTGTTCCTCACGCCACGATGGGTCAAGGACCTCATCATCTCCACTACCCTCTGCCACCAACTGCTCCTCCTGGGTAGTCTCAGCAGCACAGTACGCACGAGAAAGCGGCACCTGAGTTTCATCATCAGATGCGTACTGCGCTGTGGTCACCGGAGGCACTGGCCCACCTGCCTCTTCAGAGTCAGAGAGAAAAAGGTGTTGGGCATCACTGCACACTGCCTCTTCTTCCATTTCTCCAATGCTGCTTGGCTGGCCCCCTGTTTCCAAGCCAAGAGATTCAGAGAACAGAAGTAGAGACGGCTCCTGTCCTGGGCTCTCTGACTGCCTGGCCAATTTGGCAGGTGGTGAAGAGACAGATGGCTGCTCTCCAGTGCTCTGTGCCTGAGAGGATGTGGCACTAACTGAAGTCGATGCCGAGGCGTTAGCTGCCATCCACCCGACAACGGCTTCAATTTGGTCTTCACGCAGCAGCGGTGCACGGCGCTCTCCGACAAAGCTGCGCATGAAGGACTGTTCCCTGCTGAAACTGAGTGACGACGAGTCACCGGCGCCCGCAGCAGGCACAGAATCACCACGTCCTCTCCCTGCTCCTCTCCCTGCTCCGCGCCCACGCCCACGTGCCTTACTCCCTGCCCTCTTCATCTTGGTTGACAGATAAAGATAAGCAGAAAAGTACTAAGGCCTTAGTGTGCTTATTCCTGTAATGCTCCTCCTAACAGGTGTAAGAAATACTAATGTTGTAAATTGTGGACTAAACTTTATTATTTTTCAAATGTGGCCTACACAAGTGTAAGTTGTGTTTGGTGAACTTAACCTTTTTTTTGGTGCAGATCGGGCTACAGAGCTAGTTTAAATCACACGGAGACCGTGCAGACAGCCGTAAACGGCGCTGCAAGGCCAAGAAACCCTCCTCTAGGTTATCCTATATAGTGTTTTTCCACTATTTAGCTGGATACAAGTGGAAAGACACTAATAGGAATTTTTTTTTTCAAATTTTAAACTGGCTGCACTATTTGAAAAAAAGGAAATTGTTTTTCAAGGTATGAGGCAGTAACGCACCCTGAGCTGAATCCAACCGGCTATGGCTGCACACAGACTACAGGGCGAGCTGCGCTCACACAGAGACCGTGCAGACAGCCGTAAACGGCGCTGCAAGGCCCCCAAAAAAACCTCTAGGTTATCCTATGTAGTGTTTTTCCACAATTGAGCTGGAGACTGGTGGAAAGACACTAATAGGAATTTTTTTTTTTTTCAAATTTTAAACAGGCTGCACTATTTGAAAAAAAGGAAAATTTTTCTCAAGGTATGAGCCAGTAACGAACCCTGAGCTGAATCCAACCGGCTATGGCTGCACACAGACTACAGGGCGAGCTGGGCTCACACGGAGACCGTGCAGACAGCCGTAAACGGTGCTGCAAGGCCAAAAAACCCTCCTCTAGGTTATCCTATATAGTGTTTTTCCACTATTTAGCTGGATACGAGTGGAAAGACACTAATAGGAATTTTTTTTTTCAAATTTTAAACAGGCTGCACTATTTGAAAAAAAGGAAAATTTTTCTCAAGGTATGAGCCAGTAACGAACCCTGAGCTGAATCCAACCGGCTATGGCTGCACACAGACTACAGGGCGAGCTGGGCTCACACGGAGACCGTGCAGACAGCCGTAAACGGCGCTGCAAGGCCCAAAAACCCCCCTCTAGGTTATCCTATGTAGTGTTTTTCCACAATAGAGCTGGAGACTGGTGGAAAAACACTAATAGGAAATTTGAGAAAAAATGTGCAGCAGGCTGCACTAAGAGCAAAAAAGAACAACTGTGTGAGGCAGTGTGAACCCCCCCTGAGCTGAATACAACCGGGTATATGGCTGCACACAGACTACAGAGTGAGCTGCACACACACACACACACACACAGAGACCTTGCAGAACGCTGTTAAAACAGCGCTGCAAGGCAAGAGCAAGGTGAACAGTGAAGAACACACAGCGTTTTGCTAAATTAGCCTTTGGAAAGGAAAATAAAGCAATTAGCTAGCTCGACTGGCCCTCAGTTAGAACACAGCGTCCTGTCCCTAACTGAAATCACAGCAGAGTGAGCGCAAAATGGCGGCAGCGCTTTTTTATAGTGCAGAGTGACATCATTTCAGCAGCCAATCCCAGCCTTGCCAGTACTTACATGCCCACCATGCTAAACAGGATGTGCCCACACTTTCATTCATTCCTCATTGGCTGCTGCGTTCAATTTGAATTCTGGGAACTTCCGATTCCGGTATCCGATACGCGGGAAGTATCGGAATTCAGTATCGGAATTCCGATACCGCAAATATCGGCCGATACCCGATACTTGCGGTATCGGAATGCTCAACACTAGTAATCTCACTATATACTGCTATACTAGAGTATTTCAGCACATAGTGGAACAGATAAAGCAATCGTAGGTTCATGTCCCTTAGTGGGACTAATAAAATGTATAAAAAAGTAGTCACAATTGAAATTAAAAAATTAAAATGTAAAAAAGCCTAATAGTTTAATTAAAATTATTTAGCCCATCGAAAAAAAAGAAATGCCAGAATTTCATTTTTTTTGCTATCTCAACACCTTTTAAAAAATTCAACAAACAGTGTCTAAAACATAAGTGTATACTTTACCCTTCACTCGCCATGCAAAAAAAGTCCATGAAAGCAAACGAGAAAAGTTATGAGTCTCAAAAAATGGCAGACACATACCTTATTTTTTAACGAAGTTGAGAATTTTTAAATCAGTAAAATATAAAATAAACCACGTACTGATCTCAAGAAGCATGGTGGAAGGGGATTTCTAACGTAAATTGAATATTGTAAAAACTAAACTGGAAAAAACAATGGCGGAATTGTGTTTTTTTCCCCAGCATTTCTCCCAGTTTTTTATTTTTCCCAGCTATCCGTACATAATATGGTAAATGTGAATAATAATAATAATAATAATTTTTATTTATATAGCGCCAACATATTCCGCAGCGCTTTACAAATTATAGAGGGGACTTGTACAGACAATAGACATTACAGCATAACAGAAATACAGTTCAAAACAGATACCAGGAGGAGTGAGGGCCCTGCTGCTCGCAAGCTACAAACTATGAGGAAAAGGGGAGACACGAGAGGTGGATGGTAACAATTGCTTTAGTTATTCGGACCAGCCATAGTGTAAGGCTCGGGTGTTCATGTAAAGCTGCATGAACCAGTTATCTGCCTAAGTATGTATCAGTACAGATACAGAGGGCTAATACTGCATAAAGTGAATGAGAACATAATGCGAGGAACCTGATTTTTTTTTTTTTTCAAATAGGCCACACAGGGATCGTTAGGTTAATGCATTGAGGCGGTAGGCCAGTCTGAACAAATGAGTTTTTAGGGCACGCTTAAAACTGTGGGGATTGGGGATTAATCGCATTAACCTAGGTAGTGCATTCCAAAGAATCGGCGCAGCACGTGTAAAGTCTTGGAGACGGGAGTGGGAGGTTCTGATTATTGAGGATGCTAACCCGATGTCATTAGTGGAGCGGAGGGCACGGGTAGGGTGGTAGACTGAGACCAGAGAGGAGATGTAGGGTGGTGCTGAGCCATGGAGTGCTTTGTGGATGAGGGTAATAGTTTTGTACTGGATTCTGGAGTGGATGGGTAGCCAGTGTAATGACTGGCACAAGGTAGAGGCATCGGTGTAACGGTTGGTGAGGAATATGATCCTGGCTGCAGCATTCAGGACAGATTGGAGCGGGGAGAGTTTGGTAAGAGGGAGGCCGATTAGTAGAGAGTTACAATAGTCCAGACGAGAATGAATTAGGCTACGTTCACATTGGCGTTCCGCCAATGTGCGTCGCTGTTGCGCCGGCGACGCGCCGGCGACGCAGCGGCGACGCAGCGGCGACACGCCCCTATGTTTAACATAGGGGACGCGTGCGTCGTTTTGGTGGCGTTTTTCGCCACGTGCGTCGTTTCCGACGCTAGCGTCGGACGCAAGAAAACGCTACTTGTAGCATTTTCTGTGCGTCCGATTTTCGTCGGAAAACGACGCACGCGTCGCAAAACGCGCGCGTTTTTGCGCGCGTTTGCGCGCGTTTTAGCGTGCGTCGCGCGTTGCGTCACCGACGCACGGCGGCGCAACGCTAATGTGAACGTAGCCTAAGTGAAACAGTAAGAGTTTTTGCAGAGTCGAAATTAAGAAAAGGGCGAATTCTAGAAATGTTTTTGAGATGAAGATAAGAAGAGCGAGCCAGTGATCGGATGTGGGGGGTGAATGAAAGGTCATAATCAAGGATGACCCCAAGGCAGCGGGCATGTTGCTTTGGAGTAATGGTGGAACCGCACACGGAGATGGCAATGTCAGGCAAAGGTAGGTTAGTAGAAGGAGAGAACACGAGGAGTTCAGTTTTTCACAGGTTCAGTTTCAGATAGAGGGAGGACATGATGCTAGAGACAGCGGTAAGACAATCACTGGTGTTTTCTAATAAGGCAGGCGAGATATCAGGAGCAGAAGTGTATAATTGGGTGTCGTCAGCATAGAGATGGTACTGGAAACCAAATCTACTGATTGTTTGTCCAATAGGGGCAGTATACAACGAGAAGAGGAGGGGGCCTAGGACTGATCCTTGAGGAACCCCAACAGTAAGGGGAAGGTGAGAGGAGGAGGAACCAGCAAAACATACAGTGAAGGATCGGTCAGAGAGATAGGAGGAGAACCAAGAGAGAACGGTGTCCTTGAGGCCGATGGAGCGGAGCATAGTGAGGAGGAGCTGATGATCCACAGTATCGAATGCTGCAGAGAGATCCAAGAGAATTAGCATGGAGTAGTGACCATTAGATTTAGCTGTTAGTAGGTCATTAGTGACTTTAGTGAGGGCAGTTTCAGTAGAGTGTAAAAAGCGGAAACCAGATTGAAGAGGGTCGAGAAGAGAGTTATCTGAGAGATAGCGGGTAAGACGGGAGTGGACCAGGCGTCCAAGGAGTTTAGAGATGAAGGGAAGATTAGAGACAGGTCTATAATTAGCGGCACAGTTTTGGTCGAGGGATGGTTTTTTAAGTAATGGATGTATGATGGCATGCTTAAATGAGGAGGGAAAAATACCGGAAGTGAGGGAAAGGTTGAATATTTTTGTTAGGTGAGAGGTGACAGCCGGGGAAAGGGACTGGAGGAGATGTGACGGAATGGGGTCACTGGTTCAAGTGGTCGGGCGAGAGGATGCAAGGAGCCTGCTTACTTCTTCTTCTGTAACTGGTTCAAAGTCAGAGAGTGAACTAGATGCAGTGGGGGAGGGAGGACAGTGCATGGTATGAAGAGATTGGGAGATGATTTCCTGTCGAATGTGGTCAATTTTTTCTTTGAAGTAATTGGCCAGATCGTCAGCGCGGAGATCCGTGGTTGGGGCCTGCTCTCTTGGGTTGAGTAGGGACTGGAACGTGTCAAAGAGACGTTTAGGGTTATTGGACAGGGAGGTGATGAGGGTGTTGAAATAGGTTTGTTTGGAGAGGTGAAGGGCAGAGTTGTATGTCTTTAGCATGAACTTATAATGGATGAAGTCTTCGGGTAGATTAGATTTTCTCCACAGACGTTCTGCGCACCTGGAGCACCGCTGCAGGAAACGTGTTTGCAGCGTGTGGCACGGTTGTCGCCGTCTGTGCTGAGTTGTTTTATGTATAGGAGGAGCAGCTTCATCCAGGGCACTTTGCAGGGTTTCATTGTAATGCTTCAGAGCAGAATCAGGACATGAGATGGAGAAGATTGGGGCTAATGAGGACTGCAAGTTCTTCATAAGTTTCTGGGTGTTAATGGCCTGTATGTTTCTATAAGTGTGGAAAATGGGGGTGACCTGAGCTGGATGGCAGTTCTTGATAGAGAATGAAAGAAGGTTGTGGTCAGAGAGTGGGAGAGGGGAGTTTGTGAAATCATCCACTGAGCAAAGCCGGGAGAAGACCAAGTCAAGGGAGTTTCCATCTTCATGCGTTGGACAGTTAGTATGCTGCGAGAGGCCGAAAGAGGAGGATAGAGATAAAAGGTGAGAAGCAGATGGGGAGAGGGGAGAAGCAATGGGGATGTTGAAATCACCCATGATAAGGGTGGGGGTGTCACAGGAGAGAAAGTGTGGAAGCCAGGTGGCAAAGTGATCCAGGAACTGATGAGAGGGGCCGGGAGGACGATACACCACCGCCACTCGCATGGAGAAGGGGATGTAGAGTCTGACCACATGGACCTCAAAGGAAGGAAAGACAAGTGAGGGCACTTGGGGGATAACTTGGAAAGTACATTTGGGTGAAAGGAGCAGACCAACGCCTCCACCTGCTCTGTTGTCTGATCTTGGGGTATGAATGCTGGCTATCCTAAACCATTTGTGCCCTCTCAATGTCTACTGTCCTGCTCATCCATTATCTTCAAAGAAGCCATCTTGCTGGTAGAGAGTGGAAAATTCACGGTGTCCAAGCTTTTTCTTTCCGTGGTTTCATTATTTAAATAAAAGTAGTAGAGCTGGGCAGCATTCCATTTTTTTTTTCATCTGTGACATGGATTTTGCAGAATGCCAAAGAGATTCAGTGCCTTTTCCATTAATCTCAAGAATTAGGAACTTTAAGATACCAATTCTTGACAGTAAATTGGTCATGTAGATGCGTAACTGAGCCTGTCTATCCCTAGGACCGAAGATTAGTTGGGACCATCAATTACGGTATTATATGAATATATAGGACAAGTTCTGCTAAGAGTTTGTATGTTCTCCCCGTGTTTGTGTGGTTTCCTCCCACATTACAAAAACATCCGGAGATTAGATTGTGACCTCCGATGGGAACATACACATACACGATACATCAGAACACTAATGTGGTACCCTTATCCACCCATCTTTTCCCTGCAAGGTTTTAATGAGGCTGCTTTGGCACATAGAGGAGAAGGACATGGAGATGAGCAAACCCCAACTTAAAAGTTCTGGGTTCGCACCGGACAGTTAGTGTCCAGCGCTTATCACCGAACACGGATTTCTCCCGGAAGTCCGGTGCAACGTCCGAGGAGAGAGTGAGAATTTTTCATATCAAAAGTTTGGGTCCACATTGTTTTCAATGAAGTTTGGGTTCTGGTTCAAGTTTGGGTACCTGAATCGAACTTTGGACTAAAGTTCGGTTGGATACCAGAATCCGAACTACAATGGGCCCGCTCATCCATAGTAGGACTTATAGTGGTTAGGGACCTTCCATATTAAAAGGTACACCTTGACTCGGTTCCATGTCTTTTGTGCTTTTTTAATGAAAAACGCTAACGAATTAACTTATGTTCTTAACGTTTACAGCAATATTGCAGTCCATGTAATCATTAGTCGCAGTGTGCCGACATATTGTGTAAGTATATATGTTTGTATATTGGCCACATAGTGGATTTTTCACCTGTGCATTTTTCTTTTTTTTCTGTGTATTCCAATGGGAACAGTGAGGATGATGTCCGTCTGGTGCTGTGAAATTAATGGTGCTATTTAAGGAAGCACAATAGATTAACACTAAATAAAAGGCTAATATCTCTGGAACCGCATGGAGCATTTATAAAAAAGGAAAAAAAGGATGATCAGGAAAGTAGCTGGAGTGAAAATCCTGCAGCTCCTCTAATGTTGCTGTAGGTTTCTGGGCAGCTTTCTGGACCAATTTATAAGTTTGGAGCATTTACAATATAAAAAAGGAAAAAAAGAATGATCAGGAAAGCAGCTGGAGTGAAAATCCTGCAGCTCCTCTAATGTTGCTGTAGGTTTCTGGGCAGCTTTCTGGACCAATTTATAAGTTTGGAGCATTTACAATATAAAAAAGGAAAAAAAGGATGATCAGGAAAGCAGCTGGAGTGAAAATCCTGCAGCTCCTCTAATGTTGCTGTAGGTTTCTGGGCAGCTTTCTGGACCAATTTATAAGTTTGGAGCATTTACAATATAAAAAAGGAAAAAAAGGATGATCAGGAAAGCAGCTGGAGTGAAAATCCTGCAGCTCCTCTAATGTTGCTGTAGGTTTCTTGGCAGCTTTCTGGACCAATTTATAAGTTTCTTTCCTCGCAGTCCTAATGTGATTTCTGTAATAGATAGCTACTCAGTCTGTGGCTGAGCTTCACAGGAATACCAAGATATCGGCAACATAAGACATCAGCTATGGTGACCTATCTATGCCCTGTGAGAGCATCCCCCGAGGGTCGCTGAAAGCCTGATGCTCCACTGTTTCAGATTAACGTCATTGTCAGAGATTGACATCTAAATGGTGAAAGGGAATCTGTCCCCATGTTTTGCCACCTAATTTGAGAGTAGCATAATATAGAAACTGAGACTCTGACTTCAGCGTTGTGGCTTTTTGTTGTAGTTTTGATTAAACAACAATTTTATTAGCAGAAGATTATCACTACCGGACTAGTAATCCTGCTGCTAGGTAGTCCTCCATAGTCATGAGCTTAGCATAACTCCACCCCCAACACTGATTGGCAGCTGTACACAGAAAGCAGCCAATCAGTGATGTGGGCGGGGTTATACAGAGCTCAGCATTTAGAGAACTGCTAGGTCTGCCACAGGGAAAACAGTGATTGTATCAAAACTACAGTAAGCAACCCAGTGAAGTGACACATCGCTGGAAACGGGATCTCTGCTCCTACATACATCCATTTATTTTCTAAGAGACTGATGAATAAGCAGCCAAAATAAATCAAAAAATAAAATTATCTCTCATCTTTCTTTATCCGGCTCCAGACTTTTGACTCTATGTTTTATACATTTAGTAGGGTAATTTTTCTGAACGGCTTTATGTTTGAGAAGCAGATGTATCAGTAAATCTTCCATTATAACGGAGTCATTTTTCCTTCCACAATGTCGATTCCGACTTCATGTTATTAAAGAGATCCCAAACACATGAAGAGTATTCGCTTGTCAGGCGTTTATGAGTTACTGCCGCTAAAGACGAGCTAATGACAATGGCCTTTATTGTGCTACTCGGGGCTGAGGCTGAGACAAACTGACGATTAATACGACTTCCAGACAATTAATACAAGATATATAGCGAGGAGCGCTCTGCTCTCTATAGAGCCATTTACAGGCCACTGTTTGGCGATTCACAATCTAACAGATGGTTTTCAGGTTACTGTCTGATAATGTAATTTGACATGATAAGGTAACCAGAAGATGTGGCTCAGCAGGACACATCTGCCTCCATATCAAACAAAATGCATTTACATCTGACAGGAAATAATGCACTGACTGAAGGCTCTAATTTAATTCACATCATGGGAAGACAGAAATATTTGTAAAAAAAAAAATGTATATATATATATATATATATAAATATACATACATGGCTTCTGAACATAGAAAGAGACGACAGATTAAATAAAAAAAAAGAAAAATCAGATCAAGAAAAATGTCAATTTTAAGTTAAAAAATAATACAACTAATAATAATACAAAAATGATAAAAATAATAGTAAAACAGAAATAATTAATGGTAATAATAATAGTAATGAGTGGGCTACGACAAACAAAATGCTGCTTTTTGCAGTTTGTACACTATAAACGAAAAATTATATAGTGTGGTGTAGTGACCCCTGTTACAGGTAGGGGGCGCTGTATGGGCTTCCCAGAGTGCGCATGGAGGCGTATTGAGGCCATAGGAATACATGGCAATTGCAGATATAAATGTGGTGATGACTCGAAGTCCGGCATTATTGTGAATGGCCGGTATGTGTGTCGCAGAGGAAGACACTCTGCACTGTCAGCCTGAAGTAAGGATGTTCTGGGACCTGTAGTCCTACAAGTAAATCGTGTTGTTTAACTAGGGAGGCTGGCAGGGCTAGTTCTGAGAGATGGGAGGGTCAAACTAGCCACACACACTCCCATCTAGGGGAGTGGTTACAACCATATAATGTGACTGAGGTCTGGTCACAGGGTCTATGAGTGTGGACCTGAATGGTCTGTGCTGGAAGGTCCTGGAGAGCCCCATGTGTTAGGAGTGTTGTCTCCCTGAAGAGCACATGGCGGGGCTTTGGACCTGGCACATGCCAGTGTGTGGAACGGTCTGATAAAGTTGGGTAATACTGACCGGGGTCAGTGAGAAGGTCTGAAGGATACCTTTGAGGAAGAGAGGTATCCGAGAACCTGTGCGGCACCAACAGGTAACGGAAAGGGATCCGTGTTATACTGACCGGGGTCAGAGAGAAAGAGAGAGACATTGTGTATGGGACACCTCTGAGGTCCGTGTGTTATGCTGACCAGGGTCAGTGAGTGACTGTGATGAAGCTGAATATGTACAGACGGTGTTCATGCTGTTATCAAGTTCCTGAGGATGTTGTTTATGTGGATGTGAAATAAACCTAAGAGACTGTGTTTTTGTAAGAAAACCGAGCCTGTATTCCCGTGCCAAGCGAGTGTCCCCCAAGACACGAAGTAGGGGAAACACTACAATAGCTTACTCATTAAAGGAAACGCTGGCACCCAATGGTGGCCATACACAATTATATCCCGTAGACAATAGAAACACCTCCAATCTTCTGTTCTTCCTCCTTGAATAAAGGTTTATTCCCAACATTGAAAATTCTTGCTTATGAACAAAATAGTTGATAACTTTCTGATTGTTGTGGGACCTCTCCAACCAAAAGAGCGGGCCGCAGAAGTGTCCTTTTTAAAATACATATTGCCATCACTCCATTCATTCTCTATGGGTCTGCCGGAGATAGCCAAACCAGCACTTGCTTTTCTCGGGCAATTGGTCACCTCTCCATTCTGATGACTAATTTAAGAACCCTCTTTTAGGATTGTAGGGACACTCGGTGGTCGAAACCCTACCAATCAGAAAGTTGCCACCTATCTTAAAGATAGGTGACAGCTTTCAGTATTGGGAAAGACCCTTTAACTCTTTCACTGCTTACACTTGGTTTTAGATGAAATGGTTTTTAGTTAATAGAAATGCTTCCTGACCAGTTTTCACAGTATAGCAGGAACTTTATACTGATGAAAGAGGCCACTGTCATTACGGAATCCCATTGCCATGAAGGGGGTTACTTGGTCTACACAATGTTTAGGTAGGTGGTACATGTCATGACTATATGATGCCAGGACCCAATTTTCCCAGCAGAACATTTCCCCAGCACACTGCATCTGCCAACTTATCTTCTTCACATAATGCATCTGGATGTAATCTCTTTCCCAGGTAAGTGATATAACACAGTCGAGTGCTCACATGATGTAAGAGAAAATCTGATTCCTCAGACCAGGCAACCTTTTTTTCTCTACATTATGGTCTAGCTCTGATTCTCAAATGGCCATTGAATATGCTTTTGGCAGTGGACAGGGGTCTGAGATGTCCTGCATGTTCTGACATGTGTATATCTAAACTGTGATGTTCTAGATGTCATGATCCCTTTCTATCATAGCTGCAATGCTCTGTGTGTCTTGACACTTTTCTATCATAGCTGTGATGCTCTGGATCTCCTGACCCCTTTCTATCATAGCTGTGATGCTCTGTGTGTTCTGACCCCTTTCTATCATAGCTGCAATGCTCTGTGCGTCTTGACACCTTTCTATCACAGCTGTGATGCTGTGTGCATCTTGACCCCTTTCTATCATAGCTTTGATGCTCTGGATGTCCTTATCTCTTTCTATCATAGCTGCAATAATCTGAATATCTTTATCCCTTTCTACCATAGCTGTGATGCTCTATGTGTCCTGACTCCTTTCTACCATAGCTGTGATGCTCTGTGTGTCCTTATCCCGTTCTATCATAGCTGTGATGCTCTGCATATCTTGACCCCTTTCTATCATAGCTGCAATAATCTGGATAGTCTAATCCCTTTCTACCATAGCTGTGATGCTCTGTGTGTCCTGACTCCTTTCTATCATAGCTGTGATGCCCTGAATGTCCTGACATCTTTCTATCATAGCTGCAATAATCTGGATAGTCTTATCCCTTTCTATCATAGCTGTGATGCTCTGTGTGTCCTGACTCTTTTCTATCATAGCTGTGATGCTCTGCATGTCTTGACCCCTTTCTATCATAGCTGCAATAATCTGGATAGTCTTATCCCTTTCTGTCATAGCTGTGATGCTCTGTGTGTCCTTATCCCTTTCTATCATAGCTGTGATGCTCTGAATGTCCTGACTCTTTTCTACCATAGCTGTGATGCTCTGTGTGCTCTGATCCCTTTCTAGCATCGCTGCCATAATCTGGATTTCCTGATCGCTTTCTATCATAGCTGCAATGATCTGGATGTCGTTAACCCTTTCTATCATAGCTGTGATGCTCTGAATGTCCTGACATCTTTCTATCAAAGCTATTCAGCTTTTTGAGCTATATCAACTCTTGTGTGGTATCAGATTGGTCAAGATTGTCTTAACTTCCCAAACCCATCATTGAGCCTTGGATGCCTATGATTTTATTGGAGATATACCAGTTGCTTTTCTCTATATTTCCGTTGTGAGTAATACATACTGGGAACACCATCAAAGACCCAGTATTTTGGAGTTGCTCTTACCCAGTCATCTTGACATCACAACTTAGCCTTTGTCAAAGTCGCTAAGATCCTTACTCATGACAATTTTTCCTGCTTCCAACACATCAACTTTAAGAACTGACTGTTCGCTTTCTGCCTAATATTAGGATTGTTCATGATCAGCAAATAAACCTATATGCTCCGCTCTGCTTACTTGAATTGTCATGCACCATTTTGGTCTCCAAGATCCAAGTCACAAAAACATCATCATTAGTTATAGAGCATGAAATGATCTTGTTATGTGATCTAATTGTTGCCAGCAGGTGCGCAATGCAAAAAATAACTGTTGTAAAATTTGCACCGGGAATGGATTTCTCTACTAATTGTATTAAAAGTAATGAGGCTAAAATGCAACCTCATGGAGATTTTATAGCCCTTGCATAAAAGAAGGGTAATGCATCAATCACGATCCGTCTACACGGCTGCTGATGTCTTTTCATCACGCTCATTGACCATCTCAAGGCAGAATGTAACAATTACGCAAAAAGCTACTCGCAGCTATGGATAGCAGGATGATGGTTCAGGGGTTTTATATCAGTGAAATTGAACTTTAGGTACAAATGGAGAATTCTAATTCATTTTCTTAAAAGTGACAATTTTTTATATATTTTGTTGGAAAAAAAGTATTGTTACCTGACCAAAAGTTCTGTTCTCATCTCCTTTTGATAACCAGTGGATCGGAGGTTCCTTTTACAAGATGAAGATTCTCTTCTCAGCAACCCAGCTTGTTGCACCCCTGCCTAAATTTTCTGACCTAAATTCCTTCCCTACCCTCTGTCAGCAAAAAAGTTGAGGTGGGTATCATGCTAAGTACCATTTGACCCGGTTATCCATCCTTTAGAGAAGACAACCACAACTACCAAAGACACAGGTCCGACCATGCCTAAATTTTGTGACCTACATTAGTCCCCTACCCTCTGTCAGCAAAAAAGTTGAGGTGGGTATCATGCCAAGTACCATTTGACCCAATTATCCATCCTTTATAGAAGACAACCACAACTACCAAAGACACAGGTCCGACCATGCCTAAATTTTGTGACCTAAATTCCTCCCCTACCCTCTGTCAGCAAAAAATTGAGGTGGGTATCATGCCAAATACCATTTGACCCAGTTATCCATCCTTTAAAGAAGACAACCACAACTACCAAAGACACAGGTCCGGCCATGCCTAAATTTTGTGACCTAAATTCCTCCCCTACCCTCTGTCAGCAAAAAAGTTGAGGTGGGTATCATGCTAAGTGCCATTTGACCCAATTATCCATCCTTTATAGAAGACAACCACAACTACCAAAGACACAGGTCCGACCATGCCTAAATTTTTGGACTTAAATTCCTTCTCTGCCCACTGTCAGCAGAAAAGTTGACATAGGTAACATGCTAAGTACCATTGACCCAATTATCCATCCTTTAGAGAAGACAACTAGTGATGAGCAGTGTGTTCATCACTAGAGTTTTCCGAGCATGTTCGGGTGTTCTCCGAGTATCTTGGGCGTGCTCGTAGATTATGTTTGTTTCCCCGCAGCTGCATGATTTGCGTCTGCTAGACAGCCTAAATACATATGGGGATTCCCTATCAAACAGGCAATCCCTGCATGTGTTCAGGTTGTCTAACAGCTGCAAATCATGCAGCTGTGGAGACACAAACATAATCTACGAGCACGCCCAAGATACTTGGAGACCACCCGAGCATGGTCGGAAAGCTCGAGTAACGAGCACACTCGCTCATCACTAAAGACAACTACAACTACCAAAGACACAGGTCTGGCCATTGTGCCACGTCTATAACTATCAGTACAGTCAGTCGTTAATAGAGATAAGGTTGTTACAGGATTAGAAATATACACAGAAGGATAAAGTTTGAAGCAAAAGTCTTGTTCTTTCAGATACGTGATTGACATTATTTGACTCACGTTAGGATTCATGCAGGTGGTACAAAGGAGTCAGGAGACCCCAAGGCAAAAAAAACACAGTCAAGTTTTATTGTATAGGAGGTTACACGTGCAAACACTAATCAAACTTTGGGAAAACACCTGGATAAAACTTTGACATGAACTCAGGATGATCTCAGAAGTCATCAAAGCAGAATATCTAACCATAAATAAATGATGAAATGATGCTGCACTCGACGCCACTTTACTGTGCAACCTTACCGTAAAAGTCCACTTTACTTTACAATCAGTATTGAAAAAAATGAATAAAGCCAGATCAACCGTATAATAAAAATCAACATAATCTTTATTTCGCCAAAGAAATAACAGTATCACAAAAAAATCCAAAAATCCTCCTAGAAAGTGCATGATCCACATGCTTAAATCCATGCAGAATAACGAGAATACCCACTCTTGTATCTCGATCTACGTTGTCTCAAAATATAAACATTCAAGTCATTAATAGTTGAAATATTTATTTTATTTGTAATTACATCATGGTACCAGGATGTAAACATGAGTGAGTTAAAGCCTGGAAAAAGAAGTAGACAACAAAACGGGGGTGTGAGCAATTAATAGTGAACAAACAGTCAATGTAAACCCCAATAAACAAGCCCATACCTAATCAAGTAAATAGAACGGTGCATGAATTTACGTCACTCTTCCCTGGAAGTTTTCTTTGTGCTACTCAGCTCTACAATTTTATTCAATTGTGTGTGTTTTTTGTGCAGGTCCGATCTACTTTCCAATCCTCTACAAGACTGCTCGCTCTCTGTGTCTTGGATTCTGCTTTACTCCACAATCCTATTTGACAAATCTGCTTTGTTCTTCAAACCTACTTTCCTGTGTATTTTACTTTGCCAGTCTCTTGTCCTTCAAAAGTCTGCAGTACTCAACAATTGTACATTCAAAGTCAACTTTATTTTACTCAACTCCACAAGATAAATGCTGTTAGGCGTTAGGATTTTCCCGCTGTGCAGGATAGATCCCAGGCGTTATCTGGTCCTGCGGTCTCCCATTCAGGTCCGGCCGCTGTGATTGCTGCTCAGCACAGACGTCGTTCCCAGCGTCTTGCTCAGGCTCGTGGTATACGTTTGGTTACTGTGGGTTCTTCAGCCAAATCTGTGGTAACCAGTGATGTGCAGGTGCAGTCTTGCGCTCTGCAGTCTAAGCCCAGAGATCACCTTACTTGGCATGTCCGTGATGTGGGGGTCTTCTCATCGGTGGTCAGACGTTGGCTGCTCTGATGGTGTGGCAGCTCTGGATTGGCCCGTGGGCATTTATGTTTGGTGTGTAGGTTTATACTCTACCACTCTGCACGTTTCTGTGTCTGCCTTTGCTTGAGCCTGTACACGTTGGCAGGCAGGTTGCACACTTGTGTGGTTCCATACCCTTGCCTCTCTGCCTGAGTCTCTAGTCTGCTACATGCTTTTGGTGCCAGTCAGGCACGGGTTTAGTAGTGTCAGGACTGGGGTAACTGGCCGCTTGGCTTAGCATCTGTTTCGTTCCTGTGTGGTTAGCACAGTCCAGTTACAGAGCAAGCTCAACCCTTATGCTGTACTTCTCTATGAAGGTGAAAGGGTATTGGACCTAGCGTCATAAGAGTTCTTTATATTGGCTCAGCATCTGCTTCATTCATGTGTGCGGTTAGCGCAGTTTAGTTGCAGAGCAAGCCTAATCCTGTGACATGAACAGAGCTTAGCCTTTAGCACATTTAGTGGAGTACCTCTTGGTGAAGTAACTGAGCTTGGTACTCAGTGTTCCGATCACACTGTGTGGCATTAACACTGTGTTTAAAGTAACCCTCACTGCATTGTTCCGTCATTGTTCACACTAGCAGCAGTTTAACATCTCTGCACGGTGGGCCCCGGGTTGCGATTGCACTTTATTTTATATTTTATTTAGTGCAATCCGCCAACCCTAACACCTGCATTCTACAAACTTTTCTCTATTTTGCTTTATTCTACTTTGATCGCTTATTTTCTAGAATGCTTGGGTTGGCAGCAGATTAATCTCTGTACTGTCCAGCTGTTCAACAATGAATATATATTTATTCAGCAACAAAGATAATACAGCTTACAACAGGTATATCTTATAGGTTAGGATCTTAGCTTCTTGTCTGACAGCTTGAAAAAATGGAGGTAAAGTGTGCTCTGGCTACACACGCACAGGCACTCACGCACGGTGAGTGAACAGGAACTTCCTGTTTTTTTGTTTTTACAGTGGTTTACTGGCAATATAACACTATTGCTGGAGACAGAAAGTCATGGTCTATTAAACAGTAGCAGATAGTAGTTGATGGAATATATAGAATAATAAGCATTATTAGAGCAGCTTGTTTATTCTACTTTAGCCTGAATGTCTTTACAATGCTACATTATTCCTCAAATCTACGTTACTCTAAAATTTCTGATTCACTTTACATTAATATTTGAGTCTTCCCTAATTTATATCTTTTATTATGTACTCTTTTTTGCTTGAATCCAAACTTACATGTGGTAACAGGAAGTATCCTGTTCCTGCATTTATCATTCCCCTCTTCAACTCCTGACCCAGCGGCTCCCTCCGACCCTTGCCAGAGACTTTTGCAATGACTCATACAGGGAAAATTGACCTCCTGTTATTACATAGAGCTTAGAAGGATTCAGCTAGTCTGTTTTAATCATGTGTTGTCATAGCCCTAATGACAAAGAGAAGAATTAGCTGGGTAGAAAGACAAAATGAGCAATTGTAAGAACACAGTGCTATATAATATGATGATCACAATATATTGAGATTAAACATTTTGATGGGAGGTGTACTTCTTTAATGTTCTTATTTACTCTTTTCTAAATGCCTTCTCCACTCCATTTAAATTTTTACTTTACTCGATATGACAACTCTGTTCCGCAACTCCTCTGTATTCTATTTTACCAACCTTAACATAAATCTTTCTCCGCTGTACGGCATACATCTACTGTCTTCTGAAACACTACTATATTCTGCAACTCTTCTTTTCTCTACTCTACAACTCTTCTTTACTCCACTCTACAACTATTCTTTACTGCACTCTATAACTCTTCTTTACTCAACAATTCTTCTTACTCTACTCTAAAATGCTTATTTACTCTACAACTCTTTTTTACTCTACTCTACAACTCTTCTTTACTCTACTCTAAAATGCTTCTTTACTCTTCTCTATAATGCTTCTTTACTTCAATCTACAACTCTTCTTTACTCTACAACTCTTTTTTACTTCACGCTACAACTCTCTTTACTCTACTCTAAAATGCTTATTTACTCTACTCTGCAACTCTTTTTTTCTCTACTCTAAAATGCTTCTTTACTCTACTCTGTAACGCTTCTTTACTCCACTCTACAACTGTTCTTTACTTCATAATGCTTCTTTACTTCAATCTACAACTCTCCTTTACTCTACTCTATAACTCTTCTTTACTCTACTCTAAAATGCTTCTTTACTCTTCTCTATAATGCTTCTTTACTTCAATCTACAACTCTTCTTTACTCTACAACTCTTTTTTACTTCACGCTACAACTCTCTTTACTCTACTCTAAAATGCTTATTTACTCTACTCTGCAACTCTTTTTTACTCTACTCTAAAATGCTTCTTTACTCTACTCTGTAATGCTTCTTTACTCCACTCTACAACTGTTCTTTACTTCATAATGCTTCTTTACTTCAATCTACAACTCTCCTTTACTCTACTCTATAACTCTTCTTTACTCTTTTTTACTTAGTCTCAATTCCTTATCCACTATATGACAAACATCTAGTTTACTCTCCAATACTACTTTTCAACTCTTCTCTAACCTCCTCTACTTTGCAAACCTACTTGACTGCACTGTTCAACAATCATCTACTCTACAAGTCTTCTCTGAACTACAACTGTTCTTTATTCTAAGTAAAAGAAGCCCAAATAGTGCTTCAGGCAGATTAAGGTGTGCGCATATAGTATAAGGTGATACCAGTGTTCAGATGAAGTCCCTAGTAGGTAGTCGCATAAGTAATTGCTCAGTAGATTGGTATAACAGGCGTCATTCAGGCGTAATATATGTAAATATGTGTGACGAGATAATATTGGGAAAGGGAGGTTTTCAACCTCCTGTTAAGTGACTGTGTAAAAGAAGCGTGAAGTTCACTGTCTTTTGTCCAAGGGAGTTGTTAGAGAAAGTGCCGTGATGCACTAGTACTGCTGCTGTGGGAGATGCCTGAAGTCCATTATCTCTGATAATGGGAGCAATGGGAAAAGGTGCAGTGGAGCACAGATCCTGTTGTTTGATACCAAGGGATCGCAGGGTATCAAAGTGGTCCAGGAGGTGAGTACTTGTTGTCTGGAGTAGGTAAGATGATCAAGTGCAGCAGCGCAGCCCCGGTCAACAAGGTCCTCTTTTTCTCCTGTAGAGTGTAATCTCTTATGGCCATTGGGGTCTATTCTCTCTCCTGTAGAGTGTAAGCTCCTATGGTCCGTAGGCTCCTCTCTCTCTAGTAGAGTGCAAGCTTTTATGGTCAGCGGGGTTCACTCTCTCGTAAAACATAAGCTCTTATGTTTAGGGGGTCCTCTCTCTCTTTCTCATTGGTAAAGTGTAAACTCTTATGGTTAGTTGGATTCTCTCTCTAACCTGTATTTTCTGAGCAATTACAAACTGTCCAATATTGAGATTTGCGCAAATTTATTTGCTGCAAATCTAATTTTGGAGGAAAAGTTGGGGAATTTGAATTTCAAAAGGTCCGCTCATCTCTACTAATGATCAGCCAACAAATGACAAAACACTGATCATATTTGTGTGGAACTAAAAATAATTGTTGGCTGCCAACACATCACATCTTCTAAACAGAGATGTGCTGTCTAGAATAATGCGACCTCTATATTGATAAATAAGCATGCCAACACTTATACGCCGCCAATACAGCTTGTACATTCATGAGAATTGTCACATGTAAAATAAAAAGGAAAAGAAACCACACAATTTTCTTTGTTGATCAAACGATCCCTTTTTAGGGCAGTTTGTCTATTCCTTAAATTACTTTTTATTTGGTTCCAAAAGATGAGGTTGAAAACTGTAGCTGCAAGTGGGAAATATGGATATTTTCTATGATTATTTATCTACAAAAATGCTAAGATTTCCAGAAACTTTTCTTAGTAACAGTGATTAGGGTTGAGCGAAACGGGTCGGCCATTTTCAGAAGTCGCCGACTTTTGGCAAAGTCGGGTTTCATGAAACCCGACCCGACCCCTGTGTGGGGTCAGCCATGAGGTCGGCGATCTTCTGAATCTGGTATCGGATTTCCGATACCGAGTTCCGATATGTTTGTAATATCGGAAATCGGTATCGGAATCCATATTTAAGTGTAAAATAAAGAATTAAAATAAAAAATATTGCTATACTCACCCTCTGACGTGCCCTGGTACTAACCGGCAGCCTTTCTTCCTTAGAATCAGCGCGTGAAGGCCTTAGATGACGTCGCGGCTTGTGATTGGTCACGCGACCGCCCATGTGACCGCTCGCGCGACCAATCACAAGCCGCGATGTCACCGAAGGTCCTTCAAGCGCTGATTCTTAGGAAGGAAGGCTGCCGGAAAGAAGCAGGGTGCGTCCGAGGGTGAGTATATATCTAATAGGTATCCATGGAGTCTGTTAGGTTCTTCATCTGTTGATGATCAACTTTTGGGCAAGACCAACCACAGCCCAGACACCGATCAAAGAGGTGACTGTTCTTAAATCTTCCATTGAAGAGGAGCCACAACTGTTCACTAGGGTTTATGATAGATAAGGAAGGGGCCAGGTCATTGTCCTCTTACCTTTGAGACCTTTTCTGGCACCGAGCAGTGGAGATTTCGGTGCTGCGATGTAGTATTGTCCTGCAGTACAATCGTGGTTTTCTGGAGAGATGTAGACTTTTTCCGGTACCACTGTTTAAAAAATGTGTCTCCTATACACTGGCGGGGGGTTTGTGAGGTGATTTTGAGTCCATCTTCAACACAACAAGGTCTAACGAGTTCATCCATAATAATCCCAGCACATGGCAGTGCCCACCTCCAAACAGAAATTGACCAATACACATGTATTGCTATGTATCAGGGTAACTTTATATTCCATTCAGGGTCAACTACACTGATGAGCAAAAGGGTAATAATGTTTTGAATTTTTGAATTTCATCCTCCATATCTCACCATCCACTACTGATTCGAATGTGAGACGACCATCATTTTCTACACAATCATCTTGGATATCTCATACATAAATTTGATTTGCAACCATTTAACATGCGATTAGTTATGGAGATTCTTGTAACTAATAACACCCACTTGGACTTAAAAAAGTTAACTTATTTATGCCGATAATTTGATTGCTAATTTCTTCACAACGGAGAGGCAAAATTAAAAAAAAACACATCCTATTGTACTCTGCAGCCACTATTACATTCTGTGTCCAGTTTAACTTGAAAAATTTGATGAAAGATCCTCTTTCTGCAACTAACAGCTTAACTAAGTGTGCGCAAGGTAAACATTTTTTGTGCTCCATGGCACAAATACAGTGCCATGGAGCAGGTGCTTGCTTTTTGGTCATGTACCTATTTAGCCTTTCTTATTAGATCATTATTAATAAGGGGGTTACATTAAACTCTGCATGTCTGTTTTTGCATTATTACTTTACTCATCCAATTTGACAGCTGTGCAAGCCTCAGCTGTACTGTAACTTACAGACACTGACACCGTCAGTTTGAGTTCAGGGTCAGCATCAGCACTCGGTGAACACGGGAAAGTGCCGGGGTCCTGAGCAGGCGGGGGACCCACTGGCCATTGGGGACACTGCTGCGCTATGGAGGCCCGGTGCCTGTGCCAGTGCTGGTGCCAAGGAGTAGGCCCCCCCGCTTGCCCATGCTCCAGTACTTGCAATACTTAGCGCTCCCTCTTCCACCACGCCTTCTGACTGACATTTTAGGTCTGAGGGCACGATGATGTGACTGGTGTGCGCCCTCTGCCTGAACAGTTCACAGTGCAGGGAGCCGGAAGACGCCAATGCTGAGGAGTCTGGAGATAATCAGTGGCCAGCGAAGAGAGGTGAGTATTTCATTTTTTTCTTTATGTTTGGAGCATTATATGGGATCCATCATATACTTGAGCATCATATATGGATCCCATTATACACAGAGCATCAGATACTGGAGCATTATATGGAGTCCATCATATACTGGAGCATTACATGGGGCCCATTATATGTGGAGCATCATAGGGGGCCCATTATATACGTGGCATCTTATGGGCCCCATTATATATGGAGCATCTTATGGGGTCAATAATACATGGAGCATTATATGGGGCCCATTCTGTTTGAAGCAATGTGTGGGGCCCATCATATACAGTATGGAGCATTATATTGGGCTTATTCTGTATGGAGCATTATATGGGCCCATCATATACTGTAAGGAGCATTATATGGGGTTCAGTATGCTGTATAGAGCATTATATGGGGCTCAATATACTGTATGGGGCATTATATGGGACCCATCATATACTGTATGGAACATTACATGAGGCCCATTATGTATGGAGCATTATACGGAGCCCATCATATACTGTATGGAGCATTATATGGGGCCCATTATGTATGAAGCAATATATGGGGCTCATTATACTGCTTGGGGCATTACATGGGGCTCATTATACTGTATGGAACGATATATGGGGCTCATTATACTGTTTGGTGCATTATATGGGGCTCATTATACTGTATGGAGCAATATATGGGGCTCATTATACTGTATGGAGAATTATATGGGGTCCATTATTCTGAATGGAGCATTATATGAGGCCCATTATATATGGATTAACATATTTGGTTCATCATATACTGTAGGGAACATTACACGAGGCTGTATGGAGCATTATATGGCGCCCATTATGTATGGAGCAATATATGGGACTCATTATACTGTTTGGGGCATTATATGGGGCTCATTATACTGTATGGAGCAATATAGTAACATAGTAACATAGTAACATAGTTAGTAAGGCCGAAAAAAGACATTTGTCCATCCAGTTCAGCCTATATTCCATCATAATAAATCCCCAGATCTACGTCCTTCTACAGAACCTAATAATTGTATGATACAATATTGTTCTGCTCCAGGAAGACATCCAGGCCTCTCTTGAACCCCTCGACTGAGTTCGCCATCACCACCTCCTCAGGCAAGCAATTCCAGATTCTCACTGCCCTAACAGTAAAGAATCCTCTTCTATGTTGGTGGAAAAACCTTCTCTCCTCCAGACGCAAAGAATGCCCCCTTGTGCCCGTCACCTTCCTTGGTATAAACAGATCCTCAGCGAGATATTTGTATTGTCCCCTTATATACTTATATATGGTTATTAGATCGCCCCTCAGTCGTCTTTTTTCTAGACTAAATAATCCTAATTTCACTAATCTATCTGGGTATTGTAGTTCTCCCATCCCCTTTATTAATTTTGTTGCCCTCCTTTGTACTCTCTCTAGTTCCATTATATCCTTCCTGAGCACCGGTGCCCAAAACTGGACACAGTACTCCATGTGCGGTCTAACTAGGGATTTGGGGCTCATTATATGGGGCTCATTATACTGTTTGGTGCATTATATGGGGCTCATTATTCTGTATGGAGCAATATATGGGGCTCATTATTCTGTATGGAGAATTATATGGGGTCCATTATTCTGTATGGAGCATTATACTGAATATTGCGGCAAATTTATTAGCTGAAAATCAAATTTTTTAGTAAAATTCTTTGTAATTGCAGTCATCTAAATTGGTCTTTAACCCAAATTACAATGCATGTTACATGCAGGATTTTTCTGACCAGCTATTGATGACAAACCGGTGCACAATGTTTCATCAACTTTGGCCTTATGGAGGGATTCCTAGTGAAATCTGTCCCTAAAGCCTTAGTGTTCAGATGCCACTGCTAACTCTGCACCCTCTATAACTATGCCCCTGTATTTTGACCATGTTTATAACCTAAGTATTATAAATCATCAGATCTATGACCACAAAATATTATTTTATTGGGTTGAAGTATGCAGTACAATTTCACTATTCTCTCTATTGACTTTCTCAATTCCTA
This sequence comes from Ranitomeya imitator, assembly GCF_032444005.1. Lineage (NCBI taxonomy): Eukaryota > Metazoa > Chordata > Amphibia > Anura > Dendrobatidae > Ranitomeya > Ranitomeya imitator. The sequence continues at coordinate 677,931,691 of NC_091286.1, forward strand.
TGCATTGCACTTATTATTCCAGTCACATTAATTTTCACCTCCTCTGTAATTTTCGCATCTTCTCTTTTATGCTTCCCATCCTTGTTGTTAGCGGGAATCGAATAAATAAATATTTTACATACATTTTGTAGCTACTGATTTAAATAATATTTATTTTGAAATGCTGACCCGACGGATGTGAGATGCAGATAACAGGCGTCAATTAAGTCTCTTTCTAAATAGACGGGCTTCTCTTAGTGACGAGCATCAACTTTTTGCATCTTCATTTATTCAACGACTAAGCAGGTAAAGAAGCAATAAAAATGCTTGGAACCAAACAAAAATACCTGCTGCTATAATACAAAAAGAATTTTAAAATACATCAGAACTATTTTACAACAGTCGGAATTCTTCAAGTAAGAGGTTCAGATGCAGCGATCCGTCACTGCCATTGCATAGGGGAGTGCAGAGCTTACCATTTCATAACCGGAGACCCAAAGTCTCTTTGCCTTGTGAGACAACAAAAGTGCCATAAAAAATATGTCGTGGCTGGGTTGGTCCAGTGGCATCTATGGTTGTGAGATTCGCTCTTATGTGCCCCGTTGAATTTTATTATTTTTCTTTTTTCTTTTATTTGGGGGTGGGGGCGTCATGGCCCCAATTATAACTTCTGCTATGGGGGGTCAACCTTAACTTCTATGTACATTCCTGGGTTGGTCCTAATATTTGGGTGAAAGAAGTTACGTTATGCTTCTGCTATTGATTTGTATGAAAGACCCCATTGACTTCTTATGTTGCACTTCTGTAAAGATTTTTGTTTGTTCATAATGAAAGAAACTGATCTCTGCTTCAAACCGCATATCCAAGCCCTTTCCACTTCCTGTCGACGTCAACTCAAAAATATTTCCCGATCCGTACATTCCTCAACCAAGAATCTGCAAAAACCCTAGTCCATGCCCTCATCATCTCCTGCCTTGACTACTGCAACCTCCTACTCTGTGGACTCCCCTCTAACACTCTTGCACCTCTCCAATATATTCTAAACTCTGCTGCCCGACTAATCCACCTGTCCCCCTGCTATTCCCCGGCCTCTTCCCTCTGCCAATCCCTGCACTGTCTCCCCATTACCCAAAGACTCCAGTTCAAAAGCCTAACCATGACATACAAATCCATCCACAACCTGTGTCCTCCATACATCTGTGACCTCGTTTCCCGGTACTTACCTGCACGCAACCTCTGATCCTTACAAGATCTCCTTCTCTACTCTCCTCTTATCTCCTCTTCCCACAATCGCATGCAAGAATTCTTCCGTGCATCACCCCTACTCTGGAACTCTCGACCCCAACACATCAGACTCTCGCCTACTATGGAAACCTTCACAAAGAACCTGAAGACCTACCTCTTCCAACAAGCCTACAACCTGCAGGAACCACCGATACACCAAACCACTGCACGACCAGCTCTGCCCTCACCTACTGTATCCTCACCCATCCCTTGTAGATTGTGAGCCCTCGCAAGCAGGGTCCTCTCTCCTCCTGTACCAGTCATGACTTGTATTGATAAAGATTACTGTACTTGTTTTTATTATGTATACCCCTCCTCACATGTAAAGCGCTATGGAATAAATGGCGCTATAATAATAAAAATTAATAATGATCCTCAACAGAACCCCTGTAACTGTCCACATGTAACCATACCTTTACCATTCTGACCCTTTTCTTATAGTTTGTGTTCCACTGTATGAGAAGAACCTATCATCCTGATAGTCCTTGTTTGGACTATAACCGCTAATGAAGTACAGTAGTTATGACTTTTGAAAATGGCAGTATGACCAGTATGACACATCTACGAGGGGTGTTCATTAAAGATTTCCTGCACATGTGAAATTACATACGTCTCTATAGGTTATGTGCCAATTTGCAACTCAAAACTGATAACGGTCTTGATTTGAATTTACAGGTGCTGAAGTGGTGTGAGGTTTGATAATGGACCCAGTGGAATACTGAGCAGTTATCAAGATCCTTTACTTGAAAGGCCGCACACCAAAGGAGACGTTCGATGAGATAAAAGAGGTGTATGGTGATGATTCCCCATCATATGATGCAGTCAAGAACTGGTATCATCAATTCAAATGTGGTCGGCCTTTGGTGCAAACAGCTCCAATTCCAGTGCGACCCCACTCTGCTACTGATGAACACACCATCCAGCAAGTGGAGGTCACCATTTTGGAAAATCGACGCTTAAGGTATCCGCTCACTGGGATCTCGGTTGCTCACACCTTTCCAGAAGCAGGAAGGAGTCGAATGCTCTAAGGCTCTATTGACGATGTGCCATGGAAACCAAGAGGACTTTTTCAACAGACTGAGCACACAGGATGAAAGCTAGGTCCATCACTGTAATCCTGAGGCTAAAGACCAGTAGATGCAATGGAAGCATTATGAAACACTGACACCATGACAGGTCATGCTCATAGTATTTTGTGACCAGCATGGAGTAGTATTGATGGATTTCCTAGCAAAGTGTACCATGGGCATACTATGCTTAACTGCTGTTGAAATTACGGGAGGTCATCAAAACCAAGAGACGTGGCATGCTTACCGAAGTTGTCCACCTTCTGCAGACAATGCAAAAGTTCACGACTCACATATTGCCCAAATGGAAGCAAATCCTGAGGCTTTGAAATTCTACCGCATCCCCCTAATTAACCCCAACTCGCACCATTGGACTTCCACCACTTCCCAGCAATGAAGTTATTTTTGCAGGGCAAGCTTTTTCCAAATGATGAGACAGGTTTCCGAAGTCACAACGTGGCTTTAGGAGCAACCTGTTGACTTCTACAAGCGAGGTGTTTACAGTTGCTTAAAGAGATGGGAGAAGTGTGTGTCTTTAGGTGGCACCTATGTAGAGAAGGACTAATAACTGAATTTCATTGCTCTCAGTCCACAGGAAGTGGGTCAGGGGAAATATTTAATGAACTCCCCTTGTATGTTGCAAAAATTTGTAACCATTGGGGAATGCACCAAGTCTTCTAAACCAGTTTTCTGGTGCCAAAAAGTCACATATTTTGGTGTTTTAAGCTATGCAAATTTGGGTTTAAACAAATGTAAAATTTGGAACTTTTTTTTAAAAAGTAAGTAAAAAAGGTAGAACCTCCCACCAGTAAAGGAGTGGTTTAAAAGAGGGAGTAACATTCCAAGACAGAATTCTTAATACTCCCAAAATTCTAAGATGCACCAAATATATCAAAAAAGAAGAGAGAGCAGCATCCATACCAGGTGAAGAAAATATCCAAAGGCCACCTTGGCCGAAACGTTGTAACTTTGTATGGCAGAATAAAGCACCGTTTGGATATTTTCTTCACCTGGTATGGATGCTGCTCTCTCTTCTTTTTTGGTGTTTTCCTGGTCTAATTGGATCCTTGGACTTTGGAGCGTGCATCCTTCAAGCTGAGTGCTGATGGTTGTATTTCCTTGCACCAAATATATCAAACATTGTCCATCACTCTGATAAATATTGTGCAAATAATAGCAATATAGCCACAAAGAAAAGTGACTTTAAAAATGCCCCTGATAAAGTAACACAAAACCAGTAGAAGGGAGTCAATAACAATGCAGAATGCAGATGGAAAACTACCTGACAACCTCTACAGTCAATCACTTGAACCACCATTGGTGGTAGTCATCCAGGAAGGTTGTAGGATGTCAAAATAAACCAAAAATTACTAAATCTTATTAAAAGTCTTCACACAACTGGAAAAAGTTCAGTAACCCATACAGTAAAATTCCGTTGGCATTAATGAAGCTTCACAGGTGCCTGACTATCTGATTTTCTGATGTTAGTAGAAAGGTATATTAAACTTGCTACTTTGGATAAAGAGGTCACAAAATAAAATGGGGCTCAATTTTTGCATGATATTTTTATTAATACTAATTTGTTAATTTGTGGAATATACAACTCTTTTTTTTGTGATGTTGTGGCAGTTAAAAACCCACAATTCTGTAATTTTGATTTTGTTTCTCTTTATGGATTTTACAAAGACGCCAGAGCATAATAAGGGACATAACATTTTTGGAGAATAATTTCCTGGGAAAAACTGCGCGAACAGGTGAATTTGAATTCTGCTTGAACCACTCATCTTTAACTGTGTTACAATAAATATCTATCTATTTGTCTATCTTTATATTCATTAGAGATGAGCAGAGGCGAGTGTACCCAAACTTTCCAAAGTTTGGGTCTCCATACTTTTCAATGGGGTTCAGATTCAGGTTCAAGTTTGGGTACAGTTCTAATACCTAAGCTAAAGCTTGGGTCAGGTACCAGATCAAGGACTTCCACAGGTCCAGTCATCCCTAGAGATGAGCAGAGTAATCTCCTATGGATACATTTCGAGTTGGATTTCCTGAAATTTGCAGGACTCTACTGTGATTCAATTTGCAGAGATTGCAAAAATATAACTAATTGGTGCCATTTCACACTGTGAAGACTGCGGCAGCCACAGAGCAGGCTTATATCTTGCAGCTATCACAACGCATGGCTAGCGCATAGTCAATCAGGGGGACTATCACACCCAGTCTAAAGGATGAGGGTTGGGCAAGCAGCGATCGTTTTAGGATTGTATTTCATAGTGTTAGAGGTCAGAGAGCATAGAAGTTAATTTTCCATGGAAAAAAGACCTAATCTGATGTTTTGAACTTTTGACTTTCAGGCTCCATATCTCACCATCCACTACTGCTTCGATCGTGAGACTGCCATCATTTTATAGACAATCATCTTGGCTATCTCATACATGATTTTAACTTGTAACTACTGTATTTAGCACGTGATTAGTTATGTAGATTTATTGTCATGTCACTGCATTGTTACTGTTTTGCTCCTGAAAATGAAAATTTTAATTGTTATTATTTTGTTAGTCTTTTGTTGGTCTTTCGTAAATCCACCTTTGGCTTTCACAACTGCCCAAATCCTTCTGCGAAGCTCTCGGTCACATTCAAGCATGTCTCTACCGAAATCTGATGCATGTAAAGAAGCTGCGGAGACACCATCACGTGTTTCTCGACGCAAGCAGTGAATAGCCAGGCCTTTCCCCGGGAAGGAACAACCACGGGAAGGGCAGCATCCTATGAAGGAAAGCCACCTATGCCAAGCATGGTATCCATCCACATAAGGGATGGGGGCAGTGTTCTGGAATCACTGCGTTGAGAAACACGTGATGGTGTCTCCGCGGTGTTGGATGTTTTGGTCTCCCCGAGGCCAATCATCTGTGCCTTTATAGCCTTTTTACTAGGCACTGCTCTTAATAGCCAGATTCCTACTCCACACTGATGAGGGGCAAAAACCCCGAAACAGCTGTCTGTGGATGGATACCATGCTTGGCATAGGTGGCTTTCCTTCATAGGATGCTGCCCTTCCCGTGGTTGTTCCTTCCCGGGGAAAGGCCTGGCTATTCACTGCTTGCGTCGAGAAACACGTGATGGTGTCTCCGCAGCTTCTTTACATGCATCTGCATATTTCCCATAAGGGATGGGGGCAGTGTTCTGGAATCACTGCGTTGAGAAACACGTGATGGTGTCTCCGCGGTGTTGGATGTTTTGGTCTCCCTGAGGCCAATCATCTGTGCCTTTATAGCCTTTTTACTAGGCACTGCTCCTAATAGCCAGATTCCTACTCCACACTGATGAGGGGCAAAAACCCCGAAACAGCTGTCTGTGGATGGATACCATGCTTGGCATAGGTGGCTTTCCTTCATAGGATGCTGCCCTTCCCGTGGTTGTTCCTTCCCGGGGAAAGGCCTGGCTATTCACTGCTTGCGTCGAGAAACACGTGATGGTGTCTCCGCAGCTTCTTTACATGCATCTGCATATTTCCCATAAGGGATGGGGGCAGTGTTCTGGAATCACTGCGTTGAGAAACACGTGATGGTGTCTCCGCGGTGTTGGATGTTTTGGTCTCCCCGAGGCCAATCATCTGTGCCTTTATAGCCTTTCTACCGAAATCTGATTCCTGGTTTCCTCTGTACTTACCAAAGTTGGTGCACACTGGTCACCTCACTTGATATGTATGCAGGTTTTTCTTCATCTCTACCCACAAGTGTTTGATTGAGTTGAGGTCTGGGGACTATGCAGCCAATCCAGCACCTCTACTTCACTGTCATTGAAAATTCTATTTTCCAATCTCGACGCATGCTCCTGGTCATCGTATTGCTGGAAAACTAAGTCGTCCTTTTCGTACCCATAGTACTTGAGTATACGAAGTAACTCATCCATTTCTGCACCTATTATGTAAATTAGGTTACTAGCCATTTTCACAGTGTTTTTGGATGCGCATTTTTACGTGTGTTTTTATCACATTTTTGAAGCTGCAGTGCTTTTTTGCTTTTAGGTATGTCTTTAGGTATGTCATGTTTTAAATAAACTGCTTTGTTTTTGATACATCCTGATATTTGGCTTTGACTGGCATAAGACTGCTCATCATCATAAGAATACCATACCCACAATGAAGCATGGTGGAAGTAGCATTGTGCTTTGGGGCTGTTTTTCGGCAGCTGGTACTAGTGCTTTAGTCAAGGTAGAGGGAATTACGAACAGTTACAAATATCAGTCAATTTTGCAACAAAACATTCAGGCCTCCGCTAAAAAGCTGAAGATGAAGAGAAATGTTATCTTTCAGCACAATAACGAGCCTAAGTGACCTCCAAACCAACATAAGAATGGCTTCACCAAAAGAAGATCGAAGTTTGGAAATGACTCCACCAAGCCCTGACCTGAGGACACTTGGGAATGTGTGGGTTGAGCTGCAGAGGGCGCTGTATGCAGGAGATGCCCCCACAATCTGACAGATTTGGAGCTAGTGCAAGAAAGAGTGGGCAAAGATTGCCAATTGTAGATGTGCAGTGTGATAGACTCCCAACCAAAAAGACTGAATGCTGTCATATATCCAAAGAGTACTTCAACAAAATATTATCTTAAGGGTGTGTACTTATGTAACCACACTACTTTAGTTCTTTTTTTTAAATTCCACCCGAAAAGACTTACATTTTGTTCCAATGTATTTGTACAGATTATGGAGGTATTTTATCAGGGGTTTGTAGACTTTCTGTATCCGCTGCACATGTACTAGGGTAAATGAATGGATTTAGACCATAACGTTTCAGGGACCCTTGCATCTTGGAACATTTCTTTCATTTTAACACCCTTGTAATAGTTCACGGCTGATTTATGACTTGTCAACAGTAGGTGAAATATGACACTCAATGTAGAGGCCATAAATGATGTTAATATAGTTACAACACGTCAAGGTAAAAGTAAAGAATATAATGAGACGTGTTACCGAGCTCGCTAAGACTTGTCCTTTCGGGCTTTTTTTCTTTTTTTTTTTTCTTTAGTGCCTAAAAGTAATCACCGTATGGAACATGAGAAGTCAAAATGTGGCCATAAAACATCTTTGTGCCGGAATGCAGAGAATTCTATCCTTTACATTGATCAGCTGCATTGCAAAAATATTGAAAGCCCTTCGGTCAGCCATTTTTTTACATTTTGATCCTGTCCTAGCTACAATTACTCAAATCATAGACTACAAACCTAGCCTACTGCATTCAAACAGAACCAAAAACAATACCACCATAAAGTGCCTATAAAGTAGTGCCAGCCAATATAGCATCTAGGTATGCTTCTCACGCAAGCGCGCCCATATGGTGCCATACCGAACCACTTTTTTCTCTTTTTGTCTCCTTTTGGAAGTGGATGCTGTTCTGTTTCGATCAGATGCCGGCCGGTTCATTCATAGTGCACGTTGAAGCCCAGTTATGAAACAGGAATAGCCCTGGACTTAGATATTGATGATTCTTAGAATGGGTCATCATTATCACCTGGCAACTACATTGATCTGATATTAACAACCTATACTAAGGATAGTCCATCTATATCTAGGTCTTGGACAACCAATTCAAGGGACAGTTGTTCTGTCTCAAGGAAGTTGTCCGATCTACGGGCCAATAAGGGGGACTGGTCAGTGGACCACTCATAGGACAGGTTCAGAAACCAAACAGAAGTGCTGGCATCTTACATAAAGTGTAACCGTCATTTTATTATTTCATAAATCAATAGAACACATGAAAATAGGCAATCTTGTAGTATACAGCCATGGTTGAAATTGTTGGAACTCTTGAAATTGTTCCAGAAAGTGAAGTATTTCTCAAAAAAAATGATTGCAATTACACATGTTTTGTTATACACATGTTTATTTCCTTTCTGTGTATTGCAACAACACAAGAAATAGAGGAAAAAAAACAGGCAAATTGGACAGAACTCCACACAGAACTCCAAAACTGAGCTGGACAAAATTGTTGACACCTTTCGAAAATTATGGGTACAGATCTTTGTTTCAAGTATTTGATGCTCATTCTAAAATCACCTGTGCAGTGAAACAAAAATTGGCAATATGAAAATCACACTTGAAACCAGACAAAAAGGGGAGATGTTGACTCACACTTTTCATTCTGTGTTTGTGTGTGCCATAATAAGCATGGAGAACAGAACAATGAGATGAGAACTGTCTGAGGACTTGAGAACCAAAATCTCAGAAAGAATCTCAAGGTTACAAGTTGATTTCCAGAGGTTTTAATGTTCCTTTGTCCACTGTGGGCAACATAATCAGGATGTTTACAACCAATTGCACTGTAGCTAATCACCCTGGACGTGGACGGCAGACAAAAATTGATGAAAGGTTGCAACGTAGGGTAGTCCTGATGGTGGATACGCCCCAATCAAGTTCCAAAGAAATTCAATCTGTCCTGCAGGCTCAGGGTGCATCAGTGTCAGTGGAAACTGTTGACATTTGATGTGTCAAGAGTCCCTGGAAGACAACACTGCTGGCACAGAGACGTAAAAAAAAAAACTAGCCTGAAGTATTCCAAAATGTATGTAAGTCAAAATCCTCCTGGGAAATTGCCTTGTGGACAGATGAGTCCAAGAAATAGCTTTTACTAAAGTACATCATTCTACTGTTTACCAAACCATAATGAAGCCTACAAAGAAAAAAATACAGTACCTAGAGTCAAATATGGTGGAGGTTCAAAGATGTTTTCAGGTTGTTTTGCTGCCTGTGGCACAGGATGCCTTGACTGGGAGCATCATGAAATTTGAAGATTACCACTTGATTTTATATCACAATGTAGTGCTAGTATGAGAAAGCTGGGTTTGCGTCCTAGGTCATGGGTTTTCAGTCGTACAACGACCAGAAATATACTTCAAGAAAAACCCAGAAATGGATGGAAACAAAGTGCCAGAGCGTTCTGAAGTTGCCAGCAATGAGTCTGCATCTAAATCCCATTGATCAGCTGTGAATAGATCTTAAAATTGCTGTTGGGAGAAGGCAACCTTTAAATATAAGAGACATGGAACTGTCTGCAAAAGAGGAGTGGTCAAAAATTCTGGCTGAGAGGTGTAAAAAGCTTGTTAATGGTTATAGGAATCAATTTATTGCAGGTATTTATACCAAAGGGTGTGCAATCAAATATGAAGTTGAGGGTGTAAATAATTTTGTCCTGCCCAATTTGGGGGTTTTGTATGAAGTTATGACCAATGAACCTTTTTTTTAAGTTGTTTCAATACACACAAAGGATATAAACATGTGTATACCAAAACATGTGTAATCTCATTATTTTTTTAGATTATTGATTACTCCTCTCAACTGTCACTTCCGGAACTTAACACTAACTCTCAGTTCCCCCCGGCCTCAACTGGGCCGGCCCTTACAGTTAATCCTACCTAGGCTAATCCGTAGCCCCAGAGGGTTCTACCTTCAGAAACACACATTTAACCCCTCTAAAGTGTCAGGGAGCAGGCCATCACCTCCACCACTATTACACGGATAGATTTTACCTGATTCTGACCCAGATTTTTCCTCTTTTTACTATTAGGTTCTGATTCTCTTTTTTCCCACCATGGCTTGTTAAGTTTAGTCCCGTGACTTGCTCGACCAGTCAGCAGCTACTCTTGGAATACTTGCAGCAAAGTCCAAATCCTTGTAGGTGGTCAAAGAATGAAAACCAGGGAACTTTTCTTAAAACTTCTAAACACGTAATTTTTCATACGCACAATTTGGTACTAAATTATGGGTTTTGTAAAAAGTTTTTTTTTTTTTTTAAATGTGTGCTTCTTCCTAAAACAAAGCCACACTTGTCTATAGGTTGGGTGTGCTAATGCAGCTTAGCTCCATTAACTTCAGTAGACCTAAACTATAATACCAAACAAAAACCTTGGACAAATGAGGCGCTGATTCTGGTAGAAAGTCGCCATATTTTTAGGTCAGGTTGTCAAATTTTCCCCGGTTTAGTTTTTCTCCTGCAATCTTGGAGAATAAAAATTTGCGTTATTAGATGTATTAAAGAACATGCTTGTTGATGGATGGCTCACGCAGCTGATCTGAACGGCAAATTCCTCCTTTTCCATATTTTAATTAAATATGCAGATGTTTATCAAATCTGTGTACACTTAATGACTTCAAAACAAACGGCAATCATCACGATTCGCATCCCTTCCAGAAGAATACAGACGGGAAGCCATCAAACAAAAGACACCTTAAGACGATCTGTACTGGATTCTGAAATCCTTTTCAGCTGGAAGTCAGCAGACTTTTCTGTCAAGCTTGGCTGACTAATTATTGCTTATAATTTGCATTAGGATTAATTAACTAATTAGAGAGGAATGTCTGAAGGCAAAGTTATGGCTCTGCGTGTCAAGCTGAGGACTTTAATTTATTCTGATATTTTTAATTATAATCAGCTGAACAATGCGTATTACATTGTCAGCTATACCCAGAAAATGAAGATGGAGGAGACAAAGAACGGCGGAGAATTCTGGGTAAGGTCAAGCTAGAAACATGAAGCAAAGCACAAACCCCACAACTTGCCCCATTTACCCATCTGTTACCATGTCAATCTCAATATACTAAAAACTGTACATTAATGATGAGTGAATCTGCCGAAATTTTAATTTGTTAAATTCGTTCAAATTTGTCCATGAAATTAAATTTGCATCAAAATGTTATATTCAATGCAAATTGAATGTACATTATTATGTATTATTATCTCTAGATTCCAAAGTAATGTAAACATACAGTGCCTTGAAAAAGCGTTCATACCCTGTGAACTTTTCTACATTTTTTCACTTTATACCCACACACTCGTATATATTTTTGGGGAATTTTATGAGATACTAACACAAAGTAGCAAGGATTTGTGAAGTGTAAAGAAAGTGATACAGGGTTTTTTCTAATTATTTAAAAAATATAAATCTGAAAATTGTGACGTGCATTTATATTCAGCCCTCCCAGAGACATTACTTTCTCCGCAATTACTGCTGTAGTCTTTTGGGGTCTGTCTCTTCCAGATTTGTACATCTAGAGGTGACATTTTACCCTTTTTTCTTTGCACCTTTGCTCTCGCTCAGTGAGGTTGGACGGAGGTGCCTATAAACAGCAACTTTCAAGTCTGGCACAGATTGTCAGTGTGATATAGGACTTTGCCTGAGCAATTCACACACATGGATATGATTTGATATAAACCATCCATTGTAGCTCTAGCAGGAGGTTCAGGGTCGTTGTTCTGCTGAAATGTGAACCCACGCCCCAGTCTCAAGTCTTTTGCAGCCTCTAGTAGGTTTTCATCCAGGATTGCCCTGTATTTAGTGCCATCCGCCTTCTCATTAACTCTGACCAGCTTCCCTGTCCCTGATGAAGAAAAGTCTCCTCACAGTATGATGCTGCTGCCACTATGTTTTACTGTGGTGATGGTGTTTCCAGGGTGATGTGTAGTGCAAGTGTTTCACCACACATAATATATTGCATTCAGCCCCAAATGTTCTATTTTGGTCACATGGCCAGAGCACCTTCTTCCACATGCTTGCTGGTGTCCCCTACAGTCAGTCCATTCACCATTGTTTTCTTCACTGGGCCTTAGTGCCCCTCAGAGTGGATCAGGGAACTGCTGTAGATATACAGTGCCTACAAGTAGTATTCAACCCCCTGCAGATTTAGCAGGTTTATACATCTGGAATTAACTTGGCATTGTGACATTTGGACTGTAGATCAGCCTGGAAGTGTGAAATGCACTGCAGCAAAAAAGAATGTTATTTCTTTGTTTATTTTTTTTTTTTAAATTGTGAAAAGTCTTTTCAGAGGGTCATTTATTATTCAACCCCTCAACCCACCAGAATTCTGTTTGGTTCCCCTAAAGTATTAAGAAGTAGTTCAGGCACAAAGAAAAATGAGCTTCACATGTTTGGATTAATTATCTCTTTTTCCAGCCTTTTCTGACTATTTAAGACCCTCCCCAAACTTGTGAACAGCACTCATACATGGTCAACATGGGAAAGACAAAGGAGCATTCCAAAGCCATCAGAGACAAGATCGTGGAGGGTCACAAGGCTGGCAAGGGGTACAAAACCCTTTCCAAGGAGTTGGGCCTACCTGTCTCCACTGTTGGGAGCATCATCCGGAAGTGGAAGGCTTATGGAACTACTGTTAGCCTTCCACGGCCTGGACAGCCTTTGAAAGTTTCCTCCCGTGCCGAGGCCAGGCTTGTCCGAAGAGTCAAGGCTAACCCAAGGACAACATGGAAGGAGCTCCGGGAAGATCTCATGGCAATAGGGACATTGGTTTCAGTCAATACCATAAGTAACGTACTCCACCGCAATGGTCTCCATTCCAGACCTTTACTTTCAAAGCGTCATGTCAAGGCTCGTCTACAGTTTGCTCATGATCACTTGGAGGACTCCGAGACTGACTGGTTCAAGGTTCTCTGGTCTGATGAGACCAAGATCGAGATCTTTGGTGTCAACCACACACGTGACGTTTGGAGACTGGATGGCACTGCATACGACCCCAAGAATACCATCCCTACAGTCAAGCATGGTGGTGGCAGCATCATGCTGTGGGGCTGTTTCTCAGCCAAGGGGCCTGGCCATCTGGTCCGCATCCATGGGAAGATGGATAGCACGGCCTACCTGGAGATTTTGGCCAAGAACCTCCGCTCCTCCATCAAGGATCTTAAGATGGGTCATCATTTCATCTTCCAACAAGACAACGACCCAAAGCACACAGCCAAGAAAACCAAGGCCTGGTTCAAGAGGCAAAAAATCAAGGTGTTGCAGTGGCCTAGTCAGTCTCCTGACCTTAACCCAATTGAAAACTTGTGGAAGGAGCTCAAGATTAAAGTCCACATGAGACACCCAAAGAACCTAGATAACTTGGAGAAGATCTGCATGGAGGAGTGGGCCAAGATAACTCCAGAGACCTGTGCCGGCCTGATCAGGTCTTATAAACGACGATTATTAGCTGTAATTGCAAACAAAGGTTATTCCACAAAATATTAAACCTAGGGGTTGAATAATAATTGACCCACACTTTTATGTTTAAAATTTATAAAAATTTAACTGAGCAACAAAACTTTTTGGTTTGTAAGATTTATGCATCTGTTAATAAATCCTGCTCTTGTTTGAAGTTTGAAGGCTCTAACTTATTTGCATCTTATTAAACCTGCTAAATCTGCAGGGGGTTGAATACTACTTGTAGGCATTGTAGTATATCTTGACTTCAGCAAAGCATTTGATAATGTATCTCACACCATCTTCATTGAAAAAATTGCCAAGTATTCAATGGACAAGGCAACTGTTAGGTTAATTCATAACGGACTTAGTGATCGGACCCAAAGAGTGGTCATAAATGACTGTACTTCCAGTTGGAGGAATGTCTCAAGTGGGGTACCACAGGGCTCTGTCCTGGGCCCTGTGTTGTTCAACATCTTTATTAATGATTTATAAGAAGGAATTGCGAGTAAACCGATTACATTTGCTGATGACACAAAGCTAGGAGGGATAGCTCATACTAGAGAAGAGAGAGAGGATTCAAAAAGATATAAACAAACAGGAACTGTGAGCAGCAGCTAACAGAATGGTTTTTAACAAGGAGAAATGCAAAGTACTACATCTGGGTAATAAAAATGAAAAAAGCATATACAGAATGAAAGGAATAGGGCTAAGCAACAACACGTGTGAAAAAGACTTGGGTATACTAATAGATCACAGACTACACATGAGTCAACCGTGTGATGCAGCAGCAAAAAAGGCAAACACAATTCTGGGCTGCAATAACAGACGCATACAGTCTAGATCACGCAAAGTCATTATCCCCCTCTACTCCTCTTTAGTCAGGCCTCATCTGGAATGCTGTGTCCAGTTTTGGGCACCACATTATAAAAAAGAAATTAATCAACTGGAGCAAGTTCAGAGAAAAGCAACCAGAATGGTGACTGGTCTGCAAACAATGTCCCATGAAGAATGGTTACAGTATTTTGGAAGGTTAAGCTTACAAAAGAAAAGACTTAGAGGAGACTTCATAACTGTCTTCAAATATATCAAGGGCTGTCACAGTGTAGAGGGATCAGCTTTATTATCATTTGCAAAAGAAGCAATGGGATGAAACTGAATGGGAAGAGATACAAATTGGATATTAGAAAAAACTTTTTGACAGTGAGGGTGATCAAGTGGAACAGGCGGCCACAAGAGGTGGCGAATTCTCCTCCAATGGAAGTCTTCAAACTGAGGCTGGACAGACATCTGTCTGAGATGATTTAGTGAATGCTGGTATTGAGCAGGTGGTTGGTCCAGATGACCCAGGAGGTCCCTTCTAACTCTACCATTCTATGATTCCCCCACTTTACAAAAAACACAGCTATCACAGCCATTGTTTTTAGATGTTGATTATTTATCTGTGCACTCCAATAATAAGCCAAGCATGAGACATGGGTATGGGCTTTTTTAAGTCAGATTCCGAGGTCACCATAATTCTGGATATGGGTGAAGAACCAAGATCGGACAATGAAGGATATGCCATAAATATCCATCCTGGGAATATATATCCTGCTTGGGGACAATGTCATTTCTCCTGAAATGATGTACTAACTGAAGCACAATACATTTTTATTTTTACATTTGCCAATTATGTACATGAGACTTGAAACCGAGAATAATTGAAAACGCGTGTAACCCAACAACCCCAGAGTATTACTGATTAATGCCTCCAATTTAATGGGTCTACACACACATAAACATGTCATTTCTTGTATTAGAGACAGGCTAATAGAATTATGCATCATGTGAAGCTCGGATTGCGTCTTCTCCCTGTTTAAATTGGAACTTAGCTAATTCTATTTATCTCTTTAATTAATGATATTATCATTGGGCAAACTGGTAAGACTCGCTAAAAATGTGAAGATTGACAAATTGTCTTATCATGGCGAGCGGAGATAGGGCTCCTAACACCATCCCTCAGGCAACAACAATGGAATGTATAGATTTTATACAGCACAATCCACCGCTGTGTATACTGTATATAAAAATGTATGGGCATCGGAGGAAAAATAGAAGAGAAATATGATAATGGTAAAATCAGCTGTTAAAATAGAATAGTGAAATTATGATGAATACAAGGCAGAATTATAGGTTGGCATCAATTCAGATACCAGAAATAGTGGAAGCACTTCTCAGAAGGCACAGAGAGTCTTAAACTCAGCCTTCCAGGTAGTCTGTTGGTATGAATGGGTAGGGTGTCTATACCAAATGACCCTCTACATCATGCAAAGAAACCTGTAGATGGTAACATCAAAACCTCATTTTGCCATCAGCTATAACCTCCCATTTCCCTAATACATAAGCAGACTCAGCTTGGAAAATCCAGCATGCCCGATCCTTCTTTACAATGAAATCTCAAGCCAAGACGACGCCATGCAAATGGGATTGTTGGCCAACATGGTCAAAATTACCGATTCATCCTACATTTTTCTAGTATGTATGACCACCTTAACCATCTCTGCGGCCTACAATTTCATTACTTATGGTTTTAAATACATGCAGAGCGAAAATGTATGCTTTAACATGTATATATTTCTTTTTCCATTTTCCCTTCCCTCATTCCCATGTTTAGGAAATCGACCCATTAGATAATTTTATCCCTGATGGACATACGAGAAAACAAGTTCGGAAGGATAACCAGGAGACTCCAAAAAACCTTACATGCTTGGCATATCTGATGATGATTAGTGATGAGTGAGTATACTCGTTACTTGGGTTTTCCAAGCATGCTTTGGTGTTCTCTGAGTATCTTGGGAGTGCTAGGAGATTTCGCTTTTGTCTCCACAGCTACATGATTTGCGGCTGCTAGACAACCTGAATACATGTGGGGATTTCCTAACAAGCAGGCAATCCCTGCATGTCTTCAGGCTGTCTAGCAGCTGCAAATCATGTAGCTGTGGAGACAAAAACTAAATCTCCGAGCACTCCGGAAAACGCGAGTAACAAGCATACTCGCTCATCATTAATGATGATCTGAAAATGTGCTCCCGCCTGTTGGAAAAACCATTGACCAAAAAGATGTGATAGAAAGTCAAGAGTGGCATCTACCGTTCACGGTCCACCAGCTCAACCGATTTAATCTATTAAAGGCACAGAAACTATCACTAATGATGAAAATTTGGCCTCATGCCATCATTAATGAACTGAAGAAGTGCTTGGCGTCATCTACAGTGTGCTGCACTTTCAGGTGGTCATAAGCATGCATGCGATGGAAAGTTTGTGACTTCTTTATTCTGAAAAATGGTGGAAGTTCCAGAAATTGAACTCTTGACAATCATAAAGTATCCAAGCAGGAATAGAAGTCAATAAACAAATAAAATTCCGATTGATCTGAAATGCCTGCAACAATCACATTTTATCCCCGCCCAATGAAAAAAAAATTCTAAAGAAAGAAATATTGAAAAAAAAAACAGCACATACCATAGTTTTATACATAATGTCTTGAAGGTAAAGTTGCCCCTTGGGCCCGTCTGCTTATCTTTTATTAATGAGCTTGCTTTGATGTCAGGCCAGCTTTTGATCTGGACAGGTTAAAGTTGTGAAAATCAGATAATTGTGTTGACAAGAGATTGGCCTTACAAGCACATCTGTCTACACTACACAGAGAGGTGGAGGAGTCCAGACATTCTGCACATCGGGCTAAGACTGATAAACTCCTAGACAGTCCCTATACCCTCGGGACTAACCGGTCTAACAAGGCAAATTCTGCACTTAGCAATGCTGCACGTACACCAGGCACGGCACCTAGAGAGGATAAAGATACTGCTTAAATGTGATTGAAAATTGAATTTAGAATTAACCCTTTGAGAAATGGTGACCATTAATCTTTGGGGTCAGGGTGCACTGAACTTGTTGACCGCCAAATCTTACTATTGGGTAGACTCCAATTGAGATTTTGTTGTTCAAGAGGCCTCATACACTAGGCTTGGATTTATGGGGGTGGTATTGAGTATTTTTTACAGATCAGGCTCTTTTTTAATTTCTCTTTGTTAACTGGCTCATAATTCCAATGGTGAAAACCTGAATAACTAATGTCTTTATAGGTTGCGTCAACTATCGCAATATTTCTATTATTTGCTTTAGTGCATATAACACAATATTAAGCTACTTTGAAATTGATTAAAAAACTATTAACCTACAGATTTCTTCATACAGCTCCTGTTCAGGTAGGTGTCTCTAAGGACCCAGACTACAGTCTCATCTTGGATTCCTTTTCCACCTCCTTATAAAGCCCTTCACGACATTTGCCGTACATGTACGGCACAAGTTGGATGCGGGTGTAACCAGTGGGCTCACAGGGTAAGCCTAACACATACCTGGCAGATCATAGCTGTGTGTTACAGCCAGAACCTGCCTCTAACAATCACAATTGTTAACTTTCATCATTCCACGACCCATGGATACACCCAAGATGTAATTGCGGGTTGCCGGTAGACGATGGTCTGTTGAAGACCCCCGTGATTGTCATTACGGAGCACCTTTGAAACCCTGCCTGTGGCTGGGCTTCAAAAGAGACTGTGATTTTCACTATATGCAGCGATGCTGTGGCATCACTGTGTATAGCACAAGCGATCAGATGATTGCAGCTTCAAGTCCCCTAAGGGGACTAACAATAACAGTGAAAAGTGAAAAAAAATGTTTTAACAAATGTGAAAAAAAAAGAAAAAATTAAAATCACCCCCCTTTAAAAATGAAATTATGGAAAAGAAAATTGTAGCATTCAGATAAGTCCGATCGGTCAAAATAAAAAAATAATTTATCCGATCGGTAAACACTGTAAACAAAAAAAAATCCAAAACATCAAAAGAACATTTTTTGAGTTGTTGCATCATCAAATCCATCACATACAGTACCTCCATCAACAACAAATAAAAATGTTAAGGGTCTTGGAAAATGGCGACACAATCCCCCAAGGATTTTTTTGCAAAATTTCTGATTATTTTCACCACTAAACTAATAAAAAAAACTGGACATGTTTGGTGTCGCCGTAATCGTACTGATGAGCAAAAAAAAAAAAACATTGCAACATCCTACTTTAAAGTTCATTGTGTATGGGCCCAGGCTGGGGACATGTTTCTCATTTTTAATTTCCCCCCATGGGTTAATACACAATGGGACCTATTGATCAAATAGTTTTAGATAGAATTCTGGCTTATACTGTTTGAAATGTCACAAACTTTTTGCCCAACTCATAAATGTGTAAAACTGTTTCCCCTTTTTGGCATTTTCATGCCAGTCTTCGCCAGCTCTTCCAGCTTTTTGGAAAGTGGGCACATGGTACCTGGAAGGGCGCATGTTCCATCGTGGCTGCCACATCACAAAAATGGCAAAAATTGCAACACAAATATACTCCAGTCCAAGACCGGGCTACTGTAAAGTTCTTGCGGAGGTGAACACGGGTGAAAGATGAGTCAAAATCCTTAAAGGGGTTGTCCACTAGTAGGAAAACCCCTTCTTGGACTAAATGTTTGGTCTCGAAAAAATAATAAGGCTCATACTCATCTGCCGTGCTGGTGTTGTTCCCGCAGTGTCGGCAGTCGCTCTCCCCGGGGGCTCTCATACGGTTTTATGACTCGTGACCCCGGCACCCAATCAGCGCTGGCATCACCGTCCCCGCCTATGATATGAAGGAAGCCAGAAAATAGGAAAATAGCCCATACTTCCTCTTCATGTTCAATCCATACGTAGGTGGGGACAGTGAAGCCGGGGAGAGTAAGTGCTGACACTGCGGGAACGGCACCAGCATGGAAGGTGAGTATAGGCTTTATTATTTTATTGGGGCAAAACATTTCGGTCAAGAAGGGGTTGCCCTAGTTGTAGACGACCCCTTTAAAGCCACGTTCACATGCTCAGTATTGGATCAGTATTTTACATCAGTATTTGTAAGCCATAACCAGGAGTGGAGCAATCAGAGGAAAAGTATATTAGAAACATATTCACCACTTCTGCATTTATCACCCACTCCTGGTTTTGGCTTACAAATACTGATGCAAAATACTGACCAAATACTGAACGTGTGAACGTGGCCTAAGAGGCGTACATCGCTTAATGAATTTGGCTCATATTACTCCAGTGTTTTACTCCATATCACTTCGTTAATAATGCAGCGCAAAACCCCAGTTTTTTATTAAATGGAGGCCAAAATGTTTCAAAGTAGGAGAAACCACTTGTAACTAATATCTATTTCTATAATCTTTATGATTTGGGGTTTTTTTTTTTGCATTTATTGGGACAGCATATTCCTTAGCGCTTTACACAACACACATTTTGGACAGATTCGGTGTCTATATAAAACATAAATATTATAATATAATTAGATAATAATATTTTAGATTTATTTTTTATTACCTGAACTTATATCATTAAGGCTATGTGCACACGTTCAGGATTTCTTGCAGAAAATTCCTGAGCAAAAACCTGAAATTTTCTGCAAGAAATCTGCATGAAATCTGTATGCTTTTTTTTTTTTGGTGCATTTTTACCGCGTTGTTGGTGCGTTTTTGGTGGGGGGTTTTTCCCGGACATTTCCCAATGCATTTTATAGTGGAAAATCCGCAAAAAAAACCCCGCAAAATTAATGAACATGCTGCGTTTTTTACCGCAATGCATTTTTTTTGTGGAAAAAAACGCATCATGTGCACAAAAATTGCGGAATTCATTCTAAATGATGGGATGCATATTGTATGCTTTTTTTTTTTTGCGGTTTTATAGCATTTTTATCATGAAAAAAACACGAAAAATCAGCAACGTGTGCACACAGCCTGACAGGAAGATTATGTAAATAACCAATATATTAGAAAAAAGCTATATATTTCTGTTTGTTTATATTTATATATATACATATATATATTACTTTATATATATATATTTACAGTACATATATATTATACAATATATTATATATAATTTTATTGTAATATATATATTTGTACTTTTTCATATACATTATATAAAATTTATTATATATTATTTTATTACTACATATATATATAGTAATATGTATATATTTTGTAATGTTATACTTGTATATGCAGTATTTATAATATATATATATATATATATATATATATATATATATATATATACCGTATATTATTTTTTACATATATATGTTTTTTGTTGTATATTTTTTATGTTGTCCACAGAACGGAGCATGGGTTATGACTGATGAAATGGTGTCCCTGGCTTTGGCCATCTACATATCAATCTGCTTCCTACAATGTTAGGTTTGGACGGCTCCAGAATACGGTTCTGTTTTGGAGATATGAGGATTAGCTTGTATGTGGGTAATAAGTTGGTGAACTTCCCTTTGGCCATTTCTGAACACTGTGCAAGCACTAATCCCTTCTGCTTTGAAGTCTCCTAATTTTTTCATCAGGTGCGACGCAGCACATATATCCTTGGGGCAGTAAGTGCTCCAGTAAGATCTCATAGTGTCCTCATTAGCTCTGCCAATTCACCCAACAAACCTGTTGAACCCAATTTATACTATGTGATTAATACGTCAAGTACAGTAAGGTACGGCCCCTTCTATGGGGTGCATGTGTTTTTTTATATGCTGATTATATTACAATCTTTTGGAAGGCATCCAGTGTGCTCTAACGTAGATGTCTCGATTGCTATTTCTAATTATGAATGAGCACGCAATACCAGCAGTTTTTTTTGTACGATGTGCTGAGCAGGACTACAAACTTTTTGTTCGGATTATACAGACTTTATTTCATACCACATATCAGATTCAGGATGTAAACAATTATTTTTTAACCAAATTTTGAAATAACGTTAAAGGAGTTGTCCATTACTAACTCTTAAAGAGGTTGGGCACCCAATATTGATATTGATCAGCTGTAATCAGCTCCAAAAGTCTAATATAAACAGTGTATGGAGCAGAACAGCAGCGCTCAGTTCACTGCATTGTTGAAACCAGCAGCTGAAAGCCCAGTAGATGTAGAACTGCAGTATCTGGGAATGACCACTACACAGTGTATGAAGCAGAACAGCAGCACTCAGTTCACTGCATTGTTGAAACCTGCAGCTGAAAGCCCAATCGATGTAGAACTGCAGTACCTGGGAATGGCCACTACACAGTGTATGGAGCAGAAGAGCAGCTCTCAGTTCACTGCATTGTTGAAACCTGAAGCTCAGAGCTCAATAGATGTAAAACTGCAGTACCTGGGAATGGCCACTACACAGTGTATGGAGCAGAACAGCAGCACTCAGTTCACTGCATTGTTGAAACCTGAAGCTGAGAGCTCAATAGATGTAAAACTGCAGTACCTGGGAATGTCCACTACACAGTGTATGGAGCTGAACAGAAGTGCTCATTTCACTGCATTGTTCAAACCTGCAGCTGAAAGCCCAATAGATGTAGAACTGCAGTACCTGGGGATGGCCACTACACAGTGTATGGAGCAGAAGAGCAGCGCTCAGTTCACTGCATTGTTGAAACCTGCAGCCAAGAACTTAATAGATGTAAATCTGAAATACCTGGGAATGGCCACTACACAGTGTATGGCACTGTGCTATTCCACTCCATACACTGTTTACATGTAGTTGGTTTGGGGTGTGGAGTTTTAAAACCTCTCCTAAAGAAAGGTCATAAATATCAAAGTAATGAATGAACCCATTAACCCAATGGCGATCGCCCTAATGAATGGCCGTTTTTTCTCTTTTGCCTTTCTTTTTAAGCAACCATAACTTTTTTTTTTATTATTATTAGTTGCTTTTTACTGGTATGTGTTTGTTAGCGTTTGTTTTCTGTTGGACAAATTGTAATATATTTTTCAGTACTACTTTGGAAACGCATCTTTCACAGGTGCAAGTTATATTCTTTTTCTTTGCAAATTTAGAAAATAAACAATTTTTGATTTGGTATTTTTTTGGTTTATATCTTTTTATGCTCATGTTTCACACCAAATAAACCTGTTGAATGAATTCTATAGAATAATACTGTCATGCGGATACCTAATATGAGTATTTTTTTTATATGTATGTAATAAAATGTCTTTTTTTTACCTATAAGGATTGATTGTTTTCATATATATTGTCGTGGGGACTTTGCATTATTTTTAAATTGAAGTTATTTTATGCATGTTTTTATTTTTTACATAATTTGTCCCCTGAAGAGATCATAAAAGAAATTTTTTGTTAATTGTTTTTCCCACTGTAACTGGGGAATCCATAGGAGCCCCATATTCATATTCAGCCACACTCATGTAAAATATTATTTAATTGAAAAAAAAAATCTATATTAAAATGCAATAAAGATAAATAAAATGCGTGTAAAGTAATAAAATCAATTGCTGAAAATGAAATAATATATTACAATTGTATATAATGTATAGTGTTGCAATTAAATTATTGGAGGATATTTTTAATTTTAGTTTTTTTTTATTTGCATTTTTGTTATTATTATGCATGTCTATGAAAAATGGAAAATGATGGTTTTACCTTTGTTTAAAATTCACATTAGCATCTCCATTGAAATCTGAACCAATTCAGGATGGGGAAAAAAATACTCACGACCACGGCGTCTGATGTTTTTCATCTGTTGTTGACAAAGATAGATCAAAAGTTCATGAAGCAAAAAGTCCTGAGGCCTTCACACAAGAAAAAGGCCCTCGTAGGCATATCACTTGCAACCTCTTCTGAAGTATAGTCACTCAGGGGAGCTAATTAATTACATAATGCCTTCCACCAGGACCAAACAAAAGCTTGTACAGGGCGTGTTCCACCAAAATAAGTGCTAATGCTATCTATTCAAAGAAGCTTCTACTCTTAGCCAGATCTTTTCTTTTCCCCTTTTCGAGTCGTAAGGATTTATAATAAAGTAGCTATTCAGTCAATGAAAAATGAAGGGGCGACATTATCCAGATACCAACATTGACCCTTTGAGGAGATTTCCAAAAATGTAGCTCACAGCAGAAAATGTAATAAAATCCCCCAAAAAACAAAACAATATTCACCTGTTGAATTCCCAACCAGCAAGGATCAAGCACACCAATTGGATTTTGTTTATCTATCAACTCAACATGTCCTCTCTCTACCTGTCCACTGTCACCAACACCAGGCCCTCTCTCTATCGATCTGCCATCTCTATCAGCTCCTTTCTGTGTCTGTGATCTGTCACCAACATCATGTCCACTCTATATCAGTCTGTTATCTCCAGTAGGGATGAGCAACCTTTACTTTTATAGGATCGGGTCGGGTTTCACGAAACCCGACTTTTTCAAAAGTCGGGTCGAGTGAAATCGGCCGATCCTATAAAAGAGTCGGGGTCGGGGTCGTCCGAAACTCGAAACCCAATGCAGTGCATTGGGTTTCCATGGTTCCCAGGGTCTGAAGGAGCGGAAACTCTCCTTCAGGCCCTGCGATCCATATTTTAGTGTAAAATAAAGAATTAAAATAAAAAATATCGCAATACTTACCCTCTGACGCGCCCTGGTACTAACCGGCAGTCTTCCTTCCTTAGGATCAGCCTTCCAGGACCTGGCGGTGACGTCGCGGCTTGTGATTGGCCGCGCGGCCGCCCATGTGACCGCTAGCGCGACCAATCAGAAGCCGTGACGTCACCGAAGGTCCTTCAAGCGCTGATTCTTTGGAAGGAAGGCTGTCGGAAGGAAGCAGGGCGCTTCCGAGGGTGAGTATATACCTAATAGGATTACCTAATACCTAATACCTAATACCTAATAGGAATATACTCACCCTCAGAAGTAGCATTTCTGAAATAGAAAATGCGATCAAAATTGATGAATGTGATAGGGGTGAGGGGTAGCCACCGGTTCCACCCCGGCCCTCCCTAGCTGTGCCTGTATTGGGACAACTGATTCAAAGTGAAACAGTGAAACTTGTGACTTTTCAAAGCTTTTATGCTAAATTTGGGGAGTAAAAGCTTTGATGAATTAGCCCCTAAATGTTTTGTCATACCCAGAACTCTTAACAAAACTGGTCATTTCCTTCCTTTGCACCTCCCTCTCTGAAAATAATAACTCAACATGTCTGTGATGCCGGGAACTGACCAGAATATCTAGATCCTTTGTAGATCACCATTTTCCTTGCTTCTGTAGGCTAAGGGGTCCTGCTCAAGGCATAGGCTTCATCGTTGCACATGAGCTGCTCAGCCACACTGTTTCACAAGAAGAACAGCAATGAGGATGCTTGGTAGGCCCATGCGTACAGTATGGCTTGGTGGTGCATGTGCAGTACTGCGTAAGGCCAGTGGCCTTTGAAGCGAAGATTCGTGGGCTTGATCTTGCTGACAGATTCTGTTTAACGAAGGCTTCCCTGGGGTAAAAGGCGCCAAATTCATTGAGAGGCATGAACCACTTAATGGAGTTTTCTCCTTTTGTGGCATGTATGCCAAGCAGGGGCTGGCGTACATTTATTTTGCAATTTATGCCACCATCATAGCTTACATTAGGATTAAATTATTGGACGTGCTTGGCCATACCCCATCCTACCTGTCCACTTTTCAAAAAGTTGGATGTTCAGGCTGATGCTGGAGAAAAGCAACAAAAGATCCTGAAATTTGCACAAAAATTCTTCAGCATTTCAAGCTGTTTTACGAAAGAAAACTGTCTATGGTGTCTAACGAAGGCTACATTTATGACCATTGACCACACAAAGTGCCCATGGGATTATAAACTGTGTAGACCATGTGTGCTGATTAGGTAGGTGGTCTATCCAAATGACGTTTTAAGGCACAAGAGCTCAAAGACCTGAAGGCTGGGACTGAATTTTTAAGCCTCAGAGCATTTCTAACCTCCTTCCCCAGCATGACATAGAAGCTTGGAGGCTCATAACATTTAGGGTTAATTTTTTTTAGTCTTGTCCATTAGTCGGCCAACTGGTTTGATGCATAAGAAATTTCGAAAAAATGTTGAGATTGGTTATGAAAATAGGAACTCATAAGGATAAGAAGAGCAGATAAGGCGTCAGTGATGTGAAAATATTTTATTTGCTAGTTTACAAGGATGACCTCCGATTACTTCCCTATAGCAAATAGGTTAACAACACATTTGCGGAATCAAGCACAACTACTTGGGGCTTCTTTTATGTAAATCCATGGATGAGAAGTAAACTGATTTGCATTTGATTTATTATTGTACCGTTGCGAGCTTCAACATTCGACATATTCTAATAAGAAATATGATTACGGAGATAAGAAACAGCGGTTATTCTTGGAAATGCTCCTCAATTGCTTAGATTAGGAAAGTAAATCTCACCTTAAAAAAATACTGAATATTTTTGTTGATTTAGTCTTTGAATCTTCATCTCTCGTCCAAAATATATAACATCGAAATTGACATGTTGAAGATATAAAAACACCTTCGAAAGCTTTGTATCATGGAGGATTTTGCATTTTAGCAAATCTCATTTAAAAGATACCCTGAAATATTGCTTACAAGATGCATAAAATTAAGACCAACAGGGAGCTGAGCGCAAAATAATATATTTAAACTTGACTATATACCAACCAAAGAAAAAATATAGTGTCTCATAAAACGAAATATTAATTTTTCAAATTGATCAAATAAATAGTAACATCCATCCCTTTAAATAATCTAAGATATAAACAGTAATAGTAAAGAAGCACTTACATCTTGTGATGAGGAGAAGGATAAATTTCTGTGTGGCCCTGGCGCCCCGACGCGCGTTTCACCCTAGCTTCATCAGGGTACGTTGATTTTCTAAACCATAGATCAGAATGAACTACGCTGACCATAGATGATGGCACAGCAGGCAGGACTTTAATTAGTGGGGATCATGACTAGAGATGAGTGAACCTGAACTTTGAAACCGTACTTCTCCTGGAAGTCACAGTTTGGGAATTCGAAGAGGAGATAGAGAGAGAAGGAAAGAGAAAGAGATTTTCCAGCACCAAAGTTTGGGACCCTTTGTTTTCTATAGGCTTCAAGTTCAGGTTTAAGTTTGGTTACAGTTCTAGTATATGAACCAAACTTTGAAAGAAAGTTCAGTCAAACCCGAAGTACTTGAACGTAACGTGAATAAGATGAGTAAAGTTCACAGCCGATCAACTCCATTCAAATGGACAAACGGATTATCTTCTTGTCAGAGAGGTAAGGAATATGGTAGTTTATAATTTTTGCTTTTTTTACAGGGGATATGGGCATCAGAGGATTATCTTATCATCAGAACGCGTGAGGAATATGTTGTTTATTATTTTTGGTCTTTTACAAGGGACATGGGCTTCAAATAAAGGTGAGTGTGGTGAAATATGTGTATATATATATGTGTAGGGACATATGTCTAGGGTTATATGTGTGACTAGTGATAATGTAACATCTGTCCTGAAGGCAAGTCGCACCTAGGTGTTAATAAGTACTTCCTTGAGACTAGTAGAAATTGTGTCTCCATATCTCCCCAGGAGGTCTAGCTAGGGCCAAGAAGAAGCCAACATTTGGCACCTTCTAGGACTTGGAGGGGAGACGCTAATTGCAGCCTGAGGGAATCTATCCCTGAGAGTCTTTCCACAAGAGAAAATAATATATTCATTGGGGGCGCGGCCGTGGCTCAATCAGACAGGCAGCAGTTATGATATTGGCCTGAGGGGCCGGTCTGGAAACCTAACCTCAGACCAAAGTTATAAATTTAGGCTGCAGACAGAGAATTGTGTTCACATGTGAGGGCAGCCTGAGAAGCTGATGTGTTCCACCAACTCCATTCACCCCCCTCAGGGAGCAGAAAGCAAACTACCAGTTAGATGATTTCTGAAAGTTTTCTCCTGTAAATTTTGACACTGTTTTGCATAAGTTGTATGTCTTTTTATTATCATATTTTTATACCTTTTTCTTATTGTAAGCATTGAACTTTTTGGTATTAAAGTATAAAACTTTAACAGGTTGAACCTTGAATGTCCTAAAAGAATCCATAGCCTAAAGGTGTGTGAGTCTTATGAGTGATAGACATATTTTTATTAGTATTATTATTAGTCCGGGACTCATCGCCCATGTATTCAATGAGTGGTGGCAGCACGTATGAGCGGGTGTGTGGCCTGGGTCGGTGTTTGATTTATGCTCCCATTACAGCATAGGACAGAGGTTGAATGCTGGGACTGAGAGTGGGGAGATAGATTAACCCTTGCAGGGACAACTCCAAGTCACGTGTGAGAGCAGGTACGTGACGAATTAGTGATGTCACGGTGTAGGGATCCGTGACACTGAGTATAACTTTTTTTTTTTTTAATAAATGTGTAAAAGAGGGTGTTGAGTTTTATGTAAAATAAAGGATTTTGTTCTTGCTGTGTGTATTTCCAAACTTACTATGGGGTTTGTAATCCGGGTGTATTATAGGTGCCTTGCCATTACTAACCCCTGGGCTTGATGTCAGCTGCCAATACAAAGCTGACATCAAGCTCAAGCCTATTACCTCACTTGCCACTGCCACTAGGCAAGTGTGAAGAGCGAAGCCCATGTAATTCTTTTAATATAATTCTTATTTTTACACTGGCTCCCATCATTGTAGTCTGGCTATACTGATCACAGGGAGACCAGGCGAAAAAGATGAGAGCTGCCACCAGCAGCCGGTGCCCGAGAACAACGCAAACTATACTGCTTCTTCCTAGGTACCAGTATGTTTCACACTGATAACACATGGATGATATCCATGTGTCATCAGTGTACACCTGTGTGGCACACATTTCATCCGTGGTGCACAAAAAAAACTGACACATGAGCAGGTTTTTCACATGGACACACGATTCGTGTAAAAAATCCCTGACAAGTGCGCACCACTACCACCATTGAATACAATGGGTGTGCATGAGTCCCTATTTATGGTCCTTAAAAAATGGATACAAATAATGGATGTGTGTAGGGGGTCTTTCCTGGAGAATCATGTTGCCAGATTCAACCTTGCAATGGATGCTGTAAAAGCAACACCCAAAAACTGATAGCAGACTTGCATTTTTTCACCATTTTACGCCGCCTGGATTTTTTTGGGAATGTTTTTTAGTGCATTTTATAGTAACATGAATAGTGTCATTCAAAACTACAACTCGTCCCACAAAATTTTATGGCTACAATGGAGAAAATAAGTATTTGATACACTGTCGATTTTGCAAGTTTTCCCACCTACAAAGAATGAAGAGGTCTGTAATTTTCATCGTAGGGATACTTTAAGTGTGAGAGACAGAATCTAAAAAAAATCCAGAAAATCACATTGCATAATATTTGCATAATTCATTCACATGTTATTGCATTAAGTAAGCATTTGATACAATAGAAAAACAGAACTTAATTTTTGATACAAAAACCTTTGTTTGTAATCACAGCGGTCAGACATTTCCTGTAGTTGTTGACCACGTTAGCACACACTGCAGCAGGGCTTTTGGCCCCCTCCTCCATACCAATATTCTCCAGACCTTTCAGGTTTTAGGGTTGTCATTAGGCGACATTGAGTTTCAGCTCCCTCCAAAGATTTTCTATAGGGGTCAGGTCTGGAGACTGATTAGGCCACTCCAGGACCTTGAAATGCTTCTTACGGAGCTACTCCTTAGTTGCTCTGGCTGTTTGTTTTGGGTCATTATCATGTTGGAAGAACCAGCCACAACCCATCTTCAGTGCTCTTACTGAGGGAAGGAGGTTGTTGACCAAAATCTCATCATAGATTGCCCTATCCATCCTCCCTTCAATACAGTGCAGTCGTCCTGTCCACTTTGCAGAAAAGCTCCCCCAAAGTATGATGTTTCCCCCACCACTGCTTCACGGTTGGGACAATGTTCTTGTACTTGTATTTGTAGTCACCCTTCTTTTTCCTCCAAACATGAAAGATGAAGTTGATACCAAAAAGTTCTACTTTTGTTCATCTGACCAACGATCTGACTGATCATGGTTTGTTTTACTCACTCTGGGATCTTTTTCTATTTTAGCAAACTTTCCCTTTTGTAGGTAATTTGCACTCTGCTCTGCCTTCTGGTTCTTTAGGAGGAACGTCAAATGCTCGATGGTCTTTCAGGTAGCATAGATCCGAGATGCCGTCATCTAGTCTATGGTTAGGGCTATCTCAGCTCACATAGGAACCACAAGGGTCAGAATCTGTAGTTTGTACAGGAAAACATAAGGTCAATTACAATTTTTAGTGTTTCACTTATTTTCCCGAGTAAGTTGCTACACATAACATACAGTTTGTGAAGACGCAGTTGATTCCTTTGTGTGGGTCTGTTGATGAAGTTCACAGCCTCTCCTTGCTGTCTTAGTCTATGGGAGCAATATAGTTCAGGGCACCACTCGATCACCGTCTCGAAATGCGACAGCTCATCACCGCCTTCCCGAGCCTGTGGATGACATATTCATCTGGATTAAAGAACTACTGTCTTGTTTGACAAGGATAAAATCTACATATCTTTCGTTGACAGGTTATACCTCCTCCATTGTTAGATGAGCCCATCAGAATGATGCTAATATATATATATATGTATATATATTTTTTTTTTAACAATTATGCAATTCTCTTTGCAAAATTGTAAATATTTACGCGCTGAATGTCACAAAAAACATATTTTCAACATTTAAAAAAAGTCTATTCAAATGGACGAGAAATCAATTTCTTGCACCGAGGAGGACACCATATAACCTAAAACAGTGAAAAAAAATATAATAAAATTTTGTCAATATTTCTGGCGACTTGTTTTCGCTGCATAGCTAAATGTAACCAATGACGCTAAGCAATATGTTCTGAGCTTCTGAGAGCAGATATAGCTCTGCCAGCATGTGTTTATAATCTGATTAATGGTGATCTGTTTTCATAGCTGTGATTCTATTGCGGGAGTTAATTGGATAAAATTTTAGTTGGGAACACACAAAATTAATTAAAGAGGACGAAGCTGTAGATGGGTAAAAACCTTCCATTATGTAAAAGTTTGTGGATCCTCACAGCACACTTTCATTCTTAGCACAATAAATGCTTCCAATGAATGTCCAGTGGAAAATTAATAGAGTTTTTTAACCTTCTATTTTATGTGCACAGGTTCTATGCAGACCTATGTGACTCCAAGGTTACAGAAAAAAAATCCTGTGTGTTCTGATCCTGCACATGTATTACTCCACTCCATCTGCCTCCTCCTTCTCTTCAATCTATAGCTTATCAAGTAGAGAGTGTGGAATTACTCATGGCTATTGGATCTGACTACACAAAGTTTATTTGTAGTCTGTAACCATGGACACACATAGGTCTGCATGGCATTTACAGTGGGTACGGAAAGTATTCAGACCCCTTTCAATTTTTCACTCTTTGTTTCATTGCAACCATTTGGTAAATTCAAAAAGTTCATTTTTTTCTCATTAATGTACACTCTGCACCCCATCTTGACTGAAAAAAACAGAAATGTAGTAATATTTGCATATTTATTAAAAAAGAAAATCTGAAATATCACATGGTCATAAGTATTCGGACCCTTTGCTCAGACACTCATATGTAAGTCACATGCTGTCCATTTCCTTGTGATTCTCCTTGAGATGGTTCTACTCCTTCATTGGAGTCCAGCTGTGGTTAATTAAACTGATAGGAGTTGATTTGGAAATGCGCACACCTGTCTATATAAGACCTCACAGCTCACAGTGCATGTCAAACCAAATGAGAATCATGAGGCCAAAGGAACTGGCCAAGGAGCTCAGAGACAGAATTGTGGCAAGGCACAGATCTGGCCAAGGTTACAACAGAATTTCTGCAGCCCTCCACCAGTCGGGCCTTTATGGCAGAGTGGCCTGATGGAAGCCTCTCCTCAGTGCAAGACATATGAAAGCCGCATGGAGTTTGCTAAAAAAAACACATGAAGGACTCCCAGACTATGAGAAATACGATTCTCTGGTCTGATGAGACGAAGATAGACCTTTTTTGGTGATAATTCTAAGTGGAATGTGTGGAGAAAACCAGGCACTGCTCATCACCTGCCCAATACAATCAAACCGTGAAACATGGTGGTGGCAGCATCATGCTATGGGGATGTTCTTCAGCTGTAGGGACAGGATGACTGGTTGTCATTGAAGGAAACATGAATGCGGCCAAGTACAGAGATATCCTGGATGAAAACCTCTTCCAGAGTGCTCTGGACTTCAGACTTGGCTGAAGGTTCACCTTCCAACAAGACAATGACCCTAAGCACACATCTAAAATAACAAAGGAGTGGCTTCAGAACAACTCTGTGTCCATTCTGTGACCAGAGCCCAGACCTAAACCCAATTGAGCATCTCTGGAGAGACCTGAAAATGGCGTCCACCAACGTTCACCATCCAACCTGATGGAACTGGAGAGGATCTGCAAGGAAGAATGGCCGAGGATCCCAAAATCCAGGTGCGAAAAACTTGTTGCATCATTCCCAAGAAGTTTCATGGCTGTACGAGCTCAAAAGGTGCTTTTACTCAATACTGAGCAATGGGGCTGAATACTTATGACTAGGGTTGAGCGAAACGGGTCGAAAATTTTCAAAAGTCGCCGACTTTTGGCAAGGTCGGGTTTCATGAAACCCGACCCGACCCCTGTGTGGGGTCGGCCATGAAGTCGGCGATCTTTTGAATCTGGAATCGGAATTCCGATACCGATTCCCGATATGTTTAAGATATCGGGAATTGGTATCAGAATTCAGATTTAAGTGTAAAATAAAGAATTAAAATAAAAAATATCGCAATACTTACCCTCTGACGCGCCCTGGTACTAACCGGGAACCTTCCTCCTTCGAATGAGCGCTTCCAGGACCTTGCGGTGACGTCGCGGTGACGTCGTGGCTTGTGATTGGTCGCGCGGCCGCTCATGTGACCGCTCGCGCGACCAAACAGAAGCCGTGACGTCACCGCGACGTCACCGAAGGTCCTACAAGCGCTGATTCTTAGGAAGGAAGGCTGCCGGAAAGAAGCAGGGCGCGTCCGAGGGTGAGTATATACCTAATATGAATATACTCACCCTCGGACGCGCCCTGCTTCTTTCCGGCAGCCTTCCATCCTAAGAATCAGCGCTTGCAGGACCTTCGGTGACGTCGCGGTGACGTCACGGCTTCTGATTGGTCGCGCGAGCGGTCACATGGGCGGCCGCGCGACCAATCACAAGCCACGACGTCACCGCGACGTCACCGCAAGGTCCTGGAAGCGCTGATTCGAAGGAGGAAGGTTCCCGGTTAGTACCAGGGTGCGTCAGAGGGTAAGTATTGCGATATTTTTTATTTTAATTCTTTATTTTACACTAAAATATGGATCGCAGGGCCTGAAGGAGAGTTTCCTCTCCTTCAGACCCTGGGAACCATGGAAACCCAATGCACTGCATTGGGTTTCGGGTTTCGGCCGACCCCGACTTTTTTATAGGATCGGCCGATTTCACTCGACCCGACTTTTTAAAAAGTCGGGTTTCGTGAAACCCGACCCGATCCTATAAAAGTAAAGGTCGCTCAACCCTACTTATGACCATGTGATATTTCAGTTTTTCTTTTTTAATACATTTTCAAAAATTTCTACATTTCTGTTTTTTTTTCAGTCAAGATGGGGTGCAGAGTGTACATTAATGAGAAAAAAAATGAACTTTTTTCAATTTTCCAAATGGCTGCAATGAAACAAAGTGTGAAAAATGTAAAGGGGTCACTCTGAATACTTTCCGTATCCACTATATAAACAGAAAAGAGAGGTTTTTTTTTATTGAGACAGAAAGCATTGCTAACAGCTGATATTGTAGATATCATACAAAGACTAAACAGAGAAAACTCAAAAATTCCCCTGGATGAAAGGAGAAACTCCAATTGTATTATATTTTTACCACTTAAAGGAAATCTGTCACCTGATTTAATGCAACCTAATCTGAGAGCAGCATAATGTAGTGATAGAGAGCCTGATTCTAGCAATGTGTCACTTACTGGGCTGATTACTGTAGTTTGGATAATATTACAGTTTTATAAGCAGGAGATTATCACCAGAGGGCTAGTAAACCTGCTGTCGTGTAGTCCAACCCCACCCCTACAACTGATTGGCAGGTTTCTGCTTATACACAGTGTACACAGAAACCTGCCAATCAGTAGCGTGGGTGGAGTTATATAGCGCTCAACAGTCAAAGAACTGATAGATCTGCAGCAGAACGAAACAATTTTTATTAAAACTGTAGCAAGTAGCTCAGTAAGTGATGCATTGCTGGAATCAGGGTCTTTCAGATTACATTGCAAAAGCCTGCTGACACATTGTTAGGGCTAGCGGAACGCACCGAGTAAATAGAGATGTTCTATTGATATTAGTGCGTTCGCAACCCGGGGTCCACCGTGCAGGAGAACCTGCTGCTAGCATACGGCGGCACTATATGGCGGTATGGACTAACTCAGTTAATTCACCGAGTAGCCGTGAAAGCAAAGCACTGTGCCCTGTTAGACTTCACAGAGGCACAGGCTAACTGCCCAAACAAAGAGCAGTCAGTGGTCATGCATGTACACAAAACTCCTCGCCGGAGGTGCCAGCATTCTAGGGGCTTATTTCAGCCAGGACCCTAAATACATACAAACACAAACTTCTCGCCGGAGGTGCCAGCATTCTAGGGGCTTATTTCAGCCGAGTCCCTGAACACAATCTCACGTTACCACACTGGCGCAAAGCACATAACAAAGAACAATACTAGCGCATGGCCGTGCGGCCATGCGAGCCTTAACTAGTTGCAGCATGTATAGGACCTTCCTAGAAGGACCAATGAGAGGCTGCCACAGAGCGTGAGCGCCTACAGGACCTTCCTGAAGGACCAATGGCCTTAGCTGCAGTATCTGATCATGTGACCCTCGATCTCCACTGAGAGATCTCACTCTGGGCATGCTCAGAACGAGAAAAGCAGGACTTAGTCCCAGAAGCGTCTGCTCGCCGCTGCCCAGCACTGACTTCAATGGCAGAAGCAGGAAAAGCAGCAGTAACTCTTTGTACAGAGTCAGACTGAGTGAGACGCTGGGACTGACATCTCTGCTGAGCAGACTCCACTGCGGCAGGAGAAGAATGGGAGACCGCAGCGGAGATGGCCCGAGATTCCCCCTGTGCAGAGGCAGGAACTCGACCCCTAACACACATTTCCTTTAAAGGAACTGTTGTTTAATTTTTCATAGAATTCTAGAATGTAAGATTTTGAAGGGACCTCCAGGGTCATCGTCTACAACCGCCTGCTCAATGCAGGAGTCACTAAACCATCTCAGACAGACGTCTGTCCAGCCTCTATTTGAAGACTTCTGTTGAAGGAGAACTCACCACCTCTCATGGCAGCCTGTTCCACTCACTGATCACACTCACTGTCAAAACGTTTTTCTAATATCTAATCTGTATCTTCTCCCTTTCAGTTTCCTTCCATTGCTTCTCGTGTTTCCATGTGCAAATGAGAATAATGATGATTCCTCTACACTGTGACAGCAACCCAGATATTTGTAGACCGCTATTAAGTCTCCACCTAGCCTTCTTTTTTGCAAGCTAAATATTTCCAGAACCTATAACCGTTCCTCTTAGGACATACTTTGCAGTCCTCTCACTATCCTGGTCGCTCTTCTCTGTGAACTTGCTCTGGTTTTTCAATGTCTTTTTTTTAAACTGTGGTGCCCAAATTTGGACACAGTATTCCAGATGAGGTCTGACCAAGGAGGAGTAGAGAGGGATAATTGCTTCACATGATCTAGACTCTATGCTTCTCTTATTACATCCTAGAACTGTGTTTGCCTTTTTTGCTGCTGCATCACACTGTTGACTCATGCGCAGTCTGTGATCTATTAGTATACTCAAGTCTTTTTCACACATGCTGTTGCTTAGTTCTATTCCTCCCGTTCTATAGATGTAATTTTCATTATTCTTGCTCACATGTATAATCTTGTATTTCTCCTGTGTACATACCATTCTATTAGTCACTGCCCATTGTTCAAGCTTATGTAGATCTTTCCAAACCCTTTCTGTCTTCTCTAGTGCTAGCTATCCCTTCTAGCTTCGCGTTGTCAGCAAATTTGATTAGTTTACCCTCAGTTCCCTTATCTAGATAATCTATAAACATGTTAAACAAATGTATTTGTCCGCAGCGCAGTAGTACATATGAAAATAAGCATCCTTGTCTGCTTTTTTTCTCCTCCTTGGCTGATCATTTACTGTCATTTTATGGGTAGAATCTGTAAAATCTCTATTCAGTGAGGACAGATTTTTCTTTTTTCTGAGAGAGGAGATAGTTAGAATTGCAAAGTGTGTGCACTATCGGAGATCCTAGCAGAGACGGCGCCAATGGTAGGTCATCGATATCAGAACTGCATGTGTAAGTCCTGCCTAAAAATGGAAAAAGGACTCAAAAGCTGAATCAAATCGACAGAAATCCTACAGAAATGGAATGATTGGGATGATGTCATCTCTTCCAAGTTCCAACAAAAACTTCTGCTCCTGATACTTTTCCGGACGGGTCACCTTAAACCCTGTCACATCGCGTTATCTACATCCTGTTGATTTATTCATCAAAATAAAAGATTTTTGACATTTATAAAAGAAACGTGACGGGATTTGAACTGACGTGGGTGTTTTGTATGTGTGGGCAGCAGGAGAGGGGGTCTACACAACATATATACAGTATATGTATGGTATATAAGAAGTATCGACTTAACCCTTGTAACCATATCACCAGAACTATTCCGGCACAGTTTTATGGATCATAAAGGGCATACATTAGGATTTGGCTACACATTAGGATTTGCTACAAAGTTGCAGTCTGTCTTCCGTAGAAGCTTCTGTGCTCCTCACGCTTTATGAACTGGTATAAAAAGAAGATATTAGAATTTAATCTTCAATAAAAACAGCAATTTTGCTAAACGTTGAGGGGAATGTATGACAATTGGGGAGCGAAGACAAAGGGACCGAATACTCAATAGCATTTCATACGCCATAAAAATATCGCAAGTGTCCTCTACATAATTGCCACTGGTGGCTCGCCTATTATGTTTATAGGAAAATGGTTTAATAACTGGTTTCCTCACTAGTCTTCATTGATAGCTACGCGCTCTTCAAGGTAGATTTAACTTAATAGAGAGCATATTTCTTTATTACTATAATGGAAAGCGATGGCAACGAATATAAAGTAAGGTATTGTCCACATTTGCTCGGCAGTGGCTTAGTCGGAGCCAGCGAGCGGTCGGCTTAATTAGAATTTATTCTTTATTTCCTCCTATTGTTTATATGGCTGGATATGGATAAATCAAAACGGACTTTTTAGAGGTATTGATGGCTTGTTAAACTGCATAAATTTAGTATCCTACGTGCAGGTGATGTCTGCAGAGGAGGAAAATGTGTTTGGATTATCTAAAGGGGCACTGTTTGAGAATTTATAGAGTTGGGTCTCCTCTGTTTTGGATCTTCATCTTTTGTCAATAATGGTGAAAGGTTAGGGCTAGGGTTGAGTGAAACGGGTCGGCCAGATTCAGAAGTCGCCGACTTTTGGCAAAGTCAGGTTTCATTAAACTCGACCCGACCCCTGTGTGGGGTCGGCCATGAGGTCGGCGATCTTCTGAACTGGTATCGGAATTCCGATACCGAGTTCCGATATGTTTGCGATATCGGGAATCGGTATCGGAATCCATATTTAAGTGTAAAGTAAAGAATAAAAATAAAAAATATTGATATACTCACCCTCGGACGCGCCCTGGTTCTAACCGGCAGCCTGCGTTCCTAAAAATGAGCGCCTGAAGGGCCTTCGATGACGTCGCGGCTTGTGATTGGTCGCGTGACGCCCATGTGACTGCTCACGCGACCAATCACAAGCCGCGACGTCATCGAAGGTCCTTCAGGCGCTCATTCTTAGGAAGCAAGGCTGCCGGTGAGAACCAGGGCGCGTCCGAGGGTGAGCATATCAATATTTTTTATTTTGATTCTTTATTTTACACTTAAATATGGATCCCAGGGCCTGAAGGAGAGTGTCCTCTCCTTCAGACCCTGGGAACCATTAGAAACCCAATGCGCTGCATTTTATGTTTCGTGTTTCGGCCGACCCCGACCCCGACTTTTCTATAGGATCGGCCGATTTCACTCGACCCAACTTTTGAAAAAGTCGGGTTTCGTGAAACCCGACCCAATCCTATAAACAGAAAAGTCTCTCAACCCTAGTTAGGGCTCATTCAAAGGTCCGATTTTTCTGATTGGACTTTGACCAGAGTGTGGTATGAGTGTCATCTGATTTTCTCAAATTAAAAAAAAATTTATCAACCTGCAACATTCTGAAAGTCCATGAAAATGCGACTGCACTCGCATGTCATCCGAGTTGTGGTCCAATTTTTTTTCTCAGACCATTGACTTGACGATTTTGATCCAACCCACCGTCCAAATTTGGACATGACTCGGATATTTTCCGCAGACCACTTGGTCCAAAGAAAAAATTGGACGTGTGAATGGCCCCATAGACTATCACAGGTACAAGTGCTATCCGTGATAATGATGTACAGCACTGGTATGCAAAAATTAGACATCTGAGTGAGCCCTTCTAAGGATCATCTCTCGCCGAAAAAAATTGTGAGAAACTTATTGTCAGGAGACCAGAAATGTGTGACTTTACTAATATAGAATTGAATTTATTACGATTTTCACAAAATTTTCAGATTCTGGTAAACCTTCAATTTTTGAAATTTAATTCACAGAAATCTAGCAAAATAATGGCCAGTTGAGGCAACAAAAAAAAGGAATTAAAATACCAAAATATATTATACTCACATTTTCTAGGTCCTCAGCTGTCCTTATGATGTCGTAGCTTCCCAGTTCTTCTTGCCAGTCTTCAGTTCTTCCAGTGCCTCCTGCCAGCCAATGATTGACTTCCTTTAGGCACATGCGGGTGGCACATAATCATTAACATAAATAACGTATGTAGCATTGGGTGAGTGACTCACATCATGAACCTAAACAATGTGTATAGCTCCCTCACTTTACGTCTTGAGGACAATCACTGACTTCCACACCAAAAGGGGGTGCGGGAAGAAGCAAAGACCAGTGTGAAGAACAGTAAAGCTTCAATAATGAAAGGACAAGGGTCTAGAAAAATTGAGTATACTGTATATTGTATTTTTTAATTTTTTAATACCATCCCTCCCCTTAGATTTTATCTTTTGAGGCCTCGAGAGACTTTAGAGCATATTAAATAAGTTTTGATGGCAATCTGCCCAAAATAGATTTTAGGAGATTCACTCATCTCTATAGGAGTTGGGATTGTCAAAAGTGAACATGCCTTGTAAATTGATATGAAACATATAAAAGCTGTACTGTGTCGGTGGCTTTGGGCAGCACAGTTCAAGGACACAGTATACCTCACAACTTTTCATTTCTCCTAATGGCAAATTCTAACTTTAAATGGTGTGTGGTCATAAGACAGCTGAAAGGAGCTCAGAAAATAACAGATGAAAGAGTTTCAAACTTTCCAGTAGGCCATCATAATGGACTGATGGTTGGATTGCCAGTTAACTCCTTCGGAAACGAGCGATAGATGGTGCAACGCGCTGAGGCTATAGAGGGCAAACGTTGCAAGATGATTAATGAACTCAAATTGAAAAATGATTTTTAGCCTCGAACACATGTGTTTCAGTTAAAAAAGAAAAGTAGCCCTCAAAGTTGGGTAGCAGTACACGTTGTATAAAAGGATCTTGATGATTGCACAACTAGCAAACAATTTTCTGGTGAACAAACGTTATGTCCAATTCCATGCACAATATTGTAAGTATTGTCCACCACACTAACTAGCCACGCATGCTCAATGATACCGGGAAACAACAGAATGATTTTTCTATGAATACTCTTTGGACAAAAAACATTTAGTTCTATGAATGATCTTCTCTCTATCGAAGGAAAAATTCATTCACAGGCAGCATTTCTGATGATACCAGTCGTCAAAAAACTCAACGTTCGTTCTTAAGTTCTACCTGATGAATGATCATTTTGTTTGAAATACTCCATTTTCTCCTAAAGTCTAATGCCTCTGGGACCTTGAAGCCACACTTCTTAGACAACGCTCAATCGACCAGGAGCTATCACTCTTGACTTCCCCGTATACTGTACATGAACGCTCTACTCGGCGAGAGTTAAAGTGTTCTCTACGGAGAGTGCACAATAAGCAACTTCCAAAATGTTCTGTCTGCAGAGAAAAAGGATAGGGCTATTTAATTCCAAATACTTGATCTTTATTCGCCAACATCAAGATTCGGAAGCCAACATACACATTACATGGTGGTCCTGCCTATATTGGTGGTTTGTGTTGACTTTTATGGTACAGTTATACTGCCGTATTATTCATGCGAGGACTGCATCGCAAGGCTCAGACTCGCAATCGGCTCTCCTGACCTGAGTGTGGAAGTTCCATAAAAATACATGCTGTCAAGCTCTGGTCAGGATAGCCGACGGCCAGTCCAAGCATTGCAATGCGATCATTGCACGAATAATACAGCAGTCTGACTGCGCCCTTAAAGTCACCTTTAGGCTGTGAACAGTGATCACGTAGACATAGGACTCTTTAGACCAATGGATTCAACCCAAAACTCTTCAGCTATAGTAAAATAGATATTGTAGTAATAGAATGTATATAATGCGCAGTTTGTGTTCTACATGACTCAGACTTTGATCAGATGAAATTTATGGGCTTTTGCTCAATTGGTATTTTTTTTTTAATATTATTGTTGCCAACATTTGAAAGCAAGGTCTATGAAGATTATGAGACAATGCATCTAAACTACATCGTGTGATCATGTGCTATGGTCTCAATGGACCCTAAATCACTTCCATCTCCCATCAGGTAATGCCTTCTGAATTGCATTATGGCATGTTTGTTCTTAGATTTTCAACTTCAATAAATATTGAGTAATGAAATAAAGGGGAATATGTTTAAGATTTATGTCTCGAAGAACTGGATGGTGAAGATCACTTAAGACGCAGTCTTAGGTACAAATCTTTGAAATATTTGACGAATAGAAGTTTATCTTCTTTTAGGGTCTTATGAAATGAAAGTAAAAACAGAAAAAAACAATGTTTTGACCAAATGATGAGCTAAACAGTTAACATAAGGACACGTTTGACACTTTTGTTTATGTCCCTTGAACTTTGTGCCGTCTTTTCAACCTATGTAAATGGAAGGTGTTTTTCTGCTGAGAGTTAGTCACCTGTCTTGGCATGGATGTAGGCTCTTGGTTCCTTACCCAGTTCCCCTGCTGCAAGTCTGAACCAGGTTACTACTGTGATAGAGTAACTATCTGTGGCATCATCATCCACAGTGCATTACCACAGTGCCATGAGACACTACTACTAAGACCGGGGTCAAATTTGCGAGTTCAATATTCTCGCAAGTCTCTCGCATCAATACCCGGCACATCCGCCGGCACTCGGGACTGGAGCCTTCAGTGATATCAACTTCCTGTTTGTGGCACATTAGTATATGGGAGGGGGAATACTTTTCAAGATGGATGTTGAAAATGGCGTCCATTTTGAAGTCGGCCATTTTGGATCCAACTTTATTATTTCCAATGGGAAGAGGGTCATGTGACACATGAAACTTATTGAGAATTTCACAAGAAAAACAATAGAGTGCTTGGTTTTAACGTAACTTTATTCTTTAATGAGTTATTTGCAAGTTTCTCTTTGTTTACAGCCATTGACATGTTGCAGAGATCAACACGTGAGGAGCGGAGAGAAATTGTGTTGATGTCTGGTGAACGCAGTACTCGGGTCATTGCAGCAGATTTCAATGCAAGACACCCTACGCAAGAAAACTGTCACCATTTCCATGTTTAGGTGTATCCATATAAATGGCCCACCCAAAAAATTTTGCCTGATCACTGAACACAATGTTCTGTTTAAACTGAGGGTCCTGGTCAATTTTTGTTTTGCCTATTCTGCAAATTCAGCGCGCCGATCTGGCATCAGTCGAACATCCCTTCGGTGGATATTAGCTACTCACAAATGGCACCCTTACAAAATCCAGCTGCTGCAGCATCTCAACGATGATGACCCGGATCGGCACGCTGAATCAAAATTTCAGTGACAGCTGCTCAGAGAGGCAAATCAGAACTCCTGCTTGACTGCAAAACATCTTCAGAAAGATTTAGCAGACTCTTTAGTTGTGGAACATTGTATAACTGTTCAGAGACACTTGCACAAATATGGCTTTATGGAAGAGTCATCAGACGAAAACCTCTTCTGTGTCCTCAACATAAAATTTAGAGACAGGAGTATGCAAAAGAGCATCTAAACAAGTTTGATGCATTTTATAAACAAGTCCTGTGGCCCCATGAGGTTAAATATAACTCTCTGGTCACAATGATCAAAGATATGTGTTGAGAAAAAAGAGCACAGAATTTCAGGAAAAGAACATCTCGCCAACCATTAAGCATGGAGGTGGATCAATCATGCTTTGGGGTTGTGTTGCAGCCAATGGCACTAGGAACATGGGTAGAGGACAGAATGGATTCAATGAAATTTCAACAAATTCTTGATGCAAACATAACATCTGTAAAAAGGTGCATGCAAGAACACACAGGAATCTCACAGAACTGGAAACATTTTCCAAGGAAGAATTGATTAAAATTAGTGGTGGGCGAACCTGAACAGTAAAGTTCGGGGTCTGTAGCGGACATCTACTATTTGGGCACAGACCCCAAACATGGACTTCTCCAGGAAGTCTGTGTTACAAGCTCTTATGGTTAGCGGGGTCCTCTCTCCTGTAGAGTGTAAGCTCTTATGGTCAGTGGAGCCCTCTCTCTCCTGTAGAGTGTAAGCTCTTATGATCAGTGGGGTCCTCTCCTGTAGAGTGTAAGCTCTTATGGTCAGTGGGGTTCTCTCTCTCTCCTGTAGAGTGTAAGCTCTTATGGTCAGTGGGGTCCTCTCTCTCCTGTAGAGTGTAAGCTCTTATGGTCAGTGGGGTTCTCTCTCTCTCCTGAAGAGTGTAAGCTCTTATGGTCAGTGGGGTCCTCTCTCTCCTGTAGAGTGTAAGCTCTTATGGTCAGTGGGGTCCTCTCTCTCCTGTAGAGTGTAAGCTCTTATGATCAGTGGGGTCCTCTCTCTCCTGTAGAGTGTAAGCTCTTATGATCAGTGGGGTCCTCTCTCTCCTGTAGAGTGTAAGCTCTTATGGTCAGTGGGGTTCTCTCTCTCTCCTGTAGAGTGTAAGCTCTTATGGTCAGTGGGGTCCTCTCTCTCCTGTAGAGTGTAAGCTCTTATGGTCAGTGGGGTTCTCTCTCTCTCCTGAAGAGTGTAAGCTCTTATGGTCAGTGGGGTCCTCTCTCTCCTGTAGAGTGTAAGCTCTTATGGTCAGTGGGGTCCTCTCCTGTAGAGTGTAAGTTCTTATGGTCAGTGGGGTCCTCTCTCTCCTGTAGAGTGTAAGCTGTTATGGGTAGCGGGGTTCTCTCTCTCTCCTGTAGAGTGTAAGCTCTTATGGTCAGTGGGGTCCTCTCTCTCCTGTAGAGTGTAAGCTGTTATGGTTAGCGGGGTCCTCTCTCTCTCCTGTGGAGTGTAAGCTCTTATGGTCAGTGGGGTTCTCTCTCTCTCTCCTGTGGAGCGTAAGCTTTTATGGTCAGTGGGGTCCTCTCTCTCCTGTAGAATGTAAGTTCTTATGGCAGCGGGGTTCTCTCACTGCTTCTTGTCCCCCATGTGAACTTTCTGAACAATTTCAAGCTTTTCAGTATTGAAATTCAAGTGGATTTATTTGCCACAAAATGATTTGTTTGGGAAAATTTGGTGAAGCCAGTGAAATCAAATTTCAAAAGATCCGCTCATCTCTAAAAACAGCTCTTATTTACTGTGCATAGTTGACCAATACTGCTGTGTGTAACGCTTTGGCCGACCAGTTGGTATCTGTACTGATGGCTTCAGTCTGCCCACGACTCTGGCCATCACTGACCCTCCTCCTGATTTGAACTGACAGTCAGCTATACATCCATTTATAAAATGCCATTTCATTTCCTAATGAATAACTTACGTCTAGTCTTGAGTTCACGCTGAATTAATCAGAATCCGTACTTCCTTCATGGAGTCCAAGCAATTAATTTAGCGCATTTTAAGAGAAAGATATTCTTTAATTAGATTTTGATGATGAAATTCAAGAAAAAAAAAATCTCCTGTAATGTTCCGCCAAGCTAGACTCATATACTCTGCCGTCCTCGGGGTCTTTTCAGAACACTAAACATGGAAACACATTGACCACCTGCAACTAAGGCAAAGAAGATTAATTAAAACTTAAAAGCTTCCTCATTTAGGGAGAAATAACAGTTGTAACTAATGAAGGTGCCGGGCCTTAAATAAAGACACTATTTCTAAGTGATCACTGCCTGCTGGACAGAATTGGGCAGACAGGAATTTCATCTTTAGTGCCTTGATAAAATGACTATTGCAACATTTTCCAAAATTCTTACATAATTGATGCAAAAATGTTAAGGTCATTTCTATACACTTTCCAATATTAAGTATTCCACAGTGCAGTCACTTTATTGTAGGATCAAGCCAAAAGAGCAAGAAGTGGTAGCAGTGGAAGCAGATGTATGGCAGTGGTATATTTTTGCTTGTACAAACCAAGTACATTTAGTACCTTACTGTCAAAATTGGTTCTGGAGACATATAAATAAAGTACAAATTCGTTCTGGATTACTGGAGCTTCGCT
This sequence comes from Ranitomeya imitator, assembly GCF_032444005.1. Taxonomy (NCBI): domain Eukaryota; kingdom Metazoa; phylum Chordata; class Amphibia; order Anura; family Dendrobatidae; genus Ranitomeya; species Ranitomeya imitator. The sequence continues at coordinate 677,975,661 of NC_091286.1, forward strand.
AGGATCCCCTTTTCATGCAGTGGGTAGGATTAGTAATGAGCGAGTATACTCGTTACTCGAGATTTCCGAGCATGCTCGGGTGTTCACCCAGTATTTTGGGCATGCTCGTAGATTATGTTTGTGTCCCAGCAGCTGCCTGATTTGCGGCTGCTAGACAGCCTGAATACATGTGAGGATTCCCTAATAAAGGCATTCCCCACATGTATTCAGGCTGTCTAGCAGCTGTGGCGACTCAAAGAAAATCTCCGAGCGCGCCAAAGATATTGGGAGAACACCCAAGCATTCTCGGAAATCTCGAGTAACGAGCACACTTCTTCATCACTAGTTAGGATCTTGGCTGGTAATTTGCACTGGATTATAGATTGCTAAGAGTGTTCTTTAGTTTCCAGCGTTGTTGTCCACTTCAAATTTTTATTTTTTTCTTCAAATTCCCAGAAATTTCAGTTTTCATTGATAGAAGAAGAAAGTCAAACTTTATCTTCCTTAACCCTAACAGAGAAAAAGGAAAATATGAAAACTTCTGCCTTTCTCAGAAAGAAGAAAAGAAAAATTGAACCTAACTAACTTAACTTCCTCAGCTGTTCCAAGGCCCCCAGTTCTAAGCCGGTCTCTACCTCCTGCAGGGACATGTGGGCAGCTACAGCCAATCACTGGCTAGGACAGATCACTGTGGCCAGTGATTGGCTGGGAAGTCACTTCCTGTGTGTCTACAGGAAATAGGAAGAAGAGAACAGTTAAGGACTGGAACGTGCCGGAATGGGAGCAGAAGGAGTGACTGAGTTATACCACCAATTTATGATTTCTGCAGCTTCATCTGTTGAGGACCTTCATCATTCCAGGGAATAAAGGAGACACAATACTGTGGTAGCATCAGGGACCCTTTTAATTGTTTTCTGAATACTCTACCTCTCGGTCACCTTGCTGAGCAGAGAATTACCACATTTACTTGAAGCCGCGCTGATCTTCCCTCTATAGTAGGGTGACCCTGAACTCCAAAGGGTTGGATGTGGCGGAGAAGAGCTTTGCACCTTCATGCTCAGGATCGGTCAGGTCCTAAAGGTTTGGTCAATCACTGTTTGTTAATAGAGAGTCATTACTTCTAAGGTGGGATGTCAAACTCAAATACACACAGAACAAAATTAAAAACTTGGACAAAGTCGCGGGCTAAACTTGATATTTATTAAAAAAAAGTCTACAATTGAGGAAGTTTTTCTTATCAAATATAACAATGAACATTTTCATATGGAAACAAACTTAAAGAGGTTGTCCCACGAAAGTACATTTTGTTTCAGATGCTACACATCTTGTATCTTCACAGCATAGACAATTGCCTTCAGATGACCCCAAAGATAAAAGTCTAAGGGGGTCAGATCGGGAGACCTTGGTGGCCATTCAACTGGCCAACGACGACCAATCCACTTTCCATGAAACGGTTCATGTAGGAATGCTCGGACCTGACACCCATAATGTGATAGTGCACCATCTTGCTGGAAAAACTCAGGGAATGTGCCATGTTCAGTACATAAAGAGGGCAACACATCATCATGATGGTCGTTCTGGGCCAGTTGAATGGCCACCAATGTCTCCCGATCTGACCCCCTTAGACTTTTATCTTTGGGGTCATCTAAAGGCAATTGCCTACCGATCTGACCCCCTTAGACTTTTATCTTTGGGGTCATCTAAAGGCAATTGTCTATGCCTTCAAGATGCGAGATGGGCAGCATCTGAAACAACGGATACTGGAAGCCTGTGCTACCATTTCTTCTGCGGTGTTGCTATCAGTGTGTCAAGAGTGGGAGAAGAGGGTTGCATTGACAATCCAACACAGTGGGCAGCACTTTGATCACATTTTATAAGTGGTCATAAATTTGTAAATAACTCATTAAAGAATAAAGTTATGTTAAAACCAAGCACACCATTTTTTTGTGAAATTCTAAATAAGTTTGATGTGTTACATGACCCTCTTCTCATTGGAAAAAATAAAGTTGGATCCAAAATGGCCAACATCAAAATGGCCCCCATGGTCACCACCCATCTTGAAAAGTTTTTCCCCTCACATATACTAATGTGCCACAAATAGGAAGTTGATATCACCAACCATTCCCATTTTATTTAGATATATCCATATAAATGGCCCACCCTGTATAATAGCAATGGATAAAAACCTTGAATAATACAGATAACAAAATATGATGATAACAAAAGTGCACGCTAAACACAGTAAGACACCCCAGAATTAATTTCTCCACATTACTCTCCACACACATGGTATGATGAACCTACTGAACCCCCCTCAATCGCCATGGCAACATATGGTGACCCCAACACAGTATGATTCCCCAACTGTGATCCTCAAACAGTATAATGGGCTCCACATGGTCTTCAAATTTGTGTAATGTGCTCATCATAGACCTACATACAGTATAATGGTCCCACATATTCCTCCATATGATGTAATGGCCCTACACAGTCTTCCATACAGTATAATGAGCTCCTCATTGCCTTCCATAAAGTATAATGGCCCCACATAGTACTAAATACAGTATAATGGGTCCTGAATTGCTTTCCATTCCGTATATTGGCCCCACATAGTCCTCCATACGGTATAATGAGCCCACATAGTCCTCCATACAGTATAATGGGCCCTTTAGTGCCTTCTTTACAGTATAAAAGCCCAACATAGTATAATGGACCCTTCACTGCATTTCATTTATAATGTCCCCACATCGTCCTCCATACAGTGTAAAGGGTCCACATAGTCCTACATAAAGTATATTGGGCCCTGCATTGCCTTCCATACAGTATAATGGGCCCACATAGTCCTCTATACAGTTTAATGGGCCCTTCATTGCCTTCCATGCAGTATAATGGCCCCACGTAGTCCTCCATACAGTATAATGGGCTCCGCATTGCCTTCCATAAAGTATAATGGCCCCACATAGGGTTGAGCGACCTTGACCTTTTTAGAGTCGAGCCGTGTTTCTCGAAACCCGACTATCTTAGAAGTCGAGTCGAGTGGAATCGGCCGATTATCGCGAAAAGTCGGGTATCGCCCGAAACACGAAACCCAATGCAAGTCAATGGGGGAGCATAGTCGGCAGTGAGTGGAGGCCAGGAAAACCCCTACACTGCCTATTTTAATGGCAAAAACATCCATTCTTGTTACAGAAGCTTGTCAATCGAAATTTACCTTATAATAATTGGAAGGCATTTGAAATTGGGGGTCATTTGACTAAAGTTGTGGGGGGTAGGGCTGGTTCAAGTAATTAGTGGGCCCAGGAAATCTGGAACACGTCACGGCAGTGGAACAGGGAGAGGTAAGTCTTTAAACTTTGCAAGTGCTGTGATCCTGAGCAAGCAGGGGGGGCCCACTAGTTGGCATTGGCACTGGCACAGGGCCCCTCAAAGTACAGCGGTGTGTTTGCACGGCGGGGGCGCCTCCCACCGGCAGCAACACTTTTGCGTACTATGAGAGGCCCTGTGCCAGTGACGTCGCCAACTAGTATTCCTCCCCCCACCTGATGAAGGAACCTGCACTTTCATCTGCACCTTCCTCTTTGTCCCCGTGTAAGGTGGTATGGTATGCGGGAAGAGGAACCTGACTTTCAGCAGGGTCACAATCTTGCTGTGTAGCGTGAACGGGGAATTTTGCATTATGGGTCAATGTACCAGCAGACTCATCTATCACTGGCTGGGCAATGGGCAGGATGAGGAGGAAACACAGATATAGGCCCAAAGAATAAAGTGGGCTAAATGCAGTTCAAAATTGGTAACACAGGACTAACCAGGGGGCATTGCAGTGGAGGACAACTGGAATGAGAGGCTGACACAGAGAGTAGGCCCAAATCAGTAAGTAGTCGAAATGCAGTTCAAAATTGGCAACCGTAGTAAACAGGCGGCACAGCTTTGTTCAGTGGAGGAGAACAGCAAGGAGTGGCAGACACCGATAGTAGGCCCCAACCCTACTAGTAGGCCAAATGCAGTCTAACATTAACAACTACTTAACGAGAGCCTGAAAATGGAATTTAAGGACAGGAAACCAGGAGAACAGCAAGGAGCGGCAGAGACTGTTAGTAAGCCCCAAACCAACTAGTACGCCAAATGCAGTTGTTCCACTTAACCACTATTTAAAAAGAGCCTGAAGATAGAAGCTCAGGAAAGGCAACCTGGAGAACACCTTGGAGTGGAACACACCGTCTCTACACCCCATACCCAATTTGTAGGCCTAATGCAGTGTAGTTTCCAACAACTACTAAACGAGAGCATTAAGATCGAAGCAATGGCGAGGAAACCTGGGGAACACCTTGGAGTGTAACACACCATCTATCTACACCCCATACCCAATTTGTAAGCCTAATGCAGTGTAGTTTCCAACAACTACTAAACGAGAGCCAGAAGATCGAAGCAATGGAGAGGAAACCTGGGGAACACCTTGGAGTGGAAGACACCGTCTCTACACCCAATACCCAATTTGTAGGCCTAATGCAGTGTAGTTTCCAACAACTACTAAACGAGAGCCAGAAGATCGAAGCAATGGCGAGGAAACCTGGGGAACACCTTGGAGTGTAACACACCATCTCTCTACACCCCATACCCAATTTGTAGGCCTAATGCAGTGTAGTTTCCAACAACTACTAAACGAGAGTAGGAAGATCGAAGCAATGTGGACGAAACCTGGGGCACACCTTGGGGCGGCAGACACCGTTAGTAGGCCCTACCAAAGTTGTACCCCCAATGCAGTTTTAAAATTCCTAGAGGCTGAAAACAAGACTATTGACGCTCAGCTTTTTTAAAAGGAACACAGCTGAATTGAGTGGCGCAGACAGACACAGGTAGTAGGCCTTAAACCAAAAATGTGGCTCACTGCAGCTTAAAAAAGGTTACAGGGGTACACAGGCAGCATTGCTCTGGGCAGTGGAGGACAATTTCAATAGTGGACCGCAGACAGACTTTGTACGCCTACTATTAAAAAAAGGATGCTCTATGCAATAAAAAATAGGTTCCAGGGGTACACGGGCAGCAGTGGTCTGGTCAGTGTAGGAGTAGTACAAAGAATGGGCCGCAGACAGGCTTCGAAGGCCTAACATAAAAAAATAGTGGACTGTAGGCACTTTAACATTGGTTCCAGGGGTACACGGGCAGCAGTAGACTGGTCAGTGTAGTAGTAGTAGAAAGAACGGGCCGCAGACAGGCTTCGAAGGCCTAACATAATAAAATGGGCTGGCTGTAGGAAATGTAAAATTGGTTTCAGGGGTACACGGGCAGCAGTGGTCTGGTCACTGGAGGCCTAGTGGAAGGAGGGACAGCAGACAGGCATCGAAGGCCTAACATAATAAAATGGGCTGGCTGTAGGCAATTTAAAATTCATTCTAGGGGTACACGGGCAGCAGTACACTGGTCAGTGTAGTAGTAGTAGAAAGAACGGGCCGCAGACAGGCTTCGAAAGCCTAACATAATAAAATGGGCTGGCTGTAGGCAATTTATGATTGTTTCCAGGGGTACACGGGCAGCAGTAGACAGGTCAGTGGAGGCCTAGTGGAAGGAGGGACAGCAGACAGGCTTCGAAGGCCTAACATAATAAAATGGGCTGGCTGTAGGCAATTTAAAATTGGTTCCAGGGGTACACAGGCAGCAGTGGTCTGGTCACTGGAGGCCTAGTGGACGGAGAAACAGCAGACAGGCTTCGAAGGCCTAACATAATAAATTGGGCTGGCTGTAGGCAATTTACAATTGGTTCCAGGGGTACACGGGCAGCAGTAGACAGGTCAGTGGAGGCCTAGTGGAAGGAGGGACAGAGACAGGCTTCGAAGGCCTAACATAATAAAATTGGACAGGCTGTAGGCACTTTATAATTGGTTCCAGGAGTACACAGGCAGCAGTAGACAGGTCAGTGTAGTAGTAGTTGAAAGAACGGGCCGCAGACAGGCTTCGAAGGCCTAACATAATAAAATGGGCTGGCTGTAGGCAATTTATGATTGTTTCAAGGGGTACACGGGCAGCAGTAGACAGGTCAGTGGAGGCCTAGTGGAAGGAGGGACAGCAGACAGGCTTCGAAGGCCTAACATAATAAAATGGGCTGGCTGTAGGAAATTTAAAATTCGTTCTAGGGGTACACGGGCAGCAGTACACTGGTCAGTGTAGTAGTAGTAGAAAGAACGGGCCGCAGACAGGCTTTGAAGGCCTAACATAATAAAATGGGCTGGCTGTAGGAAATTTAAAATTGGTTCCAGGGGTACACGGGCAGCAGTGGTCTGGTCACTGGAGGCCTAGTAGAAGGAGGGACAGCAGACAGGCTTCGAAGGCCTAACATAATAAAATGGGCTGGCTGTAGGAAATTTAAAATTCGTTCTAGGGGTACACGCGCAGCAGTACACTGGTCAGTGTAGTAGTAGTAGAAAGAACGGGCCGCAGACAGGCTTCGAAGTCCTAACATAATAAAATGGGCTGGCTGTAGGCAATTTAAAATTGGTTCCAGGGGTACATGGGCAGCAGGAGACAGGTCAGTGGAGGCCTAGTGGAAGGAGGGACCGCAGACAGGCTTCGAAGGCCTAACATAATAAAATGGGCTGGCTGTAGACAATTTAAAATTGGTTCCAGGGGTACACGGGCAGCAGTGGTCTGGTCAGCGGAGGCCGATTGTAATGAGTGTCTGCCAGTTAGTAGTCCAAAACAATAAATAATTGTGAATGTCTCGCATTAAAACAAAACGAAAACACTAAAGGGTGCAATCATTAGGTTCAGGGGTGGGATCCTCTGCGTAGTTTCAGACCTACTAATTTAGCGCAAAGTATTTACTGTGGTAAATAGAGGACACTGCCCCTGACTATGTTAAGTACCATCATACATGTCAACACAATGGTATTGTCAGTGGCAGGAATGGAAGGATGTCAGCGCATAGACTAAACATTGGTGGAAGTGTGAGAGATAACTGTGGAAGTGGTAGAGCAATGTTTGACCTGGGGGTGGGTGAACTCTCTTGTGGCCGGCGGTACAGGCCCAGGGCCCCTCATGTTACAACAGTGTGTCTGACGTTGGGTGCGCACCACCACCGCCAGAGACACTTTATTGTACTATGAGGGACCCAGTGGCAATGCCGTCGACCAAAAGCGGGCACACCCACCTCTTCAGACAAACAGCACTCTCACGGGTGCTTGCGCCAAGTCGCGATACCACGGCCCCGTGTGGGGAGTTTGGCCATTTAGGGAGGTGTAAACATGTCGTATGCTGGACAATCAGCTGCAGCAAATTAGACATTAGAAAAGTAATTCACAGTAGTCCACAGGCAAGAGCTTTTCATAGGAAAGCTAGGTGTCTGCCGGGCAAGGTGGGGCAAAAGAATTCGAAATCCAGTTGTGGTTCATTTTAATGAATGTTAGATCATCAAAATTTTGGGTAGCCAGATGAGTCCTTTTTTCGGTTAATATTGAACCTGCAGCACTGAACACTCTTTCTGATAGGACACTAGCTGCCGGGTAAGCAAGCTCCTGCAATGCATATTCTGCCAATTCTGGCCAGGTGTCTAATTTTGATGCCCAGTAATCAAATGGGAATGACGGTTGAGGGAGAACATCGATAAGGGATGAAAAATAGTTAGTAACCATACTGGACAAATGTTGTCTCCTGTCACTTTGAATTGATGCTGCAGTACCTGTCCTGTCTGCGGTCATAGCAAAATCACTCCACAACCTGGTCAGAAAACCCCTCTGTCCAACGCCACTTCTGATGTGTGCACCCCTAACACTTCTGGTCTGCTGCCCCCTGGAGCTCGTGTGAGAACGATCACGGGCGCTGTGTGCTGGGAATGCCTGAAGCAAACGGTCAACAAGAGTTGATTGTTTGGTTGCTAATATTAGTTCCAAGTTCTCATGTGGCATAATATTTTGCAATTTGCCTTTATAGCGAAGATCAAGGAGGCAGGCCAACCAGTAATCATCATCATTCATCATTTTAGTTATGCGTGTGTCCCTTTTGAGGATACGTAAGGCATAATCCGCCATGTGGGCCAAAGTTCCAGTTGTCAAATCTGCGGTTGTGATTGGTTGAGGGGCAGTTTCAGGCAAATCTACGTCACTTGTGTCCCTCAAAAAACCAGAACCCGGCCTTGACACGCAACCAATTTCCGGTGCCCCCGGGAAAGCTTCCTCATTAAAAATATACTCATCCCCATCATCCTCCTCGTCCTCCACCTCCTCTTCGCCTGCTACCTCGTCCTGTACACTGCCCTGACCAGACAATGGCTGTCTGTCATCAAGGCTTTCCTCTTCCTCTGGTGCAGACGCCTGATCCTTTATGTGCGTCAAACTTTGCATCAGCAGACAAATTAGGGGGATGCTCATGCTTATTATGGCGTTGTCTGCACTAACCAGCCGTGTGCATTCCTCAAAACACTGAAGGACTTGACACATGTCTTATATCTTCGACCACTGCACACCTGACAACTCCATGTCTGCCATCCTACTGCCTGCCCGTGTATGTGTATCCTCCCACAAAAACATAACAGCCCGCCTCTGTTGGCACAGTCTCTGAAGCATGTGCAGTGTTGAGTTCCACCTTGTTGCAACGTCTATGATTAGGCGATGCTGGGGAAGGTTTAAAGACCGCTGATAGGTCTGCATACGGCTGGAGTGTACAGGCGAACGTCGGATATGTGAGCAAAGTCCACGCACTTTGAGGAGCAGGTCGGAGAACCCAGGATAACTTTTCAATAAGCACTGCACCACCAGGTTTAAGGTGTGAGCCAGGCAAGGAATGTGTTTCAGTTGGGAAAGGGAGATGGCAGCCATGAAATTCCTTCCGTTATCACTCACTACCTTGCCTGCCTCAAGATCTACAGTGCCCAGCCACGACTGCGTTTCTTGTTGCAAGAACTCGGACAGAACTTCCGCGGTGTGTCTGTTGTCGCCCAAACACTTCATAGCCAATACAGCCTGCTGACGCTTGCCAGTAGCTGGCCCATAATGGGACAACTGGTGTGCAACAGTGTCAGCTGCCGATGGAGTGGTTGGGCGACTGCGGTCTGTGGAAGAGCTGTCGCTTCTGCAGGAGAACGAGGAGGAGGAGGAGGGGGTGCGAACACCTACAGCCAATTGTTTCCTAGACCGTGGGCTAGGCAGAACTGTCCCAAACTTGCTGTCCCCTGTGGACCCTGCATCCACCACATTTACCCAGTGTGCCGTGATGGACACGTAACGTCCCTGGCCATGCCTACTGGTCCATGCATCTGTTGTCAGGTGCACCTTTGTGCTCACAGATTGCCTGAGTGCATGGACGATGCGCTGTTTAACATGCTGGTGCGGGGCTGGGATGGCTTTTCTGGAAAAAAAGTGTCGACTGGGTAGCTCGTAGTGTGGTTCAGCGTACTCCATCAGGGCTTTGAAAGCTTCGCTTTCAACTAACCGGTAGGGCATCATCTCTAACGAGATTAGTCTAGCTATGTGGGCGTTAAAACCCTGTGTACGCGGATGCGAGGCTAAGTACTTCCTTTTTCTAACCAGAGTCTCATGTAGGGTGAGCTGGACTGGAGAGCTGGAGATCGTGGAACTTGCGGGTGTGCCGGTGGACATGGCAGACTGAGAGACGGTTGGAGACGGTATTGTTTCCGCCGGTGCCCTAGATGCAATATTTCCTCCTACAAAACTGGTGATTCCCTGACCCTGACTGCTTTTGGCTGGCAAAGAAACCTGCACAGATACTGCCGGTGGTGCGGAAAATGGTGGCCTTACAGTGACGGAAGGGATGTTGCGTTGCTGACTAGCTTCATTGGCCGAGGGTGCTACAACCTTAACAGACGTTTGGTAGTTAGTCCAGGCTTGAAAATGCATGGTGGTTAAATGTCTATGCATGCAACTTGTATTGAGACTTTTCAGATTCTGACCTCTGCTTAAGCTAGTTGAACATTTTTGACAGATGACTTTGCGCTGATCAATTGGATGTTGTTTAAAAAAATGCCAGACTGCACTCTTTCGAGCCTTGGATCCCTTTTCAGCCATTGCAGACTGAGCTTTAACCGGATGGCCACGCTGTCCTCCAACAGGTTTTGGCTTTGCCACGCGTTTTGGGCCAGATACGGGCCCGGCAGATGGAACCTGTTGCGATGTTGATGCCTGCTGCGGCCCCTCCTCCACCTCCGCTTCTGAACTACTGCCGCCTGCACCCTGTTCCCCCAATGGCTGCCAATCGGGGTCAACAACTGGGTCATCTATTACCTCCTCTTCTAGCTCGTGTGCAACTTCGTCTGTGTCACCGTGTCGGTCGGTGGTATAGCGTTTGTGACGGGGCAACATAGTCTCATCAGGGTCTGATTGTGGATCAGTACCCTGAGAGGGCAATGTTGTGGTCTGAGTCAAAGGACCAGCATAGTAGTCTGGCTGTGGCTGTGCATCAGTGCACTCCATGTCAGAATCTACTTGTAATGGGCATGGCCTGTTAAGTGTTTCACTTTCTAAGCCAGGGACGGTATGTGTAAAGAGCTCCATGGAGTAACCCGTTGTGTCGCCTGCTGCATTCTTCTCTCTTGTTGTTGTTTTTGCTGAAGAGGACAAGGAAGCGACTTGTCCCTGACTGTGAACATCCACAAGCGACGCACTGCTTTTACATTTACCAGTTTCAGAAGAGTAGGTAAAAGAGCTAGAGGCTGAGTCTGCAATGTAAGCCAAAACTTGCTGTTGCTGCTCCGGCTTTAAAAGCGGTTTTCCTACTCCCAGAAAAGAGAGCGTTCGAGGCCTTGTGTAGCCAGACGACGAACCTGGCTCCACAGCTCCAGACTTAGCTGGAATATTTTTTTTCTCACGACCACCTGATGCTCCACTACCACTACCATCATTACCAGCTGACAATGAACGCCCACGGCCACGACCTCTTGCACCAGACTTCCTCATTGTTTTAAAAACTTAACCAAAGTAACTTTATTAGTTGCTGTCAAACAACTTACACAGTGAGCTATAACTTCAGTATGATTTCAATATCCCTTTACAGGTTGGTGAGACCACAAGGAAAATCAGGCACAATGTTACACACTCTGTTCTCTGTGGCACCAAATCACAGAGGTGCCACACACGTAGGACTGTCACTCAAGCACAAATGTCAATATTAATCTCCCACTGATTTTTTTTTTTTTTCAGGGAGACTTTAGAAACAAAATAAAATAAAATGATTTTTTCAGGAAGAATTTAGAAACCAAATAAAATAAAATGTTTTTTTCAGGGACAATTTAGAAACCAAATAAAAAAAAAAAAAAAAAGGCTTTCTATGGCCCACTGAGTGAGAGATGGCACACACAGGAGTCAGGAGTGGCCCACAAGCCCAGAGGCCAATATTTTTCTCCCACTGATTGATGTAGTGATTTTTTCAGGTAGATTTTAGAACCCAAATCAAGCAAAAAAATAAATAGGCTTTCTATGGCCCACTGAGTGAGAGATGGCACACACAGGAGTCAGGAGTGGCACACAAGCCCAGAGGCCAATATATTTCTCCCACTGATTGATGTCGTGATTTTTTCAGGTAGATTTTGGAACCCAAATCAAGCAAAAAAATAAATAGGCTTTCTATGGCCCACAATTTGAGAGAGAGAGAGAGAGAGAGATGGCACACACAGGAGTCAGGAGTGGCACACAAGCCCAGAGGCCAATATTTTTCTCCCACTGATTGATGTCGTGATTTTTTCAGGTAGATTTTGGAACCCAAATCAAGCAAAAAAATAAATAGGCTTTCTATGACCCACAATTTGAGAGAGAGAGAGAGATGGCACACCCAGGAGTCAAGACTGGCACACAAGCAGAAAGGGCAATATTAATCTCCCACTGTTTTATTTTTTATTTTTTTTTCAGGGAGACTTTAGAAACAAAATAAAATAAAATGATTTTTTCAGGAAGAATTTAGAAACCAAATAAAATAAAATGATTTTTTCAGGGACAATTTAGAAACCAAATAAAAAAAATAAATAAGCTTTCTATGGCCCACTGAGTGAGAGATGGCACACACAGGAGTCAGGAGTGGCACACAAGCCCAGAGGCCAATATTTTTCTCCCACTGATTGATGTCGTGATTTTTTCAGGTAGATTTTAGAACCCAAATCAAGCAAAAAAATAAATAGGCTTTCTATGGCCCACTGAGTGAGAGATGGCACACACAGGAGTCAGGAGTGGCACACAAGCCCAGAGGCCAATATTTTTCTCCCACTGATTGATGTCGTGATTTTTTCAGGTAGATTTTGGAACCCAAATCAAGCAAAAAAATAAATAGGCTTTCTATGGCCCACAATTTGAGTGAGAGAGAGAGATGGCACACCCAGGAGTCAAGACTGGCACACAAGCAGAAAGGGCAATATTAATCTCCCACTGTTTTATTTATTTATTTTTTTCAGGGAGACTTTAGAAACAAAATAAAATAAAATGATTTTTTCAGGAAGAATTTAGAAACCAAATAAAATAAAATGATTTTTTCAGGGACAATTTAGAAACCAAATAAAATAAAAAAAAAAGGCTTTCTATGGCCCACTGAGTGAGAGATGATGCACACAGGAGTCAGGAGTGGCACACAAGCCCAGAGGCCAATATTTTTCTCCCACTGATTGATGTCGTGATTTTTTCAGGTAGATTTTAGAACCCAAATCAAGCAAAAAAATAAATAGGCTTTCTATGGCCCGCTGAGTGAGAGATGGCACACACAGGGATGGCACTCTAGCAGAAATGCCAATCTTAATCTCCCACAAAAAAAAAAAAAAAACAGGGACTGTCCTACAATTACTATCTCCCTGCAGTAATCTCAGCCAGGTATGGCAGGCAGCAATAAGGAGTGGACTGATGCACAAATGAAATAAAAAGTGTGGACAAACAAACAAGATAGCTGTGCAGAAAGGAAGGAACAAGAGGATTTGTGCTTTGAAAAAAGCAGTTGGTTTGCACAGCGGCGTACACACAGCAATGCAGCTATCAGGGAGCCTTCTAGGGCAGCCCAATGAGCTACAGCGCTGAGAAAAAAAAAAAAATGTAGCTTCCACTGTCCCTGCACACCGAAGGTGGTGTTGGACAGTGGAAATCACTACAGCACAAGCGGTTTGGTGGTTAATGGACCCTGCCTAACACTATCCCTGCTTCTGACGAAGCGGCAGCAACCTCTCCCTAAGCTCAGATCAGCAGCAGTAAGATGGCGGTCGGCGGGAACGCCCCTTTATAGCCCCTGTGACGCCGCAGACAGCAAGCCAATCACTGCAATGCCCTTCTCTAAGATGGTGGGGACCAGGACCTATGTCATCACGCTGCCCACACTCTGCGTTCACCTTCATTGGCTGAGAAATGGCGCTTTTCGCGTTATTGAAACGCGACTTTGGCGCGAAAGTCGCGTACCGCATGGCCGACCACGCACAGGGGTCGGATCGGGTTTCATGAAACCCCGACTTTGCCCAAAGTCGGTGACTTTTGAAAATGAACGACCCGTTTCGCTCAACCCTAGCCCCACATAGTCCTCAATACAGTATAATGGGTCCTGAATTGCTTTCCATTCCATATATTGGCCCCACATAGTCCTCCATACAGTATAATGGGCCCTTTAGTGCCTTCTTTACAGTATAAAAGCCCAACATAGTATAATGGACCCTTCACTGCATTCCATGTATAATGGCCCCACATCGTCCTCCATACAGTATAATGGGCCCACATAGTCCTCTATACAGTTTAATGGGCCCTTCATTGCCTTCCATGCAGTATAATGGCCCCACATAGTCCTCCATACAGTATAATGGCCCCACATTAAATAAAAAAACCTCACTTCTCCTCATTCTCTCTCTCTGCTCTGGTCTCAACACCAAGTGCTCTAAACTTCTGCACTGCTTCACACAGTAGGCGTGTAGTAGTGACTTCATCGAACCAACTACGCTGAGACGTCAGGTGCGGAGGGAGAATGATAGCGGAGGGAGCATCAGCTGACTGCTACCTCTTCCATCTTTGCTTTCACCTGTAAAGGCATCCAGGATGCAGGTACATTTGAGACAGCATTGCCGGGCGAGGGGGGGGGGGCTGGCATTTCAGGCCAAATACGCTCACCCTGTGGGCCAGATTTGGCCTACGGGCCAGAGTTTGACATGTGTTCTAAGAACAATCTTTATTAAATTTCTTACATTGGACATCCCAACAGCAGTCGCATTTTTTTTTTTGACCGGCTCTCAAGTAATATAATTTCATAGTTTTCACTGATGGAAGAAGAACGTCAAACGTCTTCCACCAGCATAGTCCTAATAGAAAAGAGGGAAAGATGAAAACTTCTGCCTGCCGCACTGTCGAAAGCTAATGTGCTGGCAGAATTGTTTTGCTTGGAATGGTTCAACACTTGTGACATTGCCTTCACAGTCTTTAGAAAGCCTATAACAAGCATGAAATAGATCAGACAAGACGGAATGTAGCATAGTAATTTGTAAGTGTTGCATGCATGAATTTTCTCAAAAACCATCACACAGATTTTCACATTGAAATGTAAATCCCCACATAAGCTCTCTATATATCTTAAGATTCCCTACATCTTTCAATAGGATTATTCACACCATGTTTTCCTGTTATTGGAACCTTAGTTAACCCATTTCTCTTTTTCTTTATTTAATCAAACAGATACTTTTGGTAAATATGAAACAAAAGCATGATAATTCGACTCTGTATAAGAAGCTTGGTTTTTCTCCAAGGCTTTCTTCCTCATATTATACGTTTCATTTTCTATGTGTAAAATGTGTAATTGTTACCTATAACAACTATACATAGTACAGACCCCAATGTCAGAACCAGCCGAGGATTTCCTGACACAAACTCAACAGTCTCAATAGTCATGAATATTAGACATCCAACATTCATAGTAAAAGTTCAGATAGTGATATGCAGACCAGCCCAAGGTCTCCTGACTCAAACTCAACAGACATGAATGTTGGACATCCATCGTTTATGGTCTGAGTGTAGATCAAAATTTCAAAAATGTTTGGAAGTCTCCTGATCTGAGTTCAACAGCCATGAACACTGGATGCCCAATGTCCATGGACTGAGTATGGACCACAATGCATAGACCAGCTGAGAGTCTTCTGCCCCAAGATCAACAGCCTCAACAATCGTGAAAATTGGACATCTACCACTAATGATTTGAGTATGGACCAAAATGCATGAACTGGCTGGGGGTCTCCTGATTCAAACTCAACAGCCTCAACAGTCATGAATATTAAACGTCCAACATTCACAGTAAAAGTTTGGATAGTGATATCCGGACCAGCCCAAGGTCTCCTGACTCAAACTCAACAGCCATGAATGCTGGACATCCATCGTTTAAGATCAGCAGCCTCAACAATCGTGAAAATTGGACATCTACCACTAATGGTCTGAGTATGGACCAACATGCATGAACTGGCTTGGGGTCTCCTGATTCAAACTCAACAGCCTCAAAGTCATGAATATTAGACATCCATCATTCACAGTAAAAGTTTGGATAGTGATATCCGGACCAGCCCAAGGTCTCCTGACTCAAACTCAACAGACATGAATGTTGGCCATCCATCGTTCATGCTCTGAGTGTAGATCAAAATTTCCAAAATGCTTGGACATCTCCTGATCTGTGTTCAACAGCCATGAACACTGAATGCCCAATGTCCATGGACTGAGTATGGACCACAATGCATAGACCAGCTGATAGTCTTCTGCCCCAAGATCAACAGCCTCAACAATCGTGAAAATTGGACATCTACCACTAATGGTTTGAGTATGGACCAAAATGCCTGAACTGGCTGGGGGCCTCCAGATTCAAACTCAACAGCCTCAACAGTCATGAATATTAGACATCCAACATTCACAGTAAAAGTTCAGATAGTGATATGCAGACCAGCCCAAGGTCTCCTGACTCAAACTCAACAGACATGAATGTTGGACATCCATCGTTTATGGCCTGAGTGTAGATCAAAATTTCCAAAATGCCTGGACGTCTCCTGATCTGAGTTCAACAGCCATGAACACTGGATGCCCAATGTCCATGGACTGAGTATGGACCACAATGCATAAACCAGCTGAGAGTCTTCTGCCCCAAGATCAACAGCCTCAACAATCGTGAAAATTGGACATCTACCACTAATGGTTTGAGTATGGACCAAAATGCCTGAACTGGCTGGGGGTCTCCTGATTCAAACTCAACAGCCTCAACAGTCATGAATATTAGACATCCAACATTCACAGTAAAAGTTTGGATAGTGATATCCGGACCAGCCCAAGGTCTCCCGACTCAAACTCAACAGCCATGAATGTTGGACATCCATCGTTTAAGATCAGCAGCCTCAACAATCGTGAAAATTGGACATCTACCACTAATGGTCTGAGTATGGACCAACATGCATGAACTGGCTTGGGGTCTCCTGATTCAAACTCAACAGCCTCAACAGTCATGAATATTAGACGTCCAACATTCACAGTAAAAGTTTGGATAGTGATATCCGGACCAGCCCAAGGTCTCCTGACTCAAACTCAACAGCCATGAATGTTGGACATCCATCGTTTATGGTCTGAGCATAAATCAAAATTTCTAAAATGCTTGGGCATCTCCTGATCTGCGTTCAACAGCCATGAACATTGGACGTCCAACGCCCATGGACTGAGTATGGACCACAATGCATAGATCAGCTGAGAGTCTTCTGCCCCTCAGGAGCCTTAACAACCGTGACATCTAACATTAATTGTCTGAGTATGTACCAAAATTTCCGAACTGGCTGTGGGTCTCCTGATTCAAACTCTACAGCCTCAACAGTCTTGAATATTAGACATCCAACATTCACAGTAAAAGTTCAAATAGTGATATCTGGACCATGAACACTGAACGCCCAACGTCCATGGACTGAGTATGGACTGCAATGCATACACCAGCTGAGATCAACAGCCTCAACAATCATGAAAATTGGACATTTAACATTAATGGTCTGAATATGGACCAAACAGCCTGAACTGGCTGGGGGTCTCCTGATTCAAACTCAACAGCTGGTTTTAGTATGGACTGCTTTGTCTTCTGCCCCAAGCTCAACAGTGTCAACAACTGTGAATACTGGACATCCAACATTAATGGTTGGAGAATGGACCAAAATGTCTGGACTAGCAGGTAATTGTCGAACTCAAAAATCTAATATGCACATGATGTTCAATTTGGAAAAAAAAAACTATGACCAGTCCAGACATCTGTACTCAGACAGTGAATAATGGACAAGTGAAATCTGAATGATGAACTGTGGATCCTGTGTTATCTACTGTAAATAGAGGTGTTATCAGTCATTGTACAGGAGGAGGAGGTGAGCTGTGACATCACCTATTGTGAATGGTGGATCCTGTGTTATCTACTGTATATAGAGATGTTATCAGTCATTGTACAGGAGGAGGAGGTGAGCTGTGATATCACCTATTGTGAATGGTGGATCCTGTGTTATCTACTGTATATAGAGGTGTTATCAGTCATTGTACAGGAGGAGGTGGTGAGCTGTGACATCACCTATTGTGATTGGTGGATCCTGTGTTATCTACTGTATATAGAGATGTTATCAGTCATTGTACAGGCGGAGGAGGTGAGCTGTGATATCACCTATTGTGAATGGTGGATCCTGTGTTATCTACTGTATATAGAGGTGTTATCAGTCATTGTACAGGAGGAGGAGGTAAGCTGTGATATCACCTATTGTGAATGGTGGATCCTGTGTTATCTACTGTATATAGAGATGTTATCAGTCATTGTACAAAAGGAGGAGGTGAGCTGTGATATCATCTATTGTGAATGGTGGATCCTGTGTTATCCACTGTATATAGAGGTGTTATCAGTCATTGTACAGGAGGAGGAGGTGAGCTGTGACATCATCTATTGTGAATGGTGGATCCTGTGTTATCTACTGTATACAGAAGTGTCATAAGTCATTGTACAGGTGGAGGAGGATGTGACCTGTGACATCACCTATTGTGAATGGTGGATCCTGTGTTATCTGCTGTATTTAAAGGTGTTATCAGTCATTATACGGAAGGGAGGGGTGGTGAGCTGTGACATCACCTATTGTGAATGGTGTGTCCTGCATTATATACTGTATATAGAGGTGTTATCAGTCATTGTACAGGAGGAGGAGGAGGTGAGCTGTGATATTACCTATTGTGAATGCTGGATCCTGTGTTATCTACTGTATATAGAGGTGTTATCAGTAATTGTTCAGGAGGAGGAGGTGAGCTGTGATATCACCTATTGTAAATGGGGGATCCTGTGTTATCTACTGTATATAGAGGTGTTATCAGTCATTGTACAGGAGGAGGTGAGCTGTGACATTACCTATTGTGAATGGGGGATCCTGTGTTATCTACTGTATATAGAGGTGATATCAGTTATTGTACAGGAGGAGGAGGTGAGCTGTGAGAACACCTATTGTGAATGGTGGATCCTGTGTTATCTACTGTATATAGAGATGTTATCAGTCATTGTACAAGAGGAGGAGGTGAGCTGTGATATCATCTATTGTGAATGGTGGATCCTGTGTTATCCACTGTATATAGAGGTGTTATCAGTCATTGTACAGGAGGGGGAGGGGAGATGTGACATCGCCTATTGTGAATGGTGGATCCTGTGTTATCTACTGTATATAGAGGTGTTATCAGTCATTGTACAGGAGGAGGAGGTGAGCTGTGATATCACCTATTGTGAATGGTGGATCCTGTGTTATCTACTGTATATAGAGATGTTATCAGTCATTGTAGAAGAGGAGGAGGTGAGCTGTGATATCATCTATTGTGAATGGTGGATCCTGCGTTATCCACTGTATATATAGGTGTTATCAGTCATTGTACAGGAGGAGGAGGTGAGCTGTGACATCATCTATTGTGAATGGTGGATCCTGTGTTATCTACTGTATACAGAAGTGTCGTAAGTCATTGTACAGGTGGAGGAGGATGTGACCTGTGACATCACCTATTGTGAATGCTGGATCCTGTGTTATCTGCTGTATTTAAAGGAGTTATCAGTCATTATACGGAAGGGAGGGGTGGTGAGCTGTGACATCACCTATTGTGAATGGTGAATCCTGTGTTATCTACTGTATATAGAGATGTTATCAGTCATTGTACAAGAGGAGGAGGTGAGCTGTGATATCATCTATTGTGAATGGTGGATCCTGTGTTATCCACTGTATATAGAGGTGTTATCAGTCATTCTACAGGAGGGGGAGGCGAGATGTGACATCGCCTATTGTGAATGGTGGATCCTGTGTTATCTACTGTATACAGAAGTGTCATAAGTCATTGTACAGGTGGAGGAGGATGTGACCTGTGACATCACCTATTGTGAATGGTGGATCCTGTGTTATCTGCTGTATTTAAAGGTGTTATCAGTCATTATACGGAAGGGAGGGGTGGTGAGCTGTGACATCACCTATTGTGAATGGTGTATCCTGCATTATATACTGTATATAGAGGTGTTATCAGTCATTGTACAGGAGGAGGAGGAGGTGAGCTGCGATATTATCTATTGTGAATGCTGGATCCTGTGTTATCTACTGTATATAGAGGTGTTATCAGTAATTGTTCAGGAGGAGGAGGTGAGCTGTGATATCACCTATTGTAAATGGGGGATCCTGTGTTATCTACTGTATATAGAGGTGTTATCAGTCATTGTACAGGAGGAGGAGGTGAGCTGTGACATTACCTATTGTGAATGGGGAATCCTGTGTTATCTACTGTATATAGAGGTGTTATCAGTCATTGTACAGGAGGAGGAGGTGAGCTGTGATATCACCTATTGTGAATGGTGGATCCTGTGTAATCTACTGTATATAGAGGTGTTATCAGTCATTCTACATGAGGATGAGGTGAGCTGTGACATCACCTATTGTGAATGGTGGATCCTGTGTTCTCTACTGTATATAGAGGTGTTATCAGTCATTGTACAGGAGGAGGTGAGCTGTGACATTACGTATTGTGAATGCTTGATCCTGTGTTATCTACTGTATATAGAGGTGTTATCAGTCATTGTACAGGAGGAGGAGGTGAGCTGTAATATCACCTATTGTGAATGGTGGATCCTGTGTTATCTACTGTATATAGAGGTGGTATCAGTAATTGTTCAGGAGGAGGAGGTGAGCTGTGATATCACCTGTTGTAAATGGGGGATCCTTTATTATCTACTGTATATAGAGGTGTTATCAGTCATTGTACAGGAGGAGGAGGTGACCTGTGACATCACCTATTGTGAATGGTGGATCCTGTGTTATCTACTGTATATAGAGCTGTTATCAGTCATTGTAAAGGTGGAGGAGGTGAGCTGTGACATCACCTATTGTGAATGGTGGATCCTGTGTCATCTACTGTATATAGAGGTGTTATCAGTCATTCTACAGGAGGATGAGGTGAGCTGTGACATCACCTATTGTGAATGGTGGATCCCGTGTTATCTACTGTATATAGAGGTGTTATCAGTCATTGTACAGGAGGAGGTGAGCTGTGACATTATGTATTGTGAATTGTGGATCCTGTGTCATCTACTGTATATAGAGGTGTTATCAGTCATTCTACAGGAGGAGGAGGTGAGCTGTGATATCACCTATTGTGAATGCTGGATCCTGTGTTATCTACTGTATATAGAGGTGTTATCAGCAATTGTTCAGGAGGAGGAGGTGAGCTGTGACATCAGCTATTGTGAATGGTGGATCCTGTGTTATCTACTGTATATGGAGGTGTTATCAGTCATTGTATAGGGGGAGGAGGTGAGCTGTGACAGAGAGAGAGAGAGAAAGAGAGAGAGAGAGAGAGACTCAGGTGGTTTGCATGACTCAGGTGGTTGCCAGCCTGCTTCTATCTATGATGGGTAATCATCTCTCTTTGGAATCAGGGTTATTCCTGCCCTGCTAAGTGTTGCTAATATAATTCTCATTCCTCCTGTACCAGTTGTGACTTGTATTGCTTAAGATTATTGTACTTGTTTTTATTATGTATAACCCTCCTCACATGTAAAGCGCCATGGAATAAATGGCGCTATAACAATAAATAATAATAATAATAATAATAATAATAATTCCTGCTGTATTTACTGCTCAGATCTACATTGCTATGGCAGCTCGGCTACACCAAATCATCATTGCAAACCCAGCTCTGCTGCTTCAGTTCCACATCACTGTATCAACATTGCAACAACTCTGCTGCAACCTTCAACCAGTTCTGCTTCACTAGTCATCGTGGTTGCAGCTCTGCTATACCAGTCATTCCAATATCAGCTCTGCTCCTCCATCCTACTGCTCCAACTTCCCCTGACTGTGCTGCAATAAAACTGCTCTTCCGGATCAGAGGCTTGGGGGATTCACTTCACTAGATACATACATGCTAGCCACCTTAGGGAGAGACCCAAGTTGGGCTAAATGTAGCGGGACAAAAGAGACCGAAAAGCCCTCTACTTAAAGGAAATACATAGTGGATGCTTTCATCCACTATGGAAAGCATCCACTATGTATTTCCTTTAAGTAGAGGGCTTTTCGGTCTCTTTCATCCCGCTACATTTAGCCCAACTTGGGTCTCTCCCTAAGGTGGCTAGCATGTATGTATCGCTTGCTCACCGAGCCCCACTCCATACAGCCAACCAATTCCAGCCCTGTGCTGATGAGGGCCTAAAGCCCAAAACACGTGTCCACAGGTAGGAATTGGTTGGCTGTGTAAATTTAGAAACTAATCCGCAGCATTGCACGCTTGGCGGTTCCAAGCGCTGTGGATTAGACAGGGGTGGAAAGAGATGATTTGCATAGCTCCGCCTACTGCAAAGGATTCTGGGTAAACCTGCTATTCTTTGTATTATGCTGCTTGCAAGTACTTTCCGTTTCAGGAAAGCATCCACTATGTCACTTCACTAGGTGAGACATAATGCTGAGCTGCAAAATAGTCCATAGAAAAAAGGGCCAATATTACTTGGAAAGAAAAAAAAATCTATAGACAGCTCTCCTGAAAAAATACTGCTTGTTAGAAGGGTTACCATGAAATTATAATTATTACAGAATTTGTCTTGCAGAGACCTCCAGCAATTAATCAGCGTTTCATTTCCCTACAGCACTCCCAGAGGAGAAATGAAGTATTACATAGTAATTATTACATTTAAGTAAATATATGTCTGTGTAGTACAGGACTAGAGAGTTCCTCCAAAGCAAGAGATGATCAGTAAAACCAGTCTGTACTCCGGCCAAGAGATGAATATACTGAACTTTTGAAAACTGGAAATGTTGAGTTCTGTTTAGATCATTTCATGTTTATTACTTTTTCTTCCTCTACGTCAGTGTTCCCCAACTCCGGTCCTCAAGAGCCACCAATAGGTCATGTTTTCAGTATTTCCTTAGTATTGCACAGGTGATGGAATTATCACCTGTGAAATACTAAGGAAATCCTGAAAGCATGACCTGTTGGTGGCTCTCGAGGACCGGACTTGGGGAACACTGCTCTACGTAGAAGAATTTGACGAGAACTACAACTTTTAAAGCAACTGAGTCCTCCAGAACATTGTGAGATACATTCACCAACACGTCGGATGCCATGTAACGTCACACACTTAACATAGCCCCGCAGCCCGGGTGCATGAATTGGTTCCCATGGTCATATGCTGACAATATGTCTCTCGTAGGACCATCACATTTCCTACAAAGTCAAATTGCTGACAACACAACTCTCGTCGGGATCGTCACATTTTCTACAAAGCCAAGTTCAGAATTTTAATTGCAACTTGAAAAACGTGCTTGGACAAATAGTTCAGGCAGGTGTAGAAATGGGACAACATCACCTAAAGTATTTGTAACATTCGAGAAGACCAAAGACGGTGACGCTAAATTGATTGCCTTAAACGATTGGCCTCGCCACCAGTGATAGCAATATACAAAGTCGTATTTCACAATAGACTTTGATGTATTAATAAGTAAATGCCATAGAAAACAACTGTGTCATATTGATTCATAGAACCAGGTTTTTTCTGGTTTTTTTTTTTCACGAGCAGAAAACTAATTCTCACCGGGGCATGTTCTCGATGAGATACCGAGAAGATCAAGCTAAGCGCTCTTCAAGCAACTCCATATTTTCGACATACTCCTGGACACTACTTTCGCTAGGTGAAAGAATTTTGAACTTCGCCATTGAATAAGTCAAGGGAGAAATGAAGTACTAATTAAGAAAGCTGGGGTTTTATGCAAATGATTTTCTTCACTCAAGACAGTCTAATGAATGTGCCTGAAGTCGAATTGTGTGTGTTTTCGCCAAGCTGACAGCTGGCTCGGAGGAAGGTCAGGCGGAATCAGGCGTTCACAGAGCATAATCCTTCAGATTGGCAGCTCTGCCCTGTGGTCACTATTTGATTATCTCCCAAATTGCTGTATTTCACAGAGATAATGATTTTTATGGTCACAGATTTGAAGACAACTGCTGTATCCTCGGGGTTGTCGTTGCAAAAAAAAAGATGTTGTGCCTTCCTTGGGAGAAAAAAAAAAACATATATGTATAAACTTGACTTTTATATATTTTTGATATATTTCCTCTAAAAATATTAATATATCAGTACAAAAATCCTAGAGCATCCACAAACTGCCTATCACGTATCTTATCCCCAAATACCCACAGCTTTTGGAGAGGGAAAGATTAAAAAAAAACATTTTAAGAAAACCCACTCAGAACCTCCATCTTTGACCCAAAGAAAATTGTGGGTACAAAGAGGGTCTCTCACTTTGGACGACCCACCGTACACATACAGTCCATTAATATCAGTGAGGGCTGTGTAAAACTTAATTTCCCCTGTGGGGGCACTGTAGGAAAATTGAACCTTTATTACAGCTAGAAGTGAGTGAATAAATTCATTATGAAGCAAATTTGCATCCAATCTTAGGAAATTTGCTGCAAATCTAAAAAACTTACATTTTGATTTAGGCGAAACATCCCCTAAAATGCCCATAGCAATTTTTCATAAAACAGAAGATTGCCTGAGTCAGAAAAGGTTAACCTGGCCTCAGATGCAGCCATGCTGACTTGTCTATAAAGCCTTGCAGCTATCACTTCACATGGTATAGTGCAACCAATCTGGAGGGACTATCATAGTCATTATAAAAGCTGAAGCAGGAAATGCAGCAGGTATTTTTTAGTGAATCTGGATAGTGAGAAAACGTCACACCTTACCAAAAGATATACTATGAGTAGACAGAGCATAAATGCACTGAATAAACATTACAGACAGTGCGTGATAGCACAGCAGAGATAAACAGCCATCACACATTTAACTCTAGCTAGATATGTTGAGGTCACTTGGACATTATTAAGGCTCTATTCACGATTAACGGCTTATAAAGTGTTTGACACATAGGAGACCTCAGAGTTTCACATGCGTTTTCAGGCATTGCTGTACAAATTTTGGGGAAAAATTCTACAATTGGAGTATTAGAATTTCAAAACTTTTTCTGTAGCTACTTCTGATCACCGGTGTTCTAAGCAGCAGGATGCCGTACCATGAGGCCACCTTATAACCGAATGGTCCAAAGCTGACAAACCCTTGCCCACATATCACAGGAGAGACAATAAATATATCATTTCTTGGGGTCTGACCCCACCAATTATGAGAAGTGACCCCAAGCGACTAAGGTCCCTGTGTGAATGGATTGGTTCTGAGTAGAGTCGAGCGACTTTTACTTTTTTTGCATCGAGTCGGGTTTCGCGAAACCCGACTTTATCAATAGTCGGGTCGGGTGAAATCAGCCGATTATTGCGAAAAGTCGGGGGCCGACTGAAACACAAAACCCAATGCAAGTCAATGGGGAATCAAAGTCGGCAGTGAGTGGAGGACAGGAAAACACCTACAGTGCCCATTTTAATGCCAAAAACATCAATTCTTATTACTTAAGCTTGTCAATCTTAATTTACTTTATAATAATAGTTAGGCATTGAAAACAGGGGGTCATTTGGCTAAAGTTGTGGGGCGGTAGGGCTGGCTCAAGATTTTCATGGGCCCAGGAAATGCAGAATACGTCACGGCGGTGGAGCAGGGAGAGGTAAGTATTTCAACTTTTCAAGTGCTGCGATCCTGATCAAGCAGGGGGGGCCCACTCGTTGGCACTGGCACAGGGCCCCTCATAGTACGGCGGTGTGTTTGATGGCGGGTGGTGCCTCCCACTGGCAGAGACACTTTTACGTACTATGAGGGGACCTGTGCCAGTGACGTCGCCAACGAGTATGCCCCCCCACCTGATGAAGGAACCTGCACCTTCCTCTTTGTCCCAATGTAAGGTGGTATAGTATGCGGGAAGGGGAACCTGACTTTCAGCAGGGTCAGATTCTGGCTGTGTAGCGTGCAAGGGGAATGTAGTGGTCTGGGTCAATGTACCAGCAGACTCATCTAGCAGTGGCTGGGCAATGGGCAGGATGAGCAGGAAACACAGATATAGGCCCAAATAATAAAGTAGGCTAAATGCAGTTCAAAATTGGTAGCAGGACTAAACAGGCGGCATAGCTTTGTTCAGTGGAGGAAAACTGTAATGAGTGGCAGACACAGTTAGTAGGTCCAAATAATAAAGTGGGCTAAATGTCTGCCAAAAAATTGTTCATAAATAAACAGGCGACATTGCTTTGCTCAGTGTCGGAAAATTGTAATGAGAGGCAGACTAAGTTAGTAGGCCCAAATAATAAAGTGGGCTAAATGTCTGCCAAATTTTTTTTTCATAAATAAACAGGTGGCCTAGCTAGGTACAGGGGTGGGCTCCTCTGCTGAGTAGCAGACAGTGGTAGTTGGCACAAAGTATTAACTGGCCTAAATGGAGGCCAGGGCCCCTGTATATTTTAACTATCATCTATCATTTCAACAAATTTGCATTGGCAGTGCCATTGAAGGATTTAACAGCACAGACTACACAGTGGTGGAGCAGGGAGAGGTAAGTATTGCAAGTGGTAGAGCACTGTTCGAGCTGGGGGGGACACTCTCTCGTGGGCGGCGGTACCACCACCGTCAGGGACACTTCATTGTACTATGAGGGACCCTGTGCCAGTGCCATCACCCAAAAGTGGGCACACCCACCTGTCCAGGCAAACGGCACTCACACAGGTGCTTGCGCCAAGTGGTGACCACGGCCCTGTGGGGGGAATCAGCCCATTTAGGGAGGAATAAAAATGGCCTATGGTGGACATTCAGCAGCTGCAAATGGAGGAATTGGAGAAGTCAGTAAGAGGAGGCCAAAAGCAAGACATTTTTCAAGCAAGCTAAGTGTCAGCAGGGGAAGGTGGGGCAAAATAATTTAAAATCCATGATTGGTTCATTTTAATGAAGGTTAGATCATCAACATTCTGGGTAGCCAGACGTGTCCTTTTTTGGGTCAGTATTGAACCAGCAGCACTGAAGACTCTTTCTGATAGCACACTAGCAGCAGGGCAAGCGAGCTTCTGTAATGGATATTCTGCCAGTTCAGGCCAGGTGTCTATTTTAGATGCCCAGTAATCAAAGGGGAATAACCTGTGAGGGAGAACATCGATAACGGAGGAAAAATAGTTGGTAACCATACTGGACAAATGCTGTCTCCTGTCACTTTGCATCGATGCAGCAGTACCTGTTGTGTCTGCGGTCATTGCGAAATCACTCCACAACCTGGTCATAAATCCCCTCTGTCCAATGCCACTTCGGATTTGTGCACCTCTAACACCTCTGCCATGTTCCCCCCTACAGCTCGTGTGAGAACCATCACCGCCTTTGTGTGCTGGGAATGCCTGAACCAAACGGTCTACAAGAGTTGCTTGTTTGGTAGCCAATATTTGCTCAAGGTTCTCATGTGGCATGATATTTTGTAATTTTCCTTTGTATCCTGGATCCAGGAGGCAGGCCAACCAGTAATCGTCTTCGGTCATCATTTTGATAATGCGGGGGTCCCTTTTTAGGATACACAAGGCATACTCTGCCATGTGGGCCAATGTTCCAGGTGTCAATTCACTGCTTGTGCCGGGTTGAGGAGCACTTTCTTGCAAATCAACATCACTTGTCTCCCACAAAAACCCTGTACCTTTGTACCTGACCTTGCAACGCCACCAGTTTCTATTGCCCCCTGAGAAGCATCCTCCTCCCATAAATATTCATCCCCATCATCCTCCTCCTCCTCGTCCGCCACCTCGTCCAGGAGAGTTTCCTGACCAGACAATGGCTGACTGTCATCAAGGCTTCCCTCCTCCTAGGCTGCAGACGCCTGCTCCTTGATGTGCGTCAAACTTTGCATCAGCAGACGCATTAGTGGGATGCTCATGCTTATGATGGCGTCGTCTGCACTTACCAGCCGTGCGCATTCCTCAAAACACTGAAGGACTTGACAGAGGTCATGGAGCTTCGACCACTGCACACCAGACAACTCCATGTCTGCCATCCAACTGCCTGCCCGTGTATGTGTATCCTCCCACAAATAAATGACAGCATGCCTCTGTTCGCACAGCCTCTGAAGCATGTGCAGTGTGGAGTTCCACCTTGTTGCAATGTCGATTATTAGGCGGTGCTGGGGAAGATTCAGCGATCACTGATGGTTCAGCATATGGCTGGAGTGTACGTGCGACCGGCGGATGTGCGAGCAAAGTCTGCGCACCTTCAGGAGCAGGGCTGATAAATCAGGGTAATTTTTGAGGAAGCACTGCACCACCAGGTTCAAGGTGTGAGCCAGGCAAGCAATGTGTTTCAGTTCTGAAAGGGCTATGGCAGCCATAAAATTCCTTCCGTTATCACTGACTACCTTGCCTGCCTCAAGATGTACACTACCCAGCCGTGACTGAGTTTCCTGTGCAAGTACTCGGCCAGTACTTGCGCGGTGTCTGTTGTCGCCCAAACACTTCATTTGTAGCACAGCCTGCTGACGCTTACTACTAGCTGTTCCATAATGGGACACCTCGTGTGCAACACTGACAGCTGCGGATGGAGTGGTCGTGCGACTGCGCTCTGTGGACGAGCTTTCACTTCTGGAGGAGGAGGAGGAGGAGGAGGGGTGGAGAACGCCTACAGCAAACTGTTTCCAAGACCGTGGGCTAGGCAGAACTGTCCCACTATGGCTGTCCCCTGTGGACACTGCATCCACCACATTAACCCAGTGCGCCGTGATGGACATGTAACATCCCTGGCCATGCTTACTGGTCCATGCATCTGTTGTGAGGTGCACCTTTCTACTGACTGATTGCCTCTGTGCATGGACAATGCGATCTATGACATGCTGGTGGAGGGCTGGGATGGCTTTTCTCGCAAAGAAGTGTTGACTGAGTAGGTCATAGCGTGGTACTGCGTAGGCCATCCGGGCTTTGAAAGCTTCGCTTTCAACCAACCGGTAGGGCATCATCTCTAACGAGATAAGTCTAGCAATGTGGGCTTTCAAACCCTGTATACGCGGATGACAGGATGAGTACTTTCTTTTCCTAACGAGAGTCTCTTGTAGGGTGAGCTGGACTGGAGAGCTGCATATGGTGGAACTAGCGGGGGTGGAGTTGGACATGGCGGATTGAGAGAGGGTTGGTGATGGTATTCTTGATGTTGGCCTACATACAGTGTTTCCTACCAATAACCTTGTGATTCCCTGACTGCTTTGGCCTTGCGACGATACCTCCACATTTCCTGCTGGTGGTGTCATAACCGGTGTGCTTACAGTGAGGGAAGCAATGTAGCGTTGCTGACTACCTTCATTCTGAGCAGGTGCACCAACGGTACTGGACGTTTGGTAGTTATTCCAGGCTTGCAAGTGCATGCTGGTCAAATGTCTACGCATGCACGTTGTATTTAAATTTAGGAGATTCTTCCCTCTGCTAAAGGTCTTTGAGCACTTCTTACAGATAACTTTGCACTGATCATTCGGATCTTGGTTAAAAAATTCCCATACTACACTCTTCTTACTATGGAATACCTTTTCAGGCATTGCACACTTTGCTACTTTCACCGGATGGCCACGCTGTCCTAAAACTGTTTTTGGTTTTGACAAACCTTTTTGGCCAGATACGGGCCTGCCAGATGACAGCTGTTGCGATCTAGATGGCTGCTGCGGATCATTCTCCTCCGCTTCTGGGCTACTGGCAGCGGCGCTCTGTTCCCCCAATGGCTGGCAATCTGGGTCAACAACTGGGTCATCTATCACCTCCTCTTCAATGTCATGTGCACCTTCTTCTGTGTCACCGTGTAAGGTGCTATAGCATTCGTGACAGGGCACCATAGTCTCATCAGGGTCAGATTCTGGCTCATTACACTGCGGGGGCAATGTTCTGGTCTGAGTCAATGGAACAGCATAGTAATCAAGCTGTGGCTGTGCATCTGTGCACTTCATATCTGATTCATCTTGTAATGGGCTTTTAACAATTTCCCTCTCTAACCCAGGCACGGTATGTGTAAAGTGCTCCATGGAGTAAACTGTAGTTTCGCCTGATGCATCCTTCACTTTTGGTTTGGGTGAAGGACACAAGGAAGCGACTTGTTCCTGACCGGGAGTATCAACTGACGACTCGCTGCTTTTAGATTTCAAACCTTCTGAAGAGGAGGCGAAAGAGCTAGAGGCTGAGTCAGGAAGGAAAGCAAAAATTTTTCCTGCTGCTCCGGCTTTAAAACCTGTTTTCCTACTCCCAGATAAGGGAGCCTTCGAGGCCTTGTGTAGCCAGACGATGACGCTGGCTCAACAACTCAAGCCTTTGGTGCTATTTTGCTTTTCCCACTACCACCGAATGCTCCACCACCACCACCATGAGTACCAGCTGGCAACGACCGCCCACGGCCTCTTCCACCAGACTTCCTCATTTTTGGAAAAATCTAACCAAAATAACAACCGTTATATGGTACTGTAAAACAAGGTAGAAGGTGTATATAAACTTGTGGAGAATTTAAATCTCCCTATTTTTTGGTGGGGAGACTGCAACAAAACTCAGGCCCAGTGTATTACACTACACAATGTAAGTGGCAGAGCGTGGCTGGAAGATGTACGACAAACTAACAGAACTGTGACATAGATCCACTTAGTGCCAATTTAAATCTCCCTTTCTTGGGGGGAGACTGCACCAAAACTCAGGCCCAGTGTATTACACTACACAATGTAAGTGGCAGAACGTGGCTGGAAGATATATCAAAAAATACAAGGGCTGTAGTACAATTTCAATCTCCCTACAATGATCTCAGGACAAGTATGGCAGCAATAAAAAGGACTGCTGCACACAAAAGTGTGGACAAATAAACAAGAGAACTGTGCAGAAAGGAGCAACAGGATTTTTGCTTTTAAAAAAGCAGTTGGTTTGCACAGCGGCGTACAAACAGCAATGCAGCTATCAGGGAGCCTTATAATGCAGCCTAATAAGCTACAGAGCTGATGCACAAAAATATAAACTCCACTGTCCCTGCAAACAAAAGGTGGTGTTGGACAGTGGAAATCGCTACAGCACAAGTAGTTTCAGGGTTAATCTTCCCTCCCTAACTATATCTCTTCTTCTGATGAAGCTGCAGCAACCTCTCCCTATGCTAAGATTGGCAGATGGCGGCCGGCGTGTACGCCCCTTTATAGCCCCTGTGATGCCGCAGAAATCAAGCCAATCAGTGTCATGCCCTTCTCTAAGATGGTGGGGACCAGGACCTATGTGATCACGCTGCCCACACTCTGCGTGCTCCTTCATTGGCTGAAAAATGGCGCTGAAAACGTCATACGAAACGCGACTTTGGCGTGAAGATCGCCGACCGCATGGCCGATCCCACACTAGGATCGGGTCAGGTTTCACGAAACCCGACTTTGCTGAAAGTCGGCGACTTTTGAATTTGTCCGATCCGTTTCGCTCAACCCTCGTTATTATAATGTATTCTAGTGCACAGTGGTTATGATAAAGAATTCTAGTGTACAGAGGTTAATAAAATATATTCTGGGGCACAGTGGTTTTTATAAATTATTCTGAGGCACAGTGGTTATTAAAATGTATTCTAGTGCACAGTGCTTATTATAATGTATTTTGAGGGCACAGTGGTTATTACAATGTATTCTCAGGCACAGTAGTTATTATAGTGTATTGTAGTGCACAGTGGTTATTATAATGTATTCTGGTATACAGTGGTTATGTTATTATAATCTTGTCTAGTGTACAGTGGTTATTATAGGGTATTCTAGTGCACAGTGGTTATTATAATGTGTTCTAGTGCACAGTGGTTATTATAATAATAATCTTTATTTTTTTATATAGCGCTAACATATTCCGCAGCGCTTTACAGTTTTGCACACATTATCATCACTGTCCCCGATGGGGCTCACAATCTAAATTCCTTATCAGCAGGGCCGGACTGGGACTAAAATTCAGCCCCAGCATTTGAAGTCACACAGGCCCACTTGTCGCATGGTGACTGTATAATATCTTTGTACACTTGTAAGTTACAAGAAGTGAGGGGAGCATAACACGACTATATAACATATAATCACAGCTGTATCCAGCATTACAGCTCAGCCCCCATAGAATGTAATGCAGCACAGCCCCCATAGAATGTAATACAGCACAGCCCCCATAGAATGTAATGCAGCACAGCCCCATAGAATGTAATGCAGCCAGTCCCCATAGAATGTAATGCAGCCAGTCCCCATAGAATGTAATACAGCCAGCCCCATAGAATGTAATGCAGCCAGTCCCCATAGAATGTAATGCAGCCAGTCCCCATAGAATGTAATGCAGCCAGCCCCCATAGAATGTAATGCAGCCAGCCCCATAGAATGTAATGCAGCCAGCCCCCATAGAATGTAATACAGCACAGCCCCATAGAATGTAATGCAGCACAGCCCCATAGAATGTAATGCAGCACAAAGCCCATAGAATGTAATACAGCACAGCCCCCATAGAATGTAATGCAGCCAGCCCCCATAGAATGTAATACAGCCAGCCCCCATAGAATGTAAAACAGCACAGCCCCCATAGAAAGTAATGCAGCACAGACCCCATAGAATGTAATGCAACCCAGCCCCATAGAATGTAATACAGCACAGTCCCCATAGAATGTAATGCAGCCCAGCCCCATAGAATGTAATGCAGCACAGCCCCCATAGAATGTAATACAGCACAGCCCCCATAGAATGTAACGCAGCACAGCCCCCATAGAATGTAATACAGCCAGCCCCATAGAATGTAATACAGCACAGCCCCATAGAATGTAATGCAGCACAGCCCCATAGAATGTAATACAGCACAGCCCCATAGAATGTAATGCAGCCAGTCCCCATAGAATGTAATACAGCCAGCCCCATAGAATGTAATGCAGCCAGTCCCCATAGAATGTAATGCAGCCAGTCCCCATAGAATGTAATGCAGCCAGCCCCCATAGAATGTAATGCAGCCAGCCCCATAGAATGTAATGCAGCCAGCCCCCATAGAATGTAATACAGCACAGCCCCATAGAATGTAATGCAGCACAGACCCCATAGAATGTAATACAGCACAGCCCCCATAGAATGTAATGCAGCCAGCCCCCATAGAATGTAATACAGCCAGCCCCCATAGAATGTAAAACAGCACAGCCCCCATAGAAAGTAATGCAGC
The DNA here is from genome assembly GCF_032444005.1 of Ranitomeya imitator. Lineage (NCBI taxonomy): Eukaryota > Metazoa > Chordata > Amphibia > Anura > Dendrobatidae > Ranitomeya > Ranitomeya imitator. Next base: position 678,008,162 of record NC_091286.1, read on the forward strand.
ACAGACCCCATAGAATGTAATGCAACCCAGCCCCATAGAATGTAATACAGCACAGTCCCCATAGAATGTAATGCAGCCCAGCCCCATAGAATGTAATGCAGCACAGCCCCCATAGAATGTAATACAGCACAGCCCCATAGAATGTAATACAGCACAGGCCCCATAGAATGTAATGCAGCACAGGCCCCATAGAATGTAATGCAGCCAGTCCCCATAGAATGTAAATTAATGCAGCCAGCCCCCATAGAATGTAATACAGCACAGCCCCCCTAGGAATGTAATACAGCACAGGCCCCATAGAATGTAATGCAGCCAGTCCCCATAGGATGTAATGCAGCACAGCCACCATACAATATAATGCAGCCCAGCCCCATAGAATGTAAGGCAGCCCCCCCAATAGCACCACAATCCAGCTATCACTCATTGATATATAATAATTAAAAAAAACAACACTCTACTCACCTTTCCTCTTGCCCCTCGCTGCTCCTGGCTCCGGTCTCAGCAGCTGCAGTCTGCCCGCCCGGTTACACAGCAGGTGGGCGATGATATGACGTCATTGCGCACCCGCAGTGTCAGCGGCAGAGCGGGGAATGATGGGAGAGGGAGTGACAGCAGATGCTCTCTCCTCCATCGTTGCATTCAATTTTACCGGCGTCTATGACGGTAAGTGTGCCGACAGCAGGGGGAGTGTGCTGACAGCGGCACATTCGAGCGGCCCACTACTGCACCTGGCCCTTCTGGCATTTGCCAGAACTGCCCGATGGCCAGTCCGGCCCTGCCTATCAGTATGTCTTTGGAATGTGGGAGGAAACTGAAGTACCCAGAGGAAACCCACGCAAACATGGGGAGAACATACAAACTCCCTGCAGATGTCGTCCTTGGTGGGATTTGAACCCAGGACTCCAGTGCTGCAAACCTGCAGTGCTAACCACTGAGCCCCCATGCTGTATTCTGGTGGCACAGTGGTTATTATAATGTATTTTAGTGCCCAGTGGGTATTATAAAGAATTCTTAGGGCATAGTGCTTATTACAATGTATTCTGTTGCACAGTGATTATTATAATGTATTCTGGGGTACAGTGGTTATTATAATATATTATGGGGCACAGTGGTTATTATTATGTATGCTGAGGCACAATGGTTATTATAATGTATTATGGGGCATAGGGCTATTATACATTATTTTGGGGACACAGTGGATAATATCATTATTTCTGGGAGCTCAGTGTATTATGATTTTATTTTGAAGAAGTCACAGTCAATAGCGGGCACACTAAGTATTATTAATTTTATGGGGAACAATGTGTATCGTAATTGAGGGGGTTACAGTGCATTGAGCTATTTATTTCTGGGGATTCAGTGTGAAAAATTATTTATTCTTTGGGCAATTTTTTCAGTTGACATTAAATTCAGGGGAACGCAGTGTGCGGAGCTATTTGTAGGTGACACAGTATATGGCGGTATTATTTTCAGGGAACACAGTGTCTGCCACTATAATAACTTTGTCTTCTTACGTAGGGTGATGATCTGCTGAAAAAGTGAGGAGCTGAAGATTTCTGGGTGGCAAACTCTGCAGAGATATGATAATGCGGGAAGAAGTCATGAGGGTCTGGGTCGGATGGAGAAGAAAAGAGAGATGTTTTCACCAGTAAGGCTAGGGTTACACACAATTAAAAATACAGTCCGTTTTTTACGGCCGAGATACGCAGAAATGTTCATGGACAGTGATCTGTATGTCATAGATATTCAATGCGAGGATGCGACTTTTTCTCCAAAAAGTATCCGTGTATCATCCGTATGGCATCTGTACAGCGAGATTTTCTCGCCGGCTTGCACAATGGACATCCGTGGGCTCAAAAATACGTGAAAACATATATACAGTATATATATATATATATATAGTGAGACACATATACTGTATATATCTTTATATTTCATACAGAGCTAGATTCTTTGTTTATTTTTAACCCTTTCCCACTATTGGATTAATAATGGATAGGTGTCATAATTGACGCCTCTCCATTATTAATCTGGCTTAATGTCACCTTATAATAGCAAGGTGACATTAACCCTTTATTACCCCATATGCCAATGCCACAGGGCAGTGGGAAGAGAGTGGCCAAGTGCAGTTATAGGCGCATCTTCCAGATGTGCCTTTTCTGGGGTGGCTGGGGGCAGATGTTTTTAGCCAGGGGGGGGGGGCAATAACCGTGGACCCTCTCCAGGCTATTAATATCTGCCCTCAGTCACTGGCTTTACTACTCTGGCGGAGAAAATTGCGCGGGAGCCCACGCCAGTGTTTTCCGTGAATTAACCCTTTACTGTGTGTAAACCATGTTTCATATCCTGTCGGGTTCGGTAAGGATTTAGCAAAAGCCGGCAATTGAATTACCGGATTTTCTGCTGTCTAACGCTGTATGACCGGCTCTGTTTCATCCGTACTCTATAAGATCAGCGGCCATTTTAGTAATTGGTTTATATTGCAATCACCCATTGGTTACTCCATAAAACATAATGTTATGTCCACGCATAGATTGACCCAACTCATAAGCCGCATAGACCGGGCTCCCTTTATCTGTGCGGTTGTAGATCACCTCCATACATCCAGATATATATTTCCAACTTGTTTAATCAAGTGTGAATGATTTTAATTAGCTTTAGGTCTAATTAAATTCCCGAGCACACATCGCTGCATAATAAATGAAAAGCCGACCGGCAGTCCTTTGAATTTTCCCCTTCACATCATTAGCACGGCACATTTCTGAAGCTGGCATGTTCCTCTGTCTCTTAGGCCTCTGCTCTTTGCTTATTATTTTGTCACTATTTAATAGAAATCGTCCAGTAAATGTGTTTTTTTTTCGAGAGCGTCTGCTCCACACAAAGGAAATAGTGACGCTCTTTGTGCCGTCTGAGTTGCACTAATATTGAGTAGTAGACTCTTGTGCAAATAATTTGCTCCATTGTATAGGCAAAGGTGTCAACATTTTTTTTCTTAAATATTTACTATTAATTTTAATTAATTGTATTTAATATTTGATTTTGCATTTAGTTTTTATCATTTTTTTTCTTTCTTATTATCATTATTATACTATTATATTATTTTTTAATTAATTGTAATTAATATTTGATTTTTTTATTTACTGTCCTTTATAGCATTATTTTGTTTTTCTTTGTTATTATCATTATTATAATATTTTTTAATCACTCATTATTTTGATTTTATAATCATTATTTTTTATTATTTTTAACCTTTCATTTTCTTATGTTTTATACTTTTATTGTTATTATCATTATTACGCTATTTTTAATCATTTTTATCATTATTTTTATTTTGTAATCATTGCTTTTTTATTATTTTTAACCGTTCATGTTCTAATTATATTGTGATTACTGATTGTTTTGTTTATTTACTTTATTATTTTTTGTCATTTTTTAGCATGAATTTTTTACTGTATTTTTTTATATATATTTATTTATAATATGGTTGATAATTTGTGCATTACATTTATACATTTTTTTTCTATACCAGTTATAATTGCGTTTTTTTCTATTTTCTAAGGCATTTCTATATTTTTTAATATATTATATATTTTTTACATTATATTTTTAGAATATTTTATATTATATAATTTATGTTATATTGTTTTATTGTAATATATTATAATATTTCTATAATATTATTTATTAATATTATTATATATTTTATTTTAGATTATATTTTATTTTATAAAGCATTTCTGGATAGCAGAATCATATCACTTCCTTGTGAAAAAAAGATTTTGTTTTAAAATAGAATAAATATATAAAATCACAGACAGATAAGCCCCATAATCCTGTTTTAAACACTCTGGGTGCCTTGTAGAGGGGTTTGTATAGAGGACTAAGTCGTCATAAATCAGGTAGGTAAGTCAAAATTTTATTCCAGGATATTGCAACCTGTTTCGATTTCCACATCAAGAAACTTCTTCAGGCTTACAGTATGTATACTGTTTTATGTTCTAAAATGAAAACACAATAGTCATAATATTACCAAACTAAAAGGGAGTGGATTATACTTAAATAAAAGGAAATAACAATACTTTGTTTCATGTCGAGTAAAAATATTTAAAAAATCCCAGTTTTAGCATTTCTTTAAACATTATCAGATATTCTAGATAATTGGGTGGTAGATTGATCTCACAAAGTGATGAGATAGCATTAGGTATGTCACAAGTTTTTATTTAGTGAGGATCTGAGCTGATCTAGTTGTGTGGCACTTTTCCCGGAAGATGTCATTCACGCTCTTATTCATTTCCGTCTAGACTACTGCAACTCTCTTCTGATCGGTCTCCCTCTTACCAAACTTTTTCCTCTCCAATTCATCTTGAATGCGGCAGCCAGGGTCATATTTCTGTCCAGCCGCTTCATCCATCCATCCATCTTGTGCCAGTCATTACACTGGCTACCCATTCGCTACAGAGTCCAGTATAAACTCATCTCTCTCACCCACAAAGCTCTCCACAGTTCTGCACCGCCTTATATCTCCTCTCTCATCTCCGTCTATCGCCCTACACGTGCCCTCCATTCTACAAATGACCTAAGACTAACATCCCCCGTAATCCGAACCTCGCACCTCCGTCTCCAAGACAGGATCGGTTGAAGTGCTCAGAGCTGCTACAGTATAAACACGTTCCCTCAGCCCGATCAACCTCCTGGTGATGCTTAGTCAGCTCCACCTAGTTAACCTGCATATGTTGAAGGAGTGATGTTGCAATGGAAATTTGCTTGGAGATTGGCCTTTGGAAGATGGGGGCCAAGCGCACAGATCTGCTTTGGCAGGACACCTCCTCGGTCTGCTTTTGGAACCTAATGTCTATCTGGGTTGCTAAAGACACCAGGTCATCCAGTGAGGTAGGTATCTCCCAACCTGCGATTTCATCCTTGATTCGCCTGGCGAGGCACTCCCAGGATGTTGCCACCAGAGCCTCATTATTTCAAGCGAGTTCAGATGACAAAGTATGAAAACAGATGGCATACTGGCCCATGGAGAGATTACCCTGGCGTAACCTGAGTAGATAAGAAGAAGCCACAGAAGAAACATGACCAGACTCGTTGGGGACTTTACAAAAGGCTTCTATGAAGGACTGGAGATTTGACTTCAATGGATCCCATCACTCCCAAAGAGGATAGAGCCATGTCAGGGCTTTACCAGATAGATGGGACATGATGAAGGCCACTTTGGCTCAGTCCAAGGCAAACTGATGAGCCAGGACTCCGAAGTGCAGCGATCATTGGCTTATAAACCCCCGACAGGATGGGATCTCTGCTATAGCATGGGGCACCGACAAACGCGTTCTGGAACCAGGTAAATAACTGGCGGCTTGATTGGTAACCATCGTGGAGACTGTCACCTGAGAGGATGTAGATGCAACCGGAATTGCCAACATCTGAAGCCAGGTATTCATAGTCCATAGATAAGATAAAATCTTATCCTGTTGATTCTTCTGGTGGGAGACCTCTTGGTATAGGTACGAGATGGAGGATGCTTGAGAGCCAGCAGATTCCATGGCCTATGCAAACTGTAACGGTTTGGGTGCTGAAACCACTGTGCCGGACCCCAAGGACGACCAAGAGTTGCGTGACTAGAGGCCTCACCAAGTCTAACCACGGATATACAGCAGCATATCATACTGAGATCCGAGGAGAGACAAGGGAGGTGGCCCAGGTGCTACTCCAGGACTGACCTTGTGTAGATGGCAGCTGCCCCTCTATAAACAGGTAGCTGGGGCGGCCCTAGAGAATGTCCAATAGATGCAGGCAGATGGAGTAAGAAGGCAGGTACCACAGATGCAGACAAGACTGGCTGGTGAGAAGATGGGAATGGGCATGTGCAGGCTGGAGCGGTGAGATAGGCAGGCTGGCGGGCACGGCTGATAGGCTGACAAGCACGGCTGATAGGCTGGTATACAGTGGGAATGGAAAGTATTGAGAACCCTTTAAAAAAAATTCTCATTAATGTACACTCTGCATCTTGACTGAAAAAAACAGTAATGTAGAAATGTTTGCACATGTTCCTAAGTATTCAGACCCTTTGCTGAGATCACATGGTTATAAGTATTCGGACCCTTTGCTCAGTATTGAGTAGAAGCACCTTTTGAGCTAGTACAGCCTTGAGTCTTCTTGGGAATGATGCAACAAGTTTCTGTACCCACTGTACAACAGTACGAGCGCTGACCTGAGAACTGGAAAGAATGATTAGGAACTCACTTACAACATTGTACAGGCAGCTCCCACCCAATGAAGGTGCCGTAAATAATAAGTGCTCCCAAGTTATTGGCTGGGGACACTTTAGGACAGCCAGGACCTTGCACATGTGCACATGTGCACAGACCCCGGGCAGCTGGAGCAGAAAGAGGTCAGGGTGCAGGACCACGTTTGCAAGTATGTTGGCGCCTCTGCTGGGGGAGGGAGGCGGAGAGCAGAGGAGTCGGAGACAAGGCAGGAGGAGATGGAGATGCGGGGCTGTGGCAATGAGAGCGTTGGTGTCTCTGCCGGGGAAGGGGATGCAGAGACGCTGGCGTTACATAGTGGCATGTCAAAGCTTGGGCACCCCAGGTGAAAATTACTGTTATTGTGAACAGTTAAACAAATTGAAGATGAAATGATCTCTAAAAGGTCTAAAGTTAAAGATAACACATTTCCTTTGTATCTTAGGCATAAAAGTCATTTTTTACTTTTTAAAATGGAAAATGGGCTGATGCAAAAGTTTGGGCAGCCTTTGAAATGTGTGTGCTCAGATAATTTTGACAAAGGTTTCAGACCTTAATTAGCCTGTTAGGGTTATGGCTTGTTCACTATCATTGTTAGGAAGGGCCAGGTGATGTATATTTCCAAGATTTATAAAAACCTAGCCTCCTCTAACCTTGTTCTAAAAAACAGCAAAACAGCATCCGAGGGTTCTTCTAAGCAGCTGCCTAGCACTCTGAAAATGATAATGGTGGAGGCTCACAAAGCAGAGAAGGCTATAAGGAGATAGCAAAGCTTTTTAAAGTTGCCCTTTTCTCAGGTCAAAATGTAATTTAAGAAATTTCAGTTAACAAGAATAGTGGAGGTCAAGATAAGGTCTGGAAGACTAAGCAAAATTTTAGTGAGAGCTGCTCATAGGATTGCTAGAGAGGCAAATCAAAGCCCCAGCTTGACTGTAAATGACCTTCAAAAAAAGATTTAGCAAACTCTGGAGCTGTGGTACATTGTTCTATTGTTCAGAGACACCTGCACAAATATGGCCTTCATGGAAGCGTCATCAGAAGAAAACCTCTCCTGCATCCTCACAAAAAAATGCAGCATCAGAAGTATGCAAAAGAACATCTAAAGAAGCCTAATGCATTTTAGAAACAAGTCCTGTAGCCCGATGACCTTAAAAAAGAGCTCTTGGGCCACAATGATCATAGATATGTGTGGAGAAAAAAGGGCACAGAATTTCAGGAAAAGAACATCTCGACAAACATTAAGCATGGGGCTGGATCAATCATGCTTTAGGGTTGTGTTGAAGCCAATTGCACGGGGTACATTTCACAGGTCGAGGGAAGAATGGAAGAATGGAAGCAAATTCTTGATGGAAACATAACGCCATCTGTGAAAAAGCTGAGGGTGAAAAGAGGATGGCTTCTACAAATAGATAATGATCCTAAACACATGTCAAAATCCACAATAGATGACCTCAAGCTAATGGTTTTACAATAGCACTCACAGTCCCCTGATCTGATCATTATTGAAAATCTGTGGCTAGACATCAAAATAGCAGTGCATACAAGACAACCCAGGAATCTCACAGAACTGGAAGAATTTTCCAGGAAAGAATGAACTAAAATCCCTAAAGCAAGAATCAAAAGACTCTTGTCTGGCTGAAAAAAAGCATTTGCAAGCTGTGATACTTTCAAAAGAGATATTTGGAGGAAAAAAGGGAGACACAAAGCACAAATAGGTTCTTATCTCACAAGAAGAATGGAGGAATCACCAAGAAAATCGCTCACCTGGTGAAGCTTAAAGCAGGCATGTAAAGATTTCGGCTGCCGCAGATCCACAAGCCGGTCACCGACCATATGAATCAGTATACTATAGGAAGTGTGGATTAAATCCGCGCTGCCGTAATAATGATGAGGTTTCACTGTTTTAAGTCTACTATTAACTGAAACCTCATCATTATTACGGCAGCGCGGATTTAATCCACACTTCCTATAGTATACTACTTTGAAAAGAGAGTGCTACTGGGTATTAACCATGCAGGGTGCCCAAACTATTGCATTGGCCCATTTTCCTTAAAATGTAAAAGATGAAAATATATATTTTTATTTTGCCTAAAATGCAAAGGAAATGTGTAATCTTTAACTTCAGGCCTTTTAGAGATCATTTCATCTTCAACTTGCTTAACTGTTTACATTAACAGTAATTTTGACCAGGGTTGTGTAAAGCGCCCAAGCGAGGTAGTCGTGGGCGAGTTGCTGCTCCCACTTGCTCTAGCACTCTACAAACAACAGGTGTCCCCTCCCGGTGTGCTGCTGTGTGGGGTGCATCACACTTACTTCTGGCCTACAGGCCTTCACGGGCTCCAGGTTTTCCTCTTCTAGAACCTTGGAAGCAATCAATCCAGGGGACACAGGATTCATAAAACCAATCAAACTATTAGTTTACAACTGGCAGTCTTTACACACAGGCATATAGTGTAAGGCCCAACATGGGTTGTCATCTTTCCCAAATGTACTTGTACACAACTTCAGCCATGGTTCTCGGTATGGGTAGAGTGTCCCTCTTGCTATCTTTCCTAGCACTAGGAATTTTTCTTCATCCCTAGCAGTGCACTCATATTGCATCACCTCCCGGCTCTTAAGAGTTTGTGTCCATCTCTCCCTGTAGCTTCACAGGGTGAGTGCGCCCAAGGGCCCCGACGTTCATCCTGAGGTTCCCTCAGGCCAGCAGATCGAATCACATGGAAGGATATTTTTGGCAATCCACTGCCCCGAGTATTAGGCCCACATTGTCCACAGCAGCCTATCGCGTGAGACTGCTGCTGTCACTTCACACTACTGTACACCACTGAACTGTCACGTCCTGAAACTCTCAGTTCTCCATTACAGTTAACCTTGCCTAGGAAAGACTGTAGCCCCAGTGGATGTTTCCCCTGACCACATGCATAAATATAAAATACATTTAACCCCTTAGAGAGTCAGGTAACAGACCATCAGCTCCACCACTTCTACAGGTACCCAAACTTATACATGCCACTGTATGTACAAGCACGTGGGGTTCTGTTGATCGAGGTACAAGCACATGGAGCACTGTGGGTCCAGATACATGCTCATGGAGGGATTGTGGTCTAAGTACATGCACATGGAAGAGGTGTGGGTTTGATACAAGCACATGGAAGCTTTGGGTCTAAGTACATGGATAAGGCGCCGTTGCGGGTTTTACATACAAATGGGGACGGGGGTCCCAATAGAAGCATAATGGTGTCTGTGGGTCAAGATGCATGCACATGGTGGGGCTGTAGGTCTAGGTACAAGCACATGGGGGCTGTGGGTCTAAGTACATGCGCAAGGAGAGATTATGGATATAAGAACAAGCACATGGGGGATGGGAGTCCCAATATAAGCACATGAGGGGCTGTTGGTCCAAGTACAGGCACATGGAGTACTGTGGGTCCAGATACATGCACATCGAGAGGCTCAGTGTACTAACAGTATAAGATCTAGAGAAGCTCAAAGTAGAAGCAAAGTTTGGTTACAAGGGCATAATACATAGGGATCAGAAGTTCTTATGGATTTTGCCATCTTTGGTAAGCAGGCATTAGACAATGTCACCATTCATTTGATGCCTCACAATCCACAGACTCATCCATCAGTATTACAGAACATGCCAGATTTTCCATATAAAGTGTCTTTTTATGTTTCTGACCTGTAGACACTCTGACCTGACTTGGCAAAGCAACACAACTGGTGTTCATTTGAGGTCTTGACCTTGAGAAGGCAGCCTGCCATAATAGATCCAATCTTTGGTACTCCGGTGGGGCAGGTTGAACACTACTGCAGCTAAAGTTTTGTGAAATGTGCCCGAGTTGTTCTATTAAAAGCAAATGCAGCTATTTAGCATGTTGGAGAAGAATGCACATTTTCAGAAGAGATTAGATCCTGACTTCCTTACTGCAGCTTCATGTCATCTGACCACTATAAATCCATTGTCTGTGACATTTCCCCAATTATCTTATTTTATTACCATATGTGGAAGTGGGACCTCATTGTCCTCTCAAGGACTAGAGTTCAAGTTCCACAGCTACCTATTTATCTATTTGTACATCTAACTCTCATGTCTATCATCGATCGTAATGAAAAAGTAGACGTGTGCAAAGCCGTAAAGAGGTGCCAGAGTAGGTTCCCACACCGTAGTATATAGCAAAAACTCGGCCCTCAACTTAACGTAAGACAGGTGATTTAATGGTGTCCACAAAATAACAGAAACGTTTCAGTCCTACATAAGGACCTTCATCATGGATTCCGCGTCCCACACAGGCACGGCACTTATGTCCTGATATTTTAAGGTATATTGCTTCATTTGGGGCTATACTGCCCACATACAGGCAGCGCTCACACACAAGTGTGATCTCATTCCACAAACAGCAATTCTGTGGGTCCATTCGCTCCCTCACATATATCAACTGTGACTGATGAAGGTCCGGATGTAGGACCAAAACGTTTCTGTTATTTTGTAGACACCATTAAATCAACTGTCTTACGTTACGTTGAGTGCCGAGTTTTTGTTATATATCATCTATCGTAAGACTTTTATAGAGGAAAACTCTTTTGATATATCCCATTATTTTATTTGCCTTGGCAGCAGCTGCCTGGCATTGGTCACTAAGGTTGAGTTTGCTCTCCACCAATATCCCAAGTCTTTTCCTGTTGCAGTTTTCTATCTATCTATCTATCTATCTATCTATCTATCTATCTATCTATCTATCTATCTATCTATCTATCTATCTATCTATCTATCTATCTTTTTGTAACCTTACCTGCGAGTTCGAAATCTAAAGATACCAATATTCTTTCAATTATTCATACAGTCAGCTATTTTCCTCCTGTTGCATGTGATAGCAGGTACAGACATATGTAAAATATAGCATTCCATCCTCCTTAAACAGCAAGAAACAATGAGAGTCAAGTGAGGTCATGGTCGTAGCCCCTGCTCCTCAGGCAACGACATGTCACCTGAGAACAGCAGCCTGACTCATTAAAAATGGTACATATTTGCTCCAATTTCAAAGAAGAAAAGAGAAGTGAGTGATCACAGACAGGAGAATAATAAATGGAGGAGATAGACACCTGTCCATGTATTATCTTGTCATTCCGAGGGGATAAATGCAAGATGTCTAACAGGATACATCAAAGGATTGTAAAGCCGTGGCATAATGCTGTTTTTAATATGTTAAGCCCATAAGTAATCTATAATTAAAATAACCATAATAACCCTACACCTGTGCTGTTCTCCACTGTACCGGTGGCCTTTGATTGATGAAACCCCTCATAAAACCAAAAGATATCCAGAAGAATGGAAGGATCTGAACCTAAGATGGAAGAACCGGGGGCAAAAAGTACATAGAAAAACAGGGATGATGAGCTTTAGTGGTCAATGCCAGGCAGCTGCTGCAAAGGTTTATATATTGTAGCAGAAAGCTACATGTAGATGATGAGGCCATAGCTTTACCCTTATGGAAATGACTGGTAAGATCACATAGGGGAGAACTTTTTAGGGTTTAGTCGCCTGTAGATAAGAAAGACTTAGCAAAACTGAGAAGTTTGAGAAACAAGATGTTTAGTTTGAAGACTAGATCTTTCTTATGATCTACTTATAACTAGGCACGTTATCAAGACAAGAGGCAAAGAAGCTTTTATCTTCCTGTTAGTTAGATACTTAATACATTTGAATGTCTGGCCTAGAATCTTAATGTGTTGACCTAGAAGAAGTTAAAAAAATCAATGAGGAGAATGGCAATGTCCATATCAGGATAAACAATTACAACCAAGTTTCCCCAAAAAGTTGAGACGTCGTGTAAAAACTAAAGAAATAAAGAAAACTATGATTTGGAAATATCTTTGTATTTTATTCTCGACAGAACATAGGACAAGGACACAGTTCAGAAGGTGAACGTTGCACATTTTTTAATTTCATTTGAAAATATTAATTCATTTAGAAATTTAGTGGAAGAAACACATCAAAAGATGTGCCCAGGCCATCTCAACCATTGTGGGGCTATCTCCACCATTGTGGAGCATCCCTTCTTCTTCTTTAAACAGTCTGCAAAGATCTGGGAAGAGAGGAAACCAATTGTTGGAGTTTTGGGAGAGGAATATTGTCAGTCTCCTATTTTGCCTCAGTCCATTATATACGAGCTTTGGCCTAGAGAAGATGGCAGTGTTTCTTCTGGATTGTCCTGATATATGGCTTCATCTTTATGGAGCTTTAACTTGTATATACCCATCATATGGCTTTCCTTGAGGAGGTTCTCACAGTCCACGATCAAACATGTCACAAAACAAACTAAATCAATCATGAAAAACCTGACACAAGGGTTAAAAAAAAAAAAAGAAGAAAACATTCACAAACAGTTTAGACGTCTACATATGGTTATCGGTAGTCGAATTTCTTGAGTAGAACCATTAGTTAACTTTTGAACCAAACAGTGAACAGGTTGTGACTTCTACATATGTTCCTCATTTGGTAGATTTTTTTTTTTCCTATATTTGCCTCGCTGGGTAAATCTTTCTGTTTTTCTATTATACAATTTAACCTTTTCCAAGTGTTCTCTATTAAACTTGAGTTACATAGTAAAAAACAAAAACATGTGCAAGTGGTAAATAATTAGGATTAGAATTTTTGAATAATTATTTTACTGTAGTTTTTATACACTTTAAAGAATGCCAGATTCTAAGTGTTTTATAGCTTTTTTTTTATTTCAGATATTATTAGTATCTATCAATTTATTTTCCATTGTTTGTAAAATTAAAATAAATTAGGTACTCGAAAACCTTCTGGGACAATGGTGTCTTACACAATCTCCGAGCTGTAATAAGGTGTTCATTGACTCGTATGAGATTCTACTGTACCTTCTTTCTTATTCAGAAGTATTTCAGAAGAATTTTGTTCTTATTTTCTGCTAGAAGTTGTAAGATTCTTTATCAAATTCCATCTCAAGAAAATATTTACCCTTAACAATATAGGTTTGGGAAAGAATATTTCTATTTACACGTTGATTTTGGCTTCAAAAAGACCCTGTTTGGCCAAAACATTTCATTCCGTTTTTTTGATGTGTACAGTGGTGCCAATAAAACTCTTTTGAATGATACTACCCGGTGTTTTGGATTCTTGGATTGCTCGTAGGTTTTACAACCGAGTGGAGGGTTGTGCCAGCTTAGCACGGGATACTCAGATATACCTTTTGTATATCAACATTTTTCCAGTCAACTTTTTTTGAATCGCAAAACAAACTAACGAAAAAAAAATGGCAGCCGGTTTATGAAAACTAAGTCGTTGCTCATTGTTAGCAAACTTTTAGGATACAGTGAAAAAAAAACAAGAAATATTTGCTGATGAATCCAATGCAGAGATAAGAGGAAGAACATTGCGTTTCATAAACTGTCGCGGCTCCACATTGGAAATGGCTCCGAGTTGGCAGGCTGCAACCTGCAAGTCCCATGTAAGTTATTGAAAGGGTTTTGGAAAACGCAGATGGATGAATGGCAATTAGTGATGAGCAAATGTGCTCGGATTAAGGTGTTATCCGCCATGTTCGGATGCTGAGAGTCTTTGGTATGCTCAAAAAATATGTTCGAGTCCCCGCGGCTGCATGTCTCGCTGCTGTTGAATGCCTGTTTATTAGGCAGTCCATGTGTCTGTCTAACAGCCGTGAGACATACAGCTGCGGGGGCTCGAACATATTTTTTGAGCACGCCGAAAACACTCGGTTAGCCCCCGAGCATGCTCGAATTGCGCCTTAACCGGGGACGTTCGCTTATCACTAATGGCAATGTGATAAGCACCCGAACATGCTCGAATTGCGCCTTAACCGGGGACGTTCGCTTATCACTAATGGCAATGTGATAAGCACCCGAACATGCTCGAATTGCGCCTTAACCGGGGACGTTCGCTTATCACTAATGGCAATGTGTTAAAAACAATGGCCACTTTTCTATGGGGTTTTTTATGTGTTTTTATCTGGGCTGAGTTTTTTTAAACAGATTTTTTGATGGAAGCGTCTTTTCAATATCTGAGCATAACCTAAAAATGTCACCTCTCATTTTGGTTCTTTTATAGAGGTCTTAGAACCTCCTTTTAAGTAAAGGAAAAAAAAAAAAAAGCATTTTTTTTCCCCTATCTGGTTTTCTTCCCACAGATCCTGTTGCCTTGCTCTAGTAGATATCTTTTCTTATACTTCATGAATTTATTGCTATTCTGTAATTGATTTGTAGAACTTCATAGTTACATACAGTATTACATACGTGTCGTACATGCTGGGTATGTAAATATTAATGAATATGATATGAACTTATTTTTACACTGTTTATACTTTAATCTTCGTAAACTCCAATATTATCCCAAGTGAATTTACCAAGTTCACGAGAATTCACTTCAAAAATCAAAATGCAAAATTGTGTCTTTAGGGCATAGTTGGGTATTCACTCAGGAGATAAATTGCCTCTCGGTTTTCCGAGGTTGATGTTGCTGTAGAGTCTGAAGTTCATTGGTTAAAGTTCCTATAGTAAACAGTTATTGAGGACCTGGTGAATTAGTTTTTACTGCAAGTCAATGACCTCCTCCCCTAACATCGTAAAAATCAAGAATAAGAAAACAAAAACATAGCATTTAACCGTGGAATATGCATCACAGATAACATGACGCTTTCATCATGTTTGTAAATTGCAATATAAACCCCATGTCATTATAAATAAGGTATATATATACCTTAAAAGCCATGAAAACACTCAACTAATATTTGGAGATCTCCTAGGACTGTATCCAACCACTTTTAATCTCTTTAATGCAAACACAGCCTTAGTGATCTCAAAATGATCTGAACATATATGGTTTTTATGTAAACACGTGATAGCTGTTTATCACTGCTGTCCTGTCACACACTATATGTAATGTTTATTCAGTGCTTTACGGCTTTCTCTCCTTAGCTTTGTTGCTAAGCTGTGACATCCACTCACTATAAAGATTCACTACAAAGCAGCAACTGCATACTCTGCCTCAGCTTTTATACAGGCTCCGATGGCCCTTCCAATTGGGCTATATCATGTGATGTGACCGTTGCAAGGCATTATGGGGAAGCCCGAAGTCGTGTTAACTTTATCTGGCTTATATAATTTTCTGATATGGGGACAATGTGGATTATCAGCTTTTTTTTGTTGATGCATGAATTGAATTGCTGCAACAGGCGAATTTCCAAAAATCTCACAAAAATTTAATTGGCATCACACCGCTTAGCATATCACTAATAGATATATCTTTATATAGTGCAGTTTCCTTGGCTGACCAGTGTGTCTACGGTCCTCAACATTGCCCATTTCTTGGTTGTTCTTCAAATGAAACAGAACAGCAAATCTTAAAACTTCACTAGATTTTTAAAAAAGTCTTGCAGATGCAGTATAACTACCTTGCGTCTTGTTTCTCTGCTCAGTCGTGCAATGGTGCATGACCTATGGCATGACACTGTCTTCCACAACCTCACTTTTCTAGCAGAGTTTGGATGTTCCTCAAACAATTCTAAGCCACAGCTGTTTCTGTTTCAGTTGACATTGTTTCAACCTAAATATAAAAATGATGATCATTATTAAAGTTGAGTGACTATGTTCGGAAACGAAAGCCGAATTTGCCACTTTGGTACCCTATTCATGCCGACTTTATGTTTGACAATTGGTTCCGGACATATTCACTCAACTCTAGTCTTATAGACTCCATTGGCATTCGGCTGTGTTCGGAGAATATTGCAAATACAATATTCACCGGCGATCGTAATCCAAACCGAATTTTGCAAAATTTTGCAAAATTAGCTCAATTCTAGTCATTATCTCTTGTATGCTGTAATTGTTTACTCACAAACCTGAATGTAATCCTGCAAACTATGTGACCTTATGCAAAGTGTGCCCAGAAGTGATGCTTTCATGTTCTGTTGAAGGCAAAAGCTCACAACAAGTGTTGTTTGATTTGCTCATACACTTTGCATTTTGTTAACTGATAAAAAATAAATGAGCAATTTTAAATGCGTTCTCTCTTTGCAACTTTTTTTTACACCTCTGCACGGTACAGTATATATACTGTATGTGTGTGTGTATATATATATATATTTATATATATTACACATACATGTATATATGGATTCACATAATTATAATTACAAATGTCAGAAAAGTCGAAAGGAGTGGGAAATTATCATATGGTTATGGATTAATTTAGCAGCTGTCAAGGACAGTGTCTTATAAGAGAAGAGCGAATCACTTGCAGACTGAAAGAATTTACTTGAAAAAGGGACTTGCCCAAATCCAGTAATTTTGTGATCTGCTTCGTGTGAATCCAGAAAAATAAAGACAGGCTGCTACTTTTCTGTATTAATTTCACTCGGCCCTCACATGTCCTTCTTTTATCAAGTGTCTTGTTCAGTCCGATGCGACGTACAACCTCTTTGTCAGTCGGGTGCGTTGTCTTCCACCGGTTTCTGGCATCTTTGGCACTTACTAGGCCCTAAGTCGTAATAACATCACAATACACATTATAACATTTCAAGAAGCCTTCTAATGACTGTTGCAAGGCCATGATGACTCATCGGACCAAAGTGGGGCTGTACGGCAGGAGAGAAGAGAGTCGGGTACGGACAATTTTTTCTTTCTGCTTAATATACTCTAGAGAGATCTCAGGTCATAATAATGATCACTCAAATTTCTGACCCTAATTCAAGCAAATCTACCAAACTCTAATTTGAGTAGATCCGTTCATCCTTTTGTGTTACTCTCTCCCCTTCATCCCGTTTGCAATTGTTTAATTGATTACTTTGCTTTGGCAATTTAGTTAAATTCAAGAAAAGTGCTGCAAAAACTATTGCAAAAAAGCAGCATAAACGTTTTGTATTTTTTTCTACATTTTTTGCAGTTTCTCCTTACTTTCTAATGAGCAATAAAAATGCATGCTGCAAAAACGTTGAATGAATTGACATGCTGCAAATTTTTAAAAACACTGCAGAGCTCAAATTTAGTTAGGAAAAAAATAAGCTGTGTGTGCAT
Organism: Ranitomeya imitator; assembly: GCF_032444005.1. Lineage (NCBI taxonomy): Eukaryota > Metazoa > Chordata > Amphibia > Anura > Dendrobatidae > Ranitomeya > Ranitomeya imitator. The sequence continues at coordinate 678,025,465 of NC_091286.1, forward strand.
GAGATTTCTGAAATTTGACCTGACCATGTCTACACCATCCCATGGATATTTCCAGCTCTCCATCCCCAAATCCATTAAGAGAAAGAGGAAATTCCACCCTAACCATCCACGAGCTGTGTGTCTGAATGTCAGCAAACTGGAGTTTGAAATTCTGCCACTTCGGCTTGTGGAGTCCTCCAGTTTTTAAAATCTGATGTTGGTGACTGTCTCCCAGACGTCACTCCTTTGCCAGGTGGGCCATCCCTGCCCTGCACACACAAGTTTCTGACCAGATAAGATGTGCACTGCGTAACGCTATCACTGGCCAGGTCCATGTTATGATAGATACATGGACCAGTAAGCACCGGAAGAACATTATATCTCAACAACTTCCCATTGGGTCAATGTAGTGGTGGCTGGAACAGAGGTGGCGTACGTTCCAGCACATGTTCTACCACCACTGAGGGTTTCTGGATGTTTTTGGTTACATGTTGCCTCCTTCTCTTACTCCGCTTCCTCCACCACTTCCTCATCTGGTCATGGTGAGCCCTGCATCACCAATTTCAGCACAACCAAGGGGAAACACTTGCAGGCTGTTCTGCAACTCATTTTCTTGGGGGACAGATCCCACACCATGCAGGAGCTATGAATGGGGATCAAACAGAAGATAGATGAGTAGTTGGGGCCCATGAACCTGAAGCCTGGCCTGCTGGTTTGCGATAATGGTAGAAATCTGGTATCAAATCTGCGTCTAGCCAGTTTGATTCACATACCTTGCTTGGCGCATGTGCTGAACTTGGGGAAGTAGAGCTTCTGATTTGCTGCTGCGTGCAGTGTGGGCATCCATGCGGGATGTGTGTGGCATTTTGCACTGCTTTGAATATTTCACCAACATGGCCAGTGCTGATCTCACCATCATCAGCGTTACTATCCCACTTCTAAGTCTGCTTGAAAAAAACCAACAGGCGATGGTCGATGAGGTGGTGGCACAGTAAGAAGAGGAGCAGGAAGACTAGGCAACAATCACACCTTTATGAGGCCTGTCATCCATACATTGCTCAAAGGGTGGTTGCCTGAACCCACAGTGGCCAGGTAAGCCAGGGTCCAGCAAAAGGACAGTTTTGGAGGATGAGAAGGAGGAGTGCATTGAGGAACTGTGTTTCCAGCAAGATAGCACTCAAAGCTGCTCTTGAGCATCACTTGAGCATGGCTGGGGAGGATACAGGGTAGTCTGGCACACATGAGCCAATGCATGCTGCTGTGCCTACACAATGAACGTTGAGTTGCCCGTATTATTACCAGTTCTGTGAACTGGATTGCCACCCTGCTGGAATCCCATTACAAGAACAATGTACCAGCCTTACTTCTATCCTTGGACCGGGATCGTAAAATGCATGAATACAAGCTCACACTGGTTGAGAAACTACTAATGATTTTCCCACCTGACAGTGCGGGCTCAGTGGAAGAGCAAGGCAGAGGCAGAGAAGGAAGTCACCAACAGAACTGGGGCACCTTGAAAGGCAGGGTTAGCATGGCCGAAATGTGGAATCAATTCCTCTGCATGCCACAACATCCAGCACCACCATCTAATATGGTCCATACCAGCAGGGGGCAGAGTTTCCACTTGGTGGAAGAGTACATGTCCGCATGTCTCCATGTTCTGTGCCAGTCATTACACTGGCTACCCATCCACTCCAGAATCCAGTACAAAACTACTACCCTCATCCACAAAGCACTCCATGGCTCAGCACCACCCTACATCTCCTCCCTGGTATCAGTCTACCACCCTACCCGTGCCCTCCGCTCCGCTAATGACCTCAGGTTAGCATCCTCAATAATCAGAACCTCCCACTCCCGTCTCCAAGACTTTACACGTGCTGCGCCGATTCTGTGGAATGCACTACCTAGGTTAATACGATTAATCCCCAATCCCCACAGTTTTAAGCGTGCCCTAAATCTCATTTGTTCAGACTGGCCTACCGCCTCAATGCATTAACCTAACGATCCCTGTGTGGCCTATTTATAATAAAAAAAAAAAAAAAAAAGGTTCCTCGCGTCATGTTCTCATACACTTTATGCAGTATTAGCCCTCTGTGTCTGTACTGCTACATACTTAGGCAGGTAACTGGTTCATGCAGCTTTACATGAACACCCGAGCCTTACACTATGGCTGGTCCGAATAACTAAAGCAATTGTTACCATCCACCTCTCGTGTCTCCCCTTTTCCCCATAGTTTGTAGCTTGCGAGCAGCAGGGCCCTCACTCCTCCTGGTATCTGTTTTGAACTGTATTTCTGTTATGCTGTAATGTTTATTGTCTGTACAAGTCCCCTCTATAATTTGTAAAGCGCTGCGGAATATGTTGGCGCTATATAAATAAAATTATTATTATTTATTATTATTATGTTCTAACTGATGAATCTGCCCCACTTAACATTTGGGTCTCCAAATTGGACACATGGTCTGAGCTTGCCCTTTATACCTTGGAGGTGCTGGCCTGCCCTGCGGAAAGTGTACTGTCTGAATGTGTGTTTAATATGGCAGAGGGTAGCATCACAGAAAGGCACATCTGCCAGTCCACAGCCAAGGTGAGCAAGATCTCGTTCATTAAAATAAATTAGCCATGGATCACAAAAGACTTGTCCATACCTTTGGCTGACTGGACAACTACTGTATACCAGCCGCACCCAGCCATGGTTAGACTATTTGCTATTTGTTTAATTTTGTTGCCCCCCCACCCAAAAAAAAATGGAAAAAGTTGTTGGTTACCTCCTCCTCCACCACTGCCATGTCCAGTTCCACTTCCTCCTCATCCTCCACTTGGAGGTCAGACTCCTGGCTCAAGATAATACTTTGTTTTTGCATTTAATTTCTGTTATTTTCATTAGTTCCCCTTAAAAAAATAATAAAAACAACCTAAGAAAAGAAACGTGTTGGCTATCTTCTACTTGGACAGTTATACCTACATCACAACATGTACCTCTTCTTCAACTAGTACCTCAGCCTCCTGGTTCAAGATAATTGTTCTGTTTTGCATTTTAGTCTCTATTATTTTCATTAATTCCCCCTAAAAATTAAAAAAAAAACACCAAAAAAACATTAAAATAACAAAAAATACTGAGTATACTGAGTTGGCTGCCTCCTACTTTGACTCTTACATGCACATCACCACATCCACCTCCATCTCTACATGGACCTTAGTCTTCTAGTTCAAGCTTATTCCTTTTTTATTTTATTTTAAGTCAGAGCCCTATCCCCATTTGTGCCGGGGTGCAAGAACCTTCGTCCACCCCCTCACAAGAGAACCCTTTTAAGTAATTCTCTTATCTGCATTTGTTTGCTGGGCAATTGTCCTCCTCTTACCCCCATTTCGTTTTCTTTTGCAGCACCCTTCCCCCTTACTCCCACCATTTTACAGCACAAAATTTCAGGCACCCATTGCCTCTTGGGGTGAAATTTGAAGCAACGTCTCTGGGGATATTGTGCCCAATGCTCTGTAAGTGAAATTTGTAATAATCTTATGTGGGGGTATAGTTCCCCATGCTCTGTGGCCAACAGTTTTGAACTTCTGTGGGGGTATTGTGCACCATGTTCTGTGGGTTAAATTTGAAGAGCCTCCCCCAAAAAAGGGTTGCATAATCGTCTAATCCAGACTGGTGCTGTAGGCCATAATTCATCTGTGGCTGAAATTGAGTGTAATCTTATGTAGTGGAATTGTTCTCCGTGCTCTGAGGCTGACATTTTTAAACTTCTTCTGTGGGGGTACTGTGCCCCATGGTCTAGGGATGAAGTTTGTAAGCTACTTGTGTGGGAATACTCTCCCCCATGCTCATTGGGTAAAATTTTTAACTGGACTGACGCTAGCAAACCTCAGTTTTTGTGAGACCACTGTAAAAATGTTTACATTATTCATTTACTTCCTATTTTTGCCATGATTGCTATGGTGAAATAACCCCTTTATGTCATTTTCCTTTCCACGTTTGTTTGTAGAGCAATTGTCCTGCTCTTACCCCCATTTTGCTTCCTTTTTCAGCCCCCTAGCTCTTATTATGACCATTTTATAGCCATTTTACAGTTCTGAAGTTTTGGTCACCATTATATAGGGTTTGGGGTCCGGGGTCAAGTTCACAACCCGAACCGAACATTAGAAAGAAGCTCACCTAAACACGAATGGATATCCATGGTGTTACGTGTTACGGAACCACTCAGCACTCAGAATATGTTGTGCAGTTATATGCATGTATAATAGGTTCCATGTGAGATGCATCAACCCACAGGCTGCGCCCTTGGGCAGAGGGGACAAGATATCCCCCTTCTGTCCTCCCCCACCATTGTAATTCCCACAGTAAATATCGGCAGGCTCTGGCCCCCTGCGGCTATTGTAATGTATGTCTGGCCTGCCCTCTGTATCTGTGTGATATATTCTGTGTCCTGTGAATAAAGTGTTGTCAGACTGGAAATACGTGGAGAAGCAGTGATATTTTATATGCTCCCAGGTAACCAAGGAATTCCAGCCAGCGTCCTTCATTCAGACTCCAGCCAAAGCAGAGTGGACCTCCTGAAACACGGGGTGGTACTGAAAAAGATACCACAGCTTGGTAGACCCCGTTACACATGGGTTTGCTCATTTTTATTGGAGATTAACTTATAGAGTGCTACCTCTGATGAGGATATGTGCAGGAGGAGTTTCTTTGAAGGGTTTTCAAAGCAGAGCCTGAGCGGAAACAAATTCTCCACAAAAACTCAAAACTCCTCAAAAACATCAGAGTTTCCGCTTAGATTCCACTCCAAAAATTCATCAAATAGACTCAGTGTGAGAAAACTGTAAAACTGGTAATACATATTATACTTATGTCGGACTGATATCGATGGGTTGGATGATGGTTTAATGCGTTTTCGGGGCACTGGCTAAATGATGGTTGGGAGTGATGTCCAATTTCTGACAGATAAATGGATTGATCTTCCTGAGATAAGCTGTCGGCCGACCCATCTGTCAGAGTCTCTCTCATAGAGAACACAAGAACGCTTAACTTAAGAAGGGCTACTGCGTTTGGAATACTTGGCTGAGATGACTGTCAGCTAAATGATCGTTTGGCCAATAGCAATCCCAAGACACAGTTGTGTGTCTTAATGGGCATTGAATAGACTATTTGGAGATAATTTTGTTGATTCACAAAAACTTGCAAAACCTGACGTGGATCGCAACAGAGAGCAGCGGACCCAGGGGAAGGAAGGGGAACTTGAGATACCTAGGACAGATGTGTAAAACCTCATGTCATCAGCTCCGGCACTGGGTTTTGACTTTAGTGTTCCATTAAGGTTACTTAGTCCACAAAAAAAAATGAAAAATGTACCGTATATACTCGAGTATAAGCTGACCCGAGTATAAGCCGACCCCCCTAATTTTGCCACAAAAAAACTGGGAAAACTTAATGACTCGAGTATAAGCCTAGGGTGGGAAATGCATCGGCTACCGGTAAATGTCAAAGGTAAAAATAGATACCAATAAAAGTAAAATTAATTGAGACATCAGTAGGTTACGTGTTTTTGAATATCCATATTGAATCAGGAGCCCCATATAATGCTCCATAAAGTTTATGATGGGCCCCATAAGATGCTCCATATTAAAATATGTCCCATATAATCCTGCATAAAGGTTTATAATGGCCCCATAAGATGCTCCATAGACACATTTGCCCAATATAATGCTGCACAAATGTTGATTATGGCCCCATAAGATGCTCCATAAAGATATTTGCCCCATATAGTGCTGCACAAACGTTGATCATGGCCCCATACAGACATTTGCCCCATATAGTGCTGCACAAACGTTATGGCCCCATACAGACATTTGCCCCATATAGTGCTGCATAAACGTTATAGCCCCATACAGACATTTGCCCCATATAGTGCTGCACAAACGTTACGGCCCCATACAGACATTTGCCCCATATAGTGCTGCACAAACGTTACGGCCCCATACAGTGCTGCACAAACGTTATGGCCCCATACAGTGCTGCACAAACTTTATGACCCCATACAGTGCTGCACAAATGCTATGGCCGCATACAGACACTTGCCCCATATAGTGCTGCATAAACGTTATGGCCCCATTCAGACACTTGCCCTATATAGTGCTGCACAAACGTTATGGCCCCATATAGTGCTGAACAAACATTATGGCCCCATAGATGCTACATACAGACACTTGCCCCATTTGCTGTTGCTGCGATAAAAAAATAAAAAATCACATACTCACCTCTCCATCGCTCAGGCCCCCGGCACTTTCAATATTCACCTGCTCCTCTTTCCGGCGCCACTCCATCTTCAGTGTCCAGTGCACTGACGATCAGGCAGAGGGTGCGCATGCGCACTAACCACGTCACCGTGCCCTCTGACCTGAGCGTCACAGCTGAAGACAGAGCGGCGCCAGAACGAGGAGCAGGTGAATATCGCGCAGCGCTTCCCCTCCCCGTTATACTCACTTGCTCCTGATGCAGTCCCTGCATTCCCTGGTGCCGGCAGCTTCTTCCTGTACTGAGCGGTCACCGTTACCGCTCATTACAGTAATTAATATGTGGCTCCACCTCTATGGGAGGTGGAGCCGCATATTTATTACTGTAATGAGTGGTACCATGTGACCGCTCAGTACAGGAAGAAGCTGTCAGCGCCGGGGGAAAAGACATGCAGGGACCGCACCAGGAGTAGGTGAGTATAATTAGACAGCCCCCGCTCCTCCTCCCCTGCCGACCCCTGGGTATGACTCGAGTATAAGCCGAGAGGGGGACTTTCAGCCCCAAAAAATGGGCTGAAAAATCTCGGCTTATACTCGAGTATATATGGTACGTAAAAAATGTTCAGATTATGCTAAAATGTTTTTTTTTGTATTACCAACCTTGGTAATTATAAACGAATCCTAAACATTTGGCTATCGTCTTGGTCTCTTGGAGGGATGTATATATAAACTATGTGAGCGAGGCGCGAGGTGTTGCTTTGTTATTATAAATAACTAATAAAAAGGTTAACGCTTTTCCAACAGGGAGAAAAAAAAAAAAGCCCCTGACTTTGATCCCCAGTTCAACCATTGAGCGTAAAATTGAACTGCACTATAATTGCTTTCCCTGTGACCGATAAAGTGGTGTAACAAATTTGATATGTGAATGATAATATCAGCTAGTGCCCTCTGGCATTTCTTTGTACCATTCTTTCAAGGACATCAACGTCCCACAGGGCTCCAGGCAGGAGACATAAGCTGAAGAATGGTTAATCTAGCCCGAGCATTGTTGTTTGTTGTTGTTGTTTTTTTTTTCCCCTTAAATAAAAGCTATGCAATTTTGTTTGGAGAGTACTTATATCTAGCTAAGACTTTATCAATGTTTCTATATTAGGTAATACACTCAGCGCAGCTTCCTTAGGCTATTTTATGGGGGGGGTGGAGGGATGGGAGGAAGTGGGGGTCTTACAATATGGAAGCTTCTTTGTTTGAGAAAAAAATACACAGACATAGACTGTAGAATAAAGTATGAATGTAATAATAAGGTGAAAATCAATGGGATAACTTGGAGAGAGGAGGCACCACCTGCCCCAGGACGGGCTGGAAGATGTTAAACAGAACCTGGTCTATGTGCACTGAGCCCCAAAAATTAGGACTTGATGGTTATTTGAGCTCAAAATTGCTGCCACCAAATGCTAGAATTAAGAAATTTCCCAAAATTTGATTTGGTTAGATTTGCTCAATTCATAGGGAAAAAATGTGATTTCGAATCTGTTGGGAAGCGATTAAAAATAAACTCTTACACTTATCTCTCGACCTTCCATATGCCTGTCCTGCCACCTTCTCTATGTTCTTCCGATAGACTTCTCTTCCTTCTTCACTGGTCCAGTCTCCCTTGGTGATATTACCTTGTGCATTTTTTGCTACAACATCACTGAATACATTATCAATGTACTCTGACATCACCATGAGCAGTATTGACTTCTGCACATGATCTGACATCATGGTGTAGATTATTTTAGTGTTGTGTGTTTTTCTTATGTCGTCATATTACTATGTGTACGATCTTTCATCAGTGATGTCTCTCCGTACTATGGAATCACTTCATGTCTCATGCCTGTACAGTGACATTACCTGTGTATTATCTTTGTACTATGGCATTACCATGTTCATTATTCCACTACTCTATCTTGAGTCTTTGCATTGTTGCTAAAATGCAACCTTGCAGATTATCCATATATTCTGGAAGGAAAATCCTTTGCACTTTCAAAAAAAATGATACTTTGCAAGGGAATTTTATTGAATATATATATATACATATATATATATATATATATATATATATAGAGAGAGAGAGAGAGAGAGAGAGAGAGAGAGAGAGAGATTATGAGCCCCAATGGGGACAGTGTCAATAATGATTGTAAAGCGCTGTGGAATTCATGGCGCTATATAAGTGAGTAAAATAAATAAATAAATAAAATGAATCAGATGGGGTACATAAGCAATAAAATAAACGATGTTTCACCTCATCCCGGGTCTTCATCAAGGTCTCAGAATATTTGAATCACTTTAATGAAAGATGCGGATACGTAGGCTTGTTTTATTTGTGGATTTGTTAGTCCTGCAGTGCAGTATAGCGTAACCTCCACCAGGGGATGCTGGTGAGGGAAGAGAGGTTGCACACACAGCATAACACCACAGAGCAGCAGCACAAGCGCCGCCAAGTGGCGAAAGAGTGGTCAGACGAGCCGAGTCAGAAACCATCAAGACAAGAAGTACCAGAGGTCACAGCAATACACGTGGTTGAATACAAGCCAGAAGTCAGAGCCAGACGGGAGCATATGTAACCGAGACGAAAGACAGTAAAATAGGTCAGAAGACAAGCCAGGTCACATACCAAGAGGTCCAAGCACAGGGAGCGAACACTAAGACAAAGCGGGGTGACAGGAAGGGAAGTCACGGGAACAGAGTACATGGGCAGAGGACAAAACATGGTAACAAGGGGTCAGCTGCTCTATCCTGGGAGCATGAACTATCACTGACATTGGTCTGCAGGTCACAGCAGACTGAAATAGCCACGCAGAACCCAAAATGAGGTAAAGACGGTTAACCCCTGCATGACCAGACCGGGGAGAAAATAACAAGAAATAAACCCTGGCCTGGATCATGACACTTAGATTATCTGTTCATCTGAGTATACAGGTAATGCAGGCGCATCCCACGCCATTGCAATCCACAAATAAAACAAGCCCATCTTTTCACAACCTGAATTAAGGTGATTCAGATATTCTGAGACCTGGATGAAGACCCAGAACGAGGTGAAATGTCTTTTGTTTTGAGGCTTATGTACCCCATCTGATTCACTTAACGTATAAATGCGAATCAATAAAATTACCTTGCAAAATATAAATTTTTTGAGAGTGCAGCAGATTTTTCTTCCTGTATGCATTGGGACTACGGCTCACTCCTTCTGTACCTCTCCTTTAAATTTTGAGTGCAGACCATTTTTTCTATGTTGAATCCCTGCATTGTGACATCACTGTACATTTCATAACTGCACAGTGACATCACTAATTACATGATCCATGTTTATTAGAAAAACACACATAACTCAGACTGGGGAATGAAATCAAAAGTTTTTCCATTGTGAACTGTCTTGCTGCTAAAACCATTATACTAGAGTGGGAACCATTATACTGCAGGGCACCATGAATAAACATTACGTCCTAATAATAGAGCTTCATTTGTCATTTAAAGGGGTTGGTGATAACTTGCTGGGGGTCCCGGAGAGCCCTGGCAGGTCAGTTCTCATTGGAGTAAATTGGATCTAAGTTGAAGTACCTAAGAATGGCCACTACAGAGTATGGAGCTGTGGAGTTCATGGAGCGCCCACTAGATCCACTGGGTACTCGGGTCACGTCTGATGGATTTTCGGGGTTGTCACGGTGGCAGTGTCCCGGTCCATGGCCCTGGGTGTCCAATAAAATTGAAATGAAGGGGAATAAAGTTTATAGGGGATTAGTTCGTGACGCCACCTGTGGTGTTCGGCAATAAGGAAATGGCCGACACTGCTAAAGGTCCACTGGGGCAGTTGGTGACGCAGCAGACATGTTACAGCTCTCCACGAGTAGAGCTAGGCCCCAGGGCAGTTAAAGCGTTAAAGTCAATGATGTACTGTTGTAGTGCAGGGCAGGTGATGCAGTAATACTTGTGAGGACACAGCAAGGTGCAGTTTTCTCACTTTACCCACAGTCGGATGGTTATAGTCTCCAGCCGGGTGTTGTGTCCTCCGGGTCTCTGGTCCAGCCAGCTCTCAGGTAATTTGGGTGCACTTTTCCGAGGCACTCTTCCTTGTGTACCTCCCTAGGCCATCTCTCTGTGCTGGCTTCACCCTCCTGCCCTGCGCCTCACATACAGGGTCCCAAGCCAGCAACCTCAGGTCCTGTCGGGCGATGCTCTCCTGGTCCCCTCAAACCTATATGGCTGCCTTTTTAGCGAATGTGTGTGGATTTGGCTGTGGCACATACAGATACCACAGCCTCTGGTTCGCTAGCTGAGTCTTGCAGTTCCTCCACTAGTCTGGGGCCGGTCCCCCCCACTGCGACCTGGTCCTTCCACCCGACTATGGTTGGCGTGGATTCGGGTGCTATGGGTGGATTCCTCACTTCGCTGGCCCCTAGGACCGCTTCTCTCTCTCTCAGGAGCTCATCTCTTCACGTCTGCTCCGATCAACAACTCCCCCACTATCTCCTAACTGACTGACTATTTTCTCCCTCTAGTTTCCATGACAACTCTTCACTCCACCCACACCCTTTACCTAGTTTCCCCTCCAACCTGAGATGGTGACCTCCCTCAATAGGATCCACCCAGATCCCCTGGCCTGGAGTGGTGTGGTGTTGGATGCTATTGTGGGTCTTGGGTAGTGCCCCCTCCTTACCCGAGAGTGGAGTACCACACCTCTGGGTGAGGTGCAGTACCCCTGTGGTGACTGGACCCTCAGAAGTGCCATACTTACACTGTGTACCTTCTGCAGCCATTGGACCTTGTAACAGCTGATTGGTGGAGCTGCCAGTTGCCAAATATCCAAATTCACAATAGTTGGAATTTATTATTTTATTATTAAATAACTAGTTGGTGGCCCGATTCTAATGCATCGGGTATTCTAGAATATGTACAGTATGTATATGTATGGCCGCGACCAATTAGCGAAGCGTGGTTCAAATCCCGTGCCAATTCGTGGCCGGACTGTGCCTGTCACTGATTGTTCGTGGCCGGCCACATAGTATATACTGTAGCACAGCCACATAGTATATAACAGCCCACGCAGTAAATAGCACAGCCACGTAGTATATTGCACAGCCACGTAGTATATAGCACAGCCACATAGTATATAGCACAGCCATGTAGTATATAACACAGCCCACGGAGTATATAGCACAGCCACGTAGTATATAGCACAGCCCATGGAGTGTATAACAGCACACATAGCATATAACACAGCCATGTAGTATATAACAGCATATGCATGCAGTATATAATACAGGCCACTGTTATGACCTGGTGGTTAGGAGCACCCGACCTGATAGTTAAACTCATACAGGACGAGCTCTGGGATGTGGGAGCTCTGCTGACCGCAAGCCCTAATCCTATCACACACACTAAAAATAGCCGTGGAGCGCTCCTGACGCTCCCTAGGCGCCTCGTCACAGCCTCAGAGCTAGCTAGCCCTAGAGATAGAAAATAAAGCTTACCTTGCCTCAGAGAAATTCCCCAAAGGAATAGGCAGCCCCCAACATATAATGACTGTGAGAAAAGATGAAAGTCACAAACGCAGAAATGAAATAGGTTTCAGCAAAGGGAGGCCAGACTTACTAAATAGACAGAGGATAGGAAAGGAATCTTTGCGGTCAGCACAAAAACCTACAAAAGACCACACAGAGTGTGCAAAAAAGACCTCTGCACCGACTCACGGTGCGGGGGGGGGGCACTCTGCATCCCAGAGCTTCCAGCTAGCAAGACAATATCAGGATAACCAGCTGAACAAAGAAACAATGAGCAAAAATAACAATAAGGAACTTAGCTTCTGAAGGAGAAGACAGGTCACCAGGCAGATCCAGGAGCGAACTGAACCAATGCTAAAACATTGACAGCTGGCATGGAGTAACGGTCTGAGTGGAGTTAAATAGAGAAGCCAACCAAAGGATAAACCACGTCACCTGTGTAAGGAACCTCAGAAGCAGCAGCTTCACTCATAGCCACCAGAGGGAGCCCATAGACAGAACTCGCCGAAGTACCATTCACGACCACAGGAGGGAGTTCGACAAAAGAATTCACAACAGTACCCCCCCTTGAGGAGGGGTCACCGAACCCTCACCAGAGCCCCCAGGCCGATCAGGATGAGCCAAATGAAAGGCACGAACAAGATCGGCAGCATGAATATCAGAGGCAAAAACCCAGGAATTATCTTCTTGACCATAACCCTTCCACTTGACCAGGTACTGGAGTTTCCGTCTCGAAACATGAGAATCCAAAATCTTCTCCACCACATACTCCAACTCCCCCTCGACTAACACCGGGGCAGGAGGATCAACGGAGAGAACCATAGGCGCCACGTATCTCCGCAACAACGACCTATGGAACACATTATGGATGGCAAAAGAAGCTGGAAGGTCCAAACGAAATGACACAGGATTAAGAACCTCAGAAATCTTATATGGACCAATGAAACGAGGCTTAAACTTAGGAGAGGAAACCTTCATAGGAACGTGACGAGATGACAACCAAACCAAATCCCCAACACGAAGTCGGGGACCAACACAACGCCGGCGGTTAGCGAAACGTTTTGCCTTCTCCTGGGACAATGTCAAATTGTCCACCACATGAGTCCAAATCTGCTGCAACCTGTCCACCACCGCATCCACACCAGGACAGTCCAAAGGCTCAACCTGCCCAGAAGGGAACTGAGGATGGAAACCAGTATTGCAGAAAAAAGGAGAAACTAAAGTAGCCGAGCTGGCCCGATTATTAAGGGCGAACTCAGCCAAAGGCAAGAAGGACACCCAATCATCCTGATCAGCAGAAACAAAACATCTCAGATATGTCTCCAAAGTCTGATCAGTTCGTTCGGTTTGGCCATTAGTCTGAGGATGGAAAGCCGAAGAAAAAGACAAATCAATGCCCATCTTAGCGCAAAAGGACCGCCAAAACCTCGAAACAAACTGGGAACCTCTGTCCGAGACGATGTTCTTTGGAATGCCATGCAAACGAACCACATGCTGGAAAAACAATGGCACCAAATCAGAGGAGGAAGGCAGTTTAGATAAGGGTACCAAATGGACCATCTTAGAGAAGCGATCACAAACCACCCAAATGACCGACATCTTTTGAGAAACAGGGAGATCAGAAATAAAATCCATGGAAATATGCGTCCAGGGCCTCTTCGGAATCGGCAAGGGCAAAAGCAACCCACTGGCACGAGAACAGCAGGGCTTAGCCCGAGCACAAATCCCACAGGACTGCACAAAAGAACGCACATCCCGTGACAAAGAAGGCCACCAAAAAGATCTAGCCACCAAATCTCTGGTACCAAAGATTCCAGGATGACCAGCCAATACTGAACAATGAATCTCCGAGATAACTCTACCAGTCCATCTATCAGGGACAAACAGTTTCTCCGTAGGACAACCGTCAGGTCTATCAGCCTGAAACTTTTGCAGCACACGCCGCAAATCAGGGGAAATGGCAGACAAAATTACCCCTTCTTTAAGAATACCCGCCGGCTCCGGAACACCCGGAGAGTCAGGCACAAAACTCCTTGACAGGGTATCAGCCTTCACATTCTTAGATCCCGGAAGGTATGAAACCACAAAATCAAAATGGGAGAAAAAGAGCGACCATCGAGCCTGTCTAGGATTCAACCGTTTGGCAGACTCGAGATAAGTCAAATTCTTGTGATCCGTCAAGACCACCACGCGATGTTTAGCTCCTTCAAGCCAATGTCGCCACTCCTCGAATGCCCACTTCATGGCCAACAACTCCCGATTGCCCACATCATAATTGCGCTCAGCAGGCAAGAATTTTCTAGAAAAGAAGGCACAGGGTTTCATCACCGAGCAATCAGAACTTCTTTGCGACAAAACAGCCCCTGCTCCAATTTCAGAAGCATCAACCTCCACCTGAAAAGGGAGCGAAACATCTGGCTGGCACAACACAGGGGCAGAAGCAAAACGACGCTTCAACTCCTGAAAAGCCACTACAGCCGCAGAGGACCAATTGACCACATCAGCACCTTTCTTGGTCAAATCAGTCAACGGTTTAGCAATACTGGAAAAGTTAGCGATGAAGCGACGATAAAAATTAGCAAAGCCCAGGAACTTCTGCAAGCTCTTCACAGATGTCGGCTGAGTCCAATCGTAAATGGCCTGAACTTTAACAGGGTCCATCTCGATAGTAGAAGGGGAAAAAATGAAACCAAAAAATGAAACCTTCTGAACTCCAAAGAGACACTTTGACCCCTTCACAAACAAGGAATTCGCACGAAGGACCTGGAACACCATTCTGACCTGCTTCACATGAGACTCCCAATCATCCGAAAAGACCAAAATGTCATCCAAATATACAATCATAAATCTATCCAGGTACTCTCGGAAGATGTCATGCATAAAGGACTGAAACACAGATGGAGCATTAGAAAGTCCGAATGGCATAACCAGGTACTCAAAATGGCCCTCGGGCGTATTAAATGCTGTTTTCCATTCATCACCCTGTTTAATTCGCCCAAGATTATACGCCCCTCGAAGATCTATCTTGGTGAACCAACTAGCCCCCTTAATCCGAGCAAATAAATCAGACAGCAGCGGCAAAGGATACTGAAATTTGACTGTGATCTTATTAAGAAGGCGGTAATCAATACAAGGTCTCAAAGAACCATCCTTCTTGGCCACAAAAAAGAACCCTGCTCCCAATGGTGACGACGACGGACGAATATGACCCTTCTCCAAGGATTCCTTTATATAACTCCGCATTGCGGCGTGCTCTGGCACAGATAAATTAAACAGACGGCCCTTAGGAAACTTACTACCAGGAATCAAATTAATAGCACAGTCGCAATCCCAATGAGGAGGTAGGGCACCAGATTTGGGCTCTTCAAATGCCGACGTCTGTGTTCTTGCCGTTCAGCTCTAGTCAAAGTCCTATCACATTGCATAGGCTCAGGCCTATGCTCAGAGAATACCGCCAGATGGTGCACAGCTTTGCGCTCACGCATGCGCCGATCGATCTGAATGGCCAAGGACATAGACTCATTCAGACCAGCAGGCGTGGGATTCCCACCATGACATCCTTAAGGGCTTCAGAAAGACCCTTTCTGAAAATTTCCGCCAGGGCACATTCATTCCACTGAGTAAGCACAGACCACTTTCTAAACTTCTGACAGTACACCTCCGCTTCATCTTGACCCTGACACAAAGCCAGCAAGATTTTCTCTGCCTGATCCACTGAATTTGGTTCATCATAAAGCAATCCAAGCACCAGAAAAAACACATCTACATCTCGCAATGCAGGATCTCCTGGCGCAAGGGAAAATGCCTAGTCTTGAGGGTCACCACGCAACAAAGAAATTATGATTTTTACTTGTTGAATGGGGTCACCAGAGGAGCGGGGTTTCAAAGCTAGAAACAGTTTACAATTATTTTTGAAATTCAAGAATCTAGATCTATCCCCAGAAAATAAATCAGGAATAGGAATTTTAGGCTCTAACATAGGATTCTGAACCACAAAATCTTGAATGTTTTGTACTCTTGCAGTGAGATGATCCACACAAGAGGATAGACCCTGAATGTCCATCTCTACACCTGTGTCCTGAACCACCCAGAGGTCTAGGGGAAAAGAAAGACAAAACACAGTGCAAAGAAAAAAAAATGGTCTCAGAAGTCCTCTTATCCCTCTATTGAGATGCATTAATACTTTGGACCAGCTGTAGTGTTATGGACCTGGTGGTTAGGAGCACCCGACCTGATAGTTAAACTCATACAGGACGAGCTCTGGGATGTGGGAGCTCTGCTGACCGCAAGCCCTAATCCTATCACACACACTAAAAATAGTCGTGGAGCACTCCTGACGCTCCCTAGGCGCCTCGTCACTGCCTCAGAGCTAGCTAGCCCTAGAGATAGAAAATAAAGCCTACCTTGCCTCAGAGAAATTCCCCAAAGGAATAGGCAGCCCCCCACATATAATGACTGTGAGAAAAGATGAAAGTCAGAAACGCAGAAATGAAATAGGTTTCAGCAAAGAGAGGCCAGACTTACTAAATAGTCAGAGGATAGGAAAGGAATCTTTGCGGTCAGCACAAAAACCTACAAAAGACCACGCAGAGTGAGCAAAAAAGACCTCCGCACCGACTCACGGTGCTGGGGGGGCCACTCTGCATCCCAGAGCTTCCAGCTAGCAAGACAAAATCAGGATAACCAGCTGGACAAAGAAACAATGAGCAAAAATAACAATAAGGAACTTAGCTTCTGCAGGAGAAGATAGGTCACCAGGCAGATCCAGGAGCGAACTGAACCAATGCTAAAACATTGACAGCTGGCATGGAGTAACGATCTGAGTGGAGTTAAATAGAGAAGCCAACCAAAGGATAAACCACGTCACCTGTGTAAGGAACCTCAGAAGCAGCAGCTTCACTCATAGCCACCAGAGGGAGCCCATAGACAGAACTCGCCGAAGTACCAATCACGACCACAGGATGGAGTTCGACAACAGAATTCACAACAGGCCACGTAGTGTATAACACAGGCCACATAGTGTACAACACAGGCCATGTAGTGTATGACACAGGCCATGTAATGTATAGCACAGCCCACGCAGTATATAGCACAGCCACATAGTATATTGCGCAGCCCACGCAGTATATTGCACAGCCCATGAAGTACATTGCACAGCCCGCATAGTACATTGCACACCCCACGTAGTACATTGCACAGCCCACATAGTCCATTGCACAGCCCACGTAGTATATTGCACTGCCCATGTAGTATATTGCACAGCCCACGTAGTATATTGCACAGCCCACGTAGCATATTGCACAGCCCACATAGTATATAGCACAGCCCATGCAGTACATTGCACAGCCCACGTAGTATATTGCACAGCCCACAAAGTATATTGCACAGCCCATCCAGTATATAGCACAGCCCACACAGTATATAGCACAGCCCACGTAGTATATTGCACAGCCCACGTAGTATATTGCACAGCCCACACAGTATATAGCACAGCCCACGCAGTATATAGCACAGCCCACGTAGTATATTGCACAGCCCACGTAGTATATTGCACAGCCCACGCAGTATATTGAACAGCCCACGCAGTATATTGCACAGCCCACATAGTATATAGCAATGTGGGCCTTATATCCCTGTTAAAAAAAGAATTAAATATAAAAAATAGTTATATACTCACCTTCTGTCGGCCCCTGGATCCAAGCGAAGCGTTTACCGATGCTCCTCACGCGCTCCGGTCTCAAGAGTGCACTGCGGTCTCGCGAGATGATGACGTGGCGGTCTCGCGAGATGATGACGTCGCAGTCTCGCGAGACCGCTACGTCATCATCTCGCGAGACCGCAATGCATGGACCGGCCACCGGAGCATCGCAAGGAGCGGGAAAGGCCTGGGCTGGATCCGGAAGGTGAGTATATAATGATTTTTTATTATTTTTAACATTAAATCCCACGCCACGGGATTTAAATCCTGCGCCAATGTTGCTGATTGGTCGTGCGGGATTTAAATCCCGCACCAATGTCTGGGGGGGTAATATAGAGTGGGCACTGACTGCAGGGGAGTAGGGAGCGGTCGGAGAGTGCTTTGCGGTCTTGCGAGATGTTGACTCGCGGTTTCGCGAGGCCACTACGTCATCATCTCGCGAGACGGCAATGCATGGACCGGTCACCAGAGCGTCGCGAGGAGCGGCATAGGACTGGGCTGGATCAGGAAGGCGAGTATATAATGATTTTTTTTAAAATTATTTTTAACATTATATCTTTTTACTATTGATGCCGCATAGGCAGCATCAATAGTAAAACGCTGGTCACACACGGTTAATAGCAGCGTTAACGAAGTGTGTTACACCGAGGCATAATGCGGTCCGATAACACTGCCATTAACCCTGTCTGAGCGCTGACTGGAGGGGAGTATGGAGCGGACACTGACTGCGGGAAGGAAGGAGCCGCCATTTTTCTGCCAGACTGTGCCTGTCGCTGATTGGTTGTGGCTGTTTTGCTGCGACCAATCAGCTACTTGGGATTTCCGTTACAGACAGATAGAAAGACAGACAGAAAGACGGAAGTGACCCTTAGACAATTATATAGTAGATCTGATTGTAATTTATTAAATATTATTTATGATTTAGTTTTATTATTATTCATTATTTTAATATGTATCATTATTTATTGTATTATTTTATTATTATTATTATTTATTGTATTATTTTATTATTTTTTATTCATTATTTATTATATATTAATACTGCATTATTTTATCATTATTATCATTATTAGTAGTAGTAGTAGTATTATTTTATAATGTTCTTTATTATTTTATACATGTTATATATTATTTAGAATTAATTATGAAATATTAAATATTATGATTATTATTTCTCTTCAGATAATCTGTTACTATCTCAGAGTCATGGATCCAAGATCATAGTTGCATCTGCGTAGTTATTTATACATATATATTTTTTTTTATTTCTGAGTAGGAAACAAAGCATATTGGTAAAAAAAAAAAAAGGAAAAAAAAACCCAAATGATCAATATTTCTCATGACATCAATCTACTTGGTCGTTGGATGGTGTCAATATATGTTAGACAGTTTTCTCAACCTGGCAGAATTAGACTCTGTTGCCTTTTTGTTGCTTTTTTTCTGCAGCCAAAACCTGATTTATTGGCAGTAAAAAAAAAGATGCAAATAGCAGGTTTTTCTGGCTTTTTATGCTATTTTCTTGCTGTGTTTTTCTCTGCATTTTTCAGGATCCTAAAGTTCACCATACAAGCATGACCAATGCAAGGTGCTAGGTCGCCAACACAAGATATATGTGAAACCATAAAACATTTTTGAAAAAATGCCAATTTGATCAAATTATTTGTTAGAAAAAGTGTTTTAAGTCTGAAAATAATTCTATTCACACATTGATCAGGCATATAAACATTGGTCAGGCATTGTTTACCTTTACACATTGGTCAGGCTTCGTTTACTTTAACACATTGGTTGGTCAGGCATTGTTTACTTTGCACATTGGTCAGGCTTTGTTTACTTTAACACATATCACTAATGTAATTAAACTGTACTAATACTACCATCCAGGCTCAAGACAATACCAAGCCAGTTTTGATTTAACTTTGGGAAAATTACAAAAATAAATTGGGTTTCACATCCTGCTGTACCTATGTTTTTACACTAAAAATGCTGCAAAAACTGAAGGCCGCATTTCTTGCTGTGTTTTTGCTGCTTTTTTGCACTTATTTATTGCTTTCTATGAAAAAAACTAGTGAACAAATGCTGCAAAAAAGCTGAAAGAATGGACATTCTGCAGTTTTCCAATCAGTCAGGAAATAAAAATAAGCGTTTGCATGACATTTCTGAAATCTCATAGCTTATGCTGGTACTGTAGAAAGCACCATTAATTTGCATTAAATAACCACAGCAAAAACGCAATGCGTGAGCAGATTTTGGCTGAAGAAAAAAAAGCAGCAAAACAGCAACGTGTGATTATAGCCTTAGTCATGTAATGGGTCCTGATGGCTCTTACATGCTTTCATGATGTATGATCTAGGTCAGGACAATGCCGTTGAGTCCTGTAGAGATCTGAGTATCCATTCTGCAGAAAAGAGCAATTGTTGGTGGCTTATAAGGTCACAATAGTTAGGGTTTGTTTCCAGAAGTGGACTTGAAAAAAATTATCTTTAGCTCTCATATTGCTAAATGCCAGGAGATCTTGGCTTGACCCATTGGCATTAGATGATTGTAACATCCTTTTGAAGACAAATGTGTTTTTCATAATACCTTTGATATCCTTACACCAGAAAAGTTTTCATATTAAAGGAGGCGCCTAATATCTAGAAAGCACTTTATAAATATCTATCTTGAGAGGATTCTCAAAGGGGACATCACAGGAGGCTGGGGCTGCACTCACCTCTCAGCAGTGTCTATCATACCTCCTTCGACATTGGGTCGACATTGACTGTTAGGATTGCTACTTCCAATAGGTGGCACTAGAGTTCTAGTCCTCTTCCTCTCTGAAGAGACAATTTGCATATTTCCCAGAGGAGCATTGCGGCTTTAAGTCTCCTCACCTCGACATGCTTATCATGTCACTCTCCGCAAGCAGAAACGATACTTCTTGGATCCCGGTCAGATGCCTCTCAATCAGCCAAACCAGATCTCCACTTTTCACTGACGAGGGGCAGTACCCCGAAACACAGTGTCTGCAAATTGAGATTCTAGTTTGGCTATTATCCTTAGTCATGTGACAAGGCTCGTTAAAGAGTCGACATTGACTGTTAGGATTGCTACTTCCAATAGGTGGCACTAGAGTTCTAGTCCTCTTCCTCTCTGAAGAGACAATTTGCATATCATACCTCCTGAAACAGGACATCATCAGGGAGTGGTTCTGTGGTCACTTATCACAGTTACTCTCACCACTGTCCCCGATGACATCTTGTTTTAGTAGAGGTGATCGAGAAGTGACCACATTTTCAGTTGCCGCCATTACAATCATTGCTTCTGACACCACAGTCTCTTTCCCTGAAATAAATCATCATCAGGATTTGGTGATAGAAGCAGTGTGAGTGACAGCAGCGCTAACCCCATTGAATCCATTACTGCCTTCATATGAACCATCATCCGGATCGGCGATAGTATCACTCACACTACTTCTATCACCAACCCCTGATGATGATTTATTTCTAGAAGAGACTGCGGTGTTTGGAGCAGAGACTGTGATGATGGTGGTGCTGTCTGAACATGTGGTCACTCTCAATGACTTCTACTGAACCAGGATGTCATCAGGGATGGTAGTGACAGTAACTGTGGTTAGTGACAGCAGTGATGCCCCCTGATGACATGCTATTTCAAGTGTGGTGAAAGACACTGCAGAGAATTGAGTGCAGCTCCAGCCTCATCTGATGTTCGGTTTGAGACCCCTCTCAAACAAGATGTCACAGGTAGTAAAACAACCCTAGACATATAGTATAAGAAATAGCAGGAAATGGAGAAATGAAAGGAATTTAATAATAAGGTTAATTATAAAAGTGCTTAGGGCTTAAAGATAGGTGTCAGAACACCCCACTAACTATTGTAAAGGGAATTTTTTTGCTGTGAATGAGCCTGTCTTCTTAGAAAGTCCCCTTACAATAAGTTGTTTACAAAATGAAACCTTGACGGGATTTCCAGCAGTCAGCTGGGGTCTGGGGGAAATCATTCTGTAAGTGTTCCATTTCCCTGCAGTGCCACCACAGGAGAAACTAAGTATTACAAGGTGAGAATTCACGTCAGTCTTCTAGGACTGTATTGAGCCCCTTTCAAGCTCTTTAATGAAAACAAGCCTTGGCAGTATCAAAGTGGTCTCAACATTTATGGCTATGGGTAAGCATATATATTATATTACTAGATTGTGGCCCGATTCTAACGCATCGGGTATTCTAGAATATGCATGTCCCCGTAGTATATGGACAATGATGATTCCAGAATTCGCGTCAGACTGTGCCCGTCGCTGATTGGTCGAGGCAACCTTTATGACATCATCGTCGCCATGGCAACCAGACAGAAAGACAGACAGACAGATGGAAAAACCCTTAGACAATTATATATATAGATGGAGCGTCATGTGTGGCCATTATACAGTATGGAGCATCACGGAAATGTGTGAGTATTGAACTATGGCTGGTATCAACACCCAAACCAACATCGTCATGGCAATCTATAATACTGTTAGTTCGTGTCAGTAGATCTGAAATATGCTGGTGTGAAACTGACCTAAGGCTTTGTTCAAGCTGACGTTATGGGGGATCAATCAGTATTGTTATAGATTCCACTGATGATCTTTCCATGTACACTGCTTTGTTCTGTTTTATTGGGTAGAAAAAAGAAGTAGGCAAAGGTATTCTGAACTTCAGAGGCAACAGACACCTAGGCCCAAGTGTGGAGTGTGTCCTGAGCTGTATACATTAGTACAGGCAACATAAATATCATCTCAGATAAGCCATAGCAGCATGTTTAGTCACTTAGAAACTTTAATCATCTATATATATAATTGCCTAAGGGTTTTTCCGTCTGTCTGTCTTTCTGTCTGTCTGTCTGTCCTGGAAATCCCGCATCTCTGATTGGTCGAGGCCGCCAGGCCTCGATTGTGGCCCGATTCTAACGCATCGGGTATTCTAGAATATGCATGTCCCCGTAGTATATGGACAATGATGATTCCAGAATTCGCGGCACAATGTGCCCATTGCTGATTGGTCGAGGCAACCTTTATGACATCATCATCATCGCCATGGCAACCATTATGACATCCAAGTCGATACTGTGCCCGTTGCTGAATCAGAAACGTGGGATTTCTACGTCCTTTATGACATCATCGTCGCTGTGCCGACGACCTGGGGACCCAGGGTGACCCAATTTTGAGTCTTCACATTTAAGAAAATAATTGTCACACAGCATTAAAGTAGCATCAATTTCCACAGAGAAGAAATAGTATAATAGGACTCTGACATACCTTCTACTACATGCAACCCACTAGATGGAGACCCAACATTGAATGTCCACATATAAAAAAACAATAATAGTCACTCAACACTAAAGTGGCATCAATTTCCACAGAGTAGAAACAGTATAATTTGCCCCTTACACACCATTTCCTAAAGGCAACCCATCAGATGGAGACCCAACTTTGAGTCTCCACATTTCAAAAAATAATTGTCACACAGCACTAAAGTGGCATGAATTTCCACAGAGTAGAAAAAGTATAATGAGTCTCTGACATACCCTCTACTAAAGGTAACCCACCAGATGGAGACCCAACTTTGAGTCTCCACATTTCAAAAAATAATTGGCACTCACCACTAAAGTGGCATCAATTTCCACAGAGTAGAAACAGTATAATAGGCCTCTCACACACCTTCCACCTCATGCAACTCACCTGATGGAGACCCAATTTTGAGTATCCACATTTCAAAAAATAATTGTCCTACAGCACTAAAGTGACATCAATTTTCACAGAGTAGAAAAAGCATAATAGAGATCTGACACACCTTCCACCACAGGCAACTCATCTGATGGAGAAGGAATTTTGAATTTCCACATTTCAAAAAATAACTGTCACATACCACTAAAGTGGCATCAATTTACAGAGTAGAAATAGTATAAAAAACATTTGATGTACTCCTGCGACTGGGGTGCCCTGGGAGGTCGGGACCCCCAGGTCTCCCGATTCTAACGCATTGGGTATTCTAGAATATGCATGTCCCCGTAGTATATGGACAATGATGATTCCAGAATTCGCGGCAGACTGTGCCCGTCGCTGATTGGTCGAGGCAACCTTCATGACATCATCGTCGCCATGGCAACCATTATGACATCTACGTCGATACTGTGCCCGTCGCTGAATCAGAAACGTGGGATTTCTACATCCTTTATGACATCATCGTCGCTGTGCCCATTGCTGATTGGTCGAGGCCTGGTGGCCTCGACCAATCAGAGACGCGGGATGTCTACGTCCTTTATGACATCAACGTCGCTGTGCCCGTCGCTGATTGGTCGAGGCCTGGCGGCCTCGACCAATCAGAAACGCGGGATTTCCAGGACAGACAGACAGACAGAAAGACAGACAGACAGACAGACGGAAAAACCCTTAGATAATTATATATATAGATAGCTGTTCTTTCCTGCTGTGCTGTCACACACTAGATCTAATGTTTAATCAGTGTTTTATGGCTTTCTTTCCTTATCTCTTTGATTATACTGTGAGCTGTGATGTCCTCTCACAATCCAGATTCATCAGAAAATATCTGCTTCATTCCCTGCCTCTGCTTTTATACTGGCCATGATAGATCCTCCTGATTGGTTGTGCTATACCATTATTATTATTATTATTATTTGTTTATATAGCACCACTGATTTCATGGTGCTGTACATGAAAAGGGGTTACATACAAATTACAGATATCACTTACAGTAAGCTAACAATGACAGACTGATGCAGAGGGGAGGTGACCCTGCCCTTGGGGGCTTACATTCCACAGAATGGTGTGGAAGGAGATAGTAGGTTAGGGGTTGCAGAGAAGCCACAGAAAAGGATGTTGCAGTAGTGGAGGCGGGAGATGAAGAGGGCATGCACAAGCATTTTAGTAGATTGAGGGATGAGGAAAGGACGGATTCTGGAAATGTTTTTGAGCTGGAGGAGACAGGAGGTGGATAGAGTTTGGATGTGCGGTTTGAAGGACAGGGCAGCGTCAAGGGTTACTCCGAGGCAGCAGACTTCCAGTACGGGGGAAAAGCGTGATGTCGTTAACTGCGATAGATAGGTCAGGTAAGGAAGATCTATGGGATGGAGGAAAGATGATGAGTTTAGATTTGTCCACATTGAGCTTGAGGAAGCGAGAGGAGAAGAAGGAGGATATGGCTGATAGACACTCCGGGATTGTGGACAGCAGAGAGGTGATGTCTGGGCCAGAGAGGTAGATCTGAGTGTCATCAGCATAAAAGTCGTACTGAAGTCCTTGGGACTTTATGAGTTGCCCCAGGCCAAGTGTATAGATTGAGAAGAGTAGGGGTCGTAGAACAGAGCCTTGGGGGACTCCAACAGAGAGTGGGTGGGATGAGGAGGTAGTGTGGGAGTGGGAGAGGGAGATGCTGAATATACGGTTGGAAAGGTGCTTTCATTGCGATTAAACCTTGTGACGGTGTGGGGTGACACATATTGTGAAGTCAGGACGTCATAAAAATGAAGTAACAGAAAGTTCCGGCTAAAAGTGACGAGAAGACCGGTGTAGTCTCTAATGGGGCAAATGGAGAATTGTCTCGTAGGTCAAATTAGCAAAAAATCTGTATTGACTAAAATCAGCAATTTTTTAGAAGCTCTAAATTAATTTTGTTCTGTTTCCAATCAATTCTCTCATGCTTAGAAACAATTATAAAACAGCTGAAGGAATACCCCAGATTCAGGAATTCCATAACCAAAGAGATTTATTTAAAAAATGTCACTTCTGAAAAGACTTCTTAATAAGACGAATGGAGGATGAGTTAATCCGGATGTACAAATGGAAACATCCACCCTTTTTCTGCCTGCTGTCTGTTTTTGACAATTTCAAGTGGATATTTCTACAATTCGAATGTTATTAAAATGTCAAAATATCAGGTTAGAGATATTAGGCTGTAAGGCTTAGTTACACATTAACTATACATGTCACATGCCAAGAACTTGAGCTGAAAATTTGGTTTATAGTGGATTAGAAGAGGTGAAAATAAACAGATTCACACAAAGTGGTTAAAACAATACTATATGCTTAAGGGAAAAAGACATAAGCCTACGAAAATATAGACAACATATAAAAAAATATACACGATCCAAGCAAAGTGCACTTAGAAATCGGGGGGCATCAAAGTAGAAGTCCTAAGTGGGCCTCTCCAGCAAAAAAATTGATGGGGTCACAGAAGAGCATATCCCACAATGCTGCTGCCCTTACAAAGTAATTTTACCCCTATTGAAGCCTCATCATGTTTCCATACACACTAAGATATCCCTTTTGTGGCCAGCAAAAAGTATCATGCCAACAAATGTGCCCCTCAAACACAGTACAATGACCCCAACACAGTATGATGGTGTAGCGCCCGCTAGGACCATGGGGTTCTCAGTACAGGGCTGGTTTTGTTCTAAAAGCCGTGGTCATGGTGGCAGTGACCCTGTCCGTGGCCCTTGGTGTCCAGTAAAAGGGGGTTAATGAAAATGGGAATAAAGTCTAATATTGTAGTGTTCGTGATGCCACCTGTGGTTTTTGGCCAGGGGTGGTGGACGCTGCTTAAAGGTGTCCTCTGGGGCTGATGGTTTTGCAGATTAGATGGTATAGATCCCCACAGAGAGAGCTTGGTCCCCAGGGCTCCCCGTGTACTTGGTAAGAAGGATGGTTGACGGTGGGATGCAGGACTGAGGGTGTAGGAAATAATTGCAGGACACAGGGATAACAGTTTCCTTTACCTTTTACTGGTAGAATTCAAATACAGTCCAGGGTACAAGTAACAGGTGATGGTGGGGTCTGGGCCGCCTGGAAACAGCTTGGGATCCACTTAGCCAGGTGGGTTCGGAGGCCTTCCCTCTGCGCTGTATATCTGACAATTGCTGCCTGAAGCTCTGCACAAGTCCTCTCAGTCTCTGTACTCTCAACCTGTATGGCTGACAGCTTGAACCTTTTATGGGCACTGTCCTTTTTCTGACAGCCCCGGGCTCCTCACTTGCAGTGGTACCTGCAGTTGTTGGACGGGATAGGAGACTTGCAATCTCCTGCCCTCCCGGTTCAATTGCTGGGTCTGCAACTCCCACACCACCATGGACCCTGGTGTCTGGTCTCTTGGCGTTTTCCTCTGGGGTGAGCCCACTCGTTGCTCCAGACCCCAAGCTCCTCTCCTTTTGCCTCCTCTCACTGTCCCTCGCAGACTCTCTACTAACTCCTCCTCCAGCCGGAATATATATGGAAGCTACCCTGAAGCTGGGTTTAGCTCTCCCCCTTCTGGCCTAGAGTCAGAACAGTGTTGCATGTCAGTATTACCTGTTTAAGGGATCCCTCCTTGTTTCCAGGCATAACATCACCTCCCCTGTGAGGAAGGCAATACCATTGTGGCATCCGGACTCCTGGGGTGCCACAAAGGCCCCCATAGTGCCCAACATACAGTATGAAGTCCTCTAAATAATATAATGGCTCCAACACAGCCCTCCATACAGTATGATGACTCTCTACACAGTATAGTGACCCCCACACAAGCCTTCAGACTGTACAATGGCCTACAGACATTATAATGGCCCCCACTAACACTCCAAAAAGTATTATGCTTTCCTTCATTGCCCCCCACACAGCCATACACATAGTATAATGGCCACTGCATAACCCTCCACATGGTATAATGGACCCAGAAAAATAAATAGTGTATTTGGCCCTCACACTGCCCTCCAAACAGTTTAATTGACCCCCACACAGCCCTCTAAACAGTACATAAAATGGCCCCAAAATAATCCTCCAAATAGCATGATGGCCCCCCAAATCGACCTCCAAGAAGAATGATGGCCCACAAATAGCCTTCTAAATAATATGAATCCCCCAAAATAATATGATGTCCCTACAAGAACTTCAAGTAATATGATAGCCCCCCACAAAGCTCGGCAAATAGTATGATGGCCCCCAAAAAGTGTGATGACACCTTTATATCCCTCTAAATATTATGATGGCCCCACAAATAGCCCTACAAATAATGTGATGGCCCTAAAGTACTCATTGATTAAAAGAAAAGTGCTCAACTCTGCCTGTTCGCCCTCTGCTCTGGTGCACTACTGATCCAAAGATAAAAACAGGACAAAATCAAAATAAGAAATTAAGAGATATATACAAAATATATAAATAGTAAATCAGCAAGAGCCAAAATATTAGCCATGGATTGCACTCAGCTTTCAATATTTCTTCCGCAGGAGCTATAGATAGGGAGCATCCTACAGATTTTGAGAGAAGACTTCATCAGGGTCCAGCCTGGATTTCAGAGGGTCATTTCTATTTGGGATGAGGGGATACATTTGAGTGGAATTGAATGCTACTTGAGTTTTACAAAAATCACCAAAATGCTGAATTTGTGTAATTTGCTTCCTTGCAGATTGAGCACAATGACAGCTACTCGCCAATGAACTATAAAGGACCATCCAAATATTAAAAAATAAAAACAATCCTTATACTCACCTCACCGCTCACCTCTCTGGCCCCTCCACTCCTCAACATCATCCATCGGGTCCACACTGCATCTTCAAATGGTGCTGAAATTCACTGACCTCTCACGATGGGTTGCGAATTCTGGCTTTGATGAAGCCTGGGATGGTTTTGCGCACAAAAAGTCATGATGTCATGATGTCAAGGCATGTACCATGACCCTGAACACATACACAAAACCCTCCTGCCTACATCAATGAGGAAAGTCACAGTCCAGTGTAAGAGGCTCGGGTATTTCGGTGTAAGCGACATCAATCTGAAGATACGGAGACGACTGGACAGGTGACCGTGAGGAGCTGAAGGGCCAGAGATGTGAGAGGTGAGGTGAGTGTAAGAATTTTTTCCTTTTTTACATATTATGTTTACTATGTTTTGGTGTTTGGATAGACCCCAGAGCATAATAAGGGTCATTAAATTCACAAATAATAACTACTCCACAAATCAAATTTCCTGAGAAAATTAATGTGAACAGTAGTGATGAGCGAGTTAGCTCGCTACTCAAGTTTCTCCGAGCATACTCAGGTGGTCTCCGAGTATTTCGGCATGCTTGGAGATTTGGTTTATGTCAAAGCAGCTGCATAATTTGCGGCTGCTAGACAGCTTGAATACATGTGGGGGTTGCCTGTTTGTTAGGCAATCCCCACACGTATTCAAGCTGTCTAGCAGCCGCAAATCAAGCAAATGTGTCAACATAAACTAAATCTCTGAGCACACCGAAATACTCAGAGACCACCAGAGCATGCTCGGAGAAACTTGAGTAACGAGTATACTTGCTCATCACTAGTGAACAGGTGAATAGGAATTTTGCTTGATCCACTCATCTCTGGTTCTCTATGTCTAACTCAAACTTGTATACCTTTGACTAGGCTTGAGCGAGATGGATCGGACAAATTCAGAAGTCGCCGACTTTTGGCAAAGTCAGGTTTCATGAAACCCGACCCGATCCTAGTGTGGGATCGGCCATGCGGTCAGCGATCTTCACGCCAAAGTCGCGTTTCGTATGACGCATTTGGCGCCATTTTTTCAGCCAATGAAGGAGCGTGGGCAGAGTGATGACATAGGTCTTAGGGGCGTGGACACCTATCGCCATCTTGTCGCTTGTGCGCTGTAGCGATTTGCAATGTGTAACACCAGCTTTTCTGTTCAGGGACGGAGGGGAGAGAGAGATAGAGAGCGAGAGAGAGAGAGGAAAAAAAAAAGTAAGTTAGATTTCCCATTGACTTTGCATTGGGTTTCGTGTTTCGGTCGATCCCCGACTTTTCGCCATAATCGGCCGATTTCACTCGACTCGACTTTTGAGATAGTCGGGTTTTGCGAAACCCGACTCGACCCTAAAAAAGTAAAAGTCGCTCAACCCTACCTTTGACAATGCCATGAGAGATGTTGTGTTTTTTGCCTTTTTTTTTTACTACTGGGCTAGCTTATCGCTTTGAAAACATCAGGCGTTAAACACTTTGGGTCTGATTCATTATCACATTTGGGTCTTTGTTTTGTCGAATTTTTAATGTCTTCATCTATTTTTTGTTTCCGTCATAGGCACCTTTCCATTTGCTCTTTTATTTTTAATCTACCTTATATGTGTTTGTTTATTTTTTTACGTACATCACTGTGGATGGAATTTAATGTTTTAGAAATGTTTCCGCCTTTTTTATCATTTGACATTATTCTAAAAGTCATAAAATTTGTCTGCCCTGGAGTTATTCAATGAACGTCATATATTTTCGAACAATTTTTGCATCATTTTGGGGAACAAGGGAGTTTTTAAACTAAATAGTAGCCATAAGAAAACAAAAATAAAGACCTTTTTTGAATTTGCACACGTGCGCTATTTTTTAAACAATTTGGTACAAAGAAAAGGCAGCTACAACCACGAAAGAAATAAAAAGAGGGAGATAAAACAACATTTATGACACATTAACCCCTTCACCCTCAGACGATTTTTATTTTAGTTTTTTTCCTCGTCTTCTTCCCAGAGCCATAGCTTTTTTTTTATTTTTACGTCAATACGGCCATGTGAGGGCTTGTTTTTTGCAGGATGCGTTGTACGTTTGAATGACACCATCGATTTTACGATATAATGTACTGGAAAGCAGAAAAAAAAAATTCAGAGCAAAAAATGTGTAATTCCACAATAGTTTTTTGAGTTTTTTATTTACCATGTTCACTACGTGGTAAAACTGACCTGATAGTATGATTTCCCAAGTCAGTACGAGTACGCAGATACCAAACATGTATAGTTTGTTTTTTATTTAACTGGTTAAAAAAAAATTTGTATGAAAAACGCTTTTGCGTTTTCAGCCATTTTTCAAGATCCGTAACATTCTCACTTTTAGTGATCTGTGGCTTATTTTTTGTGAACCGAGCTGACGTTTCTATTGATAAAATTTTTGGGTAGATACAATGTTTTGAATGCCTGTTATTGCATTTAATAGCAGTGTTGCGGTTGCCAAAAAAAGGTAATTCTGCCATTTTTCTTTTTTCTCGTTAAGTCATTTACCGCTATGAATAATTTTTTTTTTATATTTTGATAGATTGGACATTTCTGAATGCAGAGATACCAAATATGTGCGTTTTTTATTTTTCTTTTATTGTCTTTTTTTTAATGGGACAAAAGGGGGGGGGATGATTTGATATTTTGCATGAGTTTGCTCTAAAAAATAAAAATGTAAACTTTTTTTTCACTTCTCACTTTATTTAATAGTTCCCCTATGAGACTTGAAGCAGTGATCGTCCTATCGTCTGTGCATTATATAGTAGCAGGGCTTCAGTATTGCTATGTGTAGGAAAAATCACTATCTCCTTTGAACACCGGTCACATAAAGCTTCAATCGCATAAAGAAATGAAAAAACCCTCTAATATCATCAAACCCATAAATATTCTTTATAAGAACCAATTTGGGAGACTTTCTTTTTTTTCTCCAATAAATGGTATTAAAAAAAATATATATATATATCCAAAGACGGAAAATAAGATGAGTTCTTCAAAGTAAAATAAATAAATTAATAAAATGAACCATAGAAAATGGAGACCTTGATGCGACTTGGTTCAACCAGAGGAGGAAGACACTTAGGTCCACGATTTTAATTCTATTAATTCATTAAAGTCATGGAATATCTTGCACAGAGAGATTCCTATTTCATGTTCTCCACTTGAATTTTGCATGGCGCCTCGAGCGACGATTCTCCCTGTATTGCACATCAGACAAGAATACCATGCCTCACTATCTCATATTAAACCCAACAGAAGATTTGTCTAGCTCCTGCATCCGCAGTCATGGTAACATTACCAATCCACCGCTTGAAATACACATTGGAGGATTTAATTCATTGATTAAGCAGCGTACTATTAATAACTATTCGGCCGAAAGCCAGTGCTATACTATATGGCAGCCAAAGATGTGATTTCTCTCTGTAATTCTTAGACTATGAATCTATATTCTAGGTGACCATTCCCGTTCTTCATACTGACCTGCAAGATGGCAATGAACAATATTATTCAGATCTTTCATACAGATGTAGCCGAGCGGAGATCGTTAAGTCCTTAATGCGACAACTTTTTTTAATGCTCTATACAACATCCATGACACATACTGCCACGTAAACATATGCTAATAAATACCGATAGAAAAGTTGGAAATAAACTCTTTTACTGATTGAAAAGGTGAAAATTCTTGACATTTCCACAATGTTTCAAAATCCACAGAATTCCTAAATTGTTGGTGTATTTTTTACTGAATAGTTTTTTTTTTTAGTCTGTATATAACATCTTACACTGCTTGGGAAGAAAAGTAAGGTTGATTTTTTTAGGCAGAGGAAGTCTTTTCATAGGTAGCAGTGCAGTTTGTGGTTTCTTCCTACCATAGACAAGTTTGAGACCCAATAGAGGCTGGTGAATGACCCATTCCTACACATAGGTTAATGGCATCTACATATAAGTCTGTATATAAAAGCTAGCTATGCTTGGGAAAAATAATAATGTTGAGGTTTTTAGGCAGAGAAAGTCTTCTCATAGGTAGCAGTGCAGTTTGTGGTTTCTTCCTACCATAGACAAGTTTGAGACCCAATAGAGGCTTGGTGAATGACCCATTCCTACATATAGGTTAATGGCATATACATATAAGTCTGTATATAAAAGCTAGCTATGCTTGGGAAGAATAATAATGTTGGGTTTTTTAGGCAGAGAAAGTCTTCTCATAGATAGCAGTGCAGTTTGTGTTTTCTTCCTACCATAGACAAGTTTGAGACCCAACAGAGACCTGGTGAATGACCCTTGTCTACATACAGTTTAATGGCATATACATATAAGACAGTATATTTCAGGTAGCTTTGCTTGGGAAGAATAATAATGTTTAGGTTTTTAGGCAGAGAAAGTCTTTTCATAGACAGCAGTGCAGTTTGTGGTCTCTTCCTCCCACAGATGAGTTTGAGGTCCAACAGAGACATGGTGAATGAAGGTGCAGAATAAACAAATATATATATTCATCCTCGAACAGTCAGTTGTGGGAGACACATCCTCCATCACCATGTGTTAGATGTATGAGTGTGCTGTGTAGTTTCTTCCACTGTCCAGTTTAAGAAAACCTGCACAAGATGCAAATTCAGAAGAGCAGCAGTACTTCTCCTGCTTTACTGACAACCTCTATGCTCTGTGACTAATAACGTTGAGGTTTTTAGGCAGAGAAAGTCTTCTCATAGATAGCAGCGCAGTTTGTGTTTTCTTCCTACCATAGACAAGTTTGAGACCCAACAGAGACCTGGTGAATGACCCTTGTCTACATACAGTTTAATGGCATATACATATAAGACTGTATATTTCAGGTAGCTTTGCTTGGGAAGAATAATAATGTTTAGGTTTTTAGGCAGAGAAAGTCTTTTCATAGACAGCAGTACAGTTTGTGGTCTCTTCCTCCCACAGATGAGTTTGAGATCCAACAGAGACATGGTGAATGAAGGCGCAGAATAAACAAATATATATATATATATATATATATATATATATATATTCATCCTCGAACAGTCAGTTGTGGAAGGCACATCCTCCATCACCATGTGTTAGATGTATGAGTGTGCTGTGTAGTTTCTTCCACTGTCCAGTTTAAGGAAACCTGCACAAGATACAAATTCAGAAGAACTGTAGTACTTCTCCTGCTTTACTGACAACCTCTATGCTCTGTGACTAAAGCAAAGGAGCTGTCAGTCAAGCAGGAGGAAGCATCACTGGGCGAGGAAAAGAGCTGGAGTGCCACTGGCTTCAGATCGACCATAGCTCTTCAGCCTAGCTCCGTAACTCCCTTAAATCTAATTAAATGTATTATATCAGTGGAAAATCATCCAAAAATGTTATTCTGATGACCAAATGAGACACGATAAACCCCCAAAGAGTTAAAAAAAACAAACTCAACTCTGCTACTTCTGTAGCTGTGGTCCCAGATATCTTTCCATGCAGTGAACAGTAGATTGCAGCTCTGCCTCCTTTGACCCCATCAACATCAGAAAGAGTTTCAAATCTCAGTCATCTTTGACAGCCTTTGAGTATAGAGAAGAGACAGTCTTCCTGACACAAAGGCTTCTGGCCCCGGGTGAAAAATTCCTTTTGAAAAGAAGAAGGAGAAGAGAAGTGTTGAACATTCGGCAGACCATTCATTCACATTCATGTGGCAAGTTTGCTTCATCAATTGCAGCTTCTTCTCTTTTTTGCTTTCTGAGGACGTAGACATATTTTTGTGAATCTTGCAGAACATACCTCGGATAAGTTACCAGTCAGGTTGCGGTTTGCATTTCACAGACCTACGAGCATAAAGCATCTGGTTTACACAATGCAGTCAATTACAGTTTCTCGTGGGAACTCTCTCATCTTTACAGATATTTGACATGCAATAGGCTAAGCAGACGTCTCCGCATGTGATAATGGCAGGCGCTAATTCTCCACGAAAGAGAAGGAAGGTTTCTTCTTCTACATGTTCAGATACATTATAGCCAAGCTCCAACAAGCCACCCCACTGTAATGGCCAGGTGCAGGGTCCACAAGGATTCTTTAGTAAGGTTGGAGCCATTGTAAAACTTGTAGACCAGCGATGATTGCATCTACTGAAAATTTAATTCGGCACTTGGCTCAAATTTGGCCCAAAAATTAAATTTGCTTCGATTTGGTTTGATTGATTGGTTTGGGGGATCATGATAAACAAAGGAATTACAAAATTAAAAAAAGGAAAATACTCAACTCTTCACTCACCTATCTCACCTTCGCAGCTCTCCACCTGGTCTTCCACTGGCTCCATTCTCTTCTGGTCCTCCTTCACTCTACACCAGTGGGTGTCAGTCAACACACATCATGAAGACGCAAGGATGAGTATCAATTTAGGTGCCAGTAACATATTTTTTGCTGTAGCCACATCCAGTCATAGTGATGTCAAAACATAAGTCACCCTCGGACCACTCAGCACCGAAGAAATTGATGCAGAGTTATTGAAGCCTAGAGATGAGCAAATTGAATTTTCCTCGAATTTTACAAAAAAAATCATGTATTTTTTGGAATTGGATAACCACTAATTCAGAAAATTGACGGCCAGCTGCAGACGCAATTTTGCAGCGCCAGAGCAGGCCGGGCAAATGGTTAAAAAATTAATAGTAATACTCACCTCACCACTAATTGGTCTTGCCACCCCTTCAGGCTGCCGTCTGATCGCCTATCTCTTCTTTACCCCTTACTCATACACTCTTTGGCTTCTTCACTTCAGGCCATGTCACAGCCTCACATTATAATATGCATTGCCAACAGTACAGGTGAGCAGTGAGGTGAGTATTCATTTTTTTTTACATCTTTTGTTTATTATGCACTGTGCTTGGAAGTAACCATAGAACATTTTAAGGAACATACAATTCATATCGCATAACGTTGCTGCAAATCAAATACCTCTTTAAAATCTGCATGATTTTACTTTAGTCTGCATAGTGGCTGTTCTCAGGTTCTGCACATCAGCACATAGTAAAGTGAATGAAAAATGAGCTGCTGTACCCAAGAATGGCCACTATATAGTATATTGAGCTGTGGTGTTCTGGCAATGTATACTGTGTGCAATCAGTGGCCTTGGGACCTGGTAACAGCTGCGGGTGGCAGGTGTAGGTCTCTCACTGATCTGATATTAATGGCACATCGTAAGAATAAATAAGTCTTAGGTAACTCCTTTCCAAAAATCTGCCATACATGTTTCACGTAAGTTAGGAGTGGGTGTATGGAGTGAGCTCAGAGGCCGAGCCCGCACTATAATAGGCAGGTGATTACCGTTGTGAAGGACATCGTATCAGACTCACCACCAGAGACTGTACGCGTGTCCAAAGACATGCTGTGGAAACCTGAGGAGTTTCTGCAGTAGAATGTGAACACGGCTGAAAGTGTGCTGTAGGAGGAACAGGACCTGCAACACATGACCACTGGGGGAGGGACTGGAGGGTGGAGCTAGGTCCCGAACTCCTAGCAGGGATAGTGGAATCCTAGCAGAGTTGGGAGAGTAGTCAGTAAAGCCAAGGTCAGACCAGCGCAGTAACAAGCGGGTAACACAAATAGAGTGGTAAGAAGCAAGCCGGGAGTCAGAAGCCAGAGAGAGCAACGCAGTACCAAGGGAACAGGTGAACGAGAAGTCAGGGACGTAGCCGGGGTAGAACCAAGAGTAACACAGAAAGTACAGAATCAGCAGACGAATATCAAACTGGAAACAGACCGTGTGAAACACAGAGCAATTGTACTGAAGCAGGCAATATACACAGGTATATACACAGGGTCAGCTACTCTGCCAGAAATGGACGTATCACTGACAACAAGCATAGCACCAGTGCGGTTACTTATAGCCCTCCCCAAACCAAAGAGAGGCCACTGGTATGTCTCCCTTCCTTGTTAACTATGGGTTTAATCCGCATTGTGGGGAGTTCTCACACTTGGTCTCTGGTTGTCCTGGGGCTGAAGGAACTGTGCAGCATTTGAAAGGTCTGTGGGTTGAGGTCCATTGAAACATCTCTAAGGCTCAGGGGAGGTATGCGTTTTTTGCAGACAAGAAAAGGGTCTCAGGTCCTACGTTTCAGGTTGGGGAGAAGGTCTGGTTATCCACATGTAACATAAGGCTCAAGGTTCCCTCTGCCGAGTTGGCTCTGAAGTTAATTGGTCCATACGAAATTGTGGAGATTATTAATCAGGTAGCCTGTAGGTTTTGTCTCCCAGCTTCACTCAAAATTTCCAACATGTTCCACAAGTCTCTTTTAAACCCCTTAGGACCTGTTGAGGAGGATTCTTTGTCTGCTGTTCCCCCAATGTTGGTAGAGGGTCATATATAGTATGAGGTGGCACGAATTGTGGATTCCCGATGGGTGTATACCTTGCAGTATCTGGTACACTGGAGGGGGTATAGTCCGGAGGATCGGTCGTGGGTCCCCGCTTATTCAGTTCACACTGATCGTCTGGTCCAGGCGTTTCATGCCAGGTATCCTGAGAAGCCTGGGGGTCCGATGACCTCCCGTTGAAAGGGGGTTACTGTCATGATCTCCCTGGAGTTTCTGTTACGGTCTTTTTAGGGTTAATCACATGTGGACTGACTAACACGACTGTTGAAAGCAAACTCAGCCAAAGGCAAAGCATTGCACCAATCATCCTGCCTGGTAGAGGCCAAACACTGCAGAATTTACTCCAGGGACTGATTACATTCGGTTTGCCCATTAGACTCAGGGTGATTAGTTGAGGAAAAAGACAAAGCAATCCCCATTTTTTTACAAAATGCCCTCCAAAACTTGGACACAAACTGCACCCCTCTGTCAGATACCACTTTCATCGGCACACCATGCAGAAGCACCACATGTTTCACAGTCTGGACAAGGTTTCCGCTGAGGGCAAAGTGGATAAAGGTAT
The DNA here is from genome assembly GCF_032444005.1 of Ranitomeya imitator. Taxonomy (NCBI): domain Eukaryota; kingdom Metazoa; phylum Chordata; class Amphibia; order Anura; family Dendrobatidae; genus Ranitomeya; species Ranitomeya imitator. The sequence continues at coordinate 678,062,340 of NC_091286.1, forward strand.
GAAATGAGCATATTTAGAAAATCTGTTCACCACGACCCACACAACGGTATTACCCCTGGAAGAAGGGAGTTTGGTGATAAAATCCATGGACAGATGAGTCCATGGTCTATCAAGAATTAGCAAAGGCACCAATTCCCCGACCGGCCGGCAATGAGAGCTCTTAGAACGGGCACAAACCTCACATGCAGACACAAATTTCCTGACATTAGCAAACCAGTGAGGGCCACCAAAAAACCCTTGCCACATCCTCCTGAGTGCCCAAAATTCCCAGATAGGCACTCAACACAGATTCATGGAACTCCTGAAGGAGCCTAAGATGAAATTGTTCTGGGACAAACAATTTCCCAACCGGCTTAGAACTAGGAGGAAGAGTCTGGGCCTCACAAATATCTCGCTCCAATTCTGACGAAATCTTGGCCACAACCACCCCAGGTTGAAGAATGGAGGATGGAGGCTCGAGAGGAGACACTGGATCAAAGCCCCGGGATAAAGAATCCGCCTTAACACTTTTAGACCCCGGGGCGAATTGTAATGGAAAATTGAAATCTGGAAAAAAAAAGTGACCACCGAGCCTGCTAGGGAGTCAATCTTTTGGCAGACTCAATGTAGGCTACATTTTTATGATCCGTGACCACAGTAATAGGATGAGCCGCCCCCTCCAAAAATGCCTCCACTCCTCAAAAGCCAACTTGACCACAAGAAGTTCTCTATTGCCCACATCATAATTTCTCTCTGCTGAAGAGAACATCTTGGAAAAGAAAGCACTTGGTTTGAGATTGGTCAAAGTGGCGGGTCCCTGGGACAAAATCGCTCCCGCACCCACCTCAGAAGTGTCAACCTCCACACTAAAAGGTTCAGATGGATTTGGTTTAACAAACACCGGGGCTGTCATAAAACACTCTTTCAACTTCAGAAAAGATTGTACAGCGGACGTTGACCAATTTTTTTCATCTGCCCCCTTCACCATGAGATCAGTAAGTAGCTTAACCACCTGAGAAAAACCCCTGATGAACTTCCAGTAGTAGTTTGCGAACCCCAAGAAGTATTGCAAACCCCTAACAGCCTGCACCTTCTTGGGATCCATACAAAACCCCTCATTAGAAACAACTAAATCCAAAAATGACAGTTCTTGTACAAAAAATGGACATTTTTCCAATTTTGCAAAGAGTCGGTTCTCCCTGAGTCTCTGAAGAACAGTAAGTAAATGTTGCAAATTGGTCTGACTATCAGAGGAGTAAACTAAGATGTCATCAATAGGGTTGAGCGACTTTTACTTTTATAGGATCGGGTCGGGTTTCACGAAACCCGACTTTTTCAAAAGTCGGGTCGAGTGAAATCGGCCGATGCTATAAAAAAGTCGGGGTCGGGGTCGGCCGAAACACGAAACCCAATGCAGTGCATTGGGTTTCCAATGGTTCCCAGGGTCTGAAGGAAGAGGAAAACTCTCCTTCAGGCCCTGGGATCCATATTTAAGTGTAAAATAAAGAATTAAAATAAAAATATTGCTATACTTACCCTCTGACGCGCCCTGGTACTAACCGGCAGCCTTCCTTCCTTAGAATCAGCACGTGAAGGACCTTAGATGACGTCGCGGCTTGTGATTGGTCACGCGACCGCCCATGTGACCGCTCACGCGACCAATCACAAGCCGCGACATCACCGAAGGTCTTTCAAGCGCTGATTCTTAGGAAGGAAGGCTGCCGGAAAGAAGCAGGGCGTGTCTGAGGGTGAGTATATTTCTATTAGGTATATACTCACCCTCGGACGCGGCCTGCTTCTTTTCGGCGGCCTTCCTTCCTAAGAATCAGTGCTTGAAAGACCTTCGGTGACGTCGCGGCTTGTGATTGGTCGCGTGAGCGGTCACATGGGCGGTCGCGCGACCAATCACAAGCCACGACGTCATCTAAGGTCCTTCACGCGCTGATTCTAAGGAAGGAAGGCTGCCGGTTAGTACCAGGGCGCGTCAGAGGGTAAGTATAGCAATATTTTTTATTTTAATTCTTTATTTTACACTTAAATATGGATTCCGATACCGATTTCCGATATTGCAAACATATCGGAACTCGGTATCGGAATTCCGATACCAGATTCAGAAGATCGCCGACCTCATGGCCGACCCCACACAGGGGTCGGGTCGGGTTTCATGAAACCCGACTTTGCCAAAAGTCGGCGACTTCTGAAAATGGCCGACCTGTTTCGCTCAACCTTAGTCATCAAGGTAAATAACCACAAAGTGACCGATAAGGTCCGCAAACACCACATTAATATAATTTTGGAAAAAGGGCGGGGCATTTGTCAGGCCGAACGGCATAGCCAGATTCTCAAAAAGACCTTCTGATGTCTTCCACTCGTCCCTCTCTCGAACCCTTATCAAGTTATAGGCTCCCCGTAAATCCAATTTAGAAAACCACTTCGCCCCGATAATTGGCTGCACAGATCAGGGATGAGAGGAAGTGGGTACGTGTTTCTTACAGTGATTTTGTTAAGTTCCTGAAAGTCGAGGCAAGGAAGTAAACCACCATCTTTTTTTTTTCACAAATATCAAACTGGAAACAGACCGAGTCATACACAGAGCAATCGTAAAGAAGCAGGCAATATACACAGGTATACAAGGGTCAGCTACTCAGCCAGGAATGGACATACGTATCACTGACAACTAGCATAGCAACAGTGCAGCTACTTATAGCCCTCCCCAAACCAAAGAGAGGCCACAGAGGATTAACCCTAGAAGGACTGTAACAGAAACTCCAGGCAGATCATGATAACTGTATTATTAAGGTATCATCTGCCCTTTACAGCTCCGCCCGCTGCTATGAACCCTGTCAATCTAATTAATGTGCGTGAATTGGAGGTATGATGTTCCATGTGGCCATCTGGTATCGTGATTATGGGGCACCATGACATTTTAATACATGTCTATACTGTATTGCTGTATATAACACACTCAATCAGAGAATTGCAAGTTCAAGCCCTCCAAGGGGACTAAAAAATACAGCAAAAAGTAAAAAATGAAATATTTATGCATATATTATAAAAGTCTGAATTATCAAAATATTAAATTAATCAACCCAATTGGTAACCGCCGTAAAGAGAAAGAAAATTGAAAAGATTTTGGTCCTCGCAACTCTGACAAAAAAATTAATAAAAAGCACAAAATCTGGATGTCAATGGAATGAGAAAATGACACAGACCATTAAGTGTTGGCTTTGTGCTTTCTCCTACGTTTTTGTGTCACTTAATTGCTCTTCTGGATATTTTCATGAGTTGAAGAGTCTTACGATTTTAGTGCACAACAGGCGGTTGGCAATCAGATTACAGGCTGCATCATCTTCTTTGGTTCCCTGTGGGCTGATGGCTGTAAATAACCTCTAAGATGGTGTCAGACCCTATAAACGTCCATCATGAGTCACTGAGACATATCCTACTGTCTAACACAGGCAGACAGAAGAGTCGTTCTCGCAGTCAGGCCACACTTTCTGTAGCTTTAGTTATTAGTGGATATTTATAATTTGACATATTAGTTAGATTTGAACGTTTTTGCTATTTTTAGGCATTCTGTTATGTAGGATCAGATAAATAATTTTGCATATTAAAAAAAAAAATTGAAAAATGACCCTTAAAAAAACAAGGTCTCCAATTTGTTGAGCATCCATGCTATGGTGGTCCCTCTTTTTTTATTTGTTCTTTGGTAATATTTGTTTGTAATTCATTCTGTGCTGGTCAGTCTTTACTTTTTTTTTAGATCAGCTAGTGGAGGTGGTGACTTCCTCCATAGTTGGCTGAGATCTTTCCACCAGTCTAAGGGCAGGTGCAGATGGGCATAGGTTCTGACATCCGAGAGAATCGGGTCAGTTATGCAAATGACACTCTGAGTGTGGGATCATAGTGTGATCTGATTCTCTCAAATGAGGAGAGTATGGAGAAAATAATTCTCTGTCTTCTCCATTCTGTCAGTCTGTGGATATCAGATGATATCCAAGTTCAATCCGCTGGTTTCCATTGACTCATTGACTTGCATGGCTGAATGCGATCAGAATATTGGATCAAACTCAGGCATGCAGAGATTTCTCCTCAGACAGGCTCTGTTTGTGGGAAAAATCGGACATGTGCATGGTGTCAACTAACATTGGTCCGAGTGCAATCTGATGTTTTGTAGGATTGAACTTGGACGGTTGTCTGCACCAGTTCTAAGGGTATGTGCACACAATGCCTTTTTCTTGCAGGTTCACCTAAAAGCCACTTGAGGATCAGCTCAGACAATGCTCAAAAGAATGAACATAAACATGTTTATACAAAAATGACTATCTGTTCTTTATGTACAAGCTTTTGAGTGTTTTTTAATGGTTTTACATCTCAAAAGATGGCAAGCTGCTAAGAGAAATGAGATGACCATTTTTAAGGTGTCTTCCTCTCGGAAAAGTCAATGAAAAAGCACAGAAGATACCTTAGTGTTTTTTGGAGCATTTTCCTAGGGTGTTTGCTTCTGAAACCACTAGTTTTTTCTTTATTGTTGAACAGAAAAAAAGACAAATGAAAAATTCCAGTAAAAAAGACGCACCAAAAACAATGGAAAACATTAGGAAAAAAGTAAGGCTGTAAAAACAGCAAGTGATCAATAAACAGAAAAGAAAAACAGGAAAAAAGACATTTCAGCTCAAAAATGCTGATGTGACTTGATTTGTCTTCCTCTTGTAAAATTTTGCAGGTTTGCCCACTTTAAAAGACTTTGTACACATATACCCTCTTTTTGGGTCTTTCACACCAAGATTTTTTTGCAGTTTTTAGAGCAGAAATACTACAAGGGTATGTGCATAAATATTTTTGCTGAGTTTTGGAGCAAAAACTGCACGTTTTTGAGACGTTTTGAGTTTTTGAGGAGGATTTGAAGAGTTTTCGTTGGCATCGTTGTCCCCACCTCCTGTCGAAATTGAGTATGGAGAGGAAGTGAGAGATCATCGGCAGCCTGGACCTTCTGTTTATGTTCAATTTGTTGACAGTGATGAGTATAGGCTTTATTATTTTATAGGCCTAAACGTTTTGATAAAGAAAGGGTTGTCCTGGTAGCGGACAACCCCTATAATTCATTAAGAAGTACACACCACTTAATAAATTTGGCGCCTCTTTAGGTGCAGTGTGCCTCTGGCAAAAATATGTTTTAGACAGGAACTTTTCATGAGTTTGAAAGGCAGGCTTAGCCACACTTCATCCCGCCCATGATCTGCTCCCCAAGAATGACATGAGAACGAGAAAAGTTGCTACAATTTTATGACATTTGACAGTGTTTTTCTCCAGAAAATTGTTGTTAACACCTTCATGAAATGGAGCCTCAGTCAGAAGTTTCAGATGATTCTAATTAATGCTGGATTCTTCCTGACCTTTAAATGTGTCGGATTTTGGCCCAGTAGAAGCATCTTTAATGAATATTAGGATTAGGGCCCCATCAGAGAAAGGTTATGTGTTAAGGATAGGGGAACAAAAATAAGAAAAAAGTCTGCTCACCAGTCTCAGAAGAAATCCAATGTTCGTCCACGCACGGAGCCGCCCTAATCAAAGATGTTGTCCATAGCAAATAGAGAAAAGGGAAAAAATTTCCAGCATGGATTTTCATGGTATTAAAACATCAATTTTATTGGAGACGTAATTTAAAATCAATGTTATGCTTCATGCATCATGGGAAAAGAGTCCCTGGTGGTCCAAACTGACGTGTTTCGACCATTCAGGTCTTATTCATGGATAAATAAGATCTGAATGGTCGAAACGTGTCTGTTTCAACCACCAGGGACCCCATTCCCATGATGCATGAAGCACAACATTGATTTTAAAATACGTCTCCAATAAAATTGATGTTTTAACACCATGAAAGTCCACGCTGGAAATTTTTCTCTTGTCACTATTTGCTATGGACAACGTCTTTGGCTCCGTGCATGGACGAACATTGGATTTCTTCCGAGACTGGTGAGCAGACCTATTTCTTATTTTTCCCCCTATCCTTAACACATAACCTTTCTCTGATGGGACCCTAATCCTAATATTCATTAAACATGCATTAGCCTTGTGGAGCTATGTAATGTCATCAGCCAGGGAAAGCTCACATGACCCTGGTAATGGCCTGTCAGGATTTTTCACAATGTCTTACCTCTATCACCTCAAATGGTTTATCAGGAAGGACTATCACAGCCTGTTTAAAAGCTGAGGCAGGGAATGCAGAAATGCATGAATAGTTTAGTAAAAAATGGACAAACATTAGTCTTATGAATAACCACTCTGATTAATAAATTTCAAGAGCACCATGGTTTTCACCCTTATATCGTTATAGAGGGATCTGATCCTCATTGTTGGGTCTCCAAGGTTGAGTTCACAGAGTAACTGCTAGACAGTGAACTGAGATGGCAGGAAAAACCCGTTGAAGAGAGAGATGAAGGCATGGACAAATTCATAATCAGGAAGTCAGCAAATTACCACGAGTTGAGAGTGGAAGCAACAGAGATCTTTTAGTTTGTCCTTCATACTTTTTCTTTGTTTTGAACCTATTCTTGGCTGTGGCTTCAAAAATAGTAAAAAAAAATATAGCAAAGAGTAAATATGGAATTTTAGATATAAGTGTTAAATGTTTTAGACCTTGTGGGGAGGGAAAAATTGTAAATGAGTTATAAAACACTATTCATTTGGAACACATTGTAAATATTTTTGTATTTTCTGATGTTATTTGGATTATCCCCCCCAAAAAAAGGATCCTAGACGATTCCGAGAAGTCACATGATTATAAACAAAGTATTAATCTAATCACACTCTCCCGCCTCCATGCCGTTAAGTAAGAGCCACTCGATTTCACGAGTGTGAAAACAAAGCACCATTTAATGAAATTAAAGTTACACAGGAACCAAATCCTTCATTTATTACAAAGTCTCCTCTGATCTGGAGGATGCTGTATGCTTAATTACTCTTAAAATGAGGATTAAACCTGCATTTCACAGTAGTTTGTGGTTACACAAATTCCTGCTCAATGATCTTGGCTCTCTAGGACTGTCGTTTGAGATATGCCAGATCCTTCAATGTAAATTTAACGCCTGTGATGTGGCTGCTAAGTCACCTTAATGCTCAAAAAGACCATAATACCAAACAGGACCCTGCCAGAAGCCTTGAAGACATTGAGGACTATTATAATTGATGAGCTAATGATTTATGTCTTCATGAACTGAAAGAAATAGAGTCTTTTGAAATATTATACCATTTATGCCTCTTTGTATCACTTTTGATTTCCATTTCATTTTTTTAAACTCATTTATTATTTTTTCTAATTTGCAGCTTTTGTTCAATAAATCACCATGGAAATCAAAGTGTAAAACAAAGTCGCTTTGTGTATCTCTTATTTTAGATTTTAATGTGTAAATTGAATTTCTTATTTTTAGCTAAATCAAATTTTTTAATACTATGTTATATGAATATATATTTGAATTTTTTTGTTATATATTTAACTGTTTATATTTGTTTCAAATTCAAATTTTTTTTAATTTCATGCTCGTTTTTCAAATATATTTTTTGGCGTTTATTGTATTTTTTTAGTGATGACTTAAAATGTATGACTAAGAAATGCACAAAAAAAGAAAGTGCAAATAGTTTACATTTTTAGGGAATTCTTAATTCTGGAAAATAAAAGATAGTTCATGTTACTAAATAATTAATTTATATGCGTTCATGAACTGAAAATGATAGGACTTTTTCTTTACAGTAGCATGGTGGCTCAGTGGTTAGGACTCTACTGTGGCCCAGTTGTTAGCACTGTTCGGTGGCTCAGTGGTTAGCACTGTACGGTTGCTCAGTGGCTAGCACTGTACGGTGGCTCAGTGGCTAGCACTGTATGGTGGCTCAGTGGTTAGCACTGTATGGTGGCTCAGTGGTTAGCACTGTTTCATTGCAGCACTGGGGTCCTAAGTGCATATCCCACCAAGGACAACATCTGCAAGAAGTTTGTATGTTCTACCCGTGTTCTCATGGGTTTCATTTGGATTCTCCGGTTTCCTTCCACACTCCAAAGACATACTGATAGGGAATTTAGCTTGTGAGCCCCAATAGAGACAGTTATGAGCATATCTGTAAAACGCTGTGGAATATGGTGGCGCTATATAAGTAAGAATTAGTAAAATAAGTATTTCTAAATGTCTAAGTTTATTTTAAAAAGTTCAATTTTTTTTTTCAAATTTGAGTTTATTATTAGACTTGGTATTATTTTAATAAATTGCATAAGTCAAATTTTTTAGCTTTACCTCTGGTTTTACATTTCCTACTAATTATTTAAAATATATCTAACAGGATGAGTTCAAAATAACAACAAAATAAGAAAAAAAAAAGCTTAAAAAAATATATTTATACATTTTTGGGGACTTCTCATCTCTGGGGATTGTTTCACTGCTGAAGGATACAGCATGGGGCTGAATATACTTAGAAGTTACTTTGTAGAACAGAACTGTTTTGCTCTAAATATCCTCCGGGAGTATTAAAAAAAAAGCGCCCAAAAGGGACATCATAAAAGTTTAGAGGCAATAGTTAAAGAAATGTAAACCTAATCAAAAGAATCCGCAGCAGAATGTTTATTTGAAGATTCGGCCCATGCCTGGGACAACCTGAATAGGAATTTATAATATAGAGAAAAAGAGAATTACTAAATACTTTGGAGGATTCTTTACGAGCTTAATATAAATATATTCCATAGTCAACCATGACAAAACAGTACATTCTGAAAATGAAGGATTAATATGGCAAATCATTAGGCACACACGAGGGGTGAAGAATTGTACAGTACAATTCTTTCTTCATCTGATAACCTAGTTATTGGGAAAGGCATGAACCGTTTCGCGTTTGGGTTTTAATGCAACAACTCAAATCTGTTGTAAATGTTTATTTTTTGGAAGGTTTTGAAGTATAATAATATATTGTAATATACTTTAATGACCAAGTGAGAAATTGTCCTATTATGGCCACAAAATGTTTTCCTTCTGAGCTACTTGTTGACCACTGTGGCCATTAACAGACAAACCCTAGGACATAAACAATGACAAGAGACAAGATTAACAGCCCAAAAAAGGGTTATTTTGGGGCCTGCTGGTACATAGGTGAAATATTAAAGTTAGGGGCCATACTAATTGGGTACACCTTAGAGGACTTTTACATTTTTTTGATCAAAATAGTGTCAACTAAGTACCCAATGTTATTCACATGTACTATTACTATTTATTTAATTACTGCAGGGGATATGTTTATGGTTTTTAACCTTGGTTTTGTTGATCACTGCCTGTTGTCAAGTCTGATCTGTCTATAATTACAGATAAGCAGAACTGATTACAGGAAGTGGGTGAAGTCTACTGCTGCTCTCGGTCCTTATACAGAGTGCACAAGATCTCAGGCTGGACAAAGCCGTTCAATTGCACATAGAAAACAGCTGGACTTTTATTATGTTGTTATAAGTCAATCACTTGTTAAGTGCAAATGTCTGCTTTTTTTATAACAGGTAAATGGTTCAAATTTTTCAAGGCTGTTTCTCTCCTCACTTTTGATTATTGTAGATCAGCAGTGTAATTATTCTCTTTTTTTCCTCCACTTTTGTGGTTTCTGCATTTGGAAAGTGATATCACAAGCTGTTTTCTTTGACACAAATGTAACCCAGCTTTCCCACTGCTATGCAATCTATTGTGAAAGTGAGTTAAAGAAAGTCAGGAGTTTATACTGCTGGCAGTTCAGTCAGCATGGTACATGTTCCCTGTTGCTCAGAGAACTGAACGATTTTTTTTTTTCTGATGGGAGGCATAGCAATAACCGGGAGGAACAAAAGGTGGAAAAATATCACAGTTATCATGCGCTATAAACGATTGCGCATTTAAATTACATTGTCAATTACACTATCAACTGGAGATAGAAATGTGTTTTTTTGCTATAACGTGATCAAGTGTTCGATAGCGACAGGTAGTGTTGCTGGATAAGACAGATTGATTAATCAAAACTAGAGATGAGCGAAGTAGTCTCACGGTGCAGTGCTGATCTCACAGAGGTTTCCGCAGTTCAGGGGCCAATCTAGGAATGCAGCCTCAGTGACCAGCGGTAACCTCGATGACTCTAGTCTGTGAGGCTGAGCTCGCAGCAGCTCGAGCAGTTTGCCAAGGTAGAATGGGCAAGAATTTTAGTCTCTCAATGTACAAAACTGATAGACATACCCCAAGCGACTTGCAGCTGTAATCGCAGCAAAAGGTGGCGCAACAAAGTATAAAGTTAAAGGGGCCGAATAACATTGCACGCCCCACTTTTCAGTTTTTGAATTTCCACAAAAATGTAAAATGATCAATAAATTTCATTCAACTTGACAATTGTGTTCCATTTGTTGTTGATTCTTCACCAAAATTTATAATTGGTATCTTTATGTTTGAAGCATGATATGTGGGAAAAGGTTGAAAAGTTCCAGGGGGCCGAATACTTTCGCAAGGCACTGTACATACATGTTGTTTAATAATTTGTTCAAAGATCTTTCCTGGTATAGAAGTCAGACTCACCGGCCTATAGTTCCCAGGGTCCACCTTCTTCCAGTCGGGCCCCTAGGCCAACTCTGCACTCATCTTCATTGAGGTCATCTGACATAAGGTGATTTTTTAATACTGGAGGATAGGACTGTCCCAATTAGGGTACACCTTGTTGTGGCGGGATGATTTTTACACTTTTTAAAAAAATAAAAACAATGCATTAGGCGCCGGGATTCTCCCGCTGCTCAGGATGGTTCCCAAGCCTTGTCTGCCTCTCTGCTCCCATTTAGCTACGATCGCTGTGAGTGCTGCTCAGCAAGGACGTCGGTTCTGGCACCTTGCCCAGGCTCCTGCTGCATGTGTATTTACTGCTGGCTCTCCAGCTAAGCCTAAGGTGACTACTGGTATACACGTGCAGCGTTATCCTCTGGAGCCTAAGTCCAGATTTCACCCTATGGGCATGTCCATGATGCGGTGACTTCTTATTGGTGTTCGGACATCAGCTGCTCTGGTGATGTGGCAGCTTAAGATTGGTCCACAGTCAAGGTCCTGTCTGTCTGGACTTGAGCTTAAGGTATAAAAGGTTTTCAGAGCTGCACGCCGGTGTGCTAGTATCAACTTATGTTCAAGGGTGTATGAACATTGCTACTGTGTGGTCTGTGTCAGCATGTGCTCAGGGTCGGCTGTAAGCTGTTAGAATTCCATCACCTCCGGAGAGGGGTTTGTCTGCATGAATTCAGGGCTGACGTATAGCCACTAGAATTTCGGTACCTCCGGGGAGGAGTTGTTTTGAGTGCAGTTGCTGACTGTATGACCACTGTATGCTACCTGAGCTTCGATTCTCTGTGAGGTTAACAGGGATCATGTCTATTACAGAGCATCTGCTCCGTTACTGTGTGCGATTGACACAGCTATATTGCAGAGCATCTGCATCGTTATACCAGTGATTGTCTTACCGCTGTCTCTAACATCATGTCCTCCCTCTATCTGAAACTAAACCTGTCAAAAACTGAACTCCTCGTGTTTTCTCCCTCTATTAACCTACCTTTGCCTGACATTGCCATCTCCGTGTGTGGTTCCACCATTACTGCCAAGCAACATGTCCTCTGACTTGGGGTCTTACTTGATTCCGAGATTTCATTCACCCCCCACATCCGATCACTTGCTCACCCTTCTTATCTGCATCTCAAAAACATTTCTAGAATTCGCTCTTTTCTTACTTTCGACTCTGCAAAAACTCTTACTGTCTCACTTATTCATTCTCATCTGGACTATTGTAACTCTCTATTAATCGGCCTCCCTCTTACCAAACTCTCCCCTCTCCAATCTGTCCTGAATACTGCTGCCAGGATCATATTCCTAACCAACCATTACACCGATGCCTCTACCTTGTGCCAGTCATTACACTGGTTACCCATCCACTCCAAAATCAAATAGAAAACTATTACCCTCACTCACAAAGCACTCCATGGCTCAGCACCACCCTACATCTCCTCCCTGGTCTCATCTACCACCCTACCCGTGCCCTCCGCTCTACTAATGACCTGAGGTTAACATCCTCAACAATCCGAACCTCCCACTCCCATCTCCAAGACATTTCACGTGCTGCTCCAATTCTTTGGAATGCACTAACCAGGTTAATACTATTAATCCCCAATCCCTACACTTTTAAGCGAACCCTAAAAACACATTTGTTCAGACTGGCCTACCGCCTCAACGCATTAACCTAACTATCCCTGTGTGGCCCATTCAAAAAACTTAAACCATAATCAGGTTCCTCGCATCAAGTTCTCATACACTTTATGCAGTTAATAGCCCTCTGTCTCTGTACTGCTACATACTTAGGCTGTTAACTGGTTCATGCAGCTTTACATGAACACCCTATCCTTACACTATGGCTGGTCCGAACAACGAAAGCAATTGTTACCATCCACCTCTCGTGTCTCCCCATTTCCTCATAGTTTGTAGCTTGTGAGCAGCAGGGCCCTCACTCCTCTTGCTATCTGTTTTTGATATGTGTTTATTGTTATGCTGTAATGTCTATTGTCTGTACAAATCCCCTCTATAATGTAAAGCGCTGCGGAATATGTTGGCACTATAGAAATAAAATTATTATTATTATTACTGTGTGCCTTATGTTATTTATATGTACTATTAGTATTTATTAACTTACAGCAGGTTATGAGTTCATTTTATTTCTATCTTAGGTTTTGTCTGTTAAATGGCCACAATGTGATGAATATGCTCCTATACATTGCGTGTATACCAACTTATGCTTTGGCTCATTTCTTTGATTCATCACATAGTGTAACACAACCAATCAAGAGGGATTATCATAGCCTGTATAAAAGCTGAGGCAGGGAGTGCAGCAGCCATTTTAGGGTGAATTTGGATTCAAAAAGTACATCACATCACCACTCACAGCCAAACCATAGACAAAGGGAGAAAGCAAGAACAAAACACAGGAGAAACTGTACAGATAGTGTGTAATAGAGCAACAGTGAAAAATATTATCATGTTAGGAAAGAGAATGACACAGACTGAACTGATAGGGAGTGTGAGATAGGAGAGTCCCTATGTCTGTGAGGCAAGTGCAGGGAGGTGCACATAACTGGCAACCGCTGCTTGCTTGATCATCATGATTTTTGTGTTGCTGCAATTCAAACATACATACACGTGTTTTTAAGGCAATCAAAGGCTTAATTATATGTCATACGTCATATTTTGCTTCTTCAATGGTTTTAGGCTTTTCAAAACATTTGCGTAAAGTTTACGGCATCAAGAAATGCAAGTGAGCTTCAGATCCTATATCCTCAACTAGGAGAATTTATGTAACGTTTCCGAAATATAACATCAATGTCCATCATCTATTCATAGACCTTTCTCAGACGTATGATATGTCTTTTCATATAAATACAGAAGGAAAACCTGATAAAGTATGGAAGAGATTGTCCCAGTGTCACTCAAAGTGACAACCAGCAAAGTCAAAATTTCAGATCTGCCTCAAGAAATATGACAAATTTTTGGCTCTGAGAAGATGATGGCGAAAAATCAAAACAAGAACGTTCTTCTACTGAGCATTGGACTATATTTTTTATGCATACATTACTGTACCATTAGCAGGGAAAGACATCATACATAGTAACATAGTAACATAGTTAGTAAGGCCGAAAAAAGACATTTGTCCATCCAGTTCAACCTATATTCCATCATAATAAATCCCCAGATCTATGTCCTTCTACAGAACCTAATAATTGTATGATACAATATTGTTCTGCTCCAGGAAGACATCCAGGCCTCTCTTGAACCCCTCAACTGAGTTCGCTATCACCACCTCCTCAGGCAAGCAATTCCAGATTCTCACTGCCCTAACAGTAAAGAATCCTCTTCTATGTTGGTGGAAAAACCTTCTCTCCTCCAGACGCAAAGAATGCCCCCTTGTGCCCGTCACCTTCCTTGGTATAAACAGATCCTCAGCGAGATATTTGTATTGTCCCCTTATATACTTATACATGGTTATTAGATCGCCCCTCGGTCGTCTTTTTTCTAGACTAAATAATCCTAATTTCGCTAATCTATCTGGGTATTGTAGTTCTCCCATCCCCTTTATTAATTTTGTTGCCCTCCTTTGTACTCTCTCTAGTTCCATTATATCCTTCCTGAGCACCGGTGCCCAAAACTGGACACAGTACTCCATGTGCGGTCTAACTAGGGATTTGTACAGAGGCAGTATAATGCTCTCATCATGTGTATCCAGACCTCTTTTAATGCACCCCATGATCCTGTTTGCCTTGGCAGCTGCTGCCTGGCACTGGCTGCTCCAGGTAAGTTTATCTTAACTAGGATCCCCAAGTCCTTCTCCCTGTCAGATTTACCCAGTGGTTTCCCGGCCAGTGTGTAATGGTGATATTGATTCCTTCTTCCCATGTGTATAACCATCATTTGTGTAATTTTGCTATTTAGGTTATTCCTTTATCTTTCTTTGGGATCCTATTGTCACCCCTATTTGCTTATGTCAGAGGTAACCCCTACAAAGATTTACCTTACCTTTTTTATTTATTACCTTTAGAAAATGGGGGTGCACAGTATGAGATTTACCAGATTTTCAGGAGTCTGTAGACACGTTATGCTCCACCCTTTAAATATGTCAAAAAAGAGTTGGCCCAAGTTCGCAAGTTATCATCTACTCACAGGATAGCTGATAATTTGCTGATAGCCGGGGGTCCAATTGCTTGAACCTCCCATTGATCCATAGAAAAGGAATTTATGCTGTACCCAGCTGTCTCCTGCCATGCCAAAAATGGTGAAGAGAGTGGTAGCGGCTTTCAAAGCCACCACTCTTTTCTACCGTGGTATCTCAGAGCCTCAATCTTGGGATCTATGGGAGTCCCAGTAGTCAGAAGCCCCTACAGTTATTATCTTCTGTGGCAAGGTAACAACTGAACAAGTTGGGGCAAGCCCTAACAGTTTTTTATAGCTGGATAATGATCTGCTTCTAAGGCCATTTACAGCCCTCCTTTGTTGTTGGCTTGGACTTGGCTATCCCTCTGTCAGCCTCATAGCGCTAGGACTGCCTAATTACCATAAAATGGATATTATCCACATATGAATACACATCGATCACTATTACGCTCCTTCCCCAGATGTTGATGTCAGAAGACCGGTGGGGTACTCAGTATGGAGAGCAAGGGACAGACACCAGTCCTGGAGCTGAGTGCATTTTGTGTTTTTTTGCATTCTTTCTCCTAACTAAGCACATTAAGAAGAATTTGTTAATTTGTGGAGAACCCCTTATTTAAAGGAACACTCCCATCAAAGTTGGTATCCTCTCAATATATTGCAATCATCATATTATATAGCACTGTGCTCTTACAATTGTTCATTTTGCTTTTCCACCTAGTTAATTCTTCACTTTTCTCTGCTCTGTGTAGAAACAGGAAGTCTCTTTTCCTTACATGAGTTACCCCTCCATTTAATTCCTTAATCAGCTGCTCCTTCCCTCTGTCTTTTGCAGTGATGACAGAGGAAGGGAAAATTGACCTCATGTTTCTACATAGAGCTTAGAAAGATTCAGCTAGTCTCGTGTTGACATACATTACAGACCAAAAGTTTGCACACACCTTCTCATTTAAAGATTTTTCTGTATTTTCATGACTATGAAAATTGTACATTCACACTGAAGGCATCAAAACTATGAATTATCATATGTGGAATTATATACTTAACAAAAAAGTGTGAAACAACTGAAAATATGTCTTATATTCTAGGTTCTTCAAAGTAGCCACTTTTTGCTTTGATGACTGCTTTGCACAGTGTTGGCATTCTCTTGATGAGCTTCAAGAGGTAGTCACCGGGAATTATCTTCCAACAATCTTGAAGGAGTTCCCAGAGATGCTTAGCACTTGTTGGCCCTTTTGCCTTCACTCTGCGGTCCAGCTCACCCCAAACCATCTTGATTGGGTTCAGGTGTCTGGTGACTGTGGAGGCCAGGTCATCTGGCGTAGCACCCCATCACTCTCCTTCTTGGTCAAATAGCCCTTATACAGCCTGGAGGTGTGTTTGGGGTCATTGTCCTGTTGAAAAATAAATGATGGTCCAACTAAATGTAAATCGGATGGAATAGCATGCCGCTGCAAGATGCTGTGGTAGCCATGCTGGTTCAGTATGCCTTCAATTGTGAATAAATCCCCTACAGTGTCACCAGCAAAGCCCCCCCACACCATCACACCTCCTCCTCCATGCTTCACGGTGGGAACCAGGCATGTAGAGTCCATCCGTTCACCTTTTCTGCATCGCACAAAGACACGGTGTTTGGAACCAAAGATTTCAAATTTGGACTCATCAGACCAAAGCACAGATTTCCACTGGTCTAATGTCCATTCCTTGTGTTCTTTAGCCCAAACAAGTCTCTTCTGCTTGTTGTCTGTCCTTAGCAGTGGTTTCCTAGCAGCTATTTTACCATGAAGGCCTGCTGCACAAAGTCTCCTCTTAACAGTTGTTTGTAGAGCGGTGTCTGTTGCTAAAACTCTGTGTGGCATTGACCTGGTCTCTAATCTGAGCTGCTGTTAACCTGCGATTTCTGAGGCTGGTGACTCAGATAAACTTATCCTCAGAAGCAGAGGTGACTCTTGGTCTTCCTTTCCTGGGGCGGTCCTCATGTGAGCCAGTTTCTTTGTAGCACTTGATAGTTTTTGCCACTGCACTTAGGGACACTTTCAAAGTTTTCCCAATTTTTAGGACTGACTGACCTTCATTTCTTTAAGTAATGATGGCCACTCGTTTTTCTTTACTTAGCTGCTTTTTTCTTGCCGTGATGCAAATTCTAACAGTCTATTCAGTAGGACTATCAGCTGTGTATCCACCAGACTTCTGCACAACACAACTGATGGTCCCAACTCCATTTATAAGGCAAATAATCCCACTATTAAACCTGACAGGGCACAACCTGTGAAGTGAAAACCATTCCCGGTGACTAGCTCTTGAAGCTCATCAAGAGAATGCCAAGAGTGTGCAAAACAGTCATCAAAGCAAAGAGTGGCTACTTGGAAGAACCTAGAATATAAGACATATTTTCAGTTGTTTCACACTTTTTTTGTTAAGTATATCATTCCACATGTGTTAATTCATAGTTTTGATGCCTTCAGTGTGAATGTACAATTTTTATAGTCATGAAAATACAGAAAAATCTTTAAATGAGAAGGTGTGTCCAAACTTTTGGTCTGTATTGTAGATCTAATGGAAAAGAGAAGAATGAACTGGGTAGAAAGGCAAAATGACCAATTGTAAGTACATAGTGCTGTATTATAAGATGACGGCAATATATATAGAGAAAAAATATTTTGATGGAAGGAAGGCTTCTTTAAAGTCTTAGAGAGGTGGTTAAAGCATATTCTGGACCAGTATACATTATGCATTTTAGATGTATGAATTTCAGGATGTTTGAAGAAAATTCAATCTGCCATGTAAATGTTTGGGGAACTTTTGGGTACAGTCTGTGGTAGTTCACGTGGTGGTATCTTGAGGTAGAAAATAGGAACACCATCTCTTTAAATCCTTGGTTGGTTTATTGTTATGCTGCATTAACCAAGAACAGAGGAAAATAACACAGCCTTTCCTGCTAAAACAGGAAAACAATAAAAAAAACAAAAACACTGCAACATACTCGATACTTATGCAGGTAACATTCCGCTCTGGAGCCGCACAGCTTCAGTCTTTCTTTTACAAGACAAAAAAACCACCAGAGAATCCTCTCTCCAGTCTTACTGAACCGAGACTGCCTTTAGAGCCCAGATATTTAAACTCAAGACCATGTGACTCTTTCCATCATGTGACTGACCACATGATTATGACATGATTATAACATCACACTGGTCCTGTCGGCTCCGTATGTGGAGCTATGGTGTACCTCCTCCCTCCCGCTCTATGAAGGTCCACTAAAACCAGCTCATTATGCAACTTTAACTTAACCCTCACAACACGTAGTGTGCAGGAGAAACATATTCCGGTTTCATATCACTGACGCCATTAAGCGCAGTGACACATATCTCCCCTCTATTACCTTACCAGTGAATTTGTCACAAGTCATAGGTAATATTTGTAAAGTGGTTCATGTTGAATGAAAAATGTATAAAGCCATTTTTAAATCGGTTGAAGTAACAGATCAATCAACAATATTCTGTTTTTGCTTTTTAAAGGGAACCTTTCAACTGATTCATGATGTTGAAACCTTGGCCAGCCGGAATCACAGCTTGGATGTACAATTGCTGCCAGGTATATAGCACCAGAGCGTTGCCCAAAAAATATATCTTGGAGATCCAGCCGAGGAACCAAAGCCAGAGATGAGACTTGGTGATTGCTAGGTCTCTTCATTGTGGGTACATGGGGAGAGACCTGTCAGTCATTTGTAGCAATGTGGGGAGAAGCCAGCGGGGGTCCATACCAGACTACTCTTGTCTCTTCCTATGGTCTCTATCCAGATCTTTAAACTATATTTCAACTAAAACGCCAAAGTCTATCCAAGAAAATATACCTGGCTGTACCGGCTCTGATTTATACCTCCCATAGTTTGGGCACATTGAATAGAATGACAAGTTTCCTTTAAAAGCAACATCCTGTACAAACCAACCGTGAATGACAAGTCTCACGAAGTATGAAGTCTCTTCACCATCAGGCATCTATTACAAGGGTTGCTTGCTGCAAGTGAACTCATTGCAGTTTTGATGACATTTAGCTAGTCATTAGTTGACTAATATGACTTTTAGTTTTTTTCATCCTCTGTGTCAATTTGTCTACGTAAATCTACTAAATTGAACAAATATGTAATTATTACACAGTCTTACGATTATAAAAAAAAATTTAAAAATAGATAATAAAAATAATATCTCTTCACAGAGAAACAAAAACATTGTACCCCCCACTTGTCTACAAAGACTAGCAGTAAAAATGGAGACCTAAAACGATATCTGTATCATTGACTAAGGCCAGTGTCACACTTGCGAGTGCAATGCGAGAAACTCGCATCAATACCCGACACTGCTGCCGGCACTCGGGGCCGGAGTGTGCGGCTGCATAGAAATACACGCTCCGGTCCCAAGTGCTGGCGTATAGATGCAAGTTTCTCGCATTGCACTCGCAAGTGTGATAGTGGCCTAAGGGCAATAACTGCAAGGAGTTTGCATGTTTTAGATCAGGAAAGCAGTAGCTGACCTTACATTATTCTGCAGGATACCTGCAGTAGCTCTTAAATTAATGTGCCGACTCCACCAGACAAAGAGCTAATTGGTGGAAGCCACATTATGTTATCCGTACACTCTAATATGTAGCATAACGTAATTCTTATAGCCCTGAATACACCTTCTATTTTAGAATCGTTTACCCACCACGTGCCATTTCTAATACTCATATGACTTTATGATTCCCCAAAGACCCCAGAACCTTCATGTGACTGCTATCTTAAAGCTCAAAATTTAGCAAATCCTTACCCAACTATATATGGGCTGTACTGGAAAAATGTCTGATTGATGGAAGCCCCAACTTGCAAATTTCAGGGCTTACAGGATCGTCTGCTAGCATCTTGGTGCCAGATATTAATGGACATCTTCAAAGTTTATTGGAGTCCTTAACTTGATGTGTTTTGGTGGCACAATCATAGGTCACAGTTAAACGTCCATATGAATTGAACGGCAATCATAAGGCAATGTATAGAAGCTCTCCAGAGAGAAGCATGACAGCTGCATGTTCGGCTTTGGAGAGCCATTGGCCAGTCCGAGCACTGCTTTCCCATCTGTCGAATTTACAGTGGGAAAAAAAGTATTGTCAGCCACCAATTGTGTACGATCTCCCACTTAAAAAGATGAGAGAGGCCTGTAATTGACATCATAGGTAGGCCACAACTATGATAGTCAAAATGAGAAAACAAGTCCAGAAAATTACCTTGTCTGATTTTGCAAGATTTATTTTGCAAATTATGGTGGAAAATAAGTATTTGGTTACCTATAAACATGCAAGATGTCTGGCTCTCACAGACCTGCAACTTCTTCTTTAAGAGGCTCCTCTGTCCTCCACTCATTACTTGTAGTAATGGCACCTGTTTGAACTTGTTATCAGTATTAAGGACACCTGTCCACAGCCTCAAACAGTCACACTCCAAACTCCACTATGGCTATGCCAGTCTTATTTTCCAAAAGTTGTAATGGTTCAGAAGATGTCAAACACCCTCTCTGAAGACTCCTGATTAATTGTCTTGTGTGACCTATTTGTTTTATGTATTTTATC
Source organism: Ranitomeya imitator (assembly GCF_032444005.1). NCBI lineage: Eukaryota > Metazoa > Chordata > Amphibia > Anura > Dendrobatidae > Ranitomeya > Ranitomeya imitator. The sequence goes on from NC_091286.1 coordinate 678,082,619, forward strand.
CTCATGGAAACTGCAATTTTCCTGTTTTTCAGGGTTAACAGGGTTAACTGTAAGGCCAGGCCATGGCTTGGGGAGGAGTAAGTTGGAACTAGGTGGTTAGTTCCAGTTTTATTAGTAGTTCAAGTTCAGCTTCAAAAAAAGGAAGATACTCTCAGCAGTGTCAGCCATATTGGGTGTGTTCGAGAAGAGCAGACTCACAGAAGGAAGTATGCACCTTCAATATCAAGTAACAGTGGTGGCAGTTCTCCTCATAGCAGGCAAGTTGGGGCACCTAGTGAAAGAGACTTTTTCTTAAGCATGAGTCTTAGTTTTGATAGACCTGGAGTAAAGGAATACGGGATCAGCCAGACTGGGACATGTCCATAAGGAATAACAGCGGAAAAATCTCCCCATAGTCCATAGTCCATAGATTTGTAACGGGGGCCAGGGTGGTAGCCGTATCCTGGGATCACACCCTGATGCTCCTCTACAGAAATATCATGTCCATTTTGTGGTGTGCTGTGTGTGTCAAGTAGTTTACCCACCTGTGAGTCAGAATTCTTCACAGCATACAGGGCTCCAATCCGTCGCAGACACACACAAATGTTATCAAAGTCCCGATTCATTTTCAATAAAACTTTACTTAACTTGTGCATCTTTATAACAGTTACAGTCCATCCATTTTCCCAATACATGAGTAATCCATCTCCTGCGTTTTCCCTGGTCTGCTCCCTCAGCTTTTCTTCCTGCACCATGGCTCCCAGGCCCGCATCTTCCTGAACCATCCAGCTAGCTGAAACTGAGTGCTCCCCGTCCACTTTCCCCATCTTGGGTGAAAATTCAGGTTGCCTCCGCAATTCCTGTTCGGACCATAAGTCACGGACGTCACGGGAGGTAACCCACAGACTAACCACTGATTCTTCCAGGCTGCCTCGCTCTCTTAACTCTACACTGTTCCTCTGTTCAGCTTTCTGACACAACTCCTTCTAGAACAATTCTCCTCACACAGCTTTAGGTCTTCCCACTAACTGAAAATTACCTCAGAAAGTCCCTCTCCCTGCCACTACACTGGCTCTGCCCCATTTCTCAACTGTTACTACTCTGACTCAACACAATCTAATCTCCTACTCTACAGCGCCCCCTTAACACTAACCCGCAACTACACTGCCATAACCCTTACAATGCTGACCTACCACTGCCACTGACTGTCCCTATTCCTGTCCCTAACACACAGATATCAGAACAGTGTCAGCCATTATCATATTAAACAGTGTCAGCTATCATAAACTACACAGGGCACACAGCAAACACAAAAAGTACCCAGTTTCATTAGGTAGGCGTGCACAGGAATGCAGGGCTCAAACCAGCCGCCTGCACACCCCTTACATATTGTAATATTATGTGGAGTGGTCACAGCGAAACACATCGACCCATTTGGTCCTGTACTGGGAAGATGGAGGTCCTCCATATGTTAGCTTGTTATACTTCATTCAATGTTCTCCACAAGTGATGTGCCACCGTCCGCAGCCAAAATGTTTGTGCCTCTATCATCTACTGCAGATGAAGACTTCAAGTGTTTTAACTACTACCTGTTGCACATAGTTTCAAGACCAACTAGAGAAGAATTTATTTTATTAATAATATCTGGGTCAATTCATACATCATGACCACAAAGTGTCCAAACTTACCCCAAGATACAGAGGCATGCTAGTGTAAGAGTGACAGCAATTCAGACAAACATATGTGCACACACCCAAGGATACCTGTATATGGTGTTTAGGGTCTCCAAAATACAAATTAATCTGATGACTCAAAGTAATCCTCCTCCTAACCTGAGATACGTCGACTGTAGCAATGCCAGGTAGACTAGGGTTCAATGCTAGCTCTGCATGCCTTGATTAGTACACCTGGCTAGCCCTTCATATAAACAGTCTAGATGTTCATCAAAGTCAGGGATGCTGACCAGACTGGATGTGTCTTGAAGCAGGCACTCAGGCAGTGTGAAGAGAACTGCAAGTATCAGTGGTTGCTATGGACAATAGGTATTTTGGTTGACTTAGCTGGGGCTAGCTCAGCCATGTATGAGTAGCCAGTGTCTGTTCTGTTTAGTTATCGCCTGGACAATGGCTCGGGATTTATGATTATGAGTCCGCACATGGAGTACTGTGTCCAGTTTTGGGCACCGGTGCTCAGGAAGGATATAATGGAACTAGAGAGAGTACAAAGGAGGGCAACAAAATTAATAAAGGGGATGGGAGAACTACAATACCCAGATAGATTAGCGAAATTAGGATTATTTAGTCTAGAAAAAAGACGACTGAGGGGCGATCTAATAACCATGTATAAGTATATAAGGGAACAATACAAATATCTCGCTGAGGATCTGTTTATACCAAGGAAGGTGACGGGCACAAGGGGGCATTCTTTGCGTCTGGAGGAGAGAAGGTTTTTCCACCAACATAGAAGAGGATTCTTTACTGTTAGGGCAGTGAGAATCTGGAATTGCTTGCCTGAGGAGGTGGTGATGGCGAACTCAGTCGAGGGGTTCAAGAGAGGCCTGGATGTCTTCCTGGAGCAGAACAATATTGTATCATACAATTATTAGGTTCTGTAGAAGGACGTAGATCTGGGTATTTATTATGATGGAATATAGGCTGAACTGGATGGACAAATGTCTTTTTTCGGCCTTACTAACTATGTTACTATGTTACTATGTTACTATGGTATTGATACTGTGCATCCTGTGGAAAGCAATAAAAACTGCATGTGTTTGGACCATAACTGCTTTGGCTGTGTGAATGCTACCTAAGGCCTAATGCCTAAAGCTAACCAGAGAAAGTGAAACCCTCCACAACCCAGAAAATCCAGATAGTAGATGTGATCCATCTGTCCAAAGGTGATTGAATGTAGGACTTACATCAACTTTATGTCATGTAGTACATAAAATATTCACTTAAAGTTTATTATAACTATTACAGATGTACAAGTGATGAAAAAAAAGTGTTAATAAGTTTGAGCTTTTATATATATATATATATATATATATATATATATATATATACTTGCATCAGGTATTTTTTTTATTTCAAATGAAAAGAAAATATTACATTATTTTTTTTAAAATTGATATAAATCAGAAATTTTCCAAAGCAGGGAAAACATAGCTCTGCATACAATGGTAGTGTTAACAAAAAAGTAAATAAAACTATACAGTGAGAAAGAAAAAAAAAAGTAAATACCAGAAGGCAAAGGGAGGGTGAAAGTTTATTTAGGAGGAGGAGTGTGAGAATTTTTAGGCAAACTTTCTACTTATCAGAGCTGATGAATTAAAAAAAAATGCAAATATGAAACTGCCACCCTGCTTAGCGTTCGAAAGAGAACGGGGAAAAAAAAAAACTTCAGAAAAAAAAAAAAAAAAACATCAGCAGGCAATTAGACTAATCTTCAGCAAGCCAGGCTTGTGGGATCATTGTTTGGTATTTGCTAGGGCCCAAGCTGTGTGCCCTGAAGGGCTGACCTTCTAATCATTATCTGTCTGTTTTATTACCCAGCCAAACTGGGCCCAGTTTTAAATAAAATATGCAAAGGTTTCTTAAATTATCACCTGGGGCAAGGCAGATCTCCTTTCTTGCTGTACATGTTGTTAATCTGTGAAATGCAAATTCCCTTCATCTTATACTTTGGCTTTATTAACTTTTTTGAATTTAAAATTTCTCGAACAATGAGTTCTGTCAGCTTCAGAAATTATATTTTCTCTCTCTCTTTTTTTTTTCTCTCTCCCTAACACGGAAGGCAGTTTAAAAGCATAAAATCACCAGGGGAAATAAGTACGGTTTCATCTCGCTTTCAGAATTTAATTGGCTCCTTAGCAATTATTAGTTTTTTTTTTTTTTTTGCTGTAAAAGTCTTTTTTTTTATTACTATATTTTTTTAAAGAAGCCGCCACAAATAAAAATATCTTTAAAACAAAAATATATATATATCTATATGGCTGAAAATAGAAATCGGAAATGGAAACTAATTGTAAAGTGGCAGATTTATGGTAGGATAATGGGAGACTTTTGTGTTTTTAGGTAAAGTAATTGGGTGGAGGAAGTCTAATTTTGCTATTAATTGTGACAAGAAAGAACCCAAGTGAAAAAAAAAAAACTCATTTTTTTTTTCCGGAATGGATACTATAACCATTTAACACGTTCTTAAGCTATTATGTAAACGCAGTAAATTGACATTTCGGAAGGCTTGATTATTTTCGACTTATTCTTCATTCAGAAAAGCTGACAAATAAATCCACATTCAGTGAGCCATGGGAAATTCAGCCTGCAATTAACTTTTGACCTCTCAAATTAGAACTGTCACATCTTTACCCATGGAATGTTTAGGTTTGTTAAATGGAACATGTTGTATTAATGTTTTTTTTATTTCCTGTTTTGTTTTTTGTTTTTTACCCTTTTTTTTTTTCAAATATTTCGCCTCATTTTGTATTCAATTGTGAATAGATTTTTTACATTTAGGAAATTTTGATTTACCACTGATCTAAAGTTTATTTACGTGAAGGGTCGCAAATGATCAAATGTACAGTTTTATACTTTTCATGCATTTTTTAAATTTGTTTGCAGAAAAAGATTGCTCTTCGTTGCTATATTTTGGGCCTTTTATCAATTTTATTTTCTTAGGCTTGAAAATATAAAGTGTGAGTTTCATAGGGAAAATCTCGCGTTTGGCCATTCGAACTGAGATCCAAAGTTGACTGTGAACATCTTTCAATAATGCATAATCCGTGCCATGTCTCGTGAATAGATATGGGCACATTGGTTCAATGAGAATTTAATTCGCCTTGAATTCTACCAAAATTCGGAGTCTCCTGAATGTGAGTTTTTGGAATTGAATTTGACCAAATTCTGCTATTTTGTTGATATGTAGAGGGCCTTGGAAAGGGATGTAGGATGCAGGAAGAGGGCATGGTGCATATTTTGGAAAAAAAGAGGAGGCTGGAAGACAAGTAGGTGGTTGGGGCAGCCGGAGAGATAAGACAAGATGTCATCAGTTTTATTTCTCTTACCCCTTTCTCACCATTTCTCCGATATGTTTTCACCCCTTTCCTAGCGTTTTGCCATTGTTCCGACAAAGGCCCACTTACTGCCAGAAACTGTGGTGCAGAGAGAGTACATTGTGTGTGGTGCAAAAGGAAAGAATAGGCTAGATGGTGCTGTCTTGAGGCCCAAGTGTGGAGTTGTGGTGGTGGAGCAAAGTTAGTGGTGAGGTAAGGTTTTTTTCTTGTGACCCTATGGTACTTATGCTGTGGGGTGGCTTTCTATGACCGATGCAATCTTCTGCAGTACATAAAACATTTTTGGGTGATTCAGCTGAATTTAATTTTGCATGTTCAAATTAACCAGGAGTTTACTAAAATTTGTTATGAATTTGATTTGCTCCTCTCAAACTACAGGTTCTCTCCCTTCCTCACAAATTGCACAGCTCTCCTGCTTTCAAAATGGCTGACGTAGGAGCGTGTGGCAAGACCTGTCTATCTGCCTTTTCCAACTGAAAAAAAAACTGCAAAGAGGAGGATAGGCCTAATCACATGATCCTGTATCCATCATTTTTAACAGTATAGCTCTGCAGATTATGTGGAAGGAGGAGAACTTGTAGCTAGAGATGAGTGAAACAAATTTGCATCAAGTTTTATGAAATTTCCAACAAATTTGAACAAACGACAATTCAACTCAACCAAATCACCCCAAAATGTTTTACACACTGCAAGATGTTGCATTAGTCACAGAAAGCTTCCATTGCCTTAGGTGAGACCATAAAAGCAACCAAAGGGGGTAATCAAAGCCTACATAAAAGCTGAAGAAGGGAATGCAGCAGCCATTTTAGAGTGATACAGGATAGTGAGAAGAGGTCACAGGTCAGCAACAGAAGTAAGATAAAAGCCCTAAAACATTCGACAAATATGTCAGACAGTAATGCGTTGAATAACTACAATATTGGTGAATATGGGAGTAGTAGTCTGAGAACAATACAGAGAGATAGGAGAGGTTAGAGGGGAGAGAGAAAGGAGAGGTGCAAGACTCAATTATATGATCTGTCATGTAGAGTAGCTGGAAAATATAAAGGTTAGAAGCAGGTGGTGTGAGGAGGTGCAAGGAGTTCAGACCCCTGTCAGCTGAGTTAAGGTTGATGTTGATGATTGTGATATGGAAAAGACCTGGGGACAAAATTGGGGTAATGAAGAGGTGATGTCATCAGAAGAAGAGGGTATTAACGTCATTGATAAAGAGCAGATCCAATGTTCAGCCAAAAATGATCTTCTGGAAGCTGGTCTGCTTTTTCTGTGGTCAGCTAAGGAGCAGATGATGCCACAAGTGCTCATGGTGGAGTAGCAACAACAGCGGATCAAAGGTTTAGTTGTGGTCATGATGGTGGTGGTGAGTTCTACACGTGGGCATCTCGGAAGTGAAAATATAATTCCATGCTCCCAGAGGACAAATCTTTTGCAGTGTGCAGGATTTGTACGAGGAAAAGAAGCCATGTACATCCCAGCTCGAATAAACTGGGAACTATACTTCTCGTTCAGCACAAAAAGTGACATCATCTGTTAATTTAAGAAAAGAACACTGGCCAGCAATATGAGCTCTGTGCACTGTGTAGTAAAACAGGGTGTTAGTTACCATGTAGAGGTCATTTTGTTACAAGGCTGACTTTGTGTTAAAATGCTTGAAAGGGATTCAATTCAGTCGTAGGAGACCTCAGAGTGTTACACGTCTTTTTAATGTGATTCAATTGCAATTTGCGGCAAATCAATTTGGTGAAAATCAATTTTTCAAACTTGGCAAATTTGAAATTCAAAAGATTCAATCATCGCTACCTGCAATACTTACGGTATATATTACTAGGTGCCACATAACCATGTCCTCCAGAAATCAGTAAAAACAATGTGGCTTACTCCTTTAAGCCTTATTATCAATATTTTTTCCCTAAATGAAGTTGCACGGTCAAACCAAATATAAAATCTTCCCACTAATAACCTAAGACTAGAGACAGTAAAGTTCGATGTCTGTACCGAACACCTACTGTTCGGGCAAGGACACCAAACATGGACTTCACCAGGAAGTCTGTGTTACAGTTCAGGTTCGGCCCCCTATTATATATCTGCGTGCTCCAAGTTTGGCCATTTATGTCCGGTTTTCCACTGTTTTTGCTGTCCGTTACTCTACTTAAATACAACACTATTTTGCATTTAAAAAAATACAGGCCACATATTTGGCAGTGTGGTATTTCTGTGACAGGCCTCATATCTGTGTACTCCAAGTTTGGGCATTTTAGGCCAGTTTTCCACTGTTTTGGTGTCTGTTACTCTACTTATATGCAGCACTATTTTGCATGTAAAAAAATTCCACAAAACCCCCCCAAAAAAATTTAATACAGTCTGTTATGTCAGGCTGAGGCCGGTGTGTGTGTTTGAAAAATCATAGCTTTGCTGGCATACTGATCAGATATAATTTAGCTCCAAATAAATACATTTGTGTTGAGCTTTAGAATTAGTACAGTAGTCCATTTAAAATGGGCAAGGCAAGGGACGGGGAAGTGGATGTGATGCTGATGGCGCAAGCAGAGGACGAGGCCGTGGCCAAGGTAAAAGTGGGCCACAACAAAGACCCACATCTTCTCACTCGACCTTCCTGTCCCAGTTTCTAGGGGACGCAGAACACCATTATTGAAGCCAGAGCAGTGTGAAATGGTTGTTGGTTAGATAGCGGATAATGCTTCCAGTCACTTAGCCACCACCACCACCACCATGTCTTCCACATGGTCAAATCTGAGTAGCCGTGAGTGTGGCCAGGATATTCCTCACCCTGATCCTCCTTCCTCCCACCATGCTGAGTGCCCTGAGACAACTGATCCCACACTTGGACACTCTGAAGAGCTGTTCAGTTTTCCATTTCGAGATTCCGGACTCTCGGCCGGTCATCTTGAAGTGGGGACAGCTGAGATCGCATGTAGAGATGCCCAAAGCTTTGACCAGCCCCAGTCACACCAAGGCAATGGTGGGAAAGTGTCACAAGAGGTGGACGATAATGAGTCAAAATTGCCAGAAAGTCAGGAGGAGGAGCAGGGTGCAGTTGTGGAAGACGAGGTGGTGGATGACATAGTGACTGACCCAACGTGGCAGGAGGACATGCAGAGCGAGGGCAGCAGCACACATGGGGAAGAAGGCATATCCCCCAACAGGCAGGAAGAAGCAGTGTGGTGGCCACAGACAGAAGGCATGCATCCATTACCCGTAACGCCAACATGAGGGAAGTTCCCAATCCAACTGTTAGATGTTCCCGAGTATGGTTAGCTTTTAAAGACTCTGCCGATAACCCCAAACAGACCATTTGCAGGACCTGCCATGCCTGCATCAGCAGGGGTAGCAAAAGAACCAGCCTGACCACCACCAGCATGATCAGGCACATGGCAGCAAAGCACCCGACTTTGTGGACCGAACCCCAGGCTCCAGGAACACTGTCTGCAGGTGACACCAATGCTTCTTCCACTGTTTTGCGTAGAAGGTGAAGCCAATCCCCAGTACACTGTTCATGTGAAGATGCCTCTTGCCCTGTACCTGTTGTAGCCCATGTCATTGTCCCAGCACAGCCTACAGTTGTCTTTACCCCAGTCTTTGGAACGCAAGCAGAAATACCCAGCCAGCGCCCCACAGGCCACAGTCCTAAATTCTAACATTTATCTTCTGCTTGTGCTAGAAATGTTGTCTTTTAGGCTCGATGAGATGGAAGCTTTCCGCAACCTGATGGGGGCGGCCATCCCAAGGTACTTGGTCCCCAGTTGCCAATATTTCTCCTGGTGTGCCGTAACGGCATTACACCAGCATGTGTTCCACAACATTACCCATGTCCACAACAATGCTGTTACAGGAAAGTCCACCTAACCATGGGCATGTGACAAGTGCTTGTGGGCAGGGACGGTACATCTCACTGACGGCACACTGGTTTAACATAGTGGAAGCTGGGACCCAGTCAGAGCTTTGGATGGAACACATCCTCCCAACGCCGAGAATTGCTGGCCCTAGGTAAATCAGGGTTGCCCCAACAGTCTACAGCTCTTGCACCTCCTCCTCTTCTTCATCCTCCATCTCTGAAAACAACACATCAGTCAGAAGCTGGAAGTACTGTAGCACTGCCTCAGCCAAGCAGCAACAGACTATACTGAAACTAATCTGCATAGGTGACAAACCACACAATGCAGAAGAGCTGTGGACAGTGTTGAAAGAGCAGTCAGATATTTGGATGACACCGCTGAACCTACAGCCAGGCATGGTCGTGTATGACAATGGCCAGAACCTGGTGGTGGCTCTGAGGCAAGGTGAGCTCACACACGTACCTTGCTTGACCCATGTGCTTAACCTCATGGTTCAACACTTTCTGAAAAGCTACCCGGAGCTGCCGGATCTGCTAGTGAAAGTACGCAGTCTATCTGCCCATTTCAGAAAGTCAGCTACAGCTTCAGCTGCCGTTGCCATGCTTCAGCAGCGTTTGCAGCTTCCAGCTCACCGACTGGTGTGTGATGTCCCCGCGTGCTGGAACTCTACGCTGCATATGTTGGAAAGGATTTGTGAGCAGAAGAGGGCAGTTGTTGACTACCAACATCAACAAGGCTGTCGATATTCAGTTCAGACTCCACACATAAGACCTCAGGACATGGATGTCTGACATATGTACCATCCTCCAAAACTTTGAGGACTGCACCAAGATGGTGAGTGGCGATGACGCCATAATTAGCATCACCATCCCACTTCTCAGCATTCTGAAAACCTGTCTGCTCACAATTAAAGAGGGTGCATTGCAGGCAGAGCATCAGGACATGGAGCAAGGAACCATACAGGGGGATTACACTCAGCCCAGCCTCATGTCTTCTCAACGTGGATTGGTAGTCAATGAAGAGGAGGAGGAAGAACAGGAGCTAATTTCATGCGCTATAGATGGTACTACAAACAGCTGTCATACTGTCTGTTCAGCGGGGATGGCCTGAGGACAGGGAGGAGGAAGATGATGATGAGGAGGACAGCATGGTCAGCCATCCTGTTGGTCAGGACACGGAAGTCTTGCCTGAGCGGGATTTTAGTGCCACTGGTGGTATTATAAGAGATAAGTGCATCCATCTGTCAACTGAAAATGCTGACAGGCTGACTCTTAAAAAAATGAACAAGGGCTGGATGGGCTGGATTGGGAAAGACTTCTGTACACCACCAAATGAAAACAGTGAAACATAACCTCAAATACATTCTCTCTTTTGGGGAGGTGTATTCTCATGCACCTCTTCACAACCACACATGGGTATACGCTTCCAGATTTGGTCTGTTTGTTGTTATCCTCCTCCTTATCCTAATCCTCATCATCCAAACCAGTAGAGCACCAGAGTGAATGTATTTCATGATGCCAAAGTCGCAATTTTTTTTGCAAGGGTGTAAATATGATGCCCATAGCTAATTGGAAACCAAAACAAATGTTACTCCCAGAGGGGAAGATGTCATAAAAAAGAGATGTAAGTCTATTATTCCCATTTATTCTTATATTTTCCATTTTCTCAATCTCTGGACAGTCCTCTAATGAGGAAGTGTATACCTCTACAATACAAAATTATTCAAAGACTTTTATATTATACTAGCTATTGAACCCGTTCTACGCCCGGGAGGCGAGCATTTATATTCGTATATGGTCTCCATCCTGGTATGTGCTGCTCCCATCTTGCTCCCCCATCCTGTCATGTGCTGCTCCATCCTGCGTCCCCATCCTGTCATGTGCTGCTCCATCCTGCGTCCCCATCCTGTCATGTGCTCCCATCCTGCGCCCCCATCCTGTCATGTGCTGCTCCATCCTGTGTTCCCATCCTGTCATGTGCTGCTCCATCCTGCACCCCCATCCTGTCATGTGCTGCTCCACCCTGCGCCCCCATCCTGTCATGTGCTGCTCCACCCTGCGCCCCCATCCTGTCATGTGCTGCTCCATCCTGCGCCCCCATCCTGTCATGTGCTGCTCCATCCTGTTATGTGCTGCTCCACCCTGCGCCCCCATCCTGCCATGTGCTGTTGCATCCTGCATCCCCATCCTGTCATGTGCTCCCATCCTGCGCCCCGTCTTGTCATGTGCTGCTCCCTTCCTGCCCCCATCCTGTCATGTGGTGGTCCCATCGTGCGCAACCATTCTGTCATGTGCTGTTCCCATCCTGCCTCCCCATTTTTTCATGTGGTGCTCCCATCCTGCACAACCATTCTGTCATGTTCTGCTCCCATCATGTGCCCCCATTCTGTTGTAATGTGCTGCACCTATTCTGCCTGTTCCTGTTTCCATTCTGCCATATGTTGCTCCCATCTTTCTCTCTCCGGCTGTGCTGCCTGAGTGCGGCTGTGCTGCCTGAGTGCGGCTGTGCTGCCTGAGTGCGGCTGTGCTACCTGAATGCAGCTATACTGAGTGCAGCAGTGCTGTTTGAGTGCAGCTATACTGAGCGCGGCTGTACTGTCTGAGTGCAGCTATACTGGGTGCGGCTGTACTGTATGAGTGCAGCTATACTGGGTGCGGCTGTACTGTGAGGGTGGCTGTACTGTGTGAGTGTGGTGAGTGTGGCTGTACTGTGTGAGTGTGGCGAGTGTGGCTGTACTGTGTGAGTGTGGCTGTACTGTGTGAGTGTTTTTCTATGTTCATCATTGTGAGTGAGGTTTGGGCTTTTCGCATGATTCATCAATTGCAACCTTTTAAAAAAGGCGCAATTTTTTTGCCAAAATTTACACCAGCAGCCACATTTTTCAACAGTTTAGTAGACATGACATTTTGCACTGAAATTAATCAAAACATCTTAAAGATGGAGCATTTTTCATCTGTTAGAAAAATCATGAACCACGCGCGTCATTTTGAATAATTTGGAGTGAATATCATCAACGAATGCCACAATTGAAAAAAATAAACAGAAAAGAGACTTACAAACTGCAAATTATGAACTGAGCCCTATGTGTGCCACCACATTGCTCTCCAAACCTAGTTATTCTAGGATAAAATGGAAGCAGGATTTTACTGAAAAAGCCTATAAATGTCTCCATATGAAGTCAGGTTTACTCACGTCCTATAAATTCTATGGGCTACATATTATTGCCTTATGCAACTAAGAGCCATATTATGCTGGGTTTTTTTTGGACTTTCTTCACATTTCCCGCTAAAGTAAATTTTTTCATAAGTTTACCTACTTTGTTATAAGAACATTACAGTGGTATTGCCACTAAAATTATTAACATGTGGAAGTATACAGTTAGGGCCAGAAATATTTGGACAGTGACACAAGTTTTGTTATTTTAGCTGTTTACAAAAACATGTTCAGAAATACAATTATATATATAATATGGGCTGAAAGTGCACACTCCCAGCTGCAATATGATAGTTTCCACATCCAAATCGGAGAAAGGGTTTAGGAATCATAGCTCTGTAATGCATAGCGTCCTCTTTTTCAAGGGACCAAAAGTAATTGGACAATGGACTCTAAGGGCTGCAATTAACTCTGAAGGCGTCTCCCTCGTTAACCTGTAATCAATGAAGTAGTTAAAAGGTCAGGGGTGGATTCCAGGTGTGTGGTTTTGCATTTGGAAGCTGTTGCTGTGAGCAGACAACATGCAGTCAAAGGAACTCTCAATTGAGGTGAAGCAGAACATCCTGAGGCTGAAAAAAAAGAAAAAATCCATCAGAGAGATAGCAGACATGCTTGGAGTAGCAAAATCAACAGTTGGGTACATTCTGAGAAAAAAGGAATTGACTGGTGAGCTTGGGAACTCAAAAAGGCCTGGGCGTCCACGGATGACAACAGTGGTGGATGATCGCCGCATACTTAATTTGGTGAAATAGAACCCGTTCACAACATCAACTGAAGTCCAGAACACTCTCAGTGAAGTAGGTGTATCTGTCTCTAAGTCAACAGTAAAGAGAAGACTCCATGACAGTAAATACAAAGGGTTCACATCTAGATGCAAACCATTCATCAATACCAAAAATAGACAGGCCAGAGTTACATTTGCAGAAAAACACCTCAAGAAGCCAGCTCAGTTCTGGAAAAGTATTCTATGGACAGATGAGACAAAGCTCAACCTGTACCAGAATGATGGGAAGAAAAAAGTTTGGAGAAGAAAGGGAACGGCACATGATCCAAGGCACACCACATCCTCTGTAAAACATGGTGGAGGCAACGTGATGGCATGGGCATGCATGGCTTTCAATGGCACTGGGTCACTTGTGTTTATTGATGACATAAGAGCAGACAAGAGTAGCCGGATGAATTCTGAAGTGTACCGGGATATACTTTCAGCCCAGATTCAGCCAAATGCTGCCAAGTTGATTGGACGGCGCTTCATAGTACAGATGGACAATGACCCCAAGCATACATCCAAAGCTACCCAGGAGTTCATGAGTGCCAAAAAGTGGAACATTCTGCAATGGCCAAGTCAATTTCCAGATCTAAACCCAATTGAGCATGCATTTCACTTGCTCAAATCCAGACTTAAGACGGAAAGACCCACAAACAAGCAAGACCTGAAGGCTGCGGCTGTAAAGGCCTGGCAAAGCATTAAGAAGGAGGAAACCCAGCGTTTGGTGATGTCCATGGGTTCCAGACTTAAGGCAGTGATTGCCTCCAAAGGATTTGCAACAAAATATTGAAAATAAAATTATTTTGTTTGGGTTATGTTTATTTGTCCAATTACTTTTGACCTCCTAAAATGTGGAGTGTTTGTAAAGAAATGTGTACAATTCCTACATTTTCTATCAGATATTTTTGTTCAACCCTTCAAATTAAACGTTACAATCTGCACTTGAATTCTGTTGTAGAGGTTTCATTTCAAATCCAATGTGGTGGCATGCAGAGCCCAACTCGCGAAAATTGTGTCACTGTCCAAATATTTCTGGCCCTAACTGTATATAGAAAAATCCTAAATACAAATCTTTGTAGAACAGTTGTTCCCAAAATAACCCAACATCAATGATTGCTGATGGCTCATAACCACGTCTTCCAATTGTGGCAGGTCTAGCTTGCACTGTAAGACGTGCTACTCTCCAGAAGCAAAGGTCTTTTTCACTGTGCACATGCGTGGTTTCACATCCTCAGCACTGCCTTCTTTAGTTGATGGGATGATGAAGAGAAACAAAGGCAAGAAAAGTAAGAAAGATGCCACATATCTTATCAATGAGATTGTTGTTATTGTTCAACAATTTTAGCTCTCAAGTCCTCAGACAGTTCTCTTCTCCTCTTTCGGTTCTTCATGCTTAGTGTTGCACACACAAACACACAAAGCAAAGGCTGAGTCAACTTCTTCCATTTTTATCTGGTTTCAGTTGTGATTTGTCCACACCTGTTACTTGCCACTGGTGAGTTTGGACGAGCATCACACACTTCAAGTCAAGTTATTTACTTACAAGATTTCTGAAGGTGCCAACAATTTTGTCCTGCCCATTTTTGGGGTTTTATGTGAAAATATGTTTCATTTTATTTTTTCTCTATAACACAAGTCTATAACACACATGTGTACTTGCAATTATTTTCTGGGAGAAATACTTCATTTTCTAGAACAATTTTAATGGTGCCAACACTTTCGACCATGGCTGAAGAACAACACATTACATTTTGGAAAAACCCCATTAAGTTTTAAGGGTAATTGTCAGCACAAAACAACTGTTCAAACCAAGCATAGGCCTGGTGTGGCAAGGTGTGACAAAAACAGTCAGTGCACCTTGCCACCTAGCAAGCAGTAAAAAATCCAGCACCAAGAGGTTGAACTCCAATAAGCTTTATTCCAAAATCTTCATATAAAAGCATAGACAACCGACAATAGAAAAAATGCCCGAAATAGCAGGGGTCCCAAATGCTGGTTTACGCGTTTCAGGGCCAAATATGCCCCTTAGTCAGGACCTGTAGAAGCGCATTCTAGTGCGAAACGGCCGTCGTCCAGTGCGTTTTCACCAGTAAGCTTCCCTGCCTCTGTTTTATGTGAATTCACATTAAAGGATATTTGGTTGGGATGGTGAGTGCCGTCTCCTTCCTTGTATGGTGAATGAGAATAGTGAGCATGTGCGACCATCTCCTATAGACAGTGATTGGAGCAGCGGTCGCACATGCTCAGTATTAGAGATGAGAAAATCTGAAATTTGCTTTGAGCAGATTTGTTCAATTCAGCTGGCAGAATCAATTTGGGGCTTTGATTGCCATAAAAAATAGATAGAAAAAATAATAACACGTTATGCTTATCTGTCCCATGCCCCCATCTGATGCCTCACACCGCCATGGCAGCTTCCTGTTCTTACATCCAGGTTTTTGAGTCTAATGATCATGTGGACGGTCGGAGGTGGCGCACGTCATCGAAATCTAAGTCGCCCAAAATAATACATGTACCATAACAGTGATTTAAACCACAGGGCAATTCTGATTAAACACTCTCTTTATAAACCACTTTATTTCACACAATCCCAATGAAAAATTTAACCAAAAAGTAAGTTTAAGGATTTGCAAGCGTGAGGTCTACAACGAACTTAATGTAATACGAGCAGTGAGACGACGCACAACAGGCAGCTGAGCAAATCACACAGCGTTACAGAAGGGGCTCAGGGGTGCCGGAAATCTAACAGTGAACTGCGCTATAGACGCCAGCATTAAGAAGACAAATCTGACAATTGCAGAATAAAGTAGCCCCTGGTGGCTGGCTAGGAAGGATACCAGCGTGGCTGAATGCTGAGAGCAGCCATCACATCTCACAACTGCCTGGTAATGGCGCTTTTATCCCATTCCTCCGAGCAGCTGAGATATGCCAAAAATCACACGGCAAACGGCCTGCCTCACAGGTTAATTACACCCCGGCAAACCTGAATGTGGTGCAGCGCTAGGAATTAGTAATGTATGATAACGAAAACATAACGGCGTGTGGAGGCGGCATTAATGAGAAGGGTGTATGATAATCATAATAGGGGTTCATAATATAGATAGATAGATAGATATTAGATACATAGATAATATATAGATAGATAGATAGATAATAAATACATAGATAATATATACGTAGATAGATAGATAATAGATAATATATGGATACATGATAGATAGATGATAGATAGATAGATAATAGACAGATAAAAGATAGATGATAGATAGATAAATAAATAATAGATAGATAATAGAAAAATAATAGATAATATACAGATATATAATAGATAGATGATAGATACTGTAGATAATAGATAGATAATAGATACATTTGTGCTCAAAAGTTTACATACTTAGTAACTGGCTTAGTGATAGAAAGCAGAGGGTGGTTATAAATGGTATAGTCTCTAACTGGGTCGCCGTGACCAGTGGGGTACCGCAGGGGTCGGTATTGGGACCTGTTCTCTTCAACATATTCATTAATGATCTGGTAGAAGGTTTACACAGTAAAATATCGATATTTGCAGATGATACAAAACTATGTAAAGCAGTTAATACAAGAGAAGATAGTATTCTGCTAGAGATGGATCTGGATAAGTTGGAAACTTGGGCTGAAAGGTGGCAGATGAGGTTTAACAATGATAAATGTAAGGTTATACACATGGGAAGAAGGAATCAATGTCACCATTACACACTGAACGGGAAACCACTGGGTAAATCTGACAGGGAGAAGGACTTGGGGATCCTAGTTAATGATAAACTTACCTGGAGCAGCCAGTGCCAGGCAGCAGCTGCCAAGGCAAACAGGATCATGGGGTGCATTAAAAGAGGTCTGGATACACATGATGAGAGCATTATACTGCCTCTGTACAAATCCCTAGTTAGACCGCACATGGAGTACTGTGTCCAGTTTTGGGCACCGGTGCTCAGGAAGGATATAATGGAACTAGAGAGAGTACAAAGGAGGGCAACAAAATTAATAAAGGGGATGGGAGAACTACAATACCCAGATAGATTAGCGAAATTAGGATTATTTAGTCTAGAAAAAAGACGACCGAGGGGCGATCTAATAACCATGTATAAGTATATAAGGGGACAATACAAATATCTCGCTGAGGATCTGTTTATACCAAGGAAGGTGACGGGCACAAGGGGGCATTCTTTGCGTCTGGAGGAGAGAAGGTTTTTCCATCAACATAGAAGAGGATTCTTTACTGTTAGGGCAGTGAGAATCTGGAATTGCTTGCCTGAGGAGGTGGTGATGGCGAACTCAGTCGAGGGGTTCAAGAGAGGCCTGGATGTCTTCCAGGACAATATTGTATCATACAATTATTAGGTTCTGTAGAAGGACGTAGATCTGGGGATTTATTATGATGGAATATAGGCTGAACTGGATGGACAAATGTCTTTTTTCGGCCTTACTAACTATGTTACTATGTTACTATACCCCGACAGAATTTTTTATTTCTTTGCCTTTTTTCAGAGAATATGAATGATAACACCAAAACTTTTTCTCCTCTCATGGTTAGTGGTTGACAACCGAAACATCCAAATGACCCTGATCAAAAGTTCACATACCCTGGTGATTTTGGCCTGGTTACAAGCACAGAAGTTTACACAAATGGATTAGAATGGCTACTAAAGGTAATATCCTCACCTGTGACCTGTTTGCTTGTAATCAGTGTGTGCATAAAAGCTGAGTGAGTTTCTGGGATCCAGGCAGACTCTTGCATCTTTCATCCAGCCACTGGCGTTTCTGGATTGTGAGTAATGGGGAAAGCAAAAGAATTGTCAATGGATCTACGGGAAAAGGTAGCTGATTGTTGTCACATTTTGACTCAGCTGGGGTAAATCACAAATAATAATAATAATAATCTTTATTTTTATATAGCGCTAACATATTCCGCAGCGCTTTACAGTTTTGCACACATTATCTGAGTATTACCTGTGATTAATTATCGGTGGCCATGTGACATGAAATAGCCAATGAATGACTTCAGTGTTTTAAAAAGCCACATGGTAGGCCCTGTTCCTTTTGTCATAATAGAGAAGACAAAGGAGTTGTCTGAGCAACATCAGATCTGCTGTTATTAGCAAACACAAGACTTCCAAAAGGTATAAGGCCATCTCCAAAGAGCATGGCATCCCAGTTTCAACAGTCTGCAATGGTATTAAGAAGTTTGCCAAGCATGGAACCGTCAAGAACCTCCCTTGTCATGGGGAAAAAAAGAAAAATTGACAAGAGGTCAAGGTTGTTGCAAATGGTGGAAAAAACACTATGTCAAACATCCAAAGACCTGAAGGCCAACCTGGAACAGTCTCGACAAGTACCATACTCCGCACACTAAACCAAGCAGAGCTTTATGGCCGAAGGTCATGGAAGAATCCATTTCTTAAGAAAAGACATAAAAAGGAACTACTGATCTTTGATCAAAAGTACTTGACAAACCACAATCCTTCTGAGAAAAAGTTCTGTGGACAGACAAAACAAAAATAGAGCTTTTTAGCAATGCAAAGCAACAGTTTGTTTACAGACGGCACAATGAAGCTTATAAGGAAAAGGATACCCTACCAACAATGGTAGAAGATCCATAATAATGTGGGGTTGCTTTGCTGCTTATGGCATTGGAGGCTTTGACTGTATCACAGGAATCATGAAATCAGAGATTTTAGAGCCAAATGTCCTATGCAGTGTAACTAAACTTGGTTGGAGTTGAGGATCATGGATCTTCCAGCTCGACAATGACCCAAAACACACATTCAAAAGTACACAGGAATGGTTGAAAAAGAAAAAATGCACTGTCTTAAAATGGCCATTAATGAGTCCTGACCTCAATCCCTTTGAAAATCTTTGGTTTGAGCTGAAATCTGCCAATGGGAAAAAGAACCCTGCAAACATTCAAGTGCTTGAACAAACTGCTGAGGAAGAGTGGGAGAAAATACCTGCTGAGAAGTGCACAAAGCTTTTAGATGACTAGAAGAAACATTTGGAGGTTATCATCAGTGCCAACGGGTGTGCAACCAGGTATTAAATAGGGGGCCTTTATCACTGCACATGATTCTGCTTCTTCTTTGAAATTGCAAGATGTAAGTTGAAAAACAATGTTCTATTGTTGTATTACTTTGGGTCAATAATTAAAAAATCCTGAGTATTTAACTATGGTATATTTCTGTTTATTTCTGAAGATATTGTACAGTCTATGAAAAAAATAAAGGGGTGCCAATATTTGAGGCAGGACACCCTGCTTACCTGATAACAACTTTTTTGGTCTGGGAAATTATGTATGTAATTATGTAATTACTGTAACGTGAAAATACACACATGAAGTTTAGTCATATTTTTGTAATAACCCCTTCCCGCAAATGGACGTAACCTTACGTCCAGATTGCAAGTGATTTCCTGCAATCTACCACTATAACCCATTCAAAATTGCTTTTACTAGTGACATTGGGCTGTTATGACAACCAGAAGCTTAAAAATGGCCTCCATGTTTGCTGCATCCATCAGCCTATGGGATTCCACCAGAGACTGGGCCTAGTAGGTTAACTGTAAGTCAAACACTATAGAAATAACAAAAAAAGACTCGCACATCCAAACTAGTGTGAATAGGTGCATACCAGGAGGAGCTACCTCCATACATAAATATACAAAAAAGGTTGCACTCTATTGTGCAAAAGCATGTCTAATATGAAATACATGAAATATGAATAGCAAAATGGCTTTTGAACATTAGGAAAATATTTAAGAGACGCTTTGCACAGAATTTGATATCATCAAATAGTGTGAGCCCATCAACCGTCGTCAAGGTGGTCTCATAAAACAGATGGGTCCCTGACCCCCCTGTCCAAATGTGAACACTTACCGAAGGCCAATGTCTGTATGCCTGGGTGAATGTGGACACCTCTGTTCAGCAAAGCCTACATATGAGTTAGCCGGGACCAAGTGTGATGAGATGCAATTAAAAACCACATGGTGATGGGAGGAGTGCTGAGTCAGTCAGCTACCATAGAAATAACAAAAAAAGACTCGCACATCCAAACTAGTGTGAATAGGTGCATACCAGGAGCATATTTATGTATGGAGGTAGCTGCTCCTGGTATGACTCAGCACTCCTCCCATCACCATGTGGTTTTTAATTGCATCTCATCACACTTGGTCCCGGCTAACTCATATGTAGGCTTTGCTGAACAGAGGTGTCCACATTCACCCAGGCATACAGACATTCGCCTTCGGTAAGTGTTCACATTTGGACAGGGGGGTCAGGGACCCATCAGTTTTATGAGACCACCTTGACGACGGTTGATGGGCTCACACTATTTGATTATATCAAATTCTGTGCAAAGCGTCTCTTAAATATTTTCCTAATGTTCAAAAGCCATTTTGCTATTCCTATTTCATATATTCCAGATTAGACATGCTTTTGCACAATAGAGTGCAACCTTTTTTGTATATTTATGTATGGAGGTAGCTGCTCCTGGTATGCACCTATTCACACTAGTTTGGATGTGCGAGTCTTTTTTTGTTATTTCTATGGTAGCTGACTGACTGCGCACTCCTCCCATCACCATGTGGTTTTTAATTGCATCTCATCACACTTGGTCCCGGCCAACTCATACGTAGGCTTTGCTGAACAGAGGTGTCCACATTCACCCAGGCATACAGACATTGGCCTTCGGTAAGTGTTCACATTTGGACAGGGAGGTCAGGGACCCATCAGTTTTATGAGACCACCTTGACGACGGTTGATGGGCTCACACTATTTGATTATATCAAATTCTGTGCAAAGCGTCTCTTAAATATTTTCCTAATGTTCAAAAGCCATTTTGCTATTCCTATTTCATATATTCCAGATTAGACATGCTTTTGCACAATAGAGTGCAACCTTTTTTGTATATGTAAGTCAAATACTAACGGGTTAGGTCATGCACTGCACTACACAAGTAGTGTATTGTATTATCAGTGTGATAGCAGGATCACGCATCCAAGTCACCTTGTGGGGCTAGTAAGCATTGAAAAAAAAAAGAAAAGAAAAAAGTTTTTTAAAGTATTTCAATAATAAAAAAAAAACACAAAAACAGTTTTAATAAAGAAAAATAGGAAATATGAAATGTGAAAACATATTTGGTATTGCCGTATTCATAATGACCGATACTATAAAACTATATTATGTATTTTTCTCACATTTTGAATGCCGGTAAAAACAATATGAACAACAATGCCATGATTGCTGTTTTTGTTCATCTCGGTTTAAAAAATATTTAATAAAAAGTGAGCAAAAAGTGTTTTTTTTTTCCTTAAAAGTCATTTATTGTGCTAAAGTAGCAAAACATAAAAAAAAATATGAGTTTGGTATTGCCGTGATCATTTCATTCTGCAAAATAAAGATCAATTATACGGTGTTTAAAGAAAATAAGTCAAATAAAGTATTGAGTTTCTCGAGTTTTATGCTCAATTTGCCTCACAAAAAAATGCAATAAAAAGTTGTCAAAAAGTGGCATCCGTCTCAAAATGTCAAGCTCCGCTGACGGATAATTGTGAAACTTACGCATCTCAGATAATGGCTGCACAAGAGCAAATTAATATTTTCTAAAGAGAGTATTAATTGTACAAAAGTAATAAAAAAATAACACCATTATCAAAAAAATTTGTTTTGATGCAGAAAATAAAGATACTGTACACTGTGTTAGGGGTCGAGTTCCCGCTTCTGCACAGGGGGAATCTCGAGCCACTTCCGCTGCGGTCTCCCATTCTTGTCCAGCCGCAGTGGAGCCTGCTCAGCAAGGACGTCGGTCCCAGCGTCTTGCTCATTCTCACTCTGTTCTGAGAGTTAGTGCTGCTTCTCCAGTCTCTGCCTTTAAAGTCAGTGCTGGTCAGCAGCGAGCGGACTTCTCTGGGACTAAGTCCTTGTCTGCATGTACTGGGCATGCCCAGCGTAAGGTCTCCCGTTGGAGATCGAGGGTCATGTGCTCAGTCTCTGCAGCACATTCCATTGGTCCTCTTGGCAGGTCCTAGAAGGGCAAAAGTGCTGTGGCCACTTCCTGTGCTGCTGCTATATTAACTGCGCATGACCGCACGGCCATGCGCTAGTATTTTCTTACAATTGCTTATGTGTGTATGTTGTGAGTGCAAGTCGTCCTTGGAAACCCCTACCCTATTGAATGTCTGTTCGCGGAAGGTGTATGGCTGCTACCTAGCGCCCGACTTAGCCTACAGCACTAACACACATCACAGCGTCCTGTAGCTGTGCCTGCCAGTACGGCGCCGTGCGCCTGCCTTGCGCTTTCCATACCCGAGTCTGGGTGGTTAGTGGCGTCCGTTAGTGCAGCATCGCTCGCACTCTTGTGCACATAGATTGCTTAAGGTTCTCTACACACCCAGTTGCGGTGTTACGCCAGCAAGGGTCTAATCGGGCTCCAATCCCTTCTGGGGTTAAGTCCGCTGACCACTTGCTCGCGCACTAGTGCGGTACTGCGGTCCTGTGAATTAACAGGATCGCTTTCTTCACGCTGGGTGAGGTTTAACCCACGCGTGTATACCGCCATATTGTCTGCTAATTGCTAGCAGCAGGTTCTCACCTGCACGGTGGACCCCGGACTGCGAACGCACCTTTATCATCTGTCTTGGTGCGTTCCGCCAGTCCTAACAGAATACTAGCGCCAGGGTCTGGCTAGTAAAATGGCGGACGATCAGCGTTTACAGCGGTACATCCAGCAGCTGGAGGGAAGGTTGGCGGCTCTTGAGCGTTCAACCTCAGCTGTGGATGTTACTGCTGTCGCTGTTCAGGCTGCAAGTGTGGCTGCAGCTACCTTGTCCACTGCCGCTCCTGTACCGACGCTATCTCGCCTCCCGCTACCAGAGAAATTTTCTGGTGACAGTAAGTCCTGTAGGGGTTTCGTGAGTCAGTGCTCAATACATCTCGAGCTTCTGGCCTCTCGTTTCCCTACAGAGCGGGCTAAGGTGGGCTTTATAATTTCCTTATTGTCGGACAGGGCGTTGCAGTGGGCTACGCCGCTGTGGGAGCGTGGCGATCATGTGGTGCAGAGTGCTCCGTTATTCCTGAGCACTCTGAAACAGGTCTTTCTAGGACCTCGTGTCACCCATGATACGGCGCTCCAACTGTTGGCACTGACTCAGGGCTCGTCCTTGGTCAGCCTTTTTGCCGTCCATTTCCGCACTCTGGCATCTGAGCTGGAGTGGACGGATAAAGCCCTTATCCCTATATTTTGGAGGGGGCTGGCTGACCACGTTAAGGACGCTCTGGCCACTAGGGAGATTCCCGCCACACTGGAGGAGTTAATAGCAGTATCTACTCGCATTGACCTCCGTTTTCACGAGCGGAGGTTAGAGCGAGCCCAGTGTAGGCAGAGGTTTCGGCTGGCTCTCACCTTCGCC
Organism: Ranitomeya imitator; assembly: GCF_032444005.1. NCBI lineage: Eukaryota > Metazoa > Chordata > Amphibia > Anura > Dendrobatidae > Ranitomeya > Ranitomeya imitator. The sequence goes on from NC_091286.1 coordinate 678,105,936, forward strand.
AAACCTTTGGAATCTCCACTTCAGGCTCCTGAGTTCCAGGAACCTAAGGTGGTGTCACGAGCAGGATCTAAGTCCCAGACTGCTCGTGCACCCCAGGGTTGCCAGGTTTGCCAACAGTCAGGACATCTTGCCACCAGATGTCATCAGCGGTCGAGGAAACGTCAGCGTCTAGTGGTAGTAGGTGGAGGTGCACTAGACACTGCGACGTTTGCCTCCAAATTGTCCTTTAAGGGGACAATTACCTTTGGCTCATCCTCCCACTCGGTAGACCTCTGCGTGGATTCTGGGGCGGAGGGCAATTTTATGTCTTCTGCCTTCGCCCAACGTCACGCAATACCCCTGGTTATGCTATCCCAACCAGTAACGGTACGAGTGGTGAATGGGTCGACACTCCCCGCACAGATAACACATCAGACCATCCCTATTACTCTGTCCCTGTCGCCATCCCATCAGGAGATTATTTCTCTGCTCGTCATTCCTGAGGGTATTGATGAGGTCCTGTTGGGGATACCTTGGCTACGGTACCACTCTCCTCACATCGAGTGGTCCTCAGGCAGAATTCTGGGATGGGGTGAATCATGTGGGGGTAGGTGTCACCGAGAGTGCGTTCAGGTTGCTACTACTGAGGTACCCGCAGATCTATCCTCTCTCCCCAAGCAATATTGGTCTTATGCAGATGTATTCTCCAAGAAGGCGGCGGAGACCCTTCCGCCCCATCGCCCCTATGACTGTCCTATCGATCTCTTGCCTGGTGCTGAGCCTCCCCGGGGTCGAGTCTATCCATTATCTCTCCCGGAAACGGAGGCAATGTCTCAGTACATACAAGAGAATCTGGCAAGAGGGTTCATTAGGAAGTCAGTGTCACCTGCTGGGGCAGGGTTCTTCTTCGTGCAGAAGAAGAATGGAGAACTACGTCCATGCATAGACTACAGGGGTCTTAATGCTATCACAGTGAAGAACAAGTACCCTTTGCCGTTGATTTCTGAGCTTTTCGATAGGCTTCGGGGAGCTAGAGTGTTTACGAAACTAGATCTGCGGGGTGCTTACAATCTGATTCGCATCCGTGAGGGGGACGAGTGGAAAACGGCATTTAACACCAGAGATGGGCACTATGAGTATCTGGTGATGCCCTTCGGGCTCTGTAATGCACCTGCCGTTTTTCAAGACTTTGTCAATGACATCTTCCGGGATATGCTTTCCACCTCGGTTGTAGTCTATCTGGATGATATTCTCATCTTTTCTCCAGATATTGACTCCCACCGGAGAGATGTTGGCAGAGTCTTCGACCTCCTACGGGCAAACTCTCTTTACGCAAAGTTGGAGAAGTGTGTGTTTGAGCAGGAGTCCTTACCTTTCCTGGGCTATATCATCTCCGCCCAGGGATTGGCTATGGATCCTGCCAAACTACAGGCTGTGATGGACTGGCAAGAGCCCCATTCTCTTAAAGCGGTGCAGCGCTTTATGGGGTTCATAAACTATTACCGCCAGTTCATTCCCCACTTCTCAACTCTGGTGGCTCCCTTGGTAGCCCTCACCAAGAAGGGAGCGAATCCCAAATTGTGGTCGGAAGAGGTCTCCAAGGCCTTCACTTCTATTAAGTCCCACTTTGCTAGCGCTCCCATCTTACATCGTCCCGATGTGGATAAGCCATTCCTACTGGAGGTGGATGCCTCGTCCGTTGGTGCTGGAGCAGTCCTCTACCAAAAGGATGCTCAAGGTCGGAAGCATCCATGCTTCTTCTTCTCCAAGACCTTCACGCCAGCGGAGAGGAACTACTCCATCGGGGACAGGGAGTTGCTAGCAATGAAGTTGGCCTTTTCGGAGTGGAGACATCTTCTGGAAGGTGCGCGGTTTCCCTTCCAAGTTTACACGGACCACAAAAATTTGGTCTATTTGCAGACAGCCCAGCGGCTAAATTCTCGCCAGGCCAGATGGTCCCTGTTCTTCTCCCGGTTCCACTTTTCCCTTCATTATCTCGCCGGGGAGAAGAATATCCGTGCTGACGCTCTCTCTCGCTCCCTTATGTCAACTGAGGAGGAGGAAGAGGAGCCTCGGCTTATTGTCCCTTCCGAGAGCCTGAGAACCGTGGCGCCGGTTTCGCTAGAGTCTGTGCCTCCGGGCAAGACTTTTGTGCCCATTAATTTGCGACCGGAGGTTCTCTCTTGGGCTCATTCGTCCAGGGTGGGTGGACACTTTGGGACAAAGAGGACATCTGAGCTACTGGCGAGGACGTACTGGTGGCCGCATATGGTCCGGGATGTCAGGGATTATGTTCTGGCGTGTGTCTCCTGCGCCAAAAATAAATCTCCGCGTCAAAGGCCAGCTGGTTTGCTCTATCCCTTGCCGGTGGCAGATAGGCCCTGGGAGATGGTCGGGATGGACTTTGTTGTGGGTTTGCCCAAGTCTCGCGGCTGTACCATCATTTGGGTCATCACCGATCATTTCTCAAAAATGGTGCATTTGGTGCCGCTGCCGCGGTTACCTTCTGCACGGGCCTTGGCAGCGTTGTTCATCAAACATATCTTCCGCCTACATGGTATGCCAGACAAAATTGTCAGTGACCGGGGTCCCCAGTTTGCGTCTCGGTTCTGGAGAGAGCTCTGTCGTCTTCTCAGTATTGAGTTGAATCTCTCTTCCGCTTATCATCCCGAGACGAATGGGTTGGTAGAGAGGGCCAACCAGACCTTGGTCACATACCTGCGGCATTTTGTTTCAGCCAGGCAGGATGACTGGGCATCCTTGCTATCATGGGCAGAGTTTGCACTGAACAACGCCGTTGCCGACTCCACTGGACAAACCCCATTCCTCCTCAACTATGGTCAGCATCCACGGGTACCTGTGCCTATGCCCGTGTCTTCCGCCGACTCCAGGGTGGCAGACTGGGCTGTGGAGGCACGGGATATTTGGGACCGCACTCAGGATGCCATTCGGGCCTCTAAGGAGAGAATGAGGTCCTCCGCTGATGCTCATCGGCGTCCCGCCCCGACCTTTGCTCCTGGCGACTTGGTGTGGCTCTCCGCCCGTAACATCAGGCTGCGAGTTGAGTCCACTAAATTTGCTCCTCGCTACTTGGGTCCATTCAAGGTCCTCGAACAGGTTAATCCTGTGGTCTATCGTTTGGCCCTTCCGCCACGCCTGGGTATCACCGACACCTTTCATGTGTCCCTCTTGAAACCCGTGTATATGTCCCGCTTTTCCGAGTCATCTGCTGGGACATCGGGTTCGTCTACGGACGATTATGAGGTGAACGCTATTTTGGGGTGCAAGGTGATGCGTGGTAAAAAATTTTATTTGGTGGACTGGAAGGGTTATGGTCCCGAGGACAGGTCCTGGGAGCCTGTTGAGCACATTCGGGCTCCGCAGCTCATTGCTGCCTTCGAACGTAGCGAGGCCCAAGGAGGGGGGGGCCCTAGGAGGGGGGGTAATGTTAGGGGTCGAGTTCCCGCTTCTGCACAGGGGGAATCTCGAGCCACTTCCGCTGCGGTCTCCCATTCTTGTCCAGCCGCAGTGGAGCCTGCTCAGCAAGGACGTCGGTCCCAGCGTCTTGCTCATTCTCACTCTGTTCTGAGAGTTAGTGCTGCTTCTCCAGTCTCTGCCTTTAAAGTCAGTGCTGGTCAGCAGCGAGCGGACTTCTCTGGGACTAAGTCCTTGTCTGCATGTACTGGGCATGCCCAGCGTAAGGTCTCCCGTTGGAGATCGAGGGTCATGTGCTCAGTCTCTGCAGCACATTCCATTGGTCCTCTTGGCAGGTCCTAGAAGGGCAAAAGTGCTGTGGCCACTTCCTGTGCTGCTGCTATATTAACTGCGCATGACCGCACGGCCATGCGCTAGTATTTTCTTACAATTGCTTATGTGTGTATGTTGTGAGTGCAAGTCGTCCTTGGAAACCCCTACCCTATTGAATGTCTGTTCGCGGAAGGTGTATGGCTGCTACCTAGCGCCTGACTTAGCCTACAGCACTAACACACATCACAGCGTCCTGTAGCTGTGCCTGCCAGTACGGCGCCGTGCGCCTGCCTTGCGCTTTCCATACCCGAGTCTGGGTGGTTAGTGGCGTCCGTTAGTGCAGCATCGCTCGCACTCTTGTGCACATAGATTGCTTAAGGTTCTCTACACACCCAGTTGCGGTGTTACGCCAGCAAGGGTCTAATCGGGCTCCAATCCCTTCTGGGGTTAAGTCCGCTGACCACTTGCTCGCGCACTAGTGCGGTACTGCGGTCCTGTGAATTAACAGGATCGCTTTCTTCACGCTGGGTGAGGTTTAACCCACGCGTGTATACCGCCATATTGTCTGCTAATTGCTAGCAGCAGGTTCTCACCTGCACGGTGGACCCCGGACTGCGAACGCACCTTTATCATCTGTCTTGGTGCGTTCCGCCAGTCCTAACACACTGTATATGTGCAGCACTGCAAAGAGCGTAAAATTTGAAACAAATAAAAAAAGTGTAAAAATTGCTGTTTTGTTTCTATTGCTTTCCATAAAGAGTTCATAAAAGTTTGTTGGTAAGTTATATGTACCCCACATTGATACCACTGACAATCATGACTCATACACACATATATTTTGAGAGGTGGTGGGTTCCCCAAAATAGCATATACCTGGGGACTGTCCTTGTTGGGACGGGAGCTATGCAGGGGCACGACAGGGAAGAATAGACCTCCTCTGTTGTGAATTCTGCTCTTGGGTTCCCTCCAGTGGTTGTTGGTGGGAATGCAGTTGTCTCTGACTCGCAGTCCTGGCCAGGTGTATCGGATAATTATAATTCTGACTGGGATATTTAGGTGTGCAGGATCCTTTAGCCCTTGCCAGTTGTCAATGTTTCTTTGGAAGTGTTGGATCTCTGCCTGGCCTCTCCTGCTTATCTGCCAGTTCAGCAAAGATAAGTGTCTGTTTCTTTTCCTGTGGCACACATGCAGTGTGCTTATTTCCAGTACCGTTCGTTTGTTTTTCTTTTGTCCAGATTAGACTGTGTCTGTGTTTTCTCAGTCTGGTTGGTTTCACTGGAGTTGCAGATTTACGCTCCTACATCTTTTAGTAGATGTAGGAAGTTTTTTGTATATTCTGCTGTGGATTTTTTGAAGGGTTTTAATACTGACCGCACAGAACTCTGTCCTATTCTGTCCTATCTAGCTAGAGTGGCCTCCTGTGCTAAATCCTGTTTTTTCTGCCTGTGTATGTTTTTTCCTCTCCGACTCACCGCCAATATTTGTAGGGGGCTGTCTATCCTTTGGGGATTTTCTCTGAGGCAAGATAGTATTCCGATTTCCATCTTTAGGGGTATTTAGTCCTCCGGCTGTGACAAGATGTCTAGGTGTGTTAGGTACACTCCACGGCTACTTCTAGTAGCGGTGTTAAGTTCAGGGTTGCGGTCAGTATAGTGGCCACTTTCTCCAGTGAAAGTTCTCATGCAGCTCCAAGGTCACCGGATCATAACACTCCTCCCACCGGAATTTTTTTTTTTTACTTGAAAAAGGCTCATTGCCATAATGGGAATGAAGATGAGGAGAATTTGTGGATATCTCCCGCGCTGCCATGTATAGAAGACGTCTATTTTCAAGGTTTATCGAACATGGGGTTTTATTCGACGCGTTTTCGAAGTAACAAATACTTCCTCTTCGGGAAGACAACTACATATCAAAGCCTGAACTTTGAGGAAGAATGCCGTCCTGTGTTCGAAATGCGTCGCCATGTGCTGTCCTTTTCCCCACTTTATCCCTATGGAATTTGAACACTTTGAATAAAAATAGGATTTTGCTCTTTTTTCAACCAGACGTTGGACTCCCTACTTCTTGTTCCTAAACTTGGGACCCCTTTCTATTAACTGATAATCCCCCCACTAAGTTTTTGTACTGGAGCTTCTAAACCAGACGACACCTTACATAATCATTATTTTTTTGGCGGCGGGGTTGGGTGAATATTTGGTGATTATTGGATTGGCTATCCTTCACAACTCAATCTATAAAAATTACGTCTGCTTATTAAGACATGACTTACAGCTCCACATTTCATGTTAACTACCATATTAATATGTCACTTCTATGTTCTACCAATGACACGTTGAAATCCCAGCGCTGTCCTAATTAACCAGCATAATTAGCATTAATTTCCCCAATGTGATCTGTATTACTCTTTAACAATATTCATAGATTGATAATTAAGGAGGTGTTGGCTGCACAAGAATCGTTAGTCTTACACATCTCAATTGGTCTTTTAGGACACTAAAAAAAATAAATCTTGCGGGAAATTTTCTACCGGTTCCTCTTGTCATAAAGAGTAAGAAGCCTCTAAAGATGAGTGATACCGAGATCACTTAATTAGAAAATGTAGTATAAAAAATGTCAATTCAGACTTTAAAGGGGATATCCAATTAACGACAGACTAAGTGGGAGGCTTCGTAACGTTACAGATGCCTAGAACAGCTGATGGATGTATGAGCAGCGCGGATCGCATCATACGAATGTGCGATCAGTTGGAGTTGTATCATGAGAATAGGAATTGGTGTCCAATAGACATGAACGAGCACTAAAATACACGGGTGCTTGTTGCTCGAACCAAACTATTTGAGTAACGAGTATAATGGGTGTTAATGGGGAAAAAAGCTTTTTTTCCGGCAGACCCTACAAAAAGGTCTGGGCTGGGGGGGCAGTGAAAATGTTCAAATGAATGGGAAAAGTGTTGAATGAAAAGAAACAGCATGGGGAAGACTCCTGGAAGCATTTCTGACTCCCAGAGAACAATGGGGCACACTTTTACTCAACTTTAAGGACTGACAATAAAACAATCCAAACCGTTGAGAAATTGTATTTTACAGGAATCAAAATGCTAAGAATCGTTCCTTCCTGTATGATGACTTGTATATAAGGCAAAATTTAAAAAGGATTAACAAGAATTTATAATTTAACCCCTTTCTGACATATGATGTACAATCCTGTCGAGGTGGTATGGGCCACCGACGGGATAGTACGTCATCACCGATCAGCCACGCTCATGGGGGGAGCGTGGCCGATCGGGGCCAGGTGTCAGCTGACTATCGAATGGACCGCTCCACATTAACCCCCGGCACACTGCGATAAAAGATGATCGCAGCGTTCCGGCGGTACGGGGAAGCATGGCGCAGGGAGGGGGCTCCCTGCGTGCTTCCCTGAGACGCTCGGAGCAACGCGATCTCTCCTACCTCCTCCTCCCTGCAGGCCCTGGATCCAATATGGCCACGGGGCTGCTTCTGAGTCCTGCAGGGAGGTGGCTTGCAAGCGCCTGCTCAGAGCAAGCGCTTGCAAGCGTTCCTGCACTGCCTGTCATATCACCGATCTGACACAGGGCTCTGCAAAGTGTCAGATCAGCGATCTGACCCTGTAACATGATGCCCTCCCGGGGCAATGTTATGAAGTAAAAAAACAAAATATTCACATATGTAAAAAAAATATTGTTCCCATAAATACATTTCTTTACAAAAAAAAACAAACAAAAAAACAATAAATGTACACATATTTAGTATCGTCGCGTCCGTAACAACCCGACCTATAAAACTGTCCCACTAGTTAACCCCTTCAGTGATCACCGTAAAAAAAAATGAGGCAAAAAGCAACGCTATGATAATATGATAATATGATGATGCCGCCGAACAAAAAGTGGAATAAAACGCAATGAAAAATACGGATATAACCATGGTACCGCTGAAAACGTCATCTTGTCCCGCAAAAAACGACCCGCTGTACAGCATCATCAGCGAAAAAATAAAAAAAGTTATAGTCCTCAGAATAAAGCGATGCAAATATACCGTATATACTCGAGTATAAGCCGAGATTTTCAGCCCAAATTTTTGGGCTGAAAGTGCCCCTCTCGGCTTATACTCGAGTCAAGGTGGGTGGCAGGGTCGGCGGGTGAGGGGGTGAGGGCGCTGAGGCATACTTACCTGCTCCCAGCGATCCTGGCGCTGTCCCTGCCGTCCCACGGTCTTCTGTGCTGCAGCCTCTTCCTCTCTTCAGCGGTCACCCATAGGGGTGGAGCCACATATTCATTTCTCTAATCAGCAGTAACGGTGACCGCTGATAGAGGAAGAAGCTGCGGCACCGAAGACCAGCTGTACGGGGGAAGGAGCCGGACGCCGGGAGCAGGTAAGTATCGCATATTCACCTGTCCACATTCCAGCCGCCGGGCGCCGCTTCATCTTCCCGGCGTCTATCTGCACTGACTGTTCAGGTCAGAGGGCGCGATGACGCATATAGTGTGCGCGGCGCCCTCTGCCTGATCAGTCAGTGCGGAGAGACGTCGGGACCGGACGCTGGGAGCTGCAAGCAAGAAAGGTGAGTATGGGATTTTTTTTTTTTATTGCAGCAGCAGCAGCAATGGCACAGATATATGTGGAGCATCTATGGGGAAATATGAACGGTGCAGAGCACTATATGGGGCACAGCTATGGGGAAATATGAACGGTGCAGAGCACTATATGGCAGAGCTATGGGGAAATATGAACGGTGCAGAGCACTATATGGGGCAGATATGGGGAAATATGAACGGTGCAGAGCACTATATGGCAGAGCTATGGGGCAATATGAACGGTGCAGAGCACTATATGGCACAGCTATGAGGCAATAATGAACGGTGCAGAGCACTATATGGGGCACAGCTATGGGGAAATATGAACGGCGCAGAGCACTATATGGCACAGCTATGGGGCATTAATGAACGGTGTAGAGCACTATATGGCAGAGCTATGGGGAAATATGAACGGTGCAGAGCACTATATGGCACAGCTATGGGGCAATATGAACGGTGCAGAGCACTATATGGCACAGCTATGGGGCAATATGAACGGTGCAGAGCACTATATGGCAGAGCTATGGGGCAATATGAACGGTGCAGAGCACTATATGGCAGAGCTATGGGGAAATATGAACGGTGCAGAGCACTATATGGCACAGCTATGGGGAAATAACGAACGGTGCAGAGCACTATATGGGGCACAGCTATAGGGCAATAATGAACGGTGCAGAGCACTATATGGGGCACAGCTATAGGGCAATAATGAACGGTGCAGAGCACTATATGGGGCACAGCTATGGGGAAATATGAACGGCGCAGAGCACTATATGGCACAGCTATGGGGCATTAATGAACGGTGTAGAGCACTATATGGCAGAGCTATGGGGAAATATGAACGGTGCAGAGCACTATATGGCACAGCTATGGGGCAATATGAACGGTGCAGAGCACTATATGGCACAGCTATGGGGCAATATGAACGGTGCAGAGCACTATATGGCAGAGCTATGGGGCAATATGAACGGTGCAGAGCACTATATGGCAGAGCTATGGGGAAATATGAACGGTGCAGAGCACTATATGGCACAGCTATGGGGCAAGAATGATCTATTTTTATTTTTGAAATTCACCGGTAAATGCTGCATTTCCACCCTAAGCTTATACTCGAGTCAATAAGTTTTCCCAGTTTTTTGTGGCAAAATTAGGGGGGTCGGCTTATACTTGGGTCGGCTTATACTCGAGTATATACGGTAATTATTTTTTCTATAAAATAGTTTTTATCATATAAAAATGCCAAAACATAAAAAAATGATATAAATGAGGTATCACTGTAATCGTACTGACCAAAAGAATAAAACTGATTTATCAATTTTAAGAAACGTGGAATGGTATAAGCGCCCCCCCCAAAAGAAATTCATGAGTAGCTGGTTTTTGGTCATTCTGCCTCGGAATAAAAAGTGATAAAAAAAGTCACATGCCCGAAAATGGTACCAATAAAAACGTCAACTCATCCCGCAAAAAACAAGACCTCACATGACTCTGTGGACCAAAATATGGAAAAATTATAGCTCTCAAAATGTGGAGACGCAAAAACTATTTTTTGCAATAAAAAGCATCTTTCAGTGTGTGACGGCTGCCAATCATAAAAATCTGCAAAAACATCCCATATAAAAGTAAGTCAAACCTCCCTTCATCACCCCCCTGGTTAGGGAAATATAATAAAATTTAAAAAATGTATTTATTTCCATTTTCCCATTAGAGTTAGGGTTGGGGCTAGGGTTAGGGTTGGGACTAGGGTTGTGGCTAGGGTTAGGGTTGAGGCTAGGGTTAGGGTTGGGGCTAGGGTTAGGGCTAGGGTTAGGGCTAGGGTTAGGGTTGGGGCTAGGGTTAAGGGTAGGGTTGGGGCTAGGGTTAGGGCTAAGGTTAGGGTTGGGCTAGGGTTAGGGTTGGGGCTACAGTTAGGGTTAGGGTAGGGGCTACAGTTAGGGTTAGGGTTGGGGCTAAAGTTAGGGTTAGGGTTGTACCCCTGCCTCTGTTGTGTGTCTCCCTGGCCTCTCCTCCTTGGTTGGGCCCCCTGCCTCTAGCATTGTCTGATGGAAATATTTTCCACAATGGCCTTCATGTATAGCATCATTTGAAAGACCTTCCACCTCATCAAGAAGAGATGCAAAGATCTACTTGTAGCATGGGTCAAGCAGCGAGAACAACCATCACTCTTTTTTGACCAAGATGTATATAACACGATGGTAAAGGGGAAAGGCAAAGGTACATAAACTTGACCATACCAACCAAACTCGACCATACCAACACTTCCCTGTCTCCACCATTATGATGACTCTTCATCTTCTCCTACTACTCCCTCTCTGCTCTCCTCATTCCCATACTCAGCCCATTCACATAGTAGATGCAGGATCTAAGTTGTGTTGCTAGTAGCCTCTGTTGCATTAGCCACCAGCTGCTGTTCCTCCTCAGTGTCATTCTCTTCATTGTTACCAAATCCATGCATCGCTCCAATTCTACCATGTCCGCATGAAAATCTTCTTGTTTTATTGTGAGAAACAACTGTTTAAGTAGGCACAGAAGTGCGAAAGTTGTGCTTAATAATGCATCATCGCTACTTACCATCTTTGTGGAGTCCTCAAAGTCTTGGAGAACAATACAAATGTTAGACATCCATGCCCACTCTTCAGTTGTTAGGTGGATAGGGCTGACCAGAATACCAACAGGCGTGTTGGAGCTAATATACAATCACTGTCCTCTCATGCTTACCACCGTGTGGTGATGTTGGACACCAGTCGGTGAGCTGGCACTTGCATGTTTTACTGCAGCACCGCCAGAGTGGTGGCAGCTGTAGCTGACTTGCAAATATGGGCGCTGATGCTCATTTCCTGCAAAACTCAGGCAAATCTGGGTAGATTTTCAGAAAATGCTTAAATACCAAATTGAACACATGTACCAAGCATGGTAAGTGTGTGAGATTACCAAATTTCTTAGCAACCACCTGGTTATGCCCATTATCATACATGACCATGCCTGTTTGGAGGTTCAGTATCAAAAACAGATCTGTCTTGTCTTTTATTCTTTTTAGTAGCTCTGCCGCGGTGTGTGGTTTGTCTCCTAGACAAATTAGCAGTTGCTGCTTAGCTGAGGCAGTAACACTGAGCTTCCAGATTACGGATGATGAGGACAATGTGCTCTGAGATAGCACAGTGGAGAAGGAAGATGAGGAGGAGCAGGAGGGGGTGCAGGAATTACTGTAGGAGGTGGAGTAAACCCTGATAGAATTAGGGCCAGCAATCCTCAGCGTTAGGAACATATGTGCCATGCCAGGGTGTGGCTCGGCCCCAGCCTCCACATTGTTCACCCAGTATACCATCAGGGAAATGTAGTATTCCTTGCCACAAGCGCTTGTTCACATGTCGGTCGTTAAGTGGACAATCCCAGTAAGTACATTGGCAAGGGCATGGGTGATGTTCCTGGACACGTGCAGCTAAAAGATCAGAGACTACACTCTGAGGGAAAAAGTGGGGGCTTTACTGTTTAGTGATGCATGAAACTTAGAGCAGCCACGGCCACAAGAAGAGGATTGTGGGGAATGGCAAATTTTGGTTAATGAGGAAGATGATCATGAGACACAGTTGCTGAATTTGTGGTTAAGTTTGTTAACACAGAGGATTTCCGCGGACTCATGGCGGCAGCCATCCCTCGGTACTCAGTCCTCAGTCATGATCATTTCCCCAGGTGTGGTGTTCCCGCTTTTTACCAGCACTTGTCCAGGAACATCACCCGTGCACTTACCAAAGCACACAGCTGAGACATATCCTAGCACGGCACATAGGCTACTGATGCTGATGATTGATGGCCCTACTTCTATCAGGGTTTGCTTCAACTCCTATGGTAGTTCCTGCTCCTCCTCATCCTCCATCTCCGATTTGTCGTCCACAGGAGTCAGAAGCTGGAAGCACTGCAACACTGCCTCAGCAAACTGTTAACTGTTAACAGGCTCTGCTTAAGTTAATTTGTCTAAGAGACAAACCACACACCTTGGCAGAAATATTGAAAGGAATAACAAACCAGACAGATCTGTGGCTTTCACCCCTGAACCTAAAATCAGGCATGGTCGTGTGTGATAATGGCTGTAACCTGGTGGCGCCTATGAAGCTTGGCAAGCTCACACACATATGATGCTTGGTCCACATGCTCAACGTGGTAGCTCAGTGGTTTCTGACAACCTATCCAAATTTGCCAGAGCTTCAGGTCAAGGTACGCTGTGTCAGTGCCAATTTCCGCAAGTCAACTACAGCTGCCACATATCTAGGTGGTGCACCACTCAAAGTATAGCATGAATTCAACAAGTAGGAATTGAAATGCAGCACTCACCCATATCTTTAAAATTAAAAGTCCTTTACTCCACACACATGGACATCATTCTTTGTGGCGAGCAGGTAAAAACAGTGGTTAAAGCAGGGGAAAAAAGAAACAATGGACTTCAGCTGTTTTGCATCTTAACTGATGCTTCTACCTGTACATGAAGAATTAAAATCAGTTAAAACTTCTCTTTACTTTTAAGGATATGGGTGAGTGCTGCATTTATATTTCTACTTGTTGAATTAAACATGAAGCTTTGCATGCGGACCAGCTGGAGATGGAGGAAGACATGATACAGGAAGATACTGCTCAGCCCAGCCTCATCTCATCTGCTCAGCGCAGATTGGTTAACAATGAGGATGTGGAGGCTGAGGAGGAGGAAGAGGAACTGGAGCTGGCTGCTAGCGCAACTGATATTAGTACCCAAACAAGCTTTGTCCTGTCTCTCCTGCATGGATCGGAAGAGGAGGAGAATGAGGAGGATGAGAGGGAGGAGGAAGAAGAGATGGAGAGTCACCATCATGGTGGAGATCTGGAAGCCATGCCTTAAGGGAGCTGGGCACATATGGATTACTTTATGTACTGCTGCCTTTCCCATGGCCCTCGTGTTATATTCACCTTGGCCAAAAATACAATGCTAGATGTTCACCATGCTAGACCCACACTACAAGTAGAACCTTGCTTCTTTCCTTCCTGAGACGGAAAGGTCTACTAAAATGGTTCTATACCAGAATGCCACTGTGGAAAATATGTTGAAAAAATTCCCATCAGACAATGCCAGCGGCAGGGGGAAAGCTTTCTTGCCAAGCCAAGGAGGTGAGGCCAAGGAGACACACACCAGGTACACCAGAGGCAGGGGTACACTGTTAAAAGCATGGGCCAAGTTAATAATAATAATAATCTTTATATAGCGCCAACATATTCACAGCACTTTACAATTCAATAGTTCATATACAAGTCATAAGTAACAACGTTAAATATACTACAATAATTAAAGCAGAAATAATGATGACCCTGCTCATGACAGCTTACAATCTATAATGAGGTGAGGGGAGCCACAAAATACAGGTGCTTATTTACAATGATGTTACATCTATCTTGAGTAGGGTTGAGCGAAATGGTTCAGCCATTTTCAGAAGTCGCCGACTTTTGGCAAAGTCGGGTTTCATGAAACCCGACCCGACCCCTGTGTGGGGTCGGCCATGAGGTCGGCGATCTTCTGAATCTGGTATCGCAATTCCGATACCGAATTCCGATATGTTTGCAATATCGGAAATCGGTATCGGAATCCATATTTAAGTGTAAAATAAAGAATTAAAATAAAAAATATTGCTATACTTACCCTCTGATGCGCCCTGGTACTAACCGGCAGCCTTCCTTCCTTAGAATCAGCGCGTGAAGGACCTTAGATGACGTCGCGGCTTGTGATTTGTCGCGCAACCGCCCATGTGACCGCTCACGCGACCAATCACAAGCCGCGACGTCACCGAAGGTCCTTCAAGCGCTGATTCTTAGGAAGGAAGGCTGCCGGAAAGAAGCAGGGCGCGTCCGAGGGTGAGTATATACCTAATAGGAATTTCCTCTCCTTGAGACCCTGGGAACCATAGTATCCCATTGCACTGCATTGGGTTTCGTGTTTCGGCCGACCCCGACCCCGACTTTTCTATAGGATCGGCCGATTTCACTCGACCCGACTTTTGAGAAAGTCGGGTTTTGTGAAACCCAATCCGATCCTATAAAGGTAAAAGTCGCTCATCACTAATCTTGAGGGATTAAAATTAGATAAAGGCTGCATGAGCTGGTCCTCAACCAGTATGTGTGGTGCTTTTAAAGGGTGTGGTGGAGAGTTATGTTCAGAGAAAGTACGTGGGCTAAATATATAAAAAAGGACTTTGATTAGGGAACGTGATAGGCCGCTCTAAACAGACGTGTTTTTAGGGAGCTCCTAAAACTGTATAAGCTGTGATTAGTCCTGATTTCTTGGGGTAGAGCATTCCAGAGTATTAGTGCAACTCATGAGAAGTCTTGGAGCCGGGAGTGGGAGGTACGGATTAGTGCGGATGTTAGTCAAAAGTCATTTGTGGAGCGTAACAAGCAGTTAGGTCAATAAACAGAAATGAGGGAGGAAATGTAGGGGTAATGCCGCACTGTGGAGGGCTTTGTGGATGAGAACCAGCAGTTTAAATTGGTTCCTGCAATGTATGGGCAGCTAATGTAATGACTGGCAATGAGCGGATGCATCCGAGTACCGATTAGCCAGATAGACGACACTGGCTGCTGCATTAAGGCTAGACTGGAGAGGGGCAAGTCGAGTGAGGGGGAGGCCAATTAATAGAGCATTGCAGTAGTCCAGGCGGGAATGGATCAGGGCAACAGTGAGGGTTTTTGTTGTTTCCATGGTGAGAAAGGGGCGGATTGTAGAGATGTTCTTTAGGTGTAAGCAGCAAGAGCGGGCAAGAGATTGTATATGGGAGAAGAAAAGATTGGTGTCGAACATAACCCCCTGTCAGCATACCTGCTGCCTAGGCATTATTGTGGTGCCACACATGAAGAGGGAGATGTCAGGTTTAGGGAGGTCAGTATATGGCAAGACCAGAAGAAGTTCAGTTTTGGAAAGGTTGAGTTTCAAATAGAGAGAAGACATGATGTTGGAGACTGTGGACAGACAGTCACTGGTGTTATGTAGTACAGCAAGGGTAAGGCCAGGGGAAGACATGTTGTGTGTCATCAGCATAAAGATGCTACTGAAAGCCAAATCTGCTAAGGGTCCATCCGAAAACCAAATCTGCTGTCAGACTGTCGGTCCGATTCTCACGTGTAGAGAGAGAAGAGAAGGAGGCCAGGGACTGAACCCTGAGGTACCCCAATAGTGAGAGGACGAGGAGAAGTGGAGCCAGCAAAAGATACATTGAAGGAGCGGTCAGAAAGATAAGAAGAGAACTAGGAGAGAACAGTGTCCTTTATGCCTATTGATTGGAGCATAGAGAGTAGAAGGTAGTGGTCAACAGTGTCAAAAGCTGCAGAGTGGACAAGAAT
The DNA here is from genome assembly GCF_032444005.1 of Ranitomeya imitator. Classification (NCBI taxonomy): domain Eukaryota; kingdom Metazoa; phylum Chordata; class Amphibia; order Anura; family Dendrobatidae; genus Ranitomeya; species Ranitomeya imitator. The sequence goes on from NC_091286.1 coordinate 678,121,603, forward strand.
AATGAGCAGAGAGTGGTGACTAGTGTTGAGCGATACCGTCCGATATTTGAAAGTATCGGTATCGGATGGTATCGGCCAATATCTGAAAAATATCGGATATCGTCGATACCAATACAAGTCAATGGGACACAAATATCGGAAGGTATCCTCTATGGTTCCCAGGGTCTGAAGGAGAGGAAAGTCTCCTTCAGGCCCTGGGATCCATATTCATGTGTAAAATAAAGAATAAAAATAAAAAATATTGATATACTTACCCTCGGACGCGCCCTGGTTGTCACTAGGGTTGAGCGACCTTTACTTTTATAGGATCGGGTCGGGTTTCACAAAACCCAACTTTTTCAAAAGTCGGGTCGAGTGAAATCGGCCGATCCTATAAAAAAGTCGGGGTCGGACGAAACCCGAAACCCAATGCAGTGCATTGGGTTTCCATGGTTCCCAGGGTCTGAAGGAGCGGAAACTCTCCTTCAGGCCCTGCGATCCATATTTTAGTGTAAAATAAAGAATTAAAATAAAAAATATCGCAATACTTACCCTCTGACGCGCCCTGGTACTAACCGGGAACCTTCCTTCCTTAGAATCAGCCTTCCAGGACCCTGCGGTGACGTCGCGGTGACGTCGCGGCTTGTGATTGGCCGCGCGGCCGCCCATGTGACCGCTCGCGCGGCCAATCACAAGCCGCGACGTCACCGCGACATCACCGAAGGTCCTGGAAGGGCTGATTCTTAGGAAGGAAGGCTGCCGGAAAGAAGCAGGGCGCGTCCGAGGGTGAGTATATTCCTATTAGGCATATACTCACCCTCGGACGCGCCCTGCTTCTTTCCGGCAGCCTTCCTTCCTAAGAATCAGCCCTTCCAGGACCTTCGGTGACGTCGCGGTGACGTCGCGGCTTGTGATTGGCCGCGCGAGCGGTCACATGGGCGGCCGCGCGGCCAATCACAAGCCGCGACGTCACCGCGACGTCACTGCAGGGTCCTGGAAGGCTGATTGGAAGGAAGGAAGGTTCCCGGTTAGTACCAGGGCGCGTCAGAGGGTAAGTATTGCGATATTTTTTATTTTAATTCTTTATTTTACACTTAAATCTGAATTCCAATACCAATTCCCGATATCTTAAACATATCGGGAATCGGTATCGGAATTCCGATTCTAGATTCAAAAGATCGCCGACTTCATGGCCGACCCCACACTGGGGTCGGGTCGGGTTTCATGAAACCCGACCTTGCCAAAAGTCGGCGACTTTTGACAAATTTCGACCCGTTTCGCTCAACCCTAGTTGTCACCTGGTTGATGCGCCGCTGGTTGTCTTAGGAATGAGCGCGTTAATGACCGTCGATGACGTCGCGGCTTGTGATTGGTCGCGTGAGCGGTCACATAACCGCTCAGCGACCAATCACAAGCCGCGACGTCATCAAAAGTCCTTAATGCGCTCATTCTTAGGAACGGAAGCATGGCGGTTGCAGCGGTGACAACCAGGGCGCGTCCGAGGGTAAGTATATCAATATTTTTTATTTTTATTCTTTATTTTACACATGAATCTTAATCCCGATACCGATTCCCGATATCACAAAAATATCGGAACTCGGTATCGGAATTCCGATACCGCAAATATTGGCCGATACCCGATACTTGCGGTATCGGAATGCTCAACACTAGTGGTGACCATTATGTTTTGAACTAAAAATAAAGCATTGGCGCTTACCACCGTGGGATGGGGAAACCGGTTCAGAAGCTGCCAAACCCCGGCTCAGCAGCTGCCTACTCACCACCCTTTCAAGTCCTGCAGTGCACACAGTAGCGCATCGGTACCACAAGTAAGTGGATCTCTGTACCTACTACCGCATGTGCACCGGACTAGTCTACTCACAAATCTGATCGACCCAATTGCACTATAAGTATATGCTGATTTATGCACAATTGAGGCTCCTGGCTTGAGAACGTGGCAATATTTTTTCTCATTGACAGTATTTCCAAAGCCGGCACAACAATATTATACCGCTTACTCTCTACCCCCTACACGGGTCCTATAGTGCACGCTATACCACCAATGGGATCATCAGTACATTCCCACATCTATGATTATAGTATACCATTCACCCTTGATCCATTTAAGTAAAACAAAGTATCATCTTTATAACCCTCTTAACAGCTGCACCAGCCATGACAAAATCCCTGATTTGACCCACATATTTTTATGCTACCTTTACAAACAAATGATTACCTAGCAAATTTCATCTAAATTCATTCTCGGTACTTTTTACCTCTACTGCATTCCTACCATAGTTCATTTAGCATGGCGATTATACACCAATTTTCCCTAGCATACCCGACCATTATGTTTTGCTGTCAAAATGTCACTTTGACTAGTTTCTGTCGAGTGTATGGGGCAGAAGCCGGATTGTGCTGGATCTAGGAAAGAGTGAATGGATCAGGCGCTCCAAGAGTTTAGAGATGAAAGGGAGATTGGAGATTGGTCTGTAGTTATTTGTGCAGGATGGACCGAGAGAGGTTTTTGTAATAATGGAGTAAAGATAGAGTGTTTGAAGGAGGAGAGAATGATACCAGAGGAGAGGTAGAGATTTAAGATTGTAGTTAGATGAGTAGTGACAACTGGAGAGAGAGACTGGAAGAGATGTGAGGGAATGAGGTCAGTAGTGCATGTAATCGGATGAGAAGAAGAGAGGAGCCTGGAGACTTCTTCTTCTGTGACAGGGTCAAATGGGGAGAGTGAGCCAGAGGAGCTGCAGGGAGAGATCGGAATCACGGCACTAGGTGGCTGGGAGCTGATTTCCTCATTGATCAGCACACATATCTGTGATAGTAGCCAGTATTTTTGGACTGAGGAGGAAATGAAAGATGCTGAAAAGATTTTTGGGGTTTTCTAATACAGGATGTATCTGAGTCCCTCTACCATCTAATTTTGACAGTTCTTGCTTCCTTCATAAATTACACTGAAATTTCCAATGTTTTAATCAAAAACTAAATTTTGACTTACTTAAATTATTAATATTTTTAAAATCCTATTTACATTTTGCCTTATATACAAATTATTATACAAGAAAGAATGTTTCTTAACAATTTTTTTCCCGTAAACACCAATTTCTGTTCAATTTTTGAATGTTTTTTGGCAGTGCTTAAAGTGGAGGAAAGGTGTGATACCATTGTTGTAAGCAGCAATCTGGGAGTCAGAAATGATTCCAGGGGTCTTCCCCATGCTGTTCTCCTTCCACTCAGCACTTTTTCCATCCATTTCAACATTTTTATTGCCCTTCAGACCTCCTTGTTGGGTCTGCCAGAAAAATGCTCGAATTACAAATTGACTACCATTATAGTCATTACTCGAAACGAGAATCCAAGGATTAGTAATTGCTCGATTCGAGCAACGAGTATCCGAGCATTTTAATGCTCGCTCACCACTAGTGACCATGTTAGAAGTGTTCTTTCTAATGAACCTCTCTCTGACAAATACTAGAGGAACCCTGTCTATTATTTCCATGTGTTGCTATAGAGCATAAAAGGGGGTTGGCAAGTTAGGAAGAGCCCCAATATAAATACATTTTTGAGAAACTGCCTAATACATAAAAGTCATAAACATAGAATGAAGGTTCAGCTATTCTTCAGACCTTCAAGTAGACTGGTGAACATCTAAATTATTTTCACCATGCAAAGATTGATGGTGCCAGACTGGTATTGGAATTACTGACCTCCTGTGATTTTAACAACAGCAATCTCCAGGGTTTATTGGGTGTGAAAAACAAAAAACATCCTTCCAGCGCCAATTATGTGAAGGAAACACAATAGTAAAGTGAGAGGACAGAGGAGAATAATCAGGCTTAATGGAAAAAATAGAAAAATAGACTCAACCATTTCAAAGCTTCATACAGACCTGGAGTCTAGTTCCCATGACTAAGGTAGCAAAGTAAAGTGGCAGGGGTAAGATGTGGAGGGGCAGAACAGTCCTGAGACAGTAAGTGGGCAAAGGATCTGTCAGGGAGCAAAGAGGAGAAACAAGATGGCTGGGCTCTAAGGGGGTAGGAGAGATATGGCGGAATGGAAAATAGCAGGTTTAGGATGAGGAACAGGAGACACAAGTTGACATGTGGTCTGTGTTGGAGCAAGGCAGGGATAATAATTGGGTAGGAGCTCAGTGAGATGTAGGGGTGGAAACATAAAAAATCATTAAAGTGAGGTCATTTCCTAAACAGTAGAATTAAATAGCAGGATAGGAAGCATTTCTTCCCTCTCCGGGTTAAGTCACACATATAGATAAACTGACAATAAAGCTACAGTTCATATACAGTGGGAACGGAAAGTATTTAGACACCTTTAGATTTTTCACTCTTTGTTTCATTGCAGCCATTTGGCAAATTTCAAAATTTCATTTTTTTTCACATTAATGTACACTCTGCACCTCATATTGACTGAAAAATCAGAAATGAAGAAATTTTTGCAAATTTAATAAAAAAGAAAAACTGAAATATCACATGGTCATAACTAAGTATTCAGACTATTTGCTCAGACACTCATATGTAAGTCACATGCTGTCCATTTCCTTGTGATCCTCCTTGAAATGGTTCTTCTCCTTCATTGGAGGCAGAAGGCACACACCTGTCTATATAAGACCTCACAGCTCACAGTGCACACAGGAACTGGCCAAGGAGCTCAGAGACAGAATTGTGGCAAGGCACAGATCTGGCCGAGGTTACAACAGAATTTCTGCAGTACCCAAGGTTCCTAAGATCACAGTGGCCTCCGTAATCCTTAAATGTAAGAAACTTGGGACCACCAGAAGTCTTCCTAGACCTGGCCATCCAGCCAAACTGAGAAATCGTGAGAGAAGAGCCTTGGTGAGAGAGGTAAAGAAGAACCCCAAGATCACTGTGGCTGAGATCCAGAGATGCAGAAGGGAGATGGGAGAAAGTTCCACAAAGTCAACTATCACTGCAGCCCTCCACCAGTCGGGCCTTTATGGCAGAGTGGTCCGACGGAAGCCTCTCCTCAGTGCAAGACATTTGAAAGCCCGAATAGAGTTTGCTAAAAAACACATGAAGGACTCCCAGACTATGAGAAATAAGATTCTGTGGTCTGATGAGACGAAGATAGACCTTTTTGGTGATATTCTAAGCAGTATGTGTGGAGAAAACCAGGCACTGCTCATCACCTGCCCAACACAATCCCAGCAGTGAAACATGGTGGTGGCAGCATCATGCTATAGGGGTGTTTTTCAGCTGCAGGAACAGGATGATGTTGCCATTGAAGGAAACATGAATGTGGCCAAGTACAGAGATATCCTGGATGAAAACCTCTTCCAGAGTGCTCTGGACCTCAGACTTGGCCGGACGTTCACCTTCTAACAAGAAAATGACCCTAAGCACACAGCTAAAATAACAAAGGAGCGGCTTCAGAACAACTCTGTGACCATTCTTGACTGGCCCAGCCAGAGCCCTGACCTAAACCCAATGGAGCATCTCTGGAGAGACCTGAAAATGGCGTCCACCAACATTCACCATCCAAACTGACGGAACTGGAGAGGATCTGCAAGGAAGAATGGCAGAGGATCCCCAAATCCAGGTTTGAAAAAGTTGTTGCATCATTCCCAAGAAGACTCATGGCTGTACGAGCTCAAAAGGTGCTTCTACTCAATACTGAGCAAAGTGTCTGAATACTTATGACTATGTAATATTTCAGTTTTTCTTTTTTAATAAAATTGCAAAAATTATTACATTTCTGTTTTTTTTCAGTCAAGATGGGGTGCAGAATGTACATTAAGGAGAAAAAAATGAACTTTTCTGAATTTACCAAATGGCTGCAATGAAACAAAGAGTGAAAAATTTAAAGGGGTCTGAATACTTTCCGCACCCACTGCTTCCTATTCTGCTATTTAATTATACTCTTCATGGAAGCTGCTTCATCTGATTTTCAAGCTCTATAAGTGTTGTGTCTCACACAATAACAAAAGTTGAGTGGTTCTACTTATAAATATCAACCCTCTAAGGCGGATGAGAGTGTATTGCGCTCTTGCATTTCTCTACATTTTCTAAAAAGAGCACAGTCACTCATCAAGATGTAGCGCTGGCTGCTGCTTTTGGGTCCTACAGGCTTTAAGATCTCCAACGCCTGAAGGAAACCTTCATCACCTCTTCATATTCCATACCCATGTCATTTGAAATGGAGATCATATGAAAAGCATCTGAATGCTGTCTGACTTTTCAACAGATCCATAGAATTGCATTGGTGATTTTGATCAGAGAATTGGATCAAACTCAGATATTTCTCCAAGGTTTTGTGTCCTGAAGTCAATAATAATATGACAACAATGAATAAAAATCTTATGAGAAAACTGATACCTGAATGAGCCCTAAGTCACGAGTTTATGATATGGGTACAAGTTGAACATGAAATTAGGTCTACTACTTGAGTCAATCACTGAGTTGGGGGGAGTCAGTCTCTTAGACCTTAGTCAGATCCTCTGTCATACACCTTCAGTTTTGGTAAAGCTGATATTTCTATTTATGATATAGTTTACGAAATGTGTTTAATGGCAAAAATACTGTAAAATCAGAGAATAAACAGCATTCGAGAATTGATCTATAAAGCTTCTTTTCCAACTGAGCACCCGGGGCAGTTTCCACTTTCTCAACAAGTCTTGTTAGTAATTTTCTCTGCAGAATATTAGAAAACAAATACAACAAGGTAGAAGATACTTTCTATTCCATCAAGAATTACAGTAAAGCAATGGGGCCCAAAACAATACCAACAAGAGAGGAGCTTCAGAAGTGGGAACTTGAGAAGGACAGGCATTGGATTCTTGGAAGAAATCGAGATTTTACTTTTCAATTGTGGTTGTGCAGATGGTTCTACCTCGATCTTCACTAATATAGCAGGCTTAGAAAATGTGAAAATACTATCCGTTAGATCTGCTTCCACCATCATTTCTGTTACACCACCTTTGATGGATTTAATGCCTTTTGAGATTATGGTTGTTGACTCTTTGAAGAGTTGGTTTCTGAAGTGGCTCCTAATATACACTGTGTGTGATGTCTACACTCCATTATATCATTTCATCGCCTCATTTCTCTTTGTACTCTGTAAGTATATTCCCAGAAGTTGGTTCTATAACCAACACACCATTTCAATCCACATCTTCAATTGAATAAAATAGCTTTCTACACTACATATGCGAGTCTGGTACATATTACAGGTAGCACATTGACAACGGTCAAATAAGAAGTCTGGGGCAATTGGTTTAAATTGATCTTTAAGTAATGATTTTCTTGTTTTCCTTCTGGGTACATCTAAGGTTTGTCGTTTGTTCAGGGATTCTTCTACAAGCCAAAACATAGAGACATAGTAACAGGTTTTTTAGATTTTTATAAAAGATCTACATCATGTTTGTGGTCTTTCCTTGGCAGATAGGCTGGAAAAGTTCCAAAAAAGAATTGTAAGTGGGCCCTTAGAGCTCCACTAGCCTGAAATGGGCTACAAATATGTCATGCCGTGGCCTCCATCACCTGTAGGGTCCTGTTAGAAAAAAAAGCTGTTCTGCATATGTTTTTTTTAAACTAGATACTGTTAAATAGAATATTGCAATGTAAAATACTGTGTTGTATGCTGCTTTTGCACTATATTGATACACCATTTTAGCAAAGGCCTTTTTTTTCTAAGAAGACCCTACGGGTGATGGAGGCCACTGTACGGCTTCTATCCAAGGTCTCCATTTAACATATATGTATGGACATTTTTCTAAGCCAAATAAAAGCCATAAAAAATGTGAACACAGCCTTGATGAAGCATTTTATCACTCGGGATGAATATTAAGTTTGCTGCCTCGGCCTGGATTGTAGGCACAGAATGACGTGTTTGCACCACAAAGTTCTAAAAATATTATTATTATTCATTTACAGCACTCCTACTTTCGAGTATAAAATAATTAATAAGATAAAAAACAAGTACAAAATGTTTTACTAAATAAGTGACTGACTGGTACAGTAGAAAGAGATCCTACCCGTGAGAGCTTGCAATCTGCTGAAAATGGCACCATAGATATGTAGATACAATCCTGGATTCTCATTCTCCTTACTACTGATTTTCCATGAATGGTAAAATAGAGATTCATATTCTTTGAAGGTGGACCTATACACAGCCTTGGCAACCATTACTGCACGCTATTTTTCATTGACGTACATTGCAATTGCACATGTTCTTTCATTACGAGAGATGGTGAGTTCTCCTACAAAGGAAGTCTTCAAACAGAGGCTGGACACACATCTGTCTGAGATGGTTTAGTGAGTCCTGCATTGAGCAGGGGGATGGACACGATGACCCTTGCGGTCCCTTCCAACTTTCTATGATTCTATCATTCTATGACCACTTTAAATCACAAAATGTTGATGCATCATACATACAAGGCTAGATAATTATATAACACCTAATATTAGAACACACTTTGACGTTTGCAGACATTCTCTTATTTTGAGAAGTCTCTATCCAACTAATAGAAGGCAAGCCAGTGTAGATTTATGAGGCCGATTCAGTAAGACTGATGTTGCACACACCACACACTTTTCTGGCAAAATTGTGACAGGCGAGCTTAGACATCCTCCATCATGCCCCATTTCTGATCCATTTTGGTGAAGCTGACCAAGACTGCAAAAACGGCAAAAGCCATAATATTTTCGCGCAACTTTTCGCTGCACAAATATTTTGTCAATTTTAAGGATTATATATCAAGAATTCTGGCAACAACACCTTAATAAATTGGGTCCAATATGTTTGAAAATGTTCTGCCAGCCATATATCTATGGAAGCCTATGCACAAATAACACTAATGAAACCTCTTTAATTCTTCTAGTTCACATCTTCTAGAATTCGCAAGTGGACAGATGTCAATTGGAACTTCTAATATTTTTGTAAGGAAAAACCACGTCGGACCAGAGAAATATATTTTCTCAAATTCCCAAATTTTGCCTTTATAGCCAGCAGCTACCTATGGCATAAAGAATTCTCCATTAGATTTCTAAAACTTAATATGGACAAAGCAAAATTCATCATCTTTCCCCCATCTCACTCGACCCCCCAATGGACCTATCCATTAAAGTAAATGGCTGCTTACTCTCCCCAGTCCCACAAGCTCGCTGCCTCGGGGTAATCCTTGACACTGATCTCTCCTTCAAACCACATATCCAAGCCCTTTCCACTTCCTGCCGTCTTCAATTCAAAAATATTTCACGGATCCGTACATTCCTAAACCAAGAATCTGCAAAAACCCTAGTCTATGCCCTCATCATCTCCCGCCTCGACTACTGCAACCTCCTGCACTGTGTCCTCCCCTCTAACACTCTCGCACCCCTCCAATCTATCCTAAACTCTGCTGCATGACTAATGTACCTGTCCCCCCCGATATTCCCCGCCTCACCCCTCTGTCAATCCCTTCACTGGCTCCTCATTGCCCAGAGACTCCAGTACAAAACACTAACCATGATATACAAAGCATCCACAACCTGTCTCCTCCATAAATCTGTGACCTCGTTTCCCGATACTTACCTGAATGCAATCTCTGATCCTCACAAGATCTCCTTCTCTACTCCCCTCTTATCTTCTCTTCCCACAACCGCATACAAGAATTCTTCCGCGCATCAGCCCTCCTCTGGAACCCTCTACCACAACATATCAGACTCTTGCCTACGGTGGAAACTTTCAAAAAGATCCTGAAGACCTACCTCTTCCGACAAGTCTAAAGCCTTCAGTAACCACACATCCACTAAAGCACTGCATGACCAGCTCTGCCCTTGCCTATTGTATCCTCACCCATCCCTTGTAGATTGTTAACCCTCGTGGGCAGGGTCCTCTCTCCTCTTGTACCAGTCGTGACTTGTACTGATTAAGATTACTGTACTCGTTTTTATTATGTATACCCCTCCTCACATGTAAATTGCCATGGAATAAATGGCACTATAATAATAAATAATATTAATTATAATATAAACTATTGAAATTCTGGACTGCCCCCAATAAATTCAGATCAGACCTGTTTGGAATTCATTTGGTTTTGTGGTCGTTAGCACCATGCCGTCTTTGTAAAAGGATGTTTACATCACGCTCTCAACATTTTAAAACCATAAACAAGGTATTTGGACGTACCATTTGGTGGACTTAATGACTCCATTGGTCAAATGTAGATCAACTATGCCTACATTTGACCATCTTTTCTCCATCTAAAAGGTTTTATTTTTAATTTAGAACTGCAATAAAGCATAGCGTGCTGCGATTTTCTATTTCCCGAAGAGAAACATATAGTTGGCGTAAAGATATTCAGATGTAAGCATAGTTGATATACGTTTGACCACTAGAGTCTTTGACTCAACCGAGCATTCCATTTGAATATCTTTTTGTGGGTTACAAATGTGCTCGATTATCCCCTATCCCATCTCTTACAGAACAAAGCTCTTGTGGCCCTTGGGCTACTTGCCCTATCACTTATTATTAAAATGGAGGTCCCAGTGGAGAAAACTACTCATAAAGAAGATTGATAGGGCAACCCGACTTGGGCCCCATAGCTGCTGTCTTGACAGTTGTATGGTATGATGTGTACAGCCTTGGCAAGCAGATTGTAAGAGAATGAAATGAAAAAATTCAGCCTAAATACAATATTGGAAAGTCTCAGTAGTCCATCTGCATGTCGTCCACGTGTCTCCCAGCATTAATGCATTATTCCCTGAATAATCACATCACAATTTATAAACACCATGTACATGAAGGCATATATTAGTAACTCTCACACATTCGCACTATCTTTGAGAGAACCGAGAACAAGCCTGTTGAAAGAGTTTGAAAAACAGCTCTTGGCATGAATAGTTATGGTCCCCTTGGGGATGCAAGTAGATAAAGCCTTTCGAGTACTATAAGCTGCAAACTAGCTTAGAATTATTTGTATTTGTATCATACTTGCCAGTCCAAAATTTGCAAAAGAGAAATATGGAAAGTAGAATGGACGATAAGTAAATTCATAGGAAGTCAGGAAGGAAAAAAAAGGACAGTGTTAAAAAATAAAAAAGACAAAAAAAATTAAACCAATTGATGCACTGAAAATATTTATTGCATAATGATAATTTAATTATAACTACAATTAAATGGTCAGTGTACATTCAGACCTCATTTTATATGTCATGTGTAGTGTTGAGCGATGCCTTCCGATATCGGAAAGTATCGGTATCGGATAGGATCGGCCGATATTCAAAAAATATCGGATATCGCCGATACCGATACCCGATCCCAATGCAAGTCAATGGGACCAAAATATCGGAATTAAAATAAACCCTTTCTTGCCTTGTAGGTTCATTCTACATGAAGGAAAACAACTAAGAATAATGTAGGATGTATTGTGGGAGGTGGCGGAGACATTAAAGGCAATGAGGTTTAGCCCAATCAAATAGAATAGCATGTTTTTGTTTTTTTTTAAGACGTTCGGAGTGAAAAAGATATTGAGTATGTAAATTTTTTTTTATTTTGTCAGATATTGATGTTTCACTATTCCACGCCCTTCCCCTTCTTTTTTTTTCTTTTTTTTTTTACTTTTCCCACACTTTCATCTTCATCATCATCAGCATCTTTGACATCAACTTCTTCTTCACCTTATTCATCTTCTTCTTCATCTTCTACCTATTTTTTTTTTTTTATTACATTCTTCATATTCATTTTATTCAACTATTATTATTCTTCCTATTCTACATATTCTTTTTATTCCACTGTTATTATTCTTCCTATTCTACTTCTTCATCATATTCTCATTTGTGACAGGCATTCCCGTAGTTGTTATCTATAAAAGTTGGAAGATTACACCTTCCGTTCTGCCAGTCACAAAAGTTACATTTGTCCGCGTTCAGTTTGGCCTGCAGCATCAGGCTTTATCCAGGGGCACCACGAGGAGGAACGGACTCACCCCCATACACTGCTTAGTCTTCTTCTGCATATAATTTAGATAATATCTTTTGCTCTGATATTAAGTCTTATGCTTAATGTTCTTCTGCTCTTTGTTCTGCAGCCTCTTGTTCTTCTGCTTCTCGGTCTTCCATGTCGTCGTCTCCAGGGTCGTCGTCTCCAGTGTCGTCATCTCCGCCGTCGTCGTCTCAGCCGTCGTCGTCTCCGCCGTCGTCGTCGTCGTCATCGGGGTGGTCTTCCGGGTCGTCGTCGTCGTCATTGGGGTGGTTTTCCGGGTCGTCGACTTTAGGGTCTTCAACTTGGAAATGTAGCAGAAGGTACAAGAAGGCTGAGAAAATGCCAAGAACCAGCTGATGGAACTGGAACTCGGATGGCTACCCGAAGGTTCAAGAGCCTATGGAACTACCGAGGACCAGCTGACGTTACTGGAACCCGGTTACTAAGCAGGAGGTACCCGTGCTAAAAAGCACTACCAAGGACCGCCTGACGTTGGCGGAACTCGGATACCCAGAAGGAGGCACCTAAGCCAAAGGCTCTGCCCGGAACCAGCTGACGGTACTGGAACCAGGATGGGGAGCAGAAGGTACAAGAGCAAAAGACACTGCCGAGAACCAGCTGACGGTACTGGAACCCGGATGGGTAGCCGAAGGTCCAAGAGCCAATGGAACTACCGAGGACCAGCTGACGTTACTGGAACCCGGTTACTAAGCAGGAGGTACCCGTGCCCGAAAGCACTACCAAGGACCACCTGACGTTGGTGGAACTTGGATACCCAGAAGGAGGCACCTAAGCCAAAGGCTCTGCCCGGAACCAGCTGACGGTACTGGAACCAGGATGGGGAGCAGAAGGTAGAAGAGCAAAAGACACTGCCGAGAACCAGCTGACGGTGCTGGAACCAGGTGGTGGACCTGAAGGTCCACAGGAGAGGAGAGAACAGCTAGGCCGCGAGGCAGCCGCAGTTACCGAACCCCAACAGTCCTACAGGGGGAGCTGGGCCTACTGGCACTACAGAACCAGCCTTGACTACCAGTTCACGCAGCCCACATAGGAAGCTCCTAAACTGGAGGCACCCTGGAGTTGGCTAACCCGACCGCACCACGACGGGGCAAGCATAGGCGTCTCAGTGATCTTGACACAACCCGGAAACAGCTGGCGGTGCTGAAACCAGGCTTGGCACGAGGGAGTACCTGTGACAAGAACACTGCCGAGAACCAGCTGGCGGTACTGGAACCCAGATGCGTTGCCCCAGTGTGCAAGAGCCAATGGCACGACCGAGGACCAGCTGGCGGTGCTGGAACCCGGTTACTAAGCTGTAGGTGCCCGCGCTTAAAAGCACTACCAAGGACCGCCTGACGTTGGCGGAACTCGGATACCCAGGAGGAGGCACCTAAGCCAAAGGCTCGGCCTGGAACCAGCTGACGGTGCTGGAACCAGGTGGTGGACCCCAAGGCCCACAGGAGAGGAGAGAACAGCTAGGCCGCGAGGCAGCCGCAGTTACCGAACCCCAACAGTCCTACAGGGGGAGCTGGGCCTACTGGCACTACAGAACCAGCCTTGACTACCAGTTCACGCAGCCCACATAGGAAGCTCCTAAACTGGAGGCACCCTGGAGTTGGCTAACCCGACCGCACCACGACGGGGCAAGCATAGGCGTCTCAGTGAGCTTGACACAACCCGGAAACAGCTGACGGTGCTGAAACCAGGCTTGGCACGAGGGAGTACCTGTGACAAGAACACTGCCGAGAACCAGCTGGCGGTGCGGGAACCCAGATGCGTTGCCCCAGTGTGCAAGAGCCAATGGCACGACTGAGGACCAGCTGGCGGTGCTGGAACCCGGTTACTAAGCTGTAGGTGCCCGCGCTTAAAAGCACTACCAAGGACTGCCTGACGTTGGCGGAACTCGGATACCCAGGAGGAGGCACCTAAGCCAAAGGCTCGGCCTGGAACCAGCTGACGGTGCTGGAACCAGGTGGTGGACCTGAAGGTCCACAGGAGAGGAGAGAACAGCTAGGCCGCGAGGCAGCCGCAGTTACCAAACCCCAACAGTCCTACAGGGGGAGCTGGGCCTACTGGCACTACAGAACCAGCCTTGACTACCAGTTCACGCAGCCCACATAGGAAGCTCCTAAACTGGAGGCACCCTGGAGTTGGCTAACCCGACCGCACCACGACGGGGCAAGCATAGGCGTCTCAGTGAGCTTGACACAACCCGGAAACAGCTGGCGGTGCTGAAACCAGGCTTGGCACGAGGGAGTACCTGTGTCAAGAACACTGCCGAGAACCAGCTGGCGGTGCTGGAACCCAGATGCGTTGCCCCAGTGTGCAAGAGCCAATGGCACGACCGAGGACCAGCTGGCGGTGCTGGAACCCGGTTACTAAGCTGTAGGTGCCCGCGCTTAAAAGCACTACCAAGGACCGCCTGACGTTGGCGGAACTCGGATACCCAGGAGGAGGCACCTAAGCCAAAGGCTCGGCCCGGAACCAGCTGACGGTGCTGGAACCAGGTGGTGGACCCCAAGGCCCACAGGAGAGGAGAGAACAGCTAGGCCGTGAGGCAGCCACAGTTACCGAACCCCAACAGTCCGACAGGGGGAGCTGGGCCTACTGGCACTACAGAACCAGCCTTGACTACCAGTTCACGCAGCCCACATAGGAAGCTCCTAAACTGGAGGCACCCTGGAGTTGGCTAACCTGACCGCACCACGACGGGGCAAGCATAGGTGTCTCAGTGAGCTTGACACAACCCGGAAACAGCTGACGGTGCTGAAACCAGGCTTGGCACGAGGGAGTACCTGTGACAAGAACACTGCCGAGAACCAGCTGGCGGTGCTGGAACCCAGATGCGTTGCCCCAGTGTGCAAGAGCCAATGGCACGACCGAGGACCAGCTGGCGGTGCTGGAACCCGGTTACTAAGCTGTAGGTGCCGGCGCTTAAAAGCACTACCAAGGACCGCCTGACGTTGGCGGAACTCGGATACCCAGGAGGAGGCACCTAAGCCAAAGGCTCGGCCTGGAACCAGCTGACGGTGCTGGAACCAGGTGGTGGACCTGAAGGTCCACAGGAGAGGAGAGAACAGCTAGGCCGCGAGGCAGCCGCAGTTACCAAACCCCAACAGTCCTACAGGGGGAGCTGGGCCTACTGGCACTACAGAACCAGCCTTGACTACCAGTTCACGCAGCCCACATAGGAAGCTCCTAAACTGGAGGCACCCTGGAGTTGGCTAACCCGACCGCACCACGACGGGGCAAGCATAGGCATCTCAGTGAGCTTGACACAACCCGGAAACAGCTGGCGGTGCTGAAACCAGGCTTGGCACGAGGGAGTACCTGTGTCAAGAACACTGCCGAGAACCAGCTGGCGGTGCTGGAACCCAGATGTGTTGCCCCAGTGTGCAAGAGCCAATGGCACGACCGAGGACCAGCTGGCGGTGCTGGAACCCGGTTACTAAGCTGTAGGTGCCCGCGCTTAAAAGCACTACCAAGGACCGCCTGACGTTGGCGGAACTCGGATACCCAGGAGGAGGCACCTAAGCCAAAGGCTCGGCCCGGAACCAGCTGACGGTGCTGGAACCAGGTGGTGGACCCCAAGGCCCACAGGAGAGGAGAGAACAGCTAGGCCGTGAGGCAGCCACAGTTACCGAACCCCAACAGTCCGACAGGGGGAGCTGGGCCTACTGGCACTACAGAACCAGCCTTGACTACCAGTTCACGCAGCCCACATAGGAAGCTCCTAAACTGGAGGCACCCTGGAGTTGGCTAACCCGACCGCACCACGACGGGGCAAGCATAGGCGTCTCAGTGAGCTTGACACAACCCGGAAACAGCTGACGGTGCTGAAACCAGGCTTGGCACGAGGGAGTACCTGTGACAAGAACACTGCCGAGAACCAGCTGGCGGTGCTGGAACCCAGATGCGTTGCCCCAGTGTGCAAGAGCCAATGGCACGACCGAGGACCAGCTGGCGGTGCTGGAACCCGGTTACTAAGCTGTAGGTGCCCGCGCTTAAAAGCACTACCAAGGACCGCCTGACGTTGGCGGAACTCGGATACCCAGGAGGAGGCACCTAAGCCAAAGGCTCGGCCTGGAACCAGCTGACGGTGCTGGAACCAGGTGGTGGACCTGAAGGTCCACAGGAGAGGAGAGAACAGCTAGGCCGCGAGGCAGCCGCAGTTACCAAACCCCAACAGTCCTACAGGGGGAGCTGGGCCTACTGGCACTACAGAACCAGCCTTGACTACCAGTTCACGCAGCCCACATAGGAAGCTCCTAAACTGGAGGCACCCTGGAGTTGACTAACCCGACCGCACCACGACGGGGCAAGCATAGGCGTCTCAGTGAGCTTGACACAACCCGGAAACAGCTGGCGGTTCTGAAACCAGGCTTGGCATGAGGGAGTACCTGTGTCAAGAACACTGCCGAGAACCAGCTGGCGGTGCTGGAACCCAGATGCGTTGCCCCAGTGTGCAAGAGCCAATGGCACGACCGAGGACCAGCTGGCGGTGCTGGAACCCGGTTACTAAGCTGTAGGTGCCCGCGCTTAAAAGCACTACCAAGGACCGCCTGACGTTGGCGGAACTCGGATACCCAGGAGGAGGCACCTAAGCCAAAGGCTCGGCCCGGAACCAGCTGACGGTGCTGGAACCAGGTGGTGGACCTGAAGGTCCACAGGAGAGGAGAGAACAGCTAGGCCGCGAGGCAGCCGCAGTTACCAAACCCCAACAGTCCTACAGGGGGAGCTGGGCCTACTGGCACTACAGAACCAGCCTTGACTACCAGTTCACGCAGCCCACATAGGAAGCTCCTAAACTGGAGGCACCCTGGAGTTGGCTAACCCGACCGCACCACGACGGGGCAAGCATAGGCGTCTCAGTGAGCTTGACACAACCCGGAAACAGCTGGCGGTGCTGAAACCAGGCTTGGCACGAGGGAGTACCTGTGTCAAGAACACTGCCGAGAACCAGCTGGCCGTGCTGGAACCCAGATGTGTTGCCCCAGTGTGCAAGAGCCAATGGCACGACCGAGGACCAGCTGGCGGTGCTGGAACCCGGTTACTAAGCTGTAGGTGCCGGCGCTTAAAAGCACTACCAAGGACCGCCTGACGTTGGCGGAACTCGGATACCCAGGAGGAGGCACCTAAGCCAAAGGCTCGGCCTGGAACCAGCTGACGGTGCTGGAACCAGGTGGTGGACCTGAAGGTCCACAGGAGAGGAGAGAACAGCTAGGCCGCGAGGCAGCCGCAGTTACCAAACCCCAACAGTCCTACAGGGGGAGCTGGGCCTACTGGCACTACAGAACCAGCCTTGACTACCAGTTCACACAGCCCACATAGGAAGCTCCTAAACTGGAGGCACCCTGGAGTTGACTAACCCGACCGCATCACGACGGGGCAAGCATAGGCGTCTCAGTGAGCTTGACACAACCCGGAAACAGCTGGCGGTTCTGAAACCAGGCTTGGCACGAGGGAGTACCTGTGTCAAGAACACTGCCGAGAACCAGCTGGCGGTGCTGGAACCCAGATGCGTTGCCCCAGTGTGCAAGAGCCAATGGCACGACCGAGGACCAGCTGGCGGTGCTGGAACCCGGTTACTAAGCTGTAGGTGCCCGCGCTTAAAAGCACTACCAAGGACCGCCTGACGTTGGCGGAACTCGGATACCCAGGAGGAGGCACCTAAGCCAAAGGCTCGGCCCGGAACCAGCTGACGGTGCTGGAACCAGGTGGTGGACCCCAAGGCCCACAGGAGAGGAGAGAACAGCTAGGCCGCGAGGCAGCCGCAGTTACCAAACCCCAACCGTCCGACAGGGGGAGCTGGGCCTACTGGCACTACAGAACCAGCCTTGACTACCAGTTCACGCAGCCCACATAGGAAGCTCCTAAACTGGAGGCACCCTGGAGTTGGCTAACCCGACCGCACCACGACGGGGCAATCATAGGCGTCTCAGTGAGCTTGACACAACCCGGAAACAGCTGACGGTGCTGAAACCAGGCTTGGCACGAGGGAGTACCTGTGACAAGAACACTGCCGAGAAGCAGCTGGCGGTGCTGGAACCCAGATGCGTTGCCCCAGTGTGCAAGAGCCAATGGCACGACCGAGGACCAGCTGGCGGTGCTGGAACCCGGTTACTAAGCTGTAGGTGCCCGCGCTTAAAAGCACTACCAAGGACCGCCTGACGTTGGCGGAACTCGGATACCCAGGAGGAGGCACCTAAGCCAAAGGCTCGGCCTGGAACCAGCTGACGGTGCTGGAACCAGGTGGTGGACCACAAGGCCCACAGGAGAGGAGAGAACAGCTAGGCCGCGAGGCAGCCGCAGTTACCGAACCCCAACAGTCCTACAGGGGGAGCTGGGCCTACTGGCACTACAGAACCAGCCTTGACTACCAGTTCACGCAGCCCACATAGGAAGCTCCTAAACTGGAGGCACCCTGGAGTTGGCTAACCCGACCGCACCACGACGGGGCAAGCATAGGCGTCTCAGTGAGCTTGACACAACCCGGAAACAGCTGACGGTGCTGAAACCAGGCTTGGCACGAGGGAGTACCTGTGACAAGAACACTGCCGAGAAGCAGCTGGCGGTGCTGGAACCCAGATGCGTTGCCCCAGTGTGCAAGAGCCAATGGCACGACCGAGGACCAGCTGGCAGTGCTGGAACCCGGTTACTAAGCTGTAGGTGCCCGCGCTTAAAAGCACTACCAAGGACCGCCTGACGTTGGCGGAACTCGGATACCCAGGAGGAGGCACCTAAGCCAAAGGCTCGGCCCGGAACCAGCTGACGGTGCTGAAACCAGGCTTGGCACGAGGGAGTACCTGTGACAAGAACACTGCCGAGAAGCAGCTGGCGGTGCTGGAACCCAGATGCGTTGCCCCAGTGTGCAAGAGCCAATGGCACGACCGAGGACCAGCTGGCGGTGCTGGAACCCGGTTACTAAGCTGTAGGTGCCCGCGCTTAAAAGCACTACCAAGGACCGCCTGACGTTGGCGGATCTCGGATACCCAGGAGGAGGCACCTAAGCCAAAGGCTCGGCCTGGAACCAGCTGACGGTGCTGGAACCAGGTGGTGGACCACAAGGCCCACAGGAGAGGAGAGAACAGCTAGGCCGCGAGGCAGCCGCAGTTACCGAACCCCAACAGTCCTACAGGGGGAGCTGGGCCTACTGGCACTACAGAACCAGCCTTGGCTACCAGTTCATGCAGCCCACATAGGAAGCTCCTAAACTGGAGGCACCCTGGAGTTGGCTAACCCGACCGCACCACGACGGGGCAAGCATAGGCGTCTCAGTGAGCTTGACACAACCCGGAAACAGCTGACGGTGCTGAAACCAGGCTTGGCACGAGGGAGTACCTGTGACAAGAACACTGCCGAGAAGCAGCTGGCGGTGCTGGAACCCAGATGCGTTGCCTATTTAAGATTGTCTTCCTAGAGCCCCAACTAGCGGTGTTGGAGCTAAGGGTAAGCAGGGGGAGCAGAGTGTAGGCCGAAGCCTGCACTGGAGGCAGCTTTGTGTCTGCGTTGCGTTTGCAGGACACTTTGCCGGCTACACAGTGGGGGAACAGCTGGCGTTGCTGAACCCCACTAACACAATGGCGTGTGTTTTTCTCTGTGCAGCTAGCACTTGCGGTCAAAAACTAGCGATGTTAGAGCCCGTGTTGAAGCAGGAGGAGGAGTAGAGGAGCAGAGTGTAGGCCGAAGCCTATTTGAACCAATTTCAAAGGAAACCTTTAACCCCCCCTCAGGTGTTACAAAGTACAAGAGACACACCTTGTGCAGTATTAATGCTGCACAAGTGAAAGGTTGCTCTATTAATTTGTCTACTTGCACACGCTGAATGAAAAACGTACACAATTTAGCCCATTCTACAGTCAAACTGTAGTGGATGCGTGACTTGGCTTTTTAAGGAGACGCAGCACAGGTGTCCCAAATAACGCCTTGGTGCTTGGCGCAGCTTCCTGAGCGTTGTTATTTGCTGTACAGGAGTCTGCGCTCTTGTGTTATCCCTTGGCAATGCCCTGTTAGAGCTGCCCGTCTTATGACCTCATTTCATGTTGGCCGGTACGGTTAACGATGGCCATAAATCCCAGACCCACAGTGCCTTTTCATAAAGTCACACTGCGGTGCTGTGATTCGTGGCCTTGAGCAGTAAATATTTTGGCCGCTCACACACGTCCTTACACCTGCTTCAGACTGGGCGGCCTCTGCTGATCCCTTCTCGCATGCCGCGGCCATGAGGCTGCACAGTCTGAAGAAGGCGGAAGGAGATGAGTTAAGACAGGTGAAGATATGCACTGCTCGTGCCCATCAATCACACCCTCGCAGTCAAAATAAGACAACGAGGAGCATTGTTTTAGGCAGGGCGGACGCACAGGCGCAACAAGCCAACCAATGATGTCAGAAGACGGGAAGCGCTACCAAGGGGGGTGCTGCGTATCATTAGAAAGGAAAGTCACACTTCAGGGACAGTGGAATGGTCTCAATGAGACATATTTTGTACGTTTTGAGTTCCACGTGGGCAAGGACAAAAAGTCAGCCACCTTGTACAAATGCAGCAGTACTGCTGTACAAGGTGGCTGTTATACATAGAAACACCTGGGGGTGGGGGGCAGGCTCCCTTCAATTTCAGTTCATGTGCCTGCGTGGCGTTTGCAGGACACGTTGCCAGCTACACAGCAGGGGAACAGCTGGCGGTGCTGAACCCCACTAACACATTGGCTGGTGTTTTTCTCTGTGCAGCTAGCATGTCCGGGCAGAAACTGGCGTTGTTTGAGCCCAGGGTCAGCAGGAGGAGGAGAGGAGCAAAGTGTAGGCCGAAGCCTGCACTGGTGGCAGCTTTTGTTCAGTTGTGCCAGCGTGGCTTGTGCTGGACACGATGCCGACTACACAGCAGGGGAACAGCTGGCGGTGCTGAACCCCACTAACACATTGGCTGGTGTTTTTCTCTGTGCAGCTAGCATGTCCGGGCAGAAACTGGCGTTGTTTGAGCCCAGGGTCAGCAGGAGGAGGAGAGGAGCAAAGTGTGGGCCGAAGCCCGCACTGGTGGCAGCTTTTGTTCTGTTGTGCCAGCGTGGCTTGTGCTGGACACGTTGCCGACTACACAGCAGGGGAACAGCTGGCGTTGCTGAACCCCACTAACACATTGACTGGTGTTTTTCTCTGTGCAGCTAGCAGTTCCGGGCAAAAACTAGCGGTGTTTGAGCCCAGGGTCAGCAGGAGGAGTAGAGGAGCAGAGTGTAGGCCGAAGCCTAGTTGAACCAATTTCAAAGGTTACCTTTAACCCCCCCTCAGGTGTTGCAAGGTACAAGAGCCACACCTTGAACAGCATTAATGATGCACAAGTCAAAGGTTGCTCTATTTAATTTTGCTCCTTGCACACGCTGAATAAAACACGTACACTATTTAGCCCATTATACTGTCAAACAGTAGTGGAGGCGTGACTACTAGTCTTTTTAAGGAGATGCAGCACAGGTGTCAAAATTTACACCTAGCTGCTGTGCGCAGATTCCTGAGCGTTGTTATTTGCTGTACAGGAGTCTGCGCTATTGGGATCCCTTGGCCATGCGCTGTGAGCGCTTCCTGTCTTCTGACCTCATTTAATGTCGGCCGTTACGGTTAGCGATGGACATGAATCCCAGACCCACAGTGTGTTTTCAAAAAATCACACTGCGTGGCTGGGATTCGTGGCCTTGTTCAGTAAATATGTTTGACGCTCACACATGTCCTTACACCTGCTTCAGACTGGGCGGCCTCATCTGATCCCTTATCGCCTGCCGCGGCCATGAGGACACCCAGTCTGAAGAAGGCGGAAGGAGATGAGTGAACACAGGCAAACATATGCACTGCACATGCCCATCAATCACACCCTCGCTGTTCAAAAAAATAAGACACCGAGGGGCGTTGTTTCGAGCAGGGCAGACGCACAGGCGCAGCCAGCTAACCAATGATGTCAAAAGACGGGCAGCACTAACAAGGGTGGTGCTGCGTATCATTAGAAAGGAAAGTCACACCTCAGGGACAGTGGAATGGTCTCAATGAGACACATTTTGTACGTGTTGAGTTCCACGTGGGCAAGGAGAAAAAGTCAGCCACCTTGTACAAATGCAGCAGTACTGCTGTACAAGGTGGCTGTTTTACATAGAAACACCTGGGGGTGGGGGGCAGGCTCCCTTCAATTTCAGTTCATGTGCCTGCGTGGCGTTTGCAGGTCACGTTGCAAGCTACACAGCAGGGGAACAGCTGGCGGTGCTGAACCCCACTGACACATTGACTGGTGTTTTTCTCTGTGCAGCTCGCATGTCCGGGCAGAAACTGGCGTTGTTAGAGCCCAGGGTCAGCAGGAGGGGGAGAGGAGCAATGTGTAGGCCAAAGCCTGCACTGGTGGCAGCTTTTGGTCAGTTGTGCCAGCGTGGCTTGTGCTGGACACGATGCCGGCTACACAGCGGGGGAACAGCTGGCGGTGCTGAACCCCACTAACACATTGGCTGGTGTTTTTCTCTGTGCAGCTAGCATGTCCGGGCAGAAACTGGCGGTGTTTGAGCCCAGGGTCAGCAGGAGGAGGAGAGGAGCAGAGTGTAGGCCGAAGCCTGCACTAGTGGCAGCTTTTGGTCAGTTGTGCCAGCGTGGCTTGTGCTGGACACGATGCCGACTACACAGCAGGGGAACAGCTGGCGGTGCTGAACCTCACTAACACATTGACTGGTGTTTTTCTCTGTGCAGCTAGCAGTTCCGGGCAAAAACTAGCGGTGTTTGAGCCCAGGGTCAGCAGGAGAGGAGCAGAGTGTAGGCCGAAGCCTAGTTGAACCAATTTCAAAGGTTACCTTTAACCCCCCTCAGGTGTTGCAAGGTACAAGAGCCACACCTTGTGCAGCATTAATGCTGCACAAGTAAAAGGTTGCTCTATTTGTTTTGCTCCTTGCACACGCTGACTAAAACACGTACACTATTTAGCCCATTATACTGTCAAACAGTTGTGGAGGCGTGACTTGTCTTTTTAAGGAGACGCAGCACAGGTGTCAAAATTTGCACCTAGGTACTGGGCGCAGATTCCTGAGCGTTGTTATTTGCTCTACAGGAGTCTGCGCTATTGTGATCCCTTGGCCATGCGCTGTGAGCGCTTCCTGTCTTCTGACCTCATTTCATGTCGGCCGTTGCGGTTAGCGATGGACATGAATCCCAGACCCACAGTGTGTTTTCAAAAAATCACACTGCGTGGCTGTGATTCGTGGCCTTGTGCAGTAAATAGGTTTGCCGCTTACACATGTCCTTACACCTGCTCCAGACTGGGCGGCCTCAGCTGATCCCTTATCGCCTACCACGGCCAGGAGGCCACACAGTCTGAAGAAGGCGGAAGGAGATGAGTTAAGACAGGCGAACATATGCACTGCTCGTGCCCATAAACCACACCCTCGCTGACAAAATAAATATGACAACGAGGGGCGTTGTTTCTAGCAGGGCGGATGCACAGCTAACCATGATGACAAAAGACGGGAAACGCTACCAAGGGGGGTGCTGCGTATCATTAGAAAGGAAAGTCACACCTCAGGGACAGTGGAATGGTCTCAATGAGACACATTTTGTACGTGTTGAGTTCCACGTGGGCAAGGAGAAAAAGTCAGCCACCTTGTACAAATGCAGCAGTACTGCTGTACTAGGTGGCTGTTATACATAGAAACACCTGGGGGGGTGGGGCCAGGTTCCCTTTAATTTCAGTTCATGTGCCTGCGTGGCGTTTGCAGGTCACGTTGCCGGCTACACAGCAGGGGAACAGCTGGCGTTGCTGAACCCCACTAACACATTGGCTGGTGTTTTTCTCTGTGCAGCTAGCACTTCCGGGCAAAAACTAGCGGTGTTTGAGCCCAGGGTCAGCAGGAGGAGGAGAGGAGCAGAGTGTAGGCCGAAGCCTGCACTGGTGGCAGCTTTTGTTCTGTTGTGCCAGCGTGGCTTGTGCTGGACACGTTGCCGACTACACAGCAGGGGAACAGCTGGCGGTGCTGAACCCCACTGACACATCACCTAGTGTTTTTTCTGTGTAGACAACACTTCCAGGTGGCAACTGACAGTGTTGAAACCCAGGGAATCAAAGAGGAGCAGAGTGTAGGCCGAAGCCTGCAGTGGAGCAAGTTGAAAGGGAACCTTTAACCCCCCCCCCCAGGCATTTGTTGCTGAAAGAGCCATCTTGTACAGCAGTAATACTGCACATGGAAAATGGTGGCTCCGAAAATTATGCTCCTTGCAAACGCTGAAGTACACACTCATATAATGTGTCCCCTCACACCGTCAAACCATCCCGGAAGTGGGACTTTCCTTTGTAATGTGACACAGCACAGCCGTCATTCCAACCCCCTTGGTGCCGGGCGCCACCTCCTCAACGTTGTTTGGTTCTGTCATGGAGCCCGCGCTGTAATGTTATCCCTTGGCCATGCACAGTTAGCGGTGCCCGTCTTCTGACATCATGTAGGTGTCAGGCTGGCAGTGCCTGTGCGTCCAAGCTGCCCGAGATCCAACCTTGCAGTGTCATCTAATGTAGTCCCACTGCGGGCCAGGGATCCATGGGCATGCGCAGTGCATATCATCGCCTCTCACTCACCTCCTTCCTGCTTCTTCAGACTGTGCGGCGTCACGGCCGTGGCATGCTATTAGGGATCAGCTGACGCCGCCTAGTCTGAAGAAGCGTGAAGAAGGGGAGTGAGAGGCTAGTATATGCACTGCGCATGGCCATGGATACCAGGCCCACTGTGGGATCACATTAGACGACACTGCGAGGTGTGATTTCGGGCAGCGTGGACGCACAGGCGCAGCCAGGACGACAACAAATGATGTCAGAGGACGGGCAGCGCAAACTGTGCATGGCCAAGGGATAACATAACAGCGCAGGGTCCATGACGGAATCAAACAACGCTAAGGAGGCAGCGCACGGTGCCAAGGGGGTAGCAATGACGGCTGTGCTGCGTCACATTACAAAGGAAAGTCCCACCTCCGGGACGGTTGGACGGTGTGAGGGGACACATTACAAGAGTGTGTAGTTCAGCATTTGCAAGGAGCATAATTTCAAGAGCGACCTTTCCCTTGTGCAGTATTAGTGCTGCACATGGTGGCTCTTTCAGTAACAAACGCCTAGGGGGGGGGGGACAGGTCCCCTTACATTTTAGTTGTGCCAGCGTGGCGGTCGCATGACACGTTGCCGGATACACAGCTGGGGATCAGCTGACGTTACTGAACCCCAATAACAGAGGAGCGACTGTTGACTGTGCACACAGCACTTCCAGGCACCAACTGGCGGTGTTAGAGCCCAGGGACAGCAGGAGGAGCAGATTGGAGGTATTGCCGCACACACAGCTGGGGATCAGCTGACGTTACTGAACCCCAATAACAGAGGAGCGACTGTTAACTGTGCACACAGCACTTCCAGGCACCAACTGGCGGTGTTAGAGCCCAGGGACAGCAGGAGGAGCAGATTGGAGGTATTACCGCACACACAGCTGGGGATCAGCTGACGTTACTGAACCCCAATAACAGAGGAGCGACTGTTGACTGTGCACACAGCACTTCCAGGCACCAACTGGCGGTGTTAGAGCCCAGGGACAGCAGGAGGAGCAGAGGAACAGAGTGTAGGCCGAAGCCTGATTGGAGCAAGTTGAAAGGAAACCTTTAACCCCCCCCCCAAGACGTTTGTAGCTGAAAGAGCCATCTTGTGCAGCACTAAGGATGCAAAAGGAAAAGGTTGCTCTTTTAATTATGCTCCTTGCAAACACCGAAGTAAACACTAAAAATGTGTCCCTTTATACCGTTAAACCGTTCCGGAGGTGCGAATTTCCTTCGTAATGGGACACAGCACAGCTGTCATTCCTATCCCCTTGATGCCGTGCGCTGCCTCCTCAGCGTTGTTTTAAGCTGTCACGGAGCCTGCGCTGTTCTGTTAGCCCTTGGCCATGCCTAATTAGCGCTGCCTGTCTTCTGACATAATTTGGTGTCAGGCTGTCAGTGCCTGTGTGTCCACGCTGCTCCAGATCCCACCTCGCAGTCTCGTCTAACGTAATCCCACTGCGGGCCTTGGAACCATGGGCATGCACAGTGCATAACCTCGACTCTCACTCCCCTCCTTCCCTCTTCTTCAGACTGTGCGGTGTCACGGCCGTGGCATGCTAGGGATCAGCTGACGGCGCACAGTCTAAAGAAGGCGGAGGGAAATGAGCGAGAGCCCGAGGGGAAGATATGCACTGCGCATGCCCATGGATCCCAGGCCCGCAGTGTGACTCAATCAGAAGACACTGCGAGGCGGGATCTCGGGCAGCGCGGCCGCACAGGCGCAGCCAGCCTGACACCAAATTATGTCAGAAGACAGGCAGCGCAAATAGGGCATGCCCAAGGGATAACAGAACAGCGCAGGCTCCGTGACAGCTTAAAACAACGCTGAGGAGGCAGCGCATGGCACCAAGGGGGTAGGAATGACGGCTGTGCTGCGTCACATTACGAAGGAAAGTCCCAGCTCCGGGACGGTATAACGGTATCAGTGAACACATTTTATAAGTGTTAAGTTCTGCGTGTGCAAAGAGCTAAAAAAAAAGAGCTACCTTTTCCTTGTGCAGCATTACTGCTGCACAAGATGGCTCTTTCAGTAACAAACGACGGGGGGGGGAGGACAGGTTCCCTTACATTTAGGTTGTTGTGCCAGCGTGGCGGTCGCAGGACACATTGCCGGCTACACAGCTGGGGATCAGCTGACGTTACTGAAACCCAATAACACTGGGTCGTATGTTTTTACTGTGCAGCCTGCACTTCTGAGCCGCAACTGGCGGTGTTGGAGCCCAGGAATAGCAGTTCAGGTGGTAGAAAGATGAACACAGCAGGAGACCTGGATGACACCCAATTACTTAATCAGGCAGAGGAGTGGCAAATTCCTGCGAGATCCAGGCCTGGTTCATTTTCAGGAAAGTAAGCCGGTCAACGTTATCGGAGGATAGTCGCATGCGACGGTCTGTTAGTACACCACCTGCGGCACTAAAGACACGTTCCGATAAGACACTAGCCGCAGGGCAAGCCAGCACCTCCAATGCATACTGGCTTAGCTCTGGCCATGTATCCAGCTTAGAGACCCAAAACTTGAACGGGGAAGAGCCGTCTGGGAGTACAGTAAGAGGGCAAGCCATGTAGTCTGTCACCATCTGACGGAACCGTTGCCTCCTGCTGACTGGAGCCGCCGGTGATGGTGTAGACATTTGGGGCGGGCACACAAAAGTGTGCCAGAGTTGTGCCATACTGGGCTTGCCTTGGGCAGAGGCACTGCTTCTGCTCCCTCTTTGGGCAGAGCCTCCCCCACTGCCTCGATGCACTGAGCTGCTTTGTAAAGCACTAGCAGCACTCCTCTCAGTTGGACAGGAGAAGATGATGGAATTCACCAGTGTGTCGTGGTACTCCCGCAATTTACGCTCCTGGGTCAACGCAGGGATGAGGTTTTGGACGTTGTCCCGGTAGCGAGGATCGAGGAGGGTGAACACCCAATAATCAGGCATGTTGAGAATGTGGTCGATGCGGCGGTCGTTTCTCAGGCACTGCAGCATGAAATCCACCATGTGCTGCAGAGTGCCAACTGGCCCAGAAACGCTGTCCCCTGCTTGAGACATGATCTCTGCCCGCTCGTCATCACCCCACCCTCGCTGTACACACTGACCACTGGACAATTGTGTCGCTCCCTCCTCTGAACGGAGCTCTTCCTCCTCCATTGACTCCTCCTCATCCTCCTCACAAATTGGCCCCTGCGTGTAATCAGAAAGTCAAAAGAGGGAAAAGTGTCAGCAACCTCAATACCACAAATATGTGGAAACATGTGCGGACCAAGCACGTGGTGGAGTTAAAAAAACACACTGAAGACCTAGGCCAACCTACAGCACCACCTACCTCCTCTTCAGCTGGTTCAGCTTCCTCACAGGATCACCATGGAAGAACCTCTGGCACTATTGTACAGAGACCCAGTGTAATTCCACCCACATCACCACGTTCCCTGTCATCCTCACACTCCCAGGCAAGTCTACAGCCATCGGTAGCACAGGCATGAGAGAAAAGGCAGCCATACTCAGCAAACCACCCCCGAGCACGGGCTCTGAATGCTGGCATTGCAAAACTACTGTCCCATGAAATGCTATAATTCAGGCTGGTGGAGACTGACACCTTCTGTAACTTCATGGCATTGGCAGCCCCACAAGACAATGATCCCAGCCGCTTTTATTTCAGCAGGCAAGCCGACCCGGCCCTGCAAAAGCATGTGGAGGGAAAAATTAAACATGCGCTACTAAACGCCATCAGTGGCAAGGTCCACCTGACCACCGATGTGTGGACCAGTCACCATGGACAGGGACCATACCTTTCCCTCACTGCTCATTGGGTAAATGTTGTGGAGCCGGGGACAGATCTTGAGAGTGGCCCTGTACGTGTTCTGCCAACTCCAAGGATTGCAGGAATCCAGTCTGTACACATTGACTCCTCCTCATACACCAGTTCCTCTGAATCGCCGCTGCAGGAGCCGTCACAGTCTACCTCCACATGGACCCGTGAACGCTTACCTGTTACAACCGATATGAGCACAGCCGTGGCCAAATGTCAACAGGCCGTATTGAAATTAATTTCTTTGGGGAATCAAAGCCACACAGCGCAGGAGCTCTGGAATGCCATCAAGCAGGACAGCGACGTGTGGTTTGTGCCAGCGAATCTCCAGCCAGGTATGGTAGTGTGTGACAATGGCCAAAATCTGGTGGCAGCTCTGGGCCTAGGCAACCTCACTCACTTCCCATGTCTGGCACATGTGCTCAACTTGGTCATGCAGAGTTTTTTGAGGGACTATCTGGATCTTGATGTACTGCTGCACAAGGGTTGCCTAGAGTGCCCTCACTTGTGGCGTTCCAGCATGGCAAGATCGCGCATTGCAGTTCTGCAGCACCGATTCCACCTTCCGGAACATCACATCATATGTGACCTACCAACCAGGTGGAATTCAACGTTACATATGTTGGAGCGGTTGTGTGAGCAGCAGGCAGCAGTAATGGAGTACCAGCTGCATCAGGCGCAAACAAGTCGCACAACACGCCGATCACACTTCACCACTGAGTGGGCCTCTATGATGGACATCTGCCATGATTTGCGTGCTTTCGATGATTCCATGCAGAGGGCAAGTGCAGATGATGCACTAGTCAGCATGACTATCCCCCTTATCTGCCTGCTTGAATAAACACTGCAAGCACTAAGGGAGGAGGTTGTGGAAGAGGTGGAGGATGAGGAGTCACAAACGCCATATGCTTCTGGACAGTCTGAATAACGTGGTTCCTCACAAAGGCCTAGGCAGGGGACACTTTGTGAGGAGGATGAGGAGGAGTCAATGGAGGAGGAAGACATCTGTGCAGAGGAGGGAGTTACACAATGCTCTAGTAGTCAGTATGTAGAGCGAGGGAGAGATGACACCTCAAGCAGGGGACGGTGTTTCTTGGCCAGTTGGCAGTCTGCAGCACATGGTTGATTTCATGCTGCAGTGCCTGAGAAACAACCGCTGCATCGCCCATATTCTCAACATGGCAGATTATTGGGTGTACACCCTCCTAGATCCTTGCTACCTGGACAACTTACAAAGCCTCATAACATCATTGACCTGGGAGCGTAAATTGAGGGAGTACCAAGACACACTGGTGCATTCCATCATGTTCTCCATTACAACCGAGAGCAGTGCTGCTAGTGCTTTACAAAGCAGCTCAGTGCATCGAGGAGGTGGAGGAAGCTCTGCACAAAGAGGGAACAGAAGCAGTGCCTCAGCACAAGGCAAGACTAGTATGGTCCTACTGTGGAAACTTTTGTGTGCCCGCCACAAATGTCTACACCATCTCAGACGGCTCCAGTCAGCAGGAGGCAACGTTTCCGTCAGATGGTGACAGAGTACATGTCTTGCCCTCTCAGTGTACTCCCAGACAGCTCTTCCCCCTTTAAGTTTTGGGTCTCTAAGCTGGATACATGGCCAGAGCTGGCTTGCCCTGCTGTTAGTTTATTATTGGAATGCGTCTTTAGTGCCGCAGGTGGTGTACTAACAGACCGTCGCATGCGACTATCGTCCAATAAAGTTGACCGGCTTACTTTTCTGAAAATGAACAAGGCCTGGATCTCGCATGATTTTGCCATTCCTCTTCCAGATTAAATAATTGGTAGGCAACAGTATCCAGGTCTCCTGTTGTGTTCATGTTTCTACCACCTGAAACTGTAATCCCTGGGCTGCAACACCGCCAGTTGAGGCTCAGAAGTGCCAACTGCACAGTCAACACATGACCCAGTGTTATTGGGTTTCAGTAACGTCAGCTGATCCCCAGCTGTGTATCCGGCAATTTCTATGGGACCCGTAGAAGCTCAGTGGAGCGAAACGGCCGTCATCGTTGGGAACCACAGGTTCTCCCTGCTATGTCCTGCTTTTTTACTATGAAGTCTCAATAAAGGATGGACACTTTTTGCATGAATGGTGAGTGCTCGTGTTCTTTCATATTTTGTTTCTGCAGAACTTTCACCTGTTTTCTACGAGCACCGCATTCTGTAGTGGCTTAAAAGAACGCTGACTGGTCTGAGGGATTACAGCTGGTGGTGTGAGCTGATAGTGCGTCTGTTTTCTTGCTTTTTGATTTCTGCACACTGATTAACCCTGGGCTCCAACACCGCCAGTTGCTGCTCGGAAGTGCCATCTACACAGAGAAAAACACTAGCTCCTGTGTTAGTGGGGTTCAGTAACGTCAGCTGATCCCCTGCTGTGTGTCCTGCAATTTCTCCTGCTCCCTCCACACACACACTACTACAGATATTAAAGGGAACCTGTCCCCCCAGGCATTTGTAAATAAAAGAGCCAACTTGTGCATCACTAATGCTGCATTTGGACAAGGTGGTCTTTTTGTTATGCTCCTTGCACACTCTGAACTAAACACTTATAAAATGTGCCCCCTCATACCTTTCTGATTAGGAAGGACTTTCCTTCCTAATCAGACGCGGCACAGCCGTCATTCACACCCCCTTGGCGCCGTGCGCCGCCTCCTGAGTGTTGTTTGAATCTGTCCCGGAGCATGCGCTGTCATGTTATCCCTTGGGCATGCGCAGTTAGCGCTGCCTGTCTTCTGACAACATTTCCACCTGTGCGGCCGTGCTGCCCGAAATCCCGCCCCGCAGTGTCTTCTGATTTATTCACACTGCGGGGCTGGGATTCATGGGCATGCGCAGTGCATATCTTCGCCTCTCACTCATCTCCCTCCGCCTTCTTCAGCTGATCCCTAATCACCGTGGCATGCGCTTAGGGATCACCTGACACCGCACAGTCTAAAGAAGGCGGAAGGAGATGAGTGAGAGGCAAAGATATGCACAGCGCATGCCCATGAATTCCAGCCCCGCAGTGTGAATAAATCAGAAAACACTGCGGGACGGGATCTCGGGCAGCGCGGCCGCATAGGCTCAGTCAGCCTGACATCACATGATGTCAGAAGATGGGCAGCGCTAACTGCGCATGCCCAAGGGATAACATAACAGCACAGGCCCTGGGACAGATTCAAATAACACTGATGATGCAGCGCCCGGCACCAAGGGGGTATGACTGATGGCTGTGCTGCGTCTGATTAAGAAGGAAAGTCCCACCTCCGGGACGGTTTCATTGTATGAGGGGCACTGTATGAGGGGCACATTTTATAAGTGTTGACTTCAGCATGTGCAAGGAGCATAAAAGAGCTATCTTTTCCTTGTGCAGCATTAGTGCTGCACAAGGTGGCTCTTTTAGTTACAAACGCCTGGGGGGGGTGACAGGTTCCCTTTCAACTTGCTCCAATTAGGCCTCTGCCTACACTCTGTTTCTCCTGTAATCCCTGGGCTCCAAAACCGCCAGTTGCTGCTCAGAAGTGTCTTTGGCACGGGTACTCCCTCCTGCCCAGCCTGGTTCCAGCACGCCAGCTGTTTCTGGGTAGTGTCAAGGTCACTTTGCCTCCAATACATTGTCCTGTCGGGTTGCGGTCGGGTTAGCCAACTCAATGGTGGCTGCAATTTAGGTGCTTCCTATGTGGGCTGTGGGATTTGGCAATCAAGGCTGGTTCCGTAGTGCCAATAGGACAAGCTCCCCCTGTGGGACTGTGGGTTTTCGGTAACTCCGGCCGGCTCGCGGCCTTGCAATTTTTTGTTCATGTGGACCTTCTGCTGACTATCTGAGATCCAGCACCATTAGCTGGTTCGTTAGAAGTCAATCTTGAATAGGTCCCCCTGGGTTCCAGTACCGTCAGCTGGATCCAGGCAAAGCCTTTGGCTTAGGTGCCTCCTTCTTGGTATCCAAGTTCCACCAACATCTGGTGGTCCTTCGTAGTGCTTTCTGGCACAGGTACAGTACCTCCAGCTTAGTAACCGGGTTCCAGTACCATCAGCTGGTCCTCGGTAGTTCCATTGGCTCTTGTACCTTCTGCTACCCATCCAGGTTGCAGCACCGCCAGCTGGTTCTCAGCAGGGTCTTTGGAACGGGTATTCCCTCCTGCCCAGCCTGGTTCCAGCAGGCGAGCTGTTTTCAGGTAGCGTCAAGGTCACTTTGCCTCCAATATGTTGTCCTGTTGGGTTGTGGTCGGGTTAGCCAACTCAATGGTGCCTGCAGTTTAGGTGCTTCCTATGTGGGCTGCGGGATCTGGCAATCAAGGCTGGTTCCGTAGTCCCAATAGGACAAGCTCACCCTGTAGGACTGTGGGTTTTCGGTAACTCCGGCTGGCTCGCAGCCTTCTAATTTTTTGTTCATGTTGACCTTCTGCTGACTATCTGAGTTCCAGCACCATTAGCTGTTTTTTTAGAAGTCAATCTTGAATAGGTCCCCCTGGGTTCCAGTACCGTCAGCTGGTTCCAGGCAGAGCCTTTGGCTTGTTGCCTCCTTCTGGGTATCCAACGTCAGGTGGTCCTTGGTAGTGCTTTCAGGCACGGGTACCTCCAGCTTAGTAACCGGGTTCCAGTAACGTCAGCTGGTCCTCGGTAGTTCCATTGGCTCTTGGACCTTCGGCTACCCATCCGGGTTCCAGTACCGTCAGCTGGTTCTCGGCAGTGTCTTTTGCTCTTGTACCTTCTGCTCCCCATCCTGGTTCCAGTACCGTCAGCTGGTTCCAGGCAGAGCCTTTGGCTTAGGTGCCTCCTTCTCAGTGTCCGAGTTCCACCAACGTCTGGTGGTCCTTGGTAGTCCTTTCTGGGATGGGTACCTCCTGCTTGGTAACCAGGTTCCAGTACCATCAGCTCGTCCTTGGTAGTTCCATTGGCTCTTGTACCTTCGGCTACCCATCCGGGTTCCAGTACCGTCAGCTGGTTCTCGGCAGTTCCTCAGCCTTCTTGTACCTTCTGCTACATTTCCAAGTTCAAGCTTTTTTAAATCGTTTTTGGTAATCACTCTGGATCTCCCTGGCGATGACCCTAAAGACGATGACCCTGAAGACCACCCCGAAGAAGACGTTGACCCCGTAGACGAAGACCCCGGAGACAACCCTGGAAACGATGACCCTGGAGACGACGACCCTGATGACCACCCCGAAGAAGACGACGACCCCGGAGACGATGACCATGGAGACGACGACCCTGGAGACGACGACCCTGAAGACCACCCCGATGAAGACCAAGAAGCAGAAGAACTATAAGATGCAGAACAAAAAGCAGAAGAACATTAAGCATAAGACTAAAAATCAGAGCAAAATATATTATCTAAATTAGAAGCAGAAGAAGACTAAGCAGTGTATGAGGGTGAGTCCGTTCCTCCTCGTGGTGCCCCTGGAAAAAACCAGGCCAAACTGAAGGCGGACAAATCCTGTTGTAAATTATTTGTGACAGGCCGAACGGAAGGTGTAATTTTCAAACTTTTATAAAAAACAACTACAGGAATGCTTGTCACAAATAAGAATATGATGAAGAAGAAGAATATGAAGAAGATGAAGAAGTAGAATATGAAAAAGAATAATAGTTGAATAAGAAGAATATGAAGAATGTAAAAAACAAAGAATAATAGGAAGAAGGTGAAGAAGAAGAAGATGAATAAGGTGAAGAAGAAGTTGATGAAAAAGATGCTGCTGCTGAGGATGATGAAGAAGAAAGTGTGGGAAAAGTAAAAAAGAAGGTGAAGAGCATGGAAGTAGTGAAACATAAATATCTGACAAAATATAAAAAATCCTAACATAGTCAATATCTTTGTAACTCCGAACGTCTTAAAAAAAAAAATAATTCCTGCTATTCCATTTGATTGGGCTAAACCTCTATGCCTTTAATGTTTCCTCCACCTCCTCCAATACATTCTACATTATTCTTAGTTGTTTTCCTTCATGTAGAATTAACCTACAAGAAAAGAAAGGGTTTATTTTAATTCCGATATTTGTGTCCCATTGACTTGCATTGGTTTCTGGTATCGGTATAGGCGATATCCGATATTTTTTGGATATCGGCCGATCCAATCCGATACCGATATTTTCGGATATTGGAAGGTATCGCTCAACACTAGTTATCACATACCTGAATGCTTCAAACCAGCAACATGCAAAAACTTCTGCTTTTATTGAGATGGTCACAATTGCTGATTAATTAAGTAATGGTATTTGATTAACATCCCCATGGGTGCCACTTACCCTCCTAATTCTTATGGAATCAGTATAGGTGTACTTAATGTTTCACACATTGCTTCTGCATATTTGGTAAATAAATAATAGCATGGTGTAATTTTTCATGAGTTGCTGATCATATGAAGCTAAATTTATCTAATTTTGAGACATTCCGAGGCCCAGATAAAGGGGACTTGGTCAAAAGTGAGCAGTTTTTGCTCTTATTTTATCCCCTGATTAATCTGTTTTTATTTTCTTTGTTTTTTTAATCTACCGCATGGTTCCATTTTTTTAATGCAAACTTTTATGGTCTTTCCAAAGAGTGTGTTGATCACGGGATCCCCTGGGGCGTGTCTTTAGACTGCTCTTCATTATTACCTTCTGAAACATTTCCCTAAAGTAATGACCATAATAATTAGCACCAAAAAAACACATATATCTTCTGAGCCACTTGGTAGATTAAAAAGAAATCAAAACACAAAATGCTAAAGGAATAAGCAGTAGGAATAAAATAAGACCAAAACTGGCCACTTTTGAATTGGTGACTAGTTTTCTTTAGGTCAAATACAACACCTTTAGATGCATTCACATAAACAGTCGCGCCACGTGTCATTTCTATGAGAAAGCTTCAAAAAAGAAGAAGACAGAAGACAGGCAAGACCTTGAATACAGAAAAGCCAGCAAAACATTAATGAGGTCCAGTAGCCAACGGCTCAAAACATCACTTGGAGTACCTGCCAGCAAAGGTGTTCGGCAGAAACTTATTTCTCTGTCCTCCATGAGAACACATCCATACTCATCAGCTGTAAGCAAAATGCGTGTTTCCACCTTTCGAAGTGAGGTATAAGTACTGGTTGCTGGGATGATAGAAGCGACAGGGCAAAATACAAGACGAGTCATTGGCAAACCAAAGATAAATCAACTCATGGAATGGTGGTGATGTTGCTGATGGTAGTCATTGTTAGAGTGACTCATGGAATGGTGGTGATGATGCTGATGGTGGTCATTGTTAGACCGACTCATGGAATGGTGGTGATGACGCTGATGGTGATCATTGTTAGACCGACTCATGGAATGGTGGTAATGATGCTGATGGTGGTCATTGTTAGACTGACTCATGGAATGGTGGTGATGTTGCTGATGGTAGTCATTATTAGAGTGACTCATAGAATGGTGGTGATGATGCTGATGGTGGTCATTGTTAGACCGACTCATGGAATGGTGGTAATGATGCTGATGGTGGTCATCGTATCATGGTGTTCAAGTACAAGTTTTTCTAGAGGATCCTTTGGTTTTCTGTTACACCCCTGCCTACAGAACATAGCAGCCATAAAGAAGCTAATTCTATAGAAGACAATACCTCCAAGTCAACTCTACTAAACTGACAACCCTTATCATTTTAATTTTTTGTTAAGTTGAATGAAACGTTGTCAGAGCTCTTCTATGGCTAAATATTAGTATAACAATTGAGTCCTGACCTCTATCAATGTAAGTATTTGTGGTACATCTACATGAATTTTACATGAAATATTGCTTCATCTTCAAATGGTTTATGCAATGTATAAATCAATGAATGCGGAGAAATGATATTGTGTCAAGATTATACCGGGAATCTGGTTCCACGGGTTAAATTCCAGAAGCCAAAGGGAAAAGAAGCACTTTCTCAACAAGAAGGAGGCTCTGAGCACCTCAGGAACCATGCAGGTTTCTGATCACAAGAGCTTGTTTGGAGTTGCTGGAGGACATCTCTTTGAAATGGAAGGTTGTTTATTGTGGTGTATGATGCAACCGTATTCAATAAATACTCCTCGGCAGGGGACCCGCTCACTTTTCTACAATGTTTTGTTAACGGGCAAAATCATTTTAATTTGTGATGTGTTGTCTTCCAAATGTAAATTTTATTCAGATAAGAGTTCAAAGGAAAGGAGACCGAACATCACTCATCTTCTGCTGCTCCCACGCGTGGCAAAAGGTAAGGTTCTTGCTGTCCCTTTGGCTCTAAAGTTATTGCATCCGGGCCATGTTGCTTCTAGTATTTGCTGGGAGATGAGCCCATAGGGTTATATTCACCAAATAGAGCATCATTTTGCATTTTTTTTACATTGTACACAAAGGGTAACCATAAAAAATATACATTCTTATTGCTCAGACGCAATGTACACAAAGCCATTGATGAATCTAAATAAAATATGCTTAAATTCAGTTAAAATATAGATGGTTTGGTGATTGTTGGTGGCCTTTATCTTTAAAGAAGCACTCCCATCAAAGTTTTTATCCTTTTAATTTATTGCAATCATCATATTATATATCACTGTGCACTTACAATTGCTCATTTTGCCTTTCTACCCAGTTAATTCTTTTTTCTCTGCTCTATGTAGGAACAGTAAGTCTCTTTTTCCTGTATTTATTATTTATCTATTTAAGTCCTCACCCAGCTGCTCCACTCCTCCCCAGATAGAGACTTTTGCAGTGACTCATGACTCATTCAGAGAAAATTGACCTCCTGTTTCTACATAGAGCTTAGAAGGATTCAGCCATGGAGCAGGAAAAGTCTGCATCTCTCCAGAAAACTAGGACTGTTCTGCAGGAGAAGGCTCCATCGCAACATCAAAGTCTACACTGCTCAGTTCCAGGAAAGGCCTTAAAGATGGAGAATTAAGACCTGGCTCCTTCTTCACTTCACAGAATCTAAACCTCAGTGAGAGCTTGTGGACCTTCTTACACAGGAGATTTTTGGTGAAGGAGAACAGTCAACTCTCTGATCAGTGCTTGGGGATGAGGTTAATGCTGCCCAAAATGATAAAGAACCTGTGTGGCTCCACGGACGGTGCTTAAGTATGTTATTTAGAAGAAAGGTGCCTACACTGGCGGACATAGACAGAAAAGTGCCCCCGTGCAAGAACAATGTATGGCCCCTTAGCATCCCAAGAACTACTAAAAATGCAAAATTTCACCTGCTTTGGAGGTAGAAATGCACCCCTTACCATTTGGGCTCCTCTGCGGCTGCACAAGTTGAACCAATGATATGTCCTCACCTGGGGCATATATTATAGGATAAAGAGAAAAAAATTGTGTTCCAGTTCCTTAAAATTTGAAAAACTCTTTGTTAATCCATATAAAATATAAAATAGAGCAAAATCCTTGCACACAATGGATGCGAACAGGTGGAGATGACAGCTGAAAGCGACGCGTTTCGATCTAAAAGATCTTAATCATGGCTTACTGCATGTCGGCACTGACAAACTATATAAAGTATTCACTGACCTATCAAAGCAACATCACTGGTCACATGATTTTTACGAAGGTCCTAACAGCTCCCAGCACCATAGAAGGAGAAGTAGTTATACATGCATTAAAACAATCATGTGCGCAATACATATTTAAAACATTTAACAATAGTGATACATAATTTTGTTTTTCTTATTAAGACCAAAAGGGGATCTAGTTTGCAAATTATTACTATTATTTCGCAACCATAGAAATATTCTATTACCAACATTAAAATTGCCAAGAAGTTCAGAAATTCTAGTTTTTAATTTTCTTGTTGTGCACCCCAGTTACGAGACTCTGCAATCTAAACAATTAGTTTTATACACTACATTTTTAGAATGACAGTTAATAAATTCTTTTATGTAGTAGCTCTTAGAATTATCTGAATTTGTAAATGTTTTACCTAAGTGACTGGATGCGCAAGTGCTACAAGCGGAGGTACCGCATTTATAAAACCCCTTACACTCAAACCAAGTTTTAGACGTAGGTTTGGATATAAGCAGACCTAGAGAAATTAACTTACCAATTGTGGAAGCTCTCCTAGCCACCACATTAATGCCAAATGATGAGGGTGTCGTCTATGTATCTGCCATACCAAATGAGATCTGCCATGAAAGGATTGCCCACAGAATAGATAAATTATAATTCCCAAAATGCCATGGTTAGATTTGCTAAAGATGGGGAGTACTTGGTCCCCATACGAACTCCTGTTTTCTGCACAAAAATTGTATTATCAAAAGAAAAAATATTGTGTTTTAAAAGAAAAAAAGTCACCTGTAATGCAAAATCAATTAAATCCTGTGAACACAAACCAGAATTATTAAGGTGAAATTCAAGAGCTCTCATGGCCAAATCGTGCGGTATGCACGTATAAAGGGACACAACAAAGCCACAAGAAATTGATGTGCCAATTTTTTTTTTGACCCCTTTCTGACCTCGGACGGGATAGTACGTCCGAGGTCAGATCCCCTGCTTTGATGCAGGCTCCGGCGGTGAGCCCGCATCAAAGCCGGGACATGTCAGCTGTTTTGAACAGCTGACATGTGCCCGTAATAGGCGCGAGCAGAATCGCGATCTGCCCGTGCCTATTAACTAGTTAAATGCCACTGTCAAACGCAGACAGCGGCATTTAACTACCGCTTCCGGCCGGGCGGCCGGAAATGACGTCATCGCCGACCCCCGTCACATGATCGGGGGTCGGCGATGCTTCAGAATTGTAACCATAGAGGTCCTTGAGACCTCTATGGTTACTGATCGCCGGCAGCTGTGAGCGCCACCCTGTGGACGGCGCTCACAGCACACCTGATTTTCTGCTATATAGCAGCGAAGAGCAGATCGCTGCTATGCAGCAGTGGCGATCGTGCTGTGCCTGCTTGTAGCCTCCCATGGAGGCTATTGAAAAATGGCAAAAGTAAAAAAAAGTTAAAAAAAGTGAAAAAAATAAAAAAAATATAAAAGTTTAAATCACCCCCCTTTCGCCCCAATCAAAATAAATCAATAAAAAAAATCAAATCTACGCATATTTGGTATCGCCGCGCTCAGAATCGCCTGATCTATCAATTAAAAAAAGCATTAACCTGATCGCTAAACAGCATAGCGAGAAAAAAATTTGAAATGCCAGAATTATGTTTTTTTGGTCGCCGTGACATTGCATTAAAATGCAATAACGGGCGATCAAAAGAACGTATATGCACTAAAATGCTATCATTAAAAACGTCATCTCGGCACGCAAAAAATAAGCCCTTAACCGACCCCAGATCCTGAAAAATGGAGACGCTACGGGTATCGGAAAATGGCGCAATTTTTTATTTATTTTTTTTAGCAAAGTTTGGAATTTTTTTTCACCACTTAGGTAAAAAATAACCTAGTCAAGTTAGGTGTCTATGAACCCGTACTGACCTGGAGAATCATAATGGCAGGTCAGTTTTAGCATTTAGTGAACCTAGCAAAAAAGCCAAACAAAAAACAAGTGTGGTATTGCCCTTTTTTTGCAATTTCACCGCACTTGGAATTTTTTTCCCATTTTCTAGTACACGACATGCTAAAACTAATGATGTCGTTCAAAAGTACAACTCGTCCTGCAAAAAATAAGCCCTCACATGGCCAAATTGACGGAAAAATAAAAAAGTTATGGTTCTGGGAAGGAGAGGAGTGAAAAACGAACACGGAAAAACAAAAAATCCCAAGGTCATGAAGGGGTTCTTTAGCACTTCACTCGAATCTTTAACCCCTTCACCCCAAAGCCTGTTTTCACCTAAGTGACAGGGCCAATTTTTACAATTCTGACCACTGTCACTTTATGAGGTTATAACTCTGAAACGCTTCAACGGATCCTGGTGATTCTGACAATGTTTTCTCATGACATATTGTACT
The DNA here is from genome assembly GCF_032444005.1 of Ranitomeya imitator. Lineage (NCBI taxonomy): Eukaryota > Metazoa > Chordata > Amphibia > Anura > Dendrobatidae > Ranitomeya > Ranitomeya imitator. The sequence continues at coordinate 678,161,754 of NC_091286.1, forward strand.
TCATGATAGTGGTAAAACTTCTTCGATATGACTTGCATTTATTTGTGAAAAAAACAAAAATTTGTCGGAAATTATGAAAATTTAGCAATTTTCAAACTCTTAGTTTTTATGCCCTTAAATTAGAGAGTTATATCACATAATATAGTTAATAAACAACATTTCTCACATGTCTGCTTTACATCAGCACAATTTTGGAAACATAATTTTTTTTTGTTAGGACGTTATAAGGGTTAACAGTTGACCAGCGATTTCTCATTTTTGCAACAAAATTTGCAAAACCATTTTTTTACGGACCACCTCACACTTGAAGTGACTTTGAGGGGTCTATATGACAGAAAATGCCCAAAAGTGACACCATTCTAAAAACTGCACCCCTCAAGGTACTCAAAACCACATTCAAAAAGTTTATTAACCCTTCAGGTGCTTCACAGGAATTTTTTGAATGTTTAAAAAAATTGAACATTTAACTTTTTTTTCACAACATTTTTTACTTCAGGTCCTATTTGTTTCATTTTACCAAGGGTAACAGGAGAAATTGGACCACAAAAGTCGTTGTACAATTTGTCCTGAGTACGCTGATACCCCATATGTGGGGGTAAACCACTGTTTGGGCACATGGCAGAGCTCGGAAGGGAAGGAGCGCCATTTGACTTTTCAATGAAAGATTTGCTGGAATTGAGATCGGAGCCCATGTCACGATTGGAGAGCCCCTGATGTGCCTAAACAGTGGAAACCCCCACAAGTGACACCATTTTGGAAAGTAGACCCCCTAAGGAACTAATCTAGATGTGTGGTGAGCACTTTGAACCTCCAAGTGCTTCACAGAAGTTTATAATGTAGAGCCGTAAAAAATATTTATATTAATTTTCACAAAAAATGATTTTTTGCCCCAAATTTTTTATTTTCTCAAGGGTAAAAGGATAAATTGGACCCCAAAAGTTGTTGTGCAATTTGTCCTGAGTACGTCGATACTTCATATATGGGGATAAACCACTGTTTGAGCGCATGGCAGAGCTCGGAAGGGAAGGAGTGCCATTTGACTTTTCAATGCAAAATTGGCTGGAATTGAGATCGGACGCCATGCCGCATTTGGAGAGCCCCTGACGTGCCTTAGCAGTGGAAACCCCCCACAAGTGACCCCATTTTGGAAAGAAGACCCCCTAAGGAACTTATGTAGATGTGTGGTGAGCACTTTTAACCCCCAATTGTTTCACTAAAGTTTAGAATGTAGCATTGTGAAAATTAAAAAATCATTTTCCACAAAATGATGTTTTAGCCCGCAATTTTTTTTCCCAAGGGTAACCTGAGAAATTGGACCACAAATGTTATTGTCCAATTTGTACTGAGTACGCTGATATGTGGGGGGGAACCACCGTTTGAGTGCATGGCAGAGCTCGGAAGGGAAGGAGCGCCATTTGAAATGCAGACTTAGATGGATTGGTCTGCAGGCGTCATGTTGCATTTGCAGAGCCCCTGATGTACCTAAACAGTAGAACCCCCCCCCAAGTGACCCCATATTGGAAACTAGACCCCCCAAGGAACTTATCTAGATGTGTTGTGAGATCTTTGAACCAACAAGTGTTTCACTACAGTTTATAACGCAGAGCCGTGAAAATAAAAAATATTTTTTTTTCCACGAAAATGATATTTTATCCCCTATGTTTTTATTTTCCCAAGGGTAACAGGACAAATTGGACCCCAAAAGTTGTTGTCCAACTTGTCCTGAGAACGCTGATACCCCATATGTTGGGGGGAACCACTGTTTGGGCACACAGGAGAACTCGGAAGGGAAGGAGCCCTGTTTTACTTTTTCAAAGCAGAATTGGGTGGAATTGAGATCGGACGCCATGTCGTGTTTGGAGAGCCCCTGATGTGCCTAAACAGTGGAAACCCCCAATTATAACTGAAACCCTAACCCCAACCCTAACCCTAGCCCTAACCCTAGCCCTAACCCTAGCCCTAACCCTAGCCCTAATGGGAAAATGGAAATAAATACATTTTTTTACATTTTATTATTTTTCCCTAACTAAGGGGGTGATGAAGGTGGGTTTGATCTACTTTTATAGCGTTTTTTAGCGTTTTTTTATGATTGGCAGCCATCACACACTAAAAGACGCTTTTTATTGCAAAAAATAGTTTTTGCATCACCACATTTTGAGAGCTATAATTTATCCATATTTTGGCCCACAGAGTCATATGAGGTCTTGTTTTTTGCGGGACGAGTTGACGTTTTTATTGGTAACATTTTCGGGCAGATGACATTTTTTGATCGCTTTTTATTCCGATTTTTGGGAGGCGGAATGAACAAAAACCAGCTATTCATGAATTTCTTTTGGGGGAGGCGTTTATACCGTTCCATGTGTGGTAAAATGGATAAAGCAGTTTTATTCTTCGGGTCAGTTCGATTACAGCGATACCTCATTTATGTAATTTTTTTTATGTTTTGGCGCTTTTACACAATAAAAACTATTTTATATAAAAAAATAATTGTTTTTGCATCGCATTATTCTGAGAGCTATAACTTTTTTATTTTTCTGCTGATGATGCTGTATGGTGGCTTTTTTTTTGCGGGACAAGATGACGTTTTCAGCGGTACCATGGTTATTTATATCCGTCGTTTTGATCGCGTGTTATTCCACTTTTTGTTCGCCTGTATGATAATAAAGCGTTGTTTTTTGCCTTGTTTTTTTTTTTTTTTGCGGTGTTCACTGAAGGTGTTAACTAGTGGGATAGTTTTATAGAGCGGGTCTTTACGGACGCGGCGATACCAAATATGTGTACATTTATTGTTTTTTTTTTTTTTACATAAATAAATGGATTTATTGGGAAATGTTTTTTTTTTTTTTATTTGGAGATTTTTTTTTATTTTTTTTTACACATTCTATTTTTTTTTTACTTTCTAACATTGTCCCAGGATGGGACATCTCTGTATTAGATCAGATCGTTGATCTGACACTGTGCATAGCACTCTGTCAGATCAACGATCTGACAGGCAGTTTAGGTGGCTTCCAGCGCCTGCTCTCAGCAGGCGCCGGCTAGCCAGGTCACTTCATGACCCGGAAGGAGTCCGGCGGCCATCTTGGATCCGGGGACTCCTTCTGGGTCACCGGAGCAACGTGATCTCATTGCGTTGCTCCGGTGGGAGAGCGCAGGGAGCCCCCGTCCCTGCGCGATCCCCCTCTATGCCGCTGTCACTACTGACAGCGGCATCAGAGGGGTTAAATGCCCGCGATCGGCGATAGCGCCGATCGTGGGCATTGCTGCGGGGTGTCAGCTGTCATATACAGCTGACACCCGCACCCGATCACCGCGGCGCTCAGCGCGAGACCGCGGTGATCGGTGCGCCGTACTAGTACTGCTGCTGGCACTAATGCAGTGCCGGCAGCGCAGTACTAGTACGGCGCATGTCACGAAGGGGTTAAAGTAGCCCGGCATTTTTGTGACTATCGGTTGTAACAACGAGTCTACTCATTCACATAAGCATTCAGTCATTGACCCCACACACGATATTATGGGCCCTGTTAACCTCACAGTGGATCACAGCTACCTAACAGAGCAGAAAGCAAACAGTGGTCATGCAGCCAGCCTAGCACACGAACAACTCATCTCCGGTGGAGCCAGAGTTCTAGTGGCTATACGCCAGCCCTGAATTCATACACACAAAACTCCTCACCGGAGGTGCCAGTATTCTAGTGGCTTATTTCAGCCAACCCTGACCACATGCAGACATGACCACAAAGTAGCAAAACTCATGACATAGGTTGATACTAGCTCATGGCCGTGCAGCCATGCAAACCATTTATAGCTGTAGCAGACAAGGACCTTCCTAGTGGTCCAATAGGAGCCGCTACAGGACCTGAGCGTGTGACCCCAGACCTCCAATGGAAGGTCGACCTTTGGGCATGCTCAGTAGAGGAAAAGCAGGACTTAGTCCGAGGAGCATCTGCCCACTGAAGAATAGTGCTAGTTTCAATGGCTGAGCCTGGAAGATCAGTAGTAACCAAGCGCACATTATCTGCCTGAGCCAGACGCTGAGACCGACGTCTCTGCTGAGCAGGTTCCACTGTGGCTGGAGGAGAATCGGAGACCGCAGCGGACATGGTTCGAGTTTCCCCTGTGCAGCGGCGGAAACTCGACACCTAACATTACCCCCCTCCTAGGGCCCCTCTCCTTGGGCTTCGCTTTGCTCGAAGGCAGCAATGAGCTGCGGAGCTCGAATGTGCCCAGCAGGCTCCCAGGACCTGTCCTCTGGACCATAACACTTCCAATCCACCAAATAACATTTTTTGCCACGTACCACCTTGCACCCTAGGATAGTGCTCACCTTATAATTGTCCGTAGACTAACCCGATGTCCCGGCAGATGACTCAGAAAACCAGGACATGTGTACGGGCTTCAAGAGGGACACATGAAAGGTGTCGGTGCTACCTAGGCGCAGAGGAAGGGCCAGACGGTAGACCACAGGGTTAACCTGTTTGAGGACCTTGGAGGGACCCAAGTAGCGAGGCGCAAACTTAGTGGACTCAACTCGCAGCCTGATGTTACGGGCAGAGAGCCACACTAAATTGCCAGAAGCAAAGGTCGGAGCGGGGCGCCGGTGTGCATCGGCGGAGAACCTCATTCTCTCCTTGGCATCCTGAGTACTGTCCCAAATGTCCCGTGCCTCCACAGCCCAGTCTGTCACCCTGGAGTTGGCGGAAGACACGGGCATGGGCACAGGAACCCACAGATGTTGACCATAATTAAGGAGAAATGGGGTCTGGCCAGTGGAGTCAACTACAGCATTGTTTAGCGCAAAATCCGCCCATGGTAGCAAGGATGCCCAGTCATCCTGCCTGGCTGCTACCAACCCATTCATCTCGGGATGATATGCAGAAGAGAGATTCAACTTGATACTGAGTAGTCAACAAAGCTCTCTCCAGAACCGAGATGCAAACTGGGGACCCCGGTCACTGACAGTCTTGTCTGGCAAACCGTGTAGGCAGAAAATATGTTTTACAAACAATGCTGCCAAAACCAATGCAGAAGGCAGCCGTGAAGAGGCACCAATTGCACCATTTTAGAGAAATGGTCGGTGATTACCCAAATGACGGTGCAGCCATGAGACTTGGGTAAGCCCACCACAAAATCTATCCCGACCATCTCCAAGGGCCTGTCTGCCACCGGTAGGGGATAAAGTAATCTTGCTGGCCGTTGTCGAGGAGACTTATTCTTAGCACAGGAAACACATGCCCGAATATAGTCCCCGACATCACGAGCCATTTGCGACCACCAGTATGTTCTCACCAGCAGCTCAGACATCCTCTTGGTCCCAAAATGTCCATCCACCATAGACGAATGAGCCCAAGAGGAATGGTTTTCTCTTCACAGGTGTGCCCTGAAAGAGTCCCCAAGTGCAGTGGCAAAAACCATCAAGCGCTACAAGGAAACTGGCTCACATGAGGACCGCCCCAGGAAAGGAAGACCAAGAGTCACCTCTGCTTCTGAGGATAAGTTTATCCGAATCACCAGCCTCAGAAATCGCAAGTTAACAGCAGCTCAGATTAGAGACCGGGTCAATTCCACACAGAGTTCTAGCAACAGACACATCTCTACAACAACTGTTAAGAGTAGTCTTTGTGCAGCAGGCCTTCATGGTAAAATAGCTGCTAGGAAACCACTGCTAAGGACAGACATCAAGCAGAAGAGACTTGTTTGGGCTAAAGCATGCAAGGAATGGACATTAGACCAGTGGAAATCTGTGCCTTGGTCTGATGAGTCCAAATTTGAGATCTTTGGTTCCAACCACCGTGTCTTTGTGCAATGCAGAAAAGATGAAAGGATGGACTCTACATGCCTGGTTCCCACCGTGAAGCATGGAGGAGGAGAAGTGATGGTGTGGTGGTGCATTGATGGTGATACTATTGGGGATTTATTCAAAATTGAAGGCATACTGAACCAGCATGGCTACCACAGCATCTTGCAGCGGCATGCTATTCCATCCGGTTTACATTTAGTTGGACCATCATTTATTTTTCAAAAGGACAATGATCCCAAACACACCTCCAGGCTGTGTAAGGGCTATTTGACCAAGAAGCAGAGTGATGGGGTGCTACGCCAGATGACCTGGCCTCCACAGTCACCAGACCTGAACCCAATCGAGATGGTTTGGGGGTGAGCTGGACCGCAGAGTGAAGGCAAAAGGGTCAACAAGTGATAAGCATCTCTGGGAACTCCTTCAAGATTGTTGGAAGACCATTCCCGGTGACTACCTCTTGAAGCTCATCAAGAGAATGCCAAGAGTATGCAAAGCAGTCATCAAAGCAAAAGGTGGCTACTTTGAAGAACCTAAAATATAAGACATAATTTCAGTTGTTTCAAACTTTTTTGTTAAGTATATAATTCCACATGTGTCCATTCATAGTTTTGATGCCTTCAGTGTGAATATACAATTTTCATAGTCATGAAAATACAGAAAAATCTTCAAATGAGAAAGTGTGTCCAAAATTTTTGGTCTGTACTGTATAATTTAACCTTGTTCCATTTCATCTCAATACATGAATCCACACATCCATTTCTTGGCTGAACTTTCCATGCTACCGGGGCTGGTTTCTGGCCCAATATAATCCCGTTAACTAACTGGGTTTATATCTAAAGACAAACTGGTGGCAGCCCTACCTGGCTGGCAGCACTTTGTTTTACCAGTGCTAGTGAAAGTGGCTGCTCAGCCTGTCTGGGTTGTGAGTGAGTGTGATGCCATGTCAGTGACTACATGGGCCACATCCTCTCATTCCCCGTGCCTCCCTGGCTGCACGTGTACAGGAATTGTCTGCATAAAACTGTGTGTGTCAAATTTTGCAGACCAGTTATCTAGATTCAGGACTTATACACTATGCAGTAGTAAAATGGATGAAAATATTTAAAGAAGACTATTGCATAATTAATCATTTTGAATTTAGGATGAAAATTAAAAATATTAATAATAAATAAAAACAATGATGGTGATGATTATGAAAATTCACTGTAAACATGTACATCGACTGGTCAAATTGAATACTCTGCAAAATAGTAAATTTTTAAGGTTCCTTCAATCTCCAGTGTGTATACCATGTGTATGTAATATTATGCTGATTTGCAACTGGTGTAAATTTTTCTCCTTTATGGATCAAACACTGACAATGCACGGCACTCTCAACATAAATTCTTCTCAAGATGTAAAACAGGATGCGAGACTTCAGCGGAGATTTAAAGTGATATTTTTCATGATTACTTTGCGTCTTCTTGTAACGTTTTAGTCTAGAATGCAATCTGTCATAATGGATTGCACTGGGTTCTTTCCACTGTGAGCAAATATATCAGTAAAATTTACCATCTGTGTCAATATATGACTGTATACATTTAGATCCGAGGCTACGTGCTCCTGTAGTTTATAGACCCAGTGCTGCAATCTGACATTGTGTCCACATATCAATATAATGATGCTCTTCGGTGCCGGAGAACAGCTTGTTTTTGCAACTCTCATAGGAAGAGAACTGCAATGTTGTGTATTTACATTGAATGAGGATTATTTGATCAAACCAATTAATAAAAATGGAAGATCTGACTGATTCAGGTAGTTTCAGTGTATTATACTGATCTCAATGACTTTAAATACATTAGGGAAACCTAGAAATTAAGAATAAGCATAAAACCAATTATAGAATTCACTATCGTGATATTTAGGGTGGTGGTAATTCCTCTTTAAATTGATCATTAGTGGGTTATGTATGAAGTGGTGATATATCATTAGTGGTGATTAGTAGGGATGAGCGAACCTCTAACTATAAAGTTTGTGGTCCATACCGGTCACCTAGTATCCGAACCCCAAACACGGACTTTTAAAAGGATTTCTGGTTTGCTGCTTGGGTTCGGATGCCTAATAAAGTTTTTAAAAAGGCTGCAGAGCAGTCAATCAACAAGCTTTTAGGCTGAGGGCATTTCAGTAGTCATTACTGTCATGCCAAGTGTTGGAATGGCTGTGATTGTCACCATCATTTGGCTCTGATTATCATAGAATCATAGAATGTTAGAGTTTGAAGGTACCTCCAGTGTCATCGTGTCCAACCCCCTGCTCAATGCAGGATTCACTAAACCATCTCAGACAGATGTCTGTCCAGCCTCTATTTGAAGACTTCCATTGAAGGAGAACTCACCACCTCTCGTGGCAGCCTGTTCCACTCAGTGATCACCCTCACTGTCAAAAAGTTTTTTTCTAATATCTAATCTGCATATTCTCCCTTTCAGTCTCATGCAATTGCTTCCTGTGTTTCCATGTGCAAATGAGAATGAGAATAATTCCTCTACAATGACAGCCCTTCAGATATTTGAAGACAGCTACTAAGTCTTCTCTTAGCCCTTTTTTTACAAGCTAAACATTCCGAAGATCCTTTAACCGTTCCTCATAGGACATAGTTTGCAGTTCGCTCACCATTCTGGTAGCTCTTCTCTGAACTTTCTCCAGTTTTTCAATGTCTTTTTTAAAATGTGATGCCCAGAACTGGACAAAGTATTCCAGATGAGGCCTGACCAAAGAGGAGTAGAGGGGAATAATTACTTTGAATAATCTAGAATGTATGCTTCTCTTGATACATCCTAGAACTGTGTTTGTCTTTTTTGCTGCTGCATCACACTGTTGACTCATGTATGGTCTGTGATCTATTAGTATACCCAAGTCTTTTTCATACGTGCTGTTGCTTAGTTCTATTCCTCCCATTCTGTAGATGTAATTTTCGTTTTTCTTGCACAGATGTAGAATCTTGCATTTCTCCCTGCTAAATACCATTCTATTAGTCGCTGCCCATTGTTCAAGCTTATCTAGATCCTTCTGAATCCTTCCTCTGTCTTCTCTAGTGTTAAGGTACCTTCACACTGAGCGATGCTGCAGCGATCCAGACAACGATCCGGATCGCTGCAGCGTCGCTGTTTGGTCGCTGGAGAGCTGTCACACAGACCGCTCTCCAGCGACCAACGATGCCGGTAACCAGGGTAAACATCGGGTTACTAAGCGCAGGGCCGCGCTTAGTAACCCGATGTTTACCCTGGTTACCAGCGTAAAAGTAAAAAAAAAACAAACACTTCATACTTACCTTCCGCTGTCTGTCCCTCGGCGCTCTGCTTCTCTGCCCTGTGTAAGCACAGCGGCTGGAAAGCAGAGCGGTGACGTCACCGCTCTGCTTTCCGGCCGCTGTGCTTACACAGGGCAGAGAAGCAGAGCGCTGGGGACAGACAGCAGAAGGTAAGTATGTAGTGTTTGTTTTTTTTCACTTTTACGCTGGTAACCAGGGTAAACATCGGGTTACTAAGCACGGCCCTGCGCTTAGTAACCCGATGTTTACCCTGGTTACTAGTGAAGACATTGCTGAATCGGTGTCACACACGCCGATTCAGCGATGTCTACAGGAGGTCCAGCGATGAAAGAAAGTGCTGGCCTTCTAGCTCCGACCAACGACATCACAGCAGGATCCTGATCGCTGCTGTTTGTCAAACTGAACGATATCGCTAGCCAGGACGTTGCAACGTCACGGATCGCTAGCGATATCGTTCAGTGTGAAGGTACCTTTAGCTATCCTCTTAGCTTTGCATTGTATGCAAATTTTATTAGTTTACCATCAATTCCTTTATCTAGATCATTTATTAAAATGTTTAACAACACTGGGACCAAAACAGAGCCTTGTGTTACCCCACTTGAATCACTCTTCCAATTGGATGTGCAACAATTTATTACCATTTTTTGACTATGATCCCTGAGCCAATCCACCTAACTGTAGCCTTGTTAATCCCATACTTGGTCATTTAAGAATAGTATGAGATACTTTCTGAAATGCTTTGCTGAAGTTGAAATATACTATATCTACCACATTTTCCTAATCCACCGAGTCAGTTATTTAACTATAGAAGGAAATTAGATTATTGTGGCATGACTTGTTTGCTACAAACCTATGCTTGCTCTTGTTAATTACTGCATTCTTATCCAAGTAAATGTGGTTTAATAATGTGTTTTAATAATGTGCTCAAATATCTTTCCTGGTATATAAGTAAGGCTCACTGGCCTGTAATTTCCTGGCTCCATCTTCTTTCCTTTTTTGAATATAGGGGCATCATTTTCCCGTCCCCATTCATCTGGGACATCTCCTGTTCTCCAGGAATTTTCAAAGATTCTGGCTAGTGGTCCTCCAATTCCAGTATCCTAGGATGTAATTAATCAGGACCAGGAGATTTAAATTAGCTAAGTGTTCCCTCACCATCTCTCTGTTTATGGATAGAGTGGGTTGGTTGTTTCATTTCTTCTATGGATAGTGAAAATTTGTTGATGTAACAATTGCTTTCTTAGAAAACACACATGCAAGATTTAAAAGTTCGGCCTTCTCAACATCATTATTGACCACTTCACCCTTTTCATCCTGTAAAAATCCTATAGCATCTTTGACTTTTCTTTTGGTTTCAACATACCCCTAAAATAATTTTTTACTGCTTTTGAACTTCCTTGCAAGTATCACTTCATTACTGGCTTTCTTACAACGCTTGCCTGCAAACAACATTATATTCTTTTTTAGATATGCTCCCATCCATTTTTCCCCTTCCCGACAAGCACCATACATGTACTGCTCTGTAGGAGCTGCATTATCGCAAACAGCAGTACATGTACGGCGGCACGATCGCGCAGTTCGTGCTAAGCACTGCCATGATCGGGTGCGGGTGTCAGCTCTGTGTGAGAGTTGACACTCCGCAGCAATGCCCAAGATCAGTGCTAGCACTGATCGAGGGCATTTAACCTCTCTGATGCCGCTGTCAGTAGTGACTCCGACATAGAGAAGAAGCGCACAGGGAATGGGTTTCCTGTGCGCTTCCATCAGAACAACGCAATGCAATCGCGTTGTCCTGATGATCTTTATGGAGGCACCCGGCCACAAGATGCAGTGCAGAAGCATTGCAGAGCATCAGATCAGCGATCTGATGATATGCAGTAATGTCCCATACTGGGACAATGTAAAAAAGTTTAAAAAAATATTAAAAAGTGTAAATATATTTTAAAAAATTCCAAATAAAGAAAAAATAGAAACAAATATTTTTCCAATAAATACATATATTTGTGTGAATGAAAAAATAAACAAAAAAAATACACATATTTGGTATCGCTGTGTCTGTAACGACAATCATCACCATACTATCCCCCAAAAAAGTATAATAAAACACGATCAAAAAGACAAATGTATATAAATATGGTATCCTTGAAAACGTCACCTTGTCCTGCAAAAAAGAAGACATCATACAGCTCCATCAGCAGAAAAATGAAAAAGTTATAGCTCTCAGAAATAAGCGATGCAAAAATAATTATTTTTTCTATAAAAGTTTTTATTGTATAAAAGAGCCAAAAAAATATATTCCTGAATTGCTGTTTTTTGTTCATTCTGTCTCCCAAAAATCAGAATAGGAAGCGATCAAAAAATGTCATGTGCCCAAAAATGGTACCAATAAAAACATCAGTTCATCCCTCAAAAAAAAAGCCATAATATGACTCTGGCGGCTGAAATCTGCAAAACTTATAGCTCTCAAAATATGGTGATGCAAAAACTAGTTTTCACAATAAAAAGCGTCTTTAAGTGTGTGACAGCAGCCAAACATAAAAATCCAATATAAATCTGAGATCACTGTAATCGCACCGACCCGAAGAATAAAGTCACCTGATCACTGATAACGCAGAAGGAACAGTGTAAAAAATAAATAAAACCAATTCTTCACATGCTGTTGATTTTTTCAATCTGGCGCACATTTATCCTGCACTCTGCGCTAAGTGCTTACACCGGGGTTTCAGTGTAAATCTCTGAAATACTTAATTTAGACTGAACCCCCGGCAGAAGATTTCCTATAATGAGGCAGATGGAGGCACTATGGACGCCATAGGACCTCTTCTCTGGCGGGGACCGTCTTTTTAGGATTGCATAAAAGCGCCATCGGCCACAGTTTTGTGCACCTCTGAAAAGGAAGACACCGCTGAACAGAGGCCAGACAAGTCCAGAGTAACTCTGCTGCCTCGTTATAATGAATGGATCGATAGGGGGTTTCATGTCACTCAGAGATTTTAGATTGTAACCCAGATGCAAGTGCTCAATGTAGAGCGCCGGATAAATGTGATCATATATGTCATGTAAAATGTTCCCAATAAAAGCTTCAACTCAATCCACAAACAAGCAAGTCCCCACTCAGATCGTTGTCTTTTAACGGAAATATAGTGGGCTTCCACGTTACTGGTAGCACAAAGTCTCTGGAAAAGCTAAATGGCTTCTTGCCCCCCAAAGGAAATTCAGCAAATTCTGAGATCCCTAATCCAAATGCCCCCTCCCTTCTGAGCCCCAGTATGCCTAAACCACATTTAGCGCCCACATGTTTGGCATTTCTGTAGTGATGAGAGCCCACCTAATTTACAGGTGTGTGTTTCAAGAAGCATGAGCTGGGCATAATGTACTGGTCACTACAACGTACTGGTCACTACAACGTACTGGTTACTACAACGTACTGGTCACTGCAACGTACTGGTCACTACAACGTACTGGTCACTACAACGTACTGGTCACTACAGCGTACTAGTCACTACAACGTACTGGTTACTACAACGTACTGGTCACTACAACGTACTGGTCACTACAGAGTACTGGTCACTACAGAGTACTGGTTACTACAACGTACTGGTCACTACAACGGCAGTTTTCAATTTTCACTCAGCAACATCCACTGCTGCCTGTTTGTGGAAAACACCCATGGAGTCAAAATCGTAACTACATCTGTAGATAAATTCCCAAAGGGTAATAATTTCCAAAATGGGGTCACTTGAGGGGGGATTCTGCTTTTTTAGCACTTAGGGGCTCTTTATATGGAATCCACAAACTATTCAAGGAAAATCTGCCTTCCAGGAGGCAAATGGCGCTCCGTCCCTCCCGAGTCTCTCTGTATGGTTAAGTAGCACTGTACAGCCACATATGGGGTATTGCCACATTCAGCAGAAATTGTGGGACAAATTTGTACCCGTTTCCCAGTATGAAAATGTAAAACTTGGGCCTAACACACAATCTTGGTGGTAAAAATGTAAATTATTTTATCTTCACTGCTCAATGGAATAAAAGTCTGGACACACCTCTTTTGTCAATATAGTCACTGCACCCCTAGATGAATTTATTGAGAGGTTTAGTTTGTAAAATGGAGTCACTTATGAGGGATTATGCTGTGTTGGCACCTCAGGGGCCCTGCCAATGTAGCATAGCACCCTCAAACAGGTGCAGCAAAATCTGCACTGTAATATGGCGTTTCTTCCCTTCTGAGCTTTGCATTGTGCTACAATGACTGATAACACCTCTATATGCAGTAGATAACGCAGGATTCACCATTCACAATAGGGGATGTCACAGCTCACCTCCTCCTCCTGTACAATGACTGATAACTCATTTGTATACAGTAGATAACACAGGATCCACCAATCACAATAGGTGATATCACAGCTCACCTCCTCCTCCTGTACAATGACTGATAACACCTCTATATACAGTAGATAACACAGGATCCACCATTCACAATAGGTGATATCACAGCTCACCTCCTCCTCCTGTACAATGACTGATAGCACCTCTATATACAGTAGATAACACAGGATTCACCATTCACAATAGGTGATGTCACAGCTCACCTCCTCCTCCTGTACAATGACTGATAACTCATCTGTATACAGCAGATAACACAGGATCCACCAATCACAATAGGTGATATCACAGCTCACCTCCTCCTACAGTTTGTCTCACTATGCCCACCCAAAACAGTATAATGCCCATACAGTCCTGTCGCACAGTATGATGCCCCCACATTGCCTTCAACACACAATATGATGTCGTACAGACCCTTATCCACAGCCCCCGCACACAATATGATGTCTACACAGTGCCTCACAGTATGATGCTCGCACGTTGCCCATCACACATCGAATGTTGCCTCCACAGGCTCACACACAGTATAAAATCCTAACAGTCTTTCCAACTTATGATGCCCCCGCACAGTATAATGCCCCCACAGTGGACCATGCCTCAGCATTCCTCCTGCCTGGGTGTCCTGCTCCTCTATGACTAATCTGCTACATCACATGACCTGAAGATTCTTGTAGGTCTTTCCTTCTCGATCAAGACAGAATGGTGAAGCAGGGACCTGCATGCTCACTGCCCAGGGCTGGACTGGCCATCAGGCTCTTCTGGCAAATGCCAGAAGGGCCGGTCCCTCTAATGGGCCGCTCAGTCACCTCCCTCTTCAGCATGCACGTCAGGCAGCATTAGCTTGCCATGCACACAGAATCACGCTGCAGTGCACTGATGAAACAAGCAGGATCAGGAGGGCAGCTCTGTGCTGTTCTGTGCCGCCCCCTCCCTTGACCCTGCTGATTTCATTTCTGCTGCGTGATCATGTACACCAGCAGGGGGCGCTGTACAGGTCCCTGTGCAGAAGTTGTAGGCCTCCTGGCACTGTACTGTACCATAGAGTTGTACAAGTGCAGTCAAGCGATCCCAGGATTGCAGACACACATGATGGGAGGGTGGACATCACCTGCAAGCCCCCAGGATCAGAGGAGCTTCTGTGATGAGGTCAGCCAGCAGAGCTGGGGGCCAGGGCTGGAGGTCACTGGAGGAGCAGGGGTCACATGATCGGGACCTCCGTGGATTGCAGGACTCGGCTGTGGCGCTGGTTGCCAACTTGCCATGGTGCTGCTGGATGAGGTAAGTAAGTTGCCTTGTGTGGGGTCAGGAGGTGTTTACAGTATGGAGCATCATGTGGGGCCATTATACAGTATGGAGCATCATGTGGGGCCATTATACAGTATGGAGCATCATGTGGGGCCATTATACAGTATGGAGCACTGTGTGGCCATTATACAGCATTTAGCATCATGTGTGGCCATTATACAGTATGGAGCATTGTAGGGCCATTATACAGTATTTAGCATCATTTGTGGCCATTATACAGTATGGAGTATTGTGGGGCCATTATACAGTATGGAGCATCATGTGCGGCCATTATACAGTATGGAGCACTGTGTGGCCATTATACAGCATTTAGCATAATGTGTGGCCATTATACAGTATGGAGCATTGTAGGGCCATTATACAGTATTTAGCATCATTTGTGGCCATTATACAGTATGGAGTATTGTGGGGCCATTATACAGTATTGAGCACCATGTGTGGCCATTATACAGTATGGAGCACTGTGTGGCCATATTTTTTTGTTTATAATTATTTTTTATGAAACATTGGGACGTGGATATGGGTGTGTCTAGTTATGAATGGGTGTGGTCAGAGGCGTGGCCTAAAATTTGCCGCGGCGCATGATGCGCTCCGCAAACTTTGTCCTTCTTTCACATCTTCAAAAGTTGGGAGGTATGCTAATCTGTGTGTAAGAACAAGCTGCAGCAATAACTCACAGCAGACAGCTGTATACAGGATCATAGGTTGATCACTCCTGAGCCTGGCTGCAGGACATCATACACTGCATATATATATAGAGCCACCATATACTATATCAAGTATGTCCTGTAGTCAGGTCCAGGAGCCATCAGTCAGTGCATATATCTTAGTATACACAGTGTACAGGAGAATATGTCACTGACATATCCTATACTGTGTGCACAGACATCTGATCTTATATACAGGATAATCTGTGATGATGATATAAGACCTGATGTCTATATACATAGTGTAATATATAACACTAGCTGAAGAGCCTGGCATTGCCCGGGCATAGTAAGTAACTGCCATCCCGCTCTCTCCCTCTGCAGCCCCGCTCTCCACTCGCCGTCCCACTTTGTCCCTCAGCAGCTCTGCAGCCCCGCTGTCTCCCTCTGCAGCCCAGCTGTCTATCCACCGTCACGCTCTCTCCTTCTACAGCCCCATTCTACAATCACCATCCCGCATTCTCCCTCTACAGCCCCGCTCTCCACTGGCCGTCATGCTGTCTCCCTCCGCAGCCCCGCTCTCCAATGGCCATCCGGCGCTCTCCATCCACAGCCCTGCTCCACTCGCCGTTCCTCTCTGCACTTGCCATCCCGCTCTCCATTCATCCAGCCACATGAGGTCTGGTATTGTCCTGCATTAGGAGGAACCCAGGGCCAACTGCACCAGCATATGGTCTCACAAGGGGTCTGAGGATCTCATCTCGGTACCTAATGGCCATCAGGTTACCTCTGGCGAGCACATGGAGGGCTGAGCGGCCCTCCAAATAAATGCCACCCCACACCATTACTGACCCACTGCCAAACCTGTCATGCTGAAGGATGTTGCAGGCAGCAGATCATTCTCCACGGTGTCTCCAGACTCTGTCATGTCTGTCACATGTGCTCAGTGTGAATCTGCTTTCATCTGTGAAGAGCACAGGGCGCCAGTGGCAAATTTGCTAATCCTGGTGTTCTGTAGCAAATGCCAAGGGTCCTGCACAGTGTTGGGCTGTGAGCACAACTCCCATCTGTGGATGTCGGGCACTCAGACCATCCTCATGGAGTCGGTTTCCAACCATTTGTGAAGACACATGCACATTTGTGGCCTGCTGGAGGTCATTTTGCAGGGTTCTAGCAGTGCTCCTCCTGTTCCTCCTTGCACAAAGGCTGAGGTAGCGGTCCTGCTGCTGGGTTGTTGCCCTCCTACAACCCCCTCCATGTCTCCTGGTGTCCTGGCCTGTCTCCTGGTAGCGCCTCCAGCCTCTGGACACTACGCTGACAGACACAGCAACCCTTCTTGCCACAGCTCGCATTGATGTGCCATCCTGGATGAGCTGCACTACCTGAGCCACTTGTGTGGGTTGTAAAGAGCAACCAACATTCAAAAGTGACCAAAACATCAGCCAGAAAGCATTGGTACTGAGATGTGGTCTGTGGTCCCCACCTGCAGAACCACTCCTTTATTGAGGGTGTCTTGATAATTGCCAATAATTTCCATCTGTTGTCTATTCCATTTACACAACAGAATGTGAAATTGATTGTCAATCAGTGTTGCTTCCTAAGTGGACAGTTTGATTTCACAGAAGTTTGATTTACTTGAAGTTATATTCTGTTGTTTAAGTGTTCCCTTTATTTTTTTGAGCAGTGTATATAACTGTACTGTGATCTCTTATATGTTCTGCAGAGCTGATATCTGCCAGTATATGGTCACGATATGGCGGTAACACAGAACTTGGCCTTTGTAGAGATTTTTGGTGGCTTAGTGGTTAGCACTGTGGCTTTGCAGCACTGGTGTCCTGAGTTCAAATCCTACTCCTACCCTAATCCGGGTACTCTTGTCTTGTTTTCTCCCACACTCCAATGACTCATAGGGAATGTGGATTGCGAGCCCCAATGGGGACAGTAAAGATAACATCGGTAAAGTGCTGTGGAATTAATGGTGCTATATCAGTGAGTAAAACAAATAGATAAATATTAGCTCAGTGGGCATCATTGTCCATCAGCTATATGAAGATGCCGCAGCATCATCTTCATTATCTATTAGACCCAGCTCTGTGTGTAAAATAGCAGCTTTTCCCGATCCTGCACCGAAGAGCAATAAAAAGGACTGATCTGCAATACTGGGCACAGCTCTATGTTACATAGTCGTGTTACACGCACCTCGCTTCTTGTGACCTATAGGTACACATAGATATTACGTATTCTCCATGCGACAAGTGTACCCTCAAATGCCAGGGTTGAATTTTGGTCCCAGTCTGGCCCTGTCACTGCCCCAACACTGTATTTAAGTGACACAGATACAGTTGAAGTGGGAATATACCATGGACATAAATTCGGGACTGTCCTGATGGATCCGGGATGGGTGTACATTATACAGGGTGTACATACTTTTTCAACTTTAGTATAATGAACTAGGTGGAGCAATTGTATTAGAATTACAGGCACGAGAAGAAATGATCGAAAGTGACAGGTAATGTAACGCAATGTACGAAGACCAGAAATAGCACAAATCTGAGATTGCTGAAAAGCGAGGGGAACATTCATTTTCACTTTGACTCTGGTGTCAGATTAGTGAACAAGTGCAAAATAAAAATGACTTTTTTTTATGTGTTTGTCAGCACATTCCCGCCCTAGCCAGGGGCCATACACCTGGGCATACCATGATTAGTAACAGAATAGCCAGCAACAGACACAAACATTGTTCGAATATTGTCACAAGCTCTTCTGCCTTCACATCCACCAGGAAACCCAAACCTGAAATTTTAGCTTCTGCTGTGATTACTTTCAGCTGAAGAGCGGAGAATCTGATGTCAGCAGTACTACAAGCGCCAGAGGGGGAATGCCAGCTTCTCACGCCCTCTCCCTCCAAGATAGTGAATACATCTCGAGATTTCAGAAGCCAACGGATCACTTCAGACATACGAGCCCAACTGTCTCTGTTACACGGATATGTTTTCATATTATTAGGCAAATCCTTAACTCTAACATGATACAAGGTGAGATGATGTGGGGTGTGCGATCCCTATGGGCGTTGTGTGGCTGGCAGGGTATAATTATACAAGATTTTACTGTATATAAAACCGATTTGCCAAATTTGGGTTTGAGGATTTTGCCAATTGCACAGGTTGGAGGTAATGGGATTCCCGCCATGTTTTTCCCATCATTGTTTGATTTTTAGCCATTCTTTCAGCATCGTACCCCTCTGCTATATCAAGCCTCCTGATTAACTGGCAGGCTAAATGCGTTGAGGAAATATGGCATCATATTCAGTTGTGCTCAAAAGTTTACATACCCTGGCAGAAATTTTGCTTTTTTGGCCTTTTTTCAGATAATATGAATGATAACACCAAAACTTTTTCTCCACTCATGGTTAGTGTTTGGCTGAATCCATTTATTGTCAAACTACTGTTTTTTCTCTTTACAAATCATAATGGCAACCCAAAACATCCAAATGACCCTCATCAAAAGTTCACATACCCTGGTGATTTTGGCCTGATAACATGCGCAGAAGTTGACACAAATGGGTTAAGTGGCTACTAAAGGTAACATCCTCACCTGTGACCTGTTTGCTTGTTATCAGTGTGTGCATAAAAGCTGAGTGAGTTTCTGGGATCCAGACAGACTCTTGCATCTTTCATCCAGCCACTGATGTTTCTGGATTGTGAGTCATGGGGAAAGCAAAAGAATTGTCAACGGATCTGCAAGGAAAGGTAGTTGAACTGTATAAAACTGGAAAGGGATGCAAAATATATCCAAGGAATTGATAATGCCAGTCAGCAAAATCAGGGTCTCTGTAAAAACAAAACCACGGTCAGGTAAAATGTTGTCCACAACTGCCAGATAAATTGTTCGGGATGCAAAGAAAAACCCGCAAATAATGTCAGCTGAAATACAGGACTCTCTGAAAACTAGCGGTGTGGCTGTTTCAAGATGCACGATAAGGAGGCACTTTATGAAAACTGGGCTGCATGGTCGAGTCTCCAGAAGAAAGCCATTACTGTGCAAATGCCACAAAGTATCTCGCCTACAATACACAAAACAGCATAGAGACAAGCCTCAAAACTTCTGGAACAAAGTAATTTGGAGGGATGAGACCAAAACTGACCTTTTTGGCCACAACCATACATTATACATTTGGAGAGAGGTCAATAAGGTCTGTGATGAAAGGAACACCATTCCTACTGTAAAGCACGGAGGTGGATCACTGTTTTGGGGATGTATGAGCTACAAAGGCACAGGAATCTTGGTCAAAGTCGAAGGAAAGAAAAATGCAGCACAAATGCAGCACATTATCATCAAATACTGGAGGCAAATTTGCAATCATCAGCTGCTCATGGGATGTACTTATGACGTTCCAACATGACAACAATCTAAAACACAAGGCCAAGCTGACCTGTCATTGGCTACAGCAGAACAAAGGGAAGTTTCTGGAGTGGCCATCTCAGTCTCCTAACCTCAATATTATTGAGCCACTCTGGGAAGATCTCAAGCACACAGTTCATGCTAGACAGTCCAGGAAATTACAGGAACTGGAGCCTTTTTGGCAAGAAGAGTAGGCAGCTTTACCATCTGAGAAAATAAAGAACCTCATCCACAACTACCACAAAAGGCTTCAAGTTGTTAATGATGTTAGAGGGGGCAATACACGGTAATAGGAAATGGGGTATGTGAACTTTTGATCAGGGTCATTTGGATGTTTTGGGTTGTTATTATGATTTAAAAAGAAAAAACACAGTAGATTGACAATAAATGGCTTCACCCAAAAACTAACCATGAGTGGAGAAAAAGTGTTGGTGTTGTCATTCATAGTCTCTGAAAAAGGGCAAAGAAAGCAAAAATTGCGCCGGGGTATGTAAACTTTTGAGAAGAGCTGTATATTCTTCTGACGGTTAAGCACCATCTACCTGTTTACCAATTCACATTCCATCTGTAGTGTGCAAATTATGCTGGAATTGTAATACTGTCTGCAATGTTTTCTCAACAGAGATATGTTATAGGTAATGTAAAATGGGCAAGGCGCGTGGTAAGGAATGGGTAAATGGATGTGATGCTGACAGTGAGCACAGAGGCCATAGGCAAGGATAAACTGTGCTTGCCACAGAAGCACAATAAACACACACATAATATAGTAACACAGTTACATAGTAACATAGTAACATAGTTAGTAAGGCCGAAAAAAGACATTTGTCCATCCAGTTCAGCCTATATTCCATCATAATAAATCCCCAGATTTACATCCTTCTACAGAACCTAATAATTGTATGATACAATATTGTTCTGCTCCAGGAAGACATCCAGGCCTCTCTTGAACCCCTCGACTGAGTTCGCCATCACCACCTCCTCAGGCAAGCAATTCCAGATTCCCACTGCCCTAACAGTAAAGAATCCTCTTCTATGTTGGTGGAAAAACCTTCTCTCCTCCAGACGCAAAGAATGCCCCCTTGTGCCCGTCACCTTCCTTGGTATAAACAAATCCTCAGCGAGATATTTGTATTGTCCCCTTATATACTTAATGTTGATCTAACTTCCTGTCCCACTTTGTAGGGGGGTGCGGAACACCACTCTTGAAGCCAGAGCAGTGTGAAAAGTTTGTTGGATGGATAGCAGATAATGCTTACAGGCACTGTGCCAACTCCACCCTGTCTTCCACACTGTCCAGTCTTAGTAGCCATGATTTGGGACCACATAATCCTCACCCTGATCCTCCTTCCTCCCACCATTCCGAGTGCATTTATAGATTCTGGTTTCTCGCCCTGCTTGTTTCAAGCGGAACATGATGAGATCTCATGTAGTGGTGCCCAAATATTTGAGCAGCCACGCTCACAAGAAGGCAACGGTGGGAAAATGCAATTACTATCACAAGAGCTGGATGATGATGAGACACAATTTCCATCAAATGGTGTTGTTACATTAGCAAATCAGTAGGAAGACCAAGGTGCGGAAGTGAAAGACAGGGTGGTGGATGATTAAGTCACTGACCCAACCTGGGAAGGTGACATGCAGAGCGAGGACAGCAGCACACATGGGGAGGGATCCGCAGCACCACAACAGGCAGTAAGAGGCAGTTGGGTGGCCAGAGACACAAGGCAGTCAATTGTTCCACAGAGCACCAACATGGGTGAAGTTGGCAAGCCATGGGTTAAATGTTCCCAAGTGTGATGCTTTTTTTAAAAAGCAGTCCATTTAACCCAAAAAAGGCCATTTGCTGCCATGCCAGCATCAGCAGGGACAACAAAAATAACAGCCTGACCAGCACTAGCTTGCTCAGGCACATGCAAGCAAAGCACCCGACTACTTGGGCTGAACACCAGGGTTCAGAAACAGTGACACCACTGCCTCTTCCCCTGTCCATGATGTAGGTGAAGAAGCCTCCCACCCTGCACCTGTCATTGCACACTTGCAACCACCATCAGCAAACACATCCACTTCATTTGTCCCAGCATAGCGTTCAGTTTTCCCTACCCGAGTCCTTTGAATGCAAGCGTAAATATGCATCCACCCACCACCAGGCTAGAATACTAAAAGTACTTGCCCTGGAAATGTTGCCATTTAGGCTTGTGGAGACGGTACCTTTCCGCAACTTCATGGCAGCACCTGTCTCTCGGTACTCAGTCTCCAGCCGCCACTATTTCTCTCTGTGTACCATCCCCACCTTACCCAAGCACTTGTCCCATAACATCAGCGGTGCCCTGATCTATGCTTTGACTGGGAAGGTCCACTAAACTACGGACACCTGGAAAAGTGCTTGTGACCAGGGATGCTACATTTCCCTTATGGCACACTGGGTGAATACTGTGTAAGCTGGGAACCAGTCTGACCCCGGGACAGGACATGTGCTATCGTCACCGAGGATTGCAGGCTCTGGTTCAATCAGAATTGCTCCCTACAGCAGTTCCTGCATCTCCTCCTCCTCCATCTCATAAATGTCAACATCAGTCGAAAGCTGGATGCACTGCCTCGGCCAAGCGACAAGAAGCTCTGCTGAAGCTAATTTGCTTAGATGACAAACTACATACCTCCGCGGAGCTGTTGAAAGGTGCAACAGACCAAACTGTGGCTCTCACCCCTGAACTTACAATCAGGCATCGTTGTGTGTGATAATGGCAGTAACCTGGTGGCAGCTCAGAAGTGTGGTAATCTCGCACACGTACTATGCCTGGCCCCAGTGCTCAACTCTGTGGTTCAGCGGTTTCTCAAGATCTACCCAGATCTGCCAGAGATACTTGTGAAAGTACGCCGCGTGTGTGCCAGTTCCGCAAGTCCACTACAGCTTCCGCCGCCCTGGCAGTGCAACAGCAGCGTTTGCAACTTCCAGCTCACTGACTGGTGTGCAATGTGAAGTCAACGTAACTTATGCTGGCAAGGCTTTGTGAGCAGCAGAGGGTGGTAGTTAAATCTTTGAGGACTCAACCAAGATAGTGAGCAATGTTGACATCATAATCAGCGACACCATCCAGCTGGATGCACTGCTGAAAGCCGAACTCTGTGTCCTGGCCTCGTCTCCCTGTGACGTTGACGCCGATTGACAGAGTTCGGCTTTCAGCAGCGCATGCATCGCCAGCAGCGCAGTGTGATCTCCCTATATTAGCATTTCCCTATCACCTCCACTATTCTTGACTCCCCGTTCCAGGTGCTCTGTGCGGGATGTTCTTTCCCACGGGCTTTCCCGGCGAATGAGGTGTAGTCCGGGGATTGGTTGTCATGGCAATATGGTAGTATTTCCAGGTGGACACCTATTGGTTCCGTCTTCCTTTTTAAACCATGCACTACTAGCTTCAGCCATGCCCCCTGATGAAGGCTTTGACGAAACGTGCATCGGGGTGACGTGGGCTGTACCGACGGTTCCCCTCCTTGCTATCCTGGTGGTCTTCTGGTCATTCACTTAGGTATGTGAAGCTTTAACAGTCTATATCACTGCCGATACTTCCTATTTTTTAGTGTTTTCTGCTTTCTCTGCACTATTGGTAGTCCTTTTGCGACCAAAAAGGTTGCCTATACATTACTAAGTGTGAACTAATATTGTCCAGGACTACCTTTTTGTTATTTACAGGGGTATATACAGTTATTTAATACTATATCTGAAAAAAATATATTTAATATCTGCGCTGGAGCAAACACACTAGAGGATCATAAAAACTGATGGATACAAACATAAATACCACCAAAAAGCTAAAATCACACCAAAAAACTGTAAACAGCACCTTAGGCAACTAGGAGAGCAGCCCGTTACTGCAAAAAATAACAAGTATAAAGTATTATAATATCACTACCTACCAGAGTCATCCAGAAAGAAAAAAAGGTAGGTGCAGTATAGTAGGTTGGAGTATCCCAATAGGGGATAAAGTAAAGTCCGTTGTTGTGAGTTCTGTTTTTGGGCTCCCTCTGGTGGTTACTGATGGTACTGGGTGACTTGTCTTTCCTGGGTTTCTGGGTTCCACCTGTTCCATCAGCATATGGGAGTTTCCTATTTAACCTGGCTTTGCTGGCATTTCCTCGCCGGTTATCAATGTATCCAGTGTGTCTTGTTACCTCTGCTCCCTGCTCCTAGAACCTTCTGGTCAAGCTAAGTTTGGATTTTCCTGTTTTAGTGTTTTGCTTTATTTGGTTTTTAGTCCAGCCTGCAGATATGTGATTCTTGCTGCTGGTTGCTCTAGTGGGCTGAAATTGCTCCTCATGTACCATGAGTTGGCACATGAGTTCAAGTAATTTCAGGATGGTTTTTTGAAGGGTTTCTCGCTGACCGCGCAGTTCACTTTTGTATCCTCTGCTATCTAGCTTTAGCGGGCCTCATTTTGCTGAAACTGTTTTCATACTGCGTATGTGCTTTCCTCTCATTTCACCGTCATTATATGTGGGGGGCTGCTATTTCTGTGGGGGATTTCTCTGGAGGCAAGAGAGGTCTGTGTTTCTACTAATAGGGGAAGTTAGATCTTCGGCTGGAGCGAGACGTCTAGGATCATCGTAGGCACGTTCCCCGGCTACTTTTATTTGTGTGTTAGGTTCAGGGTCGCGGTCAGCTCAGGTTCCATCGCCCTAGAGCTTGTTTGTATCTGTGCTTGTCCTTTGGTGATCCCCTGCCATTGGGATCATGATAGTATAAACGGCCCACAAAGTGTTAATTGTATTGGCTGAAGTAGGAGGATAAGTAGTCTGAGGAAGTTTTTTTTTTTTTTTTCCTTCTCTTTCCCTCAGAGTTTGCTGCCTAGCCTTATTGCAGCCTGGCTACTTCCTCCTCCTCTTAATCTTTGAATGGCTCTGATCCCAGCTGTTTATCATGGACGTCCAGAGTTTGGCTTCCAGCCTGAATAATCTTGCCACTAAGGTTCAAAATATACAGGATTTTGTTGTACATGCTCCTATGTCTGAACCTAGAATTCCTGTCCCAGAGTTTTTTTCTGGAGATAGATCTCGTTTTCTGAATTTTAGGAACAATTGCAAGTTGTTTCTTTCTCTGAAATCTCGCTCCTCTGGAGACCCTGCTCAGCAAGTCAAGATAATTATATCTTTCCTGCGGGGTGACCCTCAGGATTGGGCATTTGCATTGGCACCAGGGGACCCTGCGTTGCTTAATGCGGATGCGTTTTTTCTGGCATTGGGTTTGCTCTATGAGGAACCTAACCAAGAGATTCAGGCTGAAAAAGCTTTGTTGGCCCTCTCTCAGGGGCAAGATGAAGCAGAAATTTATTGTCAAAAATTTCGGAAGTGGTCGGTGCTTACTCAGTGGAATGAGTGCGCTCTGGCTGCAAAGTTCAGAGATGGCCTTTCTGAGGCCATTAAAGATGTTATGGTGGGGTTCCCTGCGCCTGCTGGTCTGAATGAGTCTATGACTATGGCTGTTCAGATTGATCGGCGTTTACGGGAGCGCAAACCTGTGCATAATTTGGCGGTGTCGTCTGAACCGTCACCTGAGATAATGCAATGTGATAGAATTCAGTCCAGAAGTGAACGGCAAAAGTATAGGCGGAAAAAAGGGTTGTGCTTTTATTGTGGTGATTCAGCTCATGTTATATCAGCATGCTCTAAACGCACAAAAAAGGTTGATAAGTCTGTTGCCATTAGTACTTTACAGTCTAAGTTCATTCTGTCTGTGACTCTGATTTGTTCATTATCATCCATTTCCGTCGATGCCTATGTGGATTCAGGCGCTGCCCTGAGTCTTATGGATTGGTCATTTGCCAATCGCTGTGGGTTTAGTCTGGAGCCTCTGGAAGTCCCTATTCCTTTGAAGGGAATTGACTCTACACCTTTGGCTATGAATAAACCTCAGTACTGGACACAAGTGACCATGCGTATGACTCCCGTTCATCAGGAGGTGATTCGCTTCCTGGTACTGTATAATTTGCATGATGTTCTAGTACTTGGTCTGCCATGGTTACAAACTCATAATCCAGTCCTTGACTGGAAAAAAATGTCTGTGTTAAGCTGGGGTTGTCAGGGGGTTCATGATGATGCACCTCCGATTTCTATCGCTTCATCTACTCCTTCTGAGATTCCTGTGTTTTTGTCTGACTATCGGGATGTTTTTGAGGAGCCTAAGCTCAGTTCGCTTCCTCCTCACAGGGATTGCGATTGTGCTATAAATTTAATTCCAGGCAGTAAATTTCCTAAAGGTCGTTTGTTCAATCTGTCAGTGCCAGAGCATACTGCTATGCGGGATTATGTTAAGGAGTCCTTGGAAAAGGGACATATTCGTTCATCTTTGTCCCCTTTGGGAGCAGGTTTTTTTTTCGTGGCCAAAAAAGATGGTTCCTTGAGGCCTTGTATAGATTATCGTCTTTTGAATAAGATTACCGTAAAATATCAGTATCCTTTGCCATTGTTGACTGATTTGTTTGCTCGCATTAAGGGGGCTAAATGGTTCACTAAGATTGATCTTCGGGGTGCGTATAATCTTATACGAATAAAGCAAGGTGATGAGTGGAAAACCACATTTAATACGCCTGAGGGCCATTTTGAGTATTTGGTAATGCCTTTTGGACTTTCTAATGCTCCTTCAGTCTTCCAGTCCTTTATGCACGATATTTTCCGTGAATATCTGGATAAATTTATGATTGTGTATTTGGATGATATTTTGGTTTTTTCTGATGACTGGGAGTCTCATGTTCAGCAGGTCAGGAAGGTGTTTCAGGTCCTGCGGGCCAATTCCTTGTTTGTAAAAGGCTCAAAGTGTCTCTTTGGAGTCCAGAAGATTTCTTTCTTGGGGTATATTTTTTCCCCTTCTACTATTGAGATGGATCCCGTCAAGGTTCAGGCTATTTGTGACTGGACGCAGCCTACATCTCTTAAGAGTAGAGTTGAGCGACCTTGACCTTTTTAGAGTCGAGCCGGGTTTTGCGAAACCCGACTATGTCCAAAGTCGGGTCGAGTGAAATCGGCCGATTATGACGTAAAGTCGGGATCGACCGAAACACGAAACCCAATGCAAGTCAATGGGGCAGCATAGTCGGCAGTGAGTGGGGGCCAGGAAAACACCTAGAGTACCCATTTTAATGTCAAAACCATCCATTCTTCTTAATGAAGCTTGTCAAGCGTAATTTACCTTATAATAATTGGAAGGCATTTGAAATTGGGGGTCATTTGGCTAAAGTTGTGGGGGGTAGGGCTGGTTCAAGTAATTAGTGGGCCCAGGAAATCTGGACCACGTCACGGCAGTGGAGCAGGGAGAGGTAAGTATTTCAACTTTGCAAGTGCTGTGAACCTGAGCAAGCAGGGGGGGCCCACTCGTTGGCATTGGCACTGGCACAGGGCCCCTCAAAGTACAGCGGTGTGTTTGCACGGCGGGGGCGCCTCCCACCGGCAGCAACACTTTTGCGTACTATGAGAGGCCCTGTGCCAGTGACGTCGCCAACTAGTATTCCTCCCCCCACCTGATGAAGGAACCTGCACTTTCATCTGCACCTTCCTCTTTGTCCCCGTGTAAGGTGGTATGGTATGCGGGAAGAGCAACCTGACTTTCAGCAGGGTCACAATGTTGTTGTGTAGCGTGCACGGGGAATGTTGCGTTATGGGTCAATGTACCAGCAGACTCATCTATCACTGGCTGGGCAATGGGCACGATGAAGTGGAAACACAGATATAGGCCCAAAGAAGAAAGTGGGCTAAATGCAGTTCAAAATTGGTAACACAGGAATAACCAGGGGGCATTGCAGTGGAGGACAACTGGAATGAGAGGCTGACACAGAGAGTAGGGCCAAATCAGTAAGTAGTCGAAATGCAGTTCAAAATTGGCAACCGTAGTAAACAGGCGGCACAGCTTTGTTCAGTGGAGGAGAACAGCAAGGAGTGGCAGACACCGATAGTAGGCCCCAAACCAACTAGTACGCCAAATGCAGTTGTTCCATTTAACCACAATTTAATGAGAGCCTGAAGATAGAAGCTCAGGAAAGGCAACCTGGGGAACACCTTGGAGTGTAACACACCATCTCTCTCCACCCCATACCCATTTTGTATGGCCTAATGCAGTGTACTTTTCTACAACTACTAAACGAGAGTCGGAAGACCGAAGCAATGGCAAGGAAACCTGGGGAACACCTTAGAGTGTAACACACCCTCTCTCTACACCCCATACCCAATTTGAAGGCCTAATGCAGTGTAGTTTCCAAGAACTACTAAACGAGAGCCGGAAGATCGAAGCTCAGGAAAGGCAACCTGGGGAACACCTTGGAGTGTAACACACCCTCTCGCTACACCCCATACCCAATTTGAAGGCCTAATGCAGCGTAGTTTCCAACAACTACTAAACGAGAGCCGGAAGATCGAAGCTCAGGAAAGGCAACCTGGGGAACACCTTGGAGTGTAACAAACCCTCTCTCTACACCCCATACCCAATTTGTAGGCCTAATGCAGCGTAGTTTCCGACAACTACTAAACGAGAGCATGAAGATCGAAGCTCAGGAAAGGCAACCTGGGGAACACCTTGGAGTGTAACACACCCTCTCTCTACACCCCATACCCAATTTGTAGGCCTAATGCAGCGTAGTTTCCGACAACTACTAAACGAGAGCCGGAATATCGAAGCTCAGGAAAGGCAACCTGGGGAACACCTTGGAGTGTAACACACCCTCTCTCTACGCCCCATACCCAATTTGTAGGCCTAATGCAGCGTAGTTTCCGACAACTACTAAACGAGAGCCGGAATATCGAAGCTCAGGAAAGGCAACCTGGGGAACACCTTGGAGTGTAACACACCCTCTCTCTACACCCCATACCCAATTTGAAGGCCTAATGCAGTGTAGTTTCCAAGAACTACTAAACGAGAGCCGGAAGATCGAAGCTCAGGAAAGGCAACCTGGGGAACACCTTGGAGTGTAACACACCCTCTCGCTACACCCCATACCCAATTTGAAGGCCTAATGCAGCGTAGTTTCCAACAACTACTAAACGAGAGCCGGAAGATCGAAGCTCAGGAAAGGCAACCTGGGGAACACCTTGGAGTGGAACACACCATCTCTCTACACCCCATACCCAATTTGAAGGCCTAATGCAGAGTAGTTTCCAAGAACTACTAAACGAGAGCCGGAAGATCGAAGCTCAGGAAAGGCAACCTGGGGAACACCTTGGAGTGTAACACAACGTCTCTCTACACGACGGAAGGGCTGATTCTTAGGAAGGAAGGCTGTTGGAAATAAGCATTGCGCGTCCGAGGGTGATTATATTCTTATTAGGTATATACTCACCCTCGGACGCGCCCTGCTTCTTTATTTGGAATGAATGTTTATTTGCAATGTGGTGTTGACTTTCTCTATTATTTTGGTAATTAATGATTTTATTATTTTCATTATTTTGCATCTTCTCGGCAATAATATAAAGAAGACGCGACAGGACAACACTCGGTGGATGCCATATGTGTGTTTTCAATTTAAAAAAACTTTCAGTTAACTACTTGCAGGAGAAAGTAATTGTAGCTGGTGGCCATTTTTAGTACTGTACCAGATTAGAGTTGTGTGTTTGTTTTTAATGTTAAAATGTCTGCATTTGATATCTCACCAGTATTTTCTTTTTTATAAGCAAAATACTTATTTTTATATTTTCTGATGTTGGTTCCAGGGGTACACGGCCAGCAGTGCCCTGGTCAGTGTAGTAGTAGTTGAAAGAATGGACCGCAGACAGGCATCGAAGGCCTAAAATAATAACACATGGCTGTAGGCAATTTTAAATTGGTTCCAGGGGTACACGGACAGCAGTGGTGTGGTCAGTGGAGGCCTAGTGGAAGGAGTGACCGCAGACAGGCATCGAAGGCCTAAAATAATAACACATGGCTGTAGGCAATTTTAAATTGGTTCCAGGGGTACACGGGCAGCAGTGACCTGGTCAGTGTAGTAGTAGTTGAAAGAATGGACCGCAGACAGGCATCGAAGGCCTAAAATAAAAAAATTGGGCTGGCTGTAGGCAATTTTAAATTGGTTCCAGGGGTACACGGGCAGCAGTGGTGTGGTCAGTGGAGGCCTAGTGGAAGGAGTGACCGCAGACAGGCATCGAAGGCCTAAAATAATAACACATGGCTGTAGGCAATTTTAAATTGGTTCCAGGGGTACACGGGCAGCAGTGACCTGGTCAGTGTAGTAGTAGTTGAAAAAATGGACCGCAGACAGGCATCGAATGCCTAAAATAATAACACATGGCTGTAGGCAATTTTAAATTGGTTACAGGGGTACACGGACAGCAGTGACCTGGTCAGTGTAGTAGTAGTTGAAAGAATGGACCGCAGACAGGCATCGAAGGCCTAAAATAAAAAAATTGGGCTGGCTGTAGGCAATTTTAAATTGGTTCCAGGGGTACACGGACAGCAGTGGTGTGGTCAGTGGAGGCCTAGTGGAAGGAGTGACCGCAGACAGGCATCGAAGGCCTAAAATAATAACACATGGCTGTAGGCAATTTTAAATTGGTTCCAGGGGTACACGGACAGCAGTGGTGTGGTCAGTGGAGGCCTAGTGGAAGGAGTGACCGCAGACAGGCATCGAAGGCCTAAAATAATAACACATGGCTGTAGGCAATTTTAAATTGGTTCCAGGGGTACACGGACAGCAGTGGTGTGGTCAGTGGAGGCCTAGTGGAAGGAGTGACCGCAGACAGGCATCGAAGGCCTAAAATAATAACACATGGCTGTAGGCAATTTTAAATTGGTTCCAGGGGTACACGGACAGCAGTGACCTGGTCAGTGTAGTAGTAGTTGAAAGAATGGACCGCAGACAGGCATCGAAGGCCTAAAATAAAAAAATTGGGCTGGCTGTAGGCAATTTTAAATTGGTTCCAGGGGTACACGGGCAGCAGTGGTGTGGTCAGTGGAGGCCTAGTGGAAGGAGTGACCGCAGACAGGCATCGAAGGCCTAAAATAATAACACATGGCTGTAGGCAATTTTAAATTGGTTCCAGGGGTACACGGACAGCAGTGGTGTGGTCAGTGGAGGCCTAGTGGAAGGAGTGACCGCAGACAGGCATCGAAGGCCTAAAATAATAACACATGGCTGTAGGCAATTTTAAATTGGTTCCAGGGGTACACGGACAGCAGTGACCTGGTCAGTGTAGTAGTAGTTGAAAGAATGGACCGCAGACAGGCATCGAAGGCCTAAAATAAAAAAATTGGGCTGGCTGTAGGCAATTTTAAATTGGTTCCAGGGGTACACGGACAGCAGTGGTGTGGTCAGTGGAGGCCTAGTGGAAGGAGTGACCGCAGACAGGCATCGAAGGCCTAAAATAATAACACATGGCTGTAGGCAATTTTAAATTGGTTCCAGGGGTACACGGACAGCAGTGGTGTGGTCAGTGGAGGCCTAGTGGAAGGAGTGACCGCAGACAGGCATCGAAGGCCTAAAATAATAACACATGGCTGTAGGCAATTTTAAATTGGTTCCAGGGGTACACGGACAGCAGTGACCTGGTCAGTGTAGTAGTAGTTGAAAGAATGGACCGCAGACAGGCATCGAAGGCCTAAAATAAAAAAATTGGGCTGGCTGTAGGCAATTTTAAATTGGTTCCAGGGGTACACGGACAGCAGTGGTGTGGTCAGTGGAGGCCTAGTGGAAGGAGTGACCGCAGACAGGCATCGAAGGCCTAAAATAATAACACATGGCTGTAGGCAATTTTAAATTGGTTCCAGGGGTACACGGACAGCAGTGGTGTGGTCAGTGGAGGCCTAGTGGAAGGAGTGACCGCAGACAGGCATCGAAGGCCTAAAATAATAACACATGGCTGTAGGCAATTTTAAATTGGTTCCAGGGGTACACGGACAGCAGTGACCTGGTCAGTGTAGTAGTAGTTGAAAGAATGGACCGCAGACAGGCATCGAAGGCCTAAAATAAAAAAATTGGGCTGGCTGTAGGCAATTTTAAATTGGTTCCAGGGGTACACGGACAGCAGTGGTGTGGTCAGTGGAGGCCTAGTGGAAGGAGTGACCGCAGACAGGCATCGAAGGCCTAAAATAATAACACATGGCTGTAGGCAATTTTAAATTGGTTCCAGGGGTACACGGACAGCAGTGGTGTGGTCAGTGGAGGCCTAGTGGAAGGAGTGACCGCAGACAGGCATCGAAGGCCTAAAATAATAACACATGGCTGTAGGCAATTTTAAATTGGTTCCAGGGGTACACGGACAGCAGTGACCTGGTCAGTGTAGTAGTAGTTGAAAGAATGGACCGCAGACAGGCATCGAAGGCCTAAAATAAAAAAATTGGGCTGGCTGTAGGCAATTTTAAATTGGTTCCAGGGGTACACGGGCAGCAGTGGTGTGGTCAGTGGAGGCCTAGTGGAAGGAGTGACCGCAGACAGGCATCGAAGGCCTAAAATAATAACACATGGCTGTAGGCAATTTTAAATTGGTTCCAGGGGTACACGGACAGCAGTGGTGTGGTCAGTGGAGGCCTAGTGGAAGGAGTGACCGCAGACAGGCATCGAAGGCCTAAAATAATAACACATGGCTGTAGGCAATTTTAAATTGGTTCCAGGGGTACACGGACAGCAGTGACCTGGTCAGTGTAGTAGTAGTTGAAAGAATGGACCGCAGACAGGCATCGAAGGCCTAAAATAAAAAAATTGGGCTGGCTGTAGGCAATTTTAAATTGGTTCCAGGGGTACACGGACAGCAGTGGTGTGGTCAGTGGAGGCCTAGTGGAAGGAGTGACCGCAGACAGGCATCGAAGGCCTAAAATAATAACACATGGCTGTAGGCAATTTTAAATTGGTTCCAGGGGTACACGGACAGCAGTGGTGTGGTCAGTGGAGGCCTAGTGGAAGGAGTGACCGCAGACAGGCATCGAAGGCCTAAAATAATAACACATGGCTGTAGGCAATTTTAAATTGGTTCCAGGGGTACACGGACAGCAGTGACCTGGTCAGTGTAGTAGTAGTTGAAAGAATGGACCGCAGACAGGCATCGAAGGCCTAAAATAAAAAAATTGGGCTGGCTGTAGGCAATTTTAAATTGGTTCCAGGGGTACACGGGCAGCAGTGGTGTGGTCAGTGGAGGCCTAGTGGAAGGAGTGACCGCAGACAGGCATCGAAGGCCTAAAATAATAACACATGGCTGTAGGCAATTTTAAATTGGTTCCAGGGGTACACGGACAGCAGTGGTGTGGTCAGTGGAGGCCTAGTGGAAGGAGTGACCGCAGACAGGCATCGAAGGCCTAAAATAATAACACATGGCTGTAGGCAATTTTAAATTGGTTCCAGGGGTACACGGACAGCAGTGACCTGGTCAGTGTAGTAGTAGTTGAAAGAATGGACCGCAGACAGGCATCGAAGGCCTAAAATAAAAAAATTGGGCTGGCTGTAGGCAATTTTAAATTGGTTCCAGGGGTACACGGACAGCAGTGGTGTGGTCAGTGGAGGCCTAGTGGAAGGAGTGACCGCAGACAGGCATCGAAGGCCTAAAATAATAACACATGGCTGTAGGCAATTTTAAATTGGTTCCAGGGGTACACGGACAGCAGTGGTGTGGTCAGTGGAGGCCTAGTGGAAGGAGTGACCGCAGACAGGCATCGAAGGCCTAAAATAATAACACATGGCTGTAGGCAATTTTAAATTGGTTCCAGGGGTACACGGACAGCAGTGACCTGGTCAGTGTAGTAGTAGTTGAAAGAATGGACCGCAGACAGGCATCGAAGGCCTAAAATAAAAAAATTGGGCTGGCTGTAGGCAATTTTAAATTGGTTCCAGGGGTACACGGACAGCAGTGGTCTGGTCAGTGGAAGTCTAGTGGAAGGAGTGACCGCAGACAGGCTTCCAAGGCCTAACATAACAAACTTGGGCTGGCTGTAGGCACTTTTAAATTGGTTCCAGGGGTACACGGGCAGCAGTGGTCTGGTCAGTGGAAGTCTAGTGGAAGGAGTGACCGCAGACAGGCTTCCAAGGCCTAACATAACAAACTTGGGCTGGCTGTAGGCACTTTTAAATTGGTTCCAGGGGTACACGGGCAGCAGTGGTCTGGTCAGTGGAAGTCTAGTGGAAGGAGTGACCGCAGACAGGCTTCCAAGGCCTAACATAACAAACTTGGGCTGGCTGTAGGCACTTTTAAATTGGTTCCAGGGGTACACGGGCAGCAGTGGTCTGGTCAGTGGAAGTCTAGTGGAAGGAGTGACCGCAGACAGGCTTCGAAGGCCTAACATAACAAAATTGGGCTGGCTGTAGGCACTTTAAATTGGTTCCAGGGGTACATGGGCAGCAGTGTATGGTCAGTGGAAGTCTAGTGGAAGGAGTGACGGCAGACAGTCTTCGAAGGCCTAACATAACAAAATTGGGCTGACTGTAGGCACTTTTAAATTGGTTCCAGGGTAACACGGCCAGCAGTGGCCTGGTCAGTGTAGTAGTTGTAGAAAGAAGGGACCGCAGACAGGCTTCGAAGGCCTAACATAACAAAAATGTCAAAACAATGGTATTGTCAGTGCCAGGCATTGAAGGATGTCAGCGGCTAGACTACACATTGGTGAAGCTGTGAGAGATAATTTTGCTAGTGGTAGAGCACTGTTTGAGCTGGGGGGGGGAACTGTCTTGTGGCCGGCGGTACAGGCACAGGGCCCCTCATATTACAACGGTGTGTCTGACGTTGGGTGCGCACCACCACCGCCAGAGACACTTTATTGTACTATGAGGGACCCAGTGGCAGTGCCGTCGACCAAAAGCGGCCACACCCACCTCTTCAGACAAACAGCACTCTCAAGGGTCCAAGCGCAAAGTGGCGATAGCACGGCCCCGTGTGGGGAGTTTGGCCATTTCGTGAGGTGGAAACATGTCGTATGCTGGACAATCAGGTGAAGAAAATTACGAGATTGGAAAAGTCATTCAGAATAGTCCACAGGCAAGACCTTTTCATAGGAAAGCTAGGTGTCAGCCGGGCAGGGTGGGGCAAAAGATTTTGAAATCCAGTTGTGGTTCATTTTAATGAAGGTTAGATCATCTACATTTTGGGTAGCCAGACGAGTCCTTTTTTCTGTTAGTATTGAACCTGCAGCACTGAATACTCTTTCTGATAGGACACTAGCTGCCGGGCAAGCAAGCTCCTGCAATGCATATTCTGCCAATTCTGGCCAGGTGTCTAATTTGGATGCCCAGTAATCAAATGGGAATGACGGTTGAGGGAGAACGTCGATAAGGGATGAAAAATAGTTTGTAACCATACTGGACAAATGTTGTCTCCTGTCACTTTGAATTGATGCTGCAGTACCTGTCCTGTCTGCGGTCATAGAAAAATCACTCCACAACCTGGTCAGAAAACCCCTCTGTCCAACGCCACTTCTGATTTCTGCCCCTCTAACACCTCTGGTCTGCTGGCCCCTGGAGCTCGTGTGAGAACGATCACGGGCGCTGTGTGCAGGGAATGCCAGAAGCAAACGGTCAACAAGAGTTGATTGTTTTGTTGCTAATATTAGTTCCAAGTTCTCATGTGGCATAATATTTTGCAATTTGCCTTTATAGCGAGGATCAAGGAGGCAGGCCAACCAGTAATCGTCATCGTTCATCATTTTTGTAATGCGTGTGTCCCTTTTGAGGATACGCAAGGCATAATCCGCCATGTGGGCCAAAGTTCCCGTTGTCAAATCTGCGGTTGTGCTTGGTTGAGGGGCAGTTGCAGGCAAATCTACGTCACTTGTGTCCCTCAAAAAACCAGAACCCGGCCTTGCCACGCCACCAATTTCCCGTGCCCCCGGGAAAGCTTCCTCATTAAAAATATACTCATCCCCATCATCCTCCTCATCCTCCACCTCCTCTTCGCCCGGTACCTCGTCATGTACACTGCCCTGACCAGACAATCGCTGACTGTCATCAAGGCTTTCCTCTTCCTCTGGTGCAGACGCCTGATCCTTTATGTGCGTCAAACTTTGCATCAGCAGACGCATTAGGGGGATGCTCATGCTTATTATGGCGTTGTCTGCACTAACCAGCCGTGTGCATTCCTCAAAACACTGAAGGACTTGACACATGTCTTGAATCTTCGACCACTGCACACCTGACAACTCCATGTCTGCCATCCTACTGCCTGCCCGTGTATGTGTATCCTCCCACAAAAACATAACAGCCCGCCTCTGTTCGCACAGTCTCTGAAGCATGTGCAGTGTTGAGTTCCACCTTGTTGCAACGTCTATGATTAGGCGATGCTGGGGAAGGTTCAAAGAACGCTGATAGGTCTGCATACGGCTGGAGTGTACAGGCGAACGGCGGATATGTGCGCAAAGTCCACGCACTTTGAGGAGCAGGTCGGATAACCCCGGATAACTTTTCAGGAAGCACTGCACCACCAGGTTTAAGGTGTGAGCCAGGCAAGGAATGTGTTTCAGTTGGGAAAGGGAGATGGCAGCCATGAAATTCCTTCCGTTATCACTCACTACCTTGCCTGCCTCAAGATCTACAGTGCCCAGCCACGACTGCGTTTCTTGCTGCAAGAACTCGGACAGAACTTCCGCGGTGTGTCTATTGTCGCCCAAACACTTCATAGCCAATACAGCCTGCTGACGTATGCCAGTAGCTGCCCCATAATGGGAGACCTGGTGTGCAACAGTGGCAGGTGCGGATGGAGTGTTTGTGCGACTGCGGTCTGTGGACGAGCTCTTGCTTCTGCAGGAGGACGAGGAGGAGGAGGAGGAGGGGGTGCGAACGGCTACAGACAACTGTTTACTAGACCGTGGGCTAGGCAGAACTGTCCCAAACTTGCTGTCCCCTGTGGACCCTGAATCCACCACATTTACCCAGTGTGCCGTGATGGACACGTAACGTCCCTGGCCATGCCTACTGGTCCATGCATCTGTTGTCAGGTGCACCTTTGTGCTCACAGATTGCCTGAGTGCATGGACGATGCGCTCTTTAACATGCTGGTGGAGGGCTGGGATGGCTTTTCTGGAAAAAAAGTGTCGACTGGGTAGCTCGTAGCGTGGTACAGCGTAGTCCATCAGGTCTTTGAAAGCTTCGCTTTCAACTAACCGGTAGGGCATCATCTCTAACGAGATTAGTCTAGCTATGTGGGCGTTCAAACCCTGTGTACGCGGATGCGAGGCTAAGTATTTCCTTTTTCTAACCATAGTCTCATGTAGGGTGAGCTGGACTGGAGAGCTGGAGATCGTGGAACTAGCGGGGGTGCCGGTGGACATGGCAGACTGAGAGACGGTGGGAGATGGTATTGTTGCCGCCGGTGCCCTAGATGCAGTGTTTCCTACTACGAAACTGGTGATTCCCTGACCCTGACTGCTTTGGCCTGGCAAAGATACCTGCACAGATACAGCAGGTGGTGCGCTAAATGGTGGTCCTACACTGCCGGAAGGGATGTTGCGTTGATGACTAGCTTCATTGGCCGAGGGTGCAACAACCTTAAGGGACGTTTGGTAGTTAGTCCAAGCTTTCAAATGCATGGTGGTTAAATGTCTATGCATGCAACTAGTATTGAGACTTTTCAGATTCTGACCTCTGCTTAAGGAAGTAGAACATTTTTGACAGATGACTTTGCGCTGATCAATTGGATGTTGTTTAAAAAAATGCCAGACTGCACTCTTTCTAGCATCGGATACCTTTTCAGGCATTGCAGACTGAGCTTTAACCGGATGGCCACGCTGTCCTCCACCAGGTTTTGGCTTTGCCACGCGTTTTGGGCAAGATACGGGCCCGGCAGATGGAACCTGTGGCGATGTTGATGCCTGCTGCGGCCCCTCCTCCTCCTCTGCTTCAGAACTGCTGCCGCCTGCACCCTGTTCCCCCAATGGCTGCCAATCGGGGTCAAGAACTGGGTCATCTAATAACTCTTCTTGTACCTCCTGCGCAACTTCGTCTGTGTCACCGTGTCGTTCGGTGGTATAGCGTTCGTGATGGGGCAACATAGTCTCATCAGGGTCTGATTCTTGATCAGCACCCTGCGAGGGCAATGTTGTGGTCTGAGTCAAAGGACCAGCATAGTAGTCTGGCTGTGGCTGTGCGTCAGTGCACTCCATGTCAGATTCAATTTGTAATGGGCATGGACTGTTAACTGCTTCACTTTCTAAGCCAGGGACGGTATGTGTAAAGAGCTCCATGGAGTAACCCGTTGTGTCGCCTGCTGCATTCTTCTCTGTTGTTGTTTTTGCTGAAGAGGACAAGGAAGTGACTTGTCCCTGACCGTGAACATCCACTAACGACGCGCTGCTTTTACTTTTACCAGTTTCACGAGATGAGGCAAAAGAGCTAGAGGCTGAGTCAGCAAGATAAGCCAAAACTTGCTCTTGCTGCTCCGGCTTTAAAAGCGGTTTTCCTAATCCCAGAAAAGGGAGCGTTCGAGGCCTTGTGTAGCCGGACGACGAACCTGGCTCCACAGCTCCAGACTTAGGTGCAATATTTTTTCCCCCACGACCACCTGATGCTCCACCACTACCACTACCCTCATTACCAGCTGACAATGAACGCCCCCGGCCACGACCTCTTCCACTAGACTTCCTCATTGTTTTAAAAACGTAACCAAACTAACGTTATTTGTTGCAGTCACACAACTTACACGGTGAGCTATAACTTCAGTATGATTTAGCTACCCCTTTACAGGTTGGTGAGACCACAGCGAAAATCAGGCCCAATGTTACACACTCTTTTTTTGGTGGCTGCAAATTAGAGAGATGCCCCACACGCAGGACTGTCACTGAAGCACAAATGTTAATATTAATGTCACACTATTATTTTTTTTTTATTTTTATTTTTTTCAGGAACACTTTAGAAACCCCCCAAAAAAAAAAAAATAGATTTTTGCAGGGAGAATTTAGAAAACAAATGTAACAAACTATATGCTTTCTATGGGCCACTGAGTGAGAGATGACGCACACAGGAATCAGGAGTGGCACACAAGCCCAGAGGCCAATATTTTTCTACCAATGATTGATGGAGTTATTTTCTCTGGTAGATTTTGGAACCCAAATCAAGGAAAAAAAATGTAGGCTTTCTATGGACCACAATTGGAGAGAGAGAGAGAGAGAGATGGCACACCCAGGAGTCAAGACTGGCACACAAGCAGAAAGGCCAATATTAATCTCCCACTGTTTTTTTTTTGTTTTTTTTTTTTTTTTTTTTTTTCAGGGAGACTTTAGAAAAAAAAATAATAAAAAAAATATGATTTTATCAGGAAGAATTTAGAAACCAAATAAAATAAAATGATTTTTTCAGGGAGAATTTATAAAACAAATAAAAACAAAAATAGGCGTTCTATGGCCCACTGACTGAGAGATGACGCACACAGGAGTCAGGAGTGGCACACAAACCCAGAGGCCAATATTTTTCTACCAATGATTGATGTAGTTATTTTCTCTGGTAGATTTTAGAACCCAAATCAAGGAAAAAAAATATAGGCTTTCTATGGACCACAATTGGAGAGAGAGAGAGAGAGAGAGAGAGAGAGAGAGATGGCACACCCAGGAGTCAAGACTGGCACACAAGCAGAAAGGCCAATATTAATCTCCCACTGTTTTTTTTGGTTGTTTTTTTTTTTTTTTTTTTCAGGGAGACTTTAGAAAAAAAAATAATAAAAAAAATATGATTTTATCAGGAAGAATTTAGAAACCAAATAAAATAAAATGATTTTTTCAGGGAGAATTTATAAAACAAATAAAACCAAAAATAGGCGTTCTATGGCCCACTGACTGAGAGATGACGCACCCAGGAGTCAAGACTGGCACACAAGCAGAAAGGCCAATATTAATCTCCCACTGTTTTTTTTGGTTGTTTTTTTTTTTTTTTTTTCAGGGAGACTTTAGAAAAAAAAATAATAAAAAAAATATGATTTTATCAGGAAGAATTTAGAAACCAAATAAAATAAAATGATTTTTTCAGGGAGAATTTATAAAACAAATAAAACCAAAAATAGGCGTTCTATGGCCCACTGACTGAGAGATGACGCACCCAGGAGTCAAGACTGGCACACAAGCAGAAAGGCCAATATTAATCTCCCACTGTTTTTTTTTTTTTTTTTCAGGGAGACTTTAGAAAAAAAAATAATAAAAAAAATATGATTTTATCAGGAAGAATTTAGAAACCAAATAAAATAAAATGATTTTTTCAGGGAGAATTTAGAAAACAAATAAAACCAAAAATAGGCGTTCTATGGCCCACTGACTGAGAGATGACGCACACAGGAGTCAGGAGTGGCACACAAACCCAGAGGCCAATATTTTTCTACCAATGATTGATGTAGTTATTTTCTCTGGTAGATTTTAGAACCCAAATCAAGGAAAAAAAATATAGGCTTTCTATGGACCACAATTGGAGAGAGAGAGAGAGAGAGAGAGAGAGAGAGAGAGATGGCACACCCAGGAGTCAAGACTGGCACACAAGCAGAAAGGCCAATATTAATCTCCCACTGTTTTTTTGGTTGTTTTTTTTTTTTTTTTTTCAGGGAGACTTTAGAAATAAAAATAATAAAAAAAATATGATTTTATCAGGAAGAATTTAGAAACCAAATAAAATAAAATGATTTTTTCAGGGAGAATTTAGAAAACAAATAAAACCAAAAATATGCGTTCTATGGCCCACTGACTGAGAGAGAGAGAGAGATGGAACGCTTAGTACTGGCACACAAGCCCAAAGGGCAATATTAATCTCCCTTTTTTTTTCCAGGGAGAATTTCTGAAACCCAAAAAAAAAATAAAATAGGCTTTCTATGGCCCACTATTTGTGAGAGAGATGGGACGCTCAGGACTGGCACAGATGGCACGCTCAGGACTGGCACAGAAGCCCAGAGGCCAATATTAATCTCCCTTTTTTTCTGGGAGAATTTATAAAACCAAAAAAATATTTAAATAGGCTTTCTATGGCCCACTATTTGTGAGAGAGATGGCACGCTCAGGACTGGCACAGATGGCACGCTCACAACTGGCACACAAGCCCAGAGGCCAATATTAATCTCCCTTTTTTCAGGGAGAATTTCTAAAACCCAAAAAAAAAATAAAATAGGCTTTCTATGGCCCACTATTTGTGAGAGAGATGGGACGCTCAGGACTGGCACAGATGGCACGCTCAGGACTGGCACAGAAGCCCAGAGGCCAATATTAATCTCCCTTTTTTTCTGGGAGAATTTATAAAACCAAAAAAATATTTAAATAGGCTTTCTATGGCCCACTATTTGTGAGAGAGATGGCACGCTCAGGACTGGCACAGATGGCACGCTCACAACTGGCACACAAGCCCAGAGGCCAATATTAATCTCCCTTTTTTCAGGGAAAATTGATAAAACAAAAAAAAAAATTAAATAGGCTTTCTATGGCCCACTATTTGTGAGAGAGATGGCACGCTCAGGGCTGGCTGGCACAGATGGCACGCTCAGGACTGGCACACAAGCCCAGAGGCCAATATTAATCTCCCTTTTTTTCTGGGAGAATTTATAAAACCAAAAAAATATTTAAATAGGCTTTCTATGGCCCACTATTTGTGAGAGAGATGGCACGCTCAGGACTGGCACAGATGGCACGCTCACAACTGGCACACAAGCCCAGAGGCCAATATTAATCTCCCTTTTTTCAGGGAAAATTTATAAAACAAAAAAAAAAATTAAATAGGCTTTCTATGGCCCACTATTTGTGAGAGAGATGGCACGCTCAGGGCTGGCTGGCACAGATGGCACGCTCAGGACTGGCACACAAGCCCAGAGGCCAATATTAATCTCCCTTTTTTTCTGGGAGAATTTATAAAACCAAAAAAATATTTAAATAGGCTTTCTATGGCCCACTATTTGTGAGAGAGATGGCACGCTCAGGACTGGCACAGATGGCACGCTCACAACTGGCACACAAGCCCAGAGGCCAATATTAATCTCCCTTTTTTCAGGGAAAATTTATAAAACAAAAAAAAAAATTAAATAGGCTTTCTATGGCCCACTATTTGTGAGAGAGATGGCACGCTCAGGGCTGGCACAGATGGCACGCTCAGGACTGGCACACAAGCCCAGAGGCCAATATTAATCTCCCTTTTTTTCAGGGAGAATTTATAAAACCAAAAAAAAAAATAAATAGGCTTTCTATGGCCCACTATTTGTGAGAGAGATGGCACACTCAGGACTGGCACACAAGCCCAAAGGCCAATATTAATCTCCCACTGTATTTTTATCAGGGAGAATTTATACACCCCACAAAAAAAAATACAGAAAAATGAAAAGGCTTTCTATGGCCCACTATGTGAGAGAGATGGCACACACAGGGATGGCACTCTAGCAGAAATGCCAAATTGCCAATCTTAATCTCCCACCAAAAAAAAAAAAAAAAAAAAAACAGGGAATGTCCTACAATTACTATCTCCCTGCCTGCAGTAATCTCAGCCAGGTATGGCAGGCAGCTACTATCTCCCTGCCTGCAGTAATCTCAGCCAGGTATGGCAGGCAGCAATAAGGAGTGGACTGATGCACAAATGAAATAAAAAGTGTGGACAAACAAAAAAGATAGCTGTGCAGAAAGGAAGGAACAAGAGGATTTGTGCTTTGAAAAAAGCAGTTGGTTTGCACAGCGGCGTACACACAGCAATGCAGCTATCAGGGAGCCTTCTAGGGCAGCCCAATGAGCTACAGCGCTGAGGGGAAAAAAAAAAAAAAAAAAAACTTCCACTGTCCCTGCACACCGAGGGTGGTGTTGGACAGTGCAAATCGCTGCAGCACAAGCGGTTTTGTGGTTAATGGACCCTGCCTAACGCTATCCCTGCTTCTGACAAAGCGGCAGCAACCTCTCCCTAAGCTCAGATCAGCAGCAGTAAGATGGCGGTCGGCGGGAACGCCTCTTTATAGCCCCTGTGACGTCGCAGACAGCAAGCCAATCACTGCAATGCCCTTCTCTAAGATGGTGGGGACCAGGACCTATGTCATCACGCTGCCCACACTCTGCGTTTACCTTCATTGGCTGAGAAATGGCGCTTTTCGCGTCATTGAAACGCGACTTTGGCGCGAAAGTCGCGTACCGCATGGCCGACCCCGCACAGGGGTCGGATCGGGTTTCATGAAACCCCGACTTAGCCAAAAGTCGGCGACTTTTGAAAATGTTCGACCCGTTTCGCTCAACCCTACTTAAGAGTCTACAGAAGTTCTTGGGCTTTGCTAATTTCTATCGTCGTTTTATAACTAATTTTTCTAGTGTTGTTAAGCCTTTGACGGATTTGACTAAGAAGGGTGCTGATGTTGCTAATTGGTCTCCTGCGGCTGTGGAGGCCTTTCAGGAACTTAAGCGCCGGTTTTCTTCTGTTCCTGTATTGCGTCAGCCAGATGTTTCGCTCCCTTTTCAGGTTGAGGTTGATGCTTCCGAGATTGGAGCGGGGGCGGTTTTGTCACAGAGAAGCTCCGATGGCTCAGTGATGAAGCCATGCGCGTTTTTTTCTAGAAAGTTTTCGCCGGCTGAGCGGAATTATGATGTTGGTAATCGGGAACTTTTGGCCATGAAGTGGGCATTTGAGGAGTGGCGTCATTGGCTAGAGGGTGCTAGACATCGTGTGGTGGTCTTGACTGATCACAAAAATTTGATTTACCTTGAGTCTGCCAGGCGTCTGAATCCTAGACAGGCTCGTTGGTCACTGTTTTTCTCTCGTTTCAATTTTGTGGTTTCATACCTGCCAGGTTCAAAGAATGTGAAGGCGGATGCTCTTTCTAGGAGTTTTGTGCCTGACTCCCTTGGAAATTCTGAGCCCTCTGGTATCCTTAGGGATGGGGTGATTATGTCTGCTGTCTCCCCAGACTTGCGACGTGCTTTGCAGGAGTTTCAGGCGGGTAAACCTGATCGTTGTCCGCCTGAGAGACTGTTTGTTCCGGATAATTGGACCAGTAGAGTCATCTCCGAGGTCCATTCTTCTGCGTTGGCAGGTCATCCTGGAATATTTGGTACTAGAGACTTGGTGGCCAGGTCTTTTTGGTGGCCTTCCTTGTCGAGGGATGTGCGTTCTTTTGTGCAGTCTTGTGAGGTTTGTGCTCGGGCTAAGCCTTGCTGTTCTCGGGCCAGTGGATTGTTGTCACCTTTGCCTATCCCGAAGAGGCCTTGGACGCACATTTCCATGGACTTTATTTCGGATCTCCCTGTCTCTCAAAAAATGTCCGTCATCTGGGTTGTGTGTGATCGCTTTTCTAAAATGGTTCATCTGGTACCCTTGCCTAAGTTGCCTTCCTCCTCTGAGTTGGTCCCTCTGTTTTTTCAGAATGTGGTTCGTTTGCATGGGATTCCTGAGAACATCGTTTCTGACAGGGGATCCCAGTTTGTGTCTAGATT
This sequence comes from Ranitomeya imitator, assembly GCF_032444005.1. NCBI lineage: Eukaryota > Metazoa > Chordata > Amphibia > Anura > Dendrobatidae > Ranitomeya > Ranitomeya imitator. The sequence continues at coordinate 678,205,886 of NC_091286.1, forward strand.
TTGGCGGACGTTCTGTGCTAAGATGGGCATTGATTTGTCCTTTTCGTCTGCATTCCATCCTCAGACGAATGGCCAGACTGAACGAACTAATCAGACCTTGGAAACTTATTTAAGGTGTTTTGTTTCTGCTGATCAGGATGACTGGGTTACCTTTTTGCCGCTGGCCGAGTTTGCCCTTAATAATCGGGCTAGTTCTGCTACCTTGGTTTCTCCTTTCTTTTGTAATTCGGGGTTTCATCCTCGTTTTTCCTCTGGTCAGGTGGAACCTTCTGATTGTCCTGGAGTGGACATGGTGGTGGATAGGTTGCACCGGATTTGGAGTCATGTGGTGGACAATTTGAAGTTGTCCCAGGAGAAGGCTCAGCAGTTTGCTAATCGCCGTCGCCGCGTGGGTCCTCGACTTCTTGTTGGTGACTTGGTGTGGTTGTCTTCTCGTTTTGTTCCTATGAAGGTCTCTTCTCCTAAGTTCAAGCCTCGGTTCATCGGTCCCTATAGGATCTTGGAAATTCTTAACCCTGTGTCGTTTCGTTTGGATCTCCCGGCATCGTTTGCTATTCATAATGTGTTCCATCGGTCGTTGTTGCGGAAGTATGAGGTACCTGTTGTTCCTTCGCTTGAGCCTCCTGCTCCAGTGCTGGTGGAGGGAGAATTGGAGTATGTTGTGGAGAAGATCTTGGATTCTCGTGTTTCCAGACGGAAACTCCAGTATTTGGTCAAGTGGAAGGGTTATGGTCAGGAGGATAATTCTTGGGTGGTTGCCTCGGATGTTCATGCTGATGATTTGGTTCGCGCTTTTCATAGGGCTCATCCTGGTCGCCCTGGTGGTTCTCGTGAGGGTTCGGTGACCCCTCCTCAAGGGGGGGGTACTGTTGTGAGTTCTGTTTTTGGGCTCCCTCTGGTGGTTACTGATGGTACTGGGTGACTTGTCTTTCCTGGGTTTCTGGGTTCCACCTGATCCATCAGCATATGGGAGTTTCCTATTTAACCTGGCTTTGCTGGCATTTCCTCGCCGGTTATCAATGTATCCAGTGTGTCTTGTTACCTCTGCTCCCTGCTCCTAGAACCTTCTGGTCAAGCTAAGTTTGGATTTTCCTGTTTTGGTGTTTTGCTTTATTTGGTTTTTAGTCCAGCCTGCAGATATGTGATTCTTGCTGCTGGTTGCTCTAGTGAGCTGAAATTGCTCCTCATGTACCATGAGTTGGCACATGAGTTCAAGTAATTTCAGGATGGTTTTTTGAAGGGTTTTTCGCTGACCGCGCAGTTCACTTTTGTATCCTCTGCTATCTAGCTTTAGCGGGCCTCATTTTGCTGAAACTGTTTTCATACTGCGTATGTGCTTTCCTCTCATTTCACCGTCATTATATGTGGGGGGCTGCTATTTCTGTGGGGGATTTCTCTGGAGGCAAGAGAGGTCTGTGTTTCTACTAATAGGGGAAGTTAGATCTTCGGCTGGAGCGAGACGTCTAGGATCATCGTAGGCACGTTCCCCGGCTACTTTTATTTGTGTGTTAGGTTCAGGGTCGCGGTCAGCTCAGGTTCCATCGCCCTAGAGCTTGTTTGTATCTGTGCTTGTCCTTTGGTGATCCCCTGCCATTGGGATCATGACAGTCCGTGCCCGATGACAGATAGGCAGGAAGCAGTCAAGCGGCTTGTTCCAAAGTCCTGTTGTACTTATAGTACCCGGAGGAGATCTGATGAAGACGAGAATAGTCCAATGTGAGTCCGTATGGCAGACACTGCCCCGGCCGGTGGCAGCGCTAGCCTGCGTTCCGTATGGTATGTCCACGCTACTAAACAGAGCCGTTAGGTTTACTGCTGGCGCAGGACCTAATGTGACGTCACACTCACGTGAAGAATCACGTGATAGGCTACAGAGAGAGATGAGGACCAATTCTTTCCTACGCGTTTCGGAGACAAAAACGGTCTCCTTCCTCAGGGATGATCCTGTAGCAGGTAGAAGGCTCTTATATAGTTAGCGCTGAACCGTCAGCCATATTAGGAATTGAACGCAAACAACTCAATCTCACTATTGAGACCTCTTGGGATTAGCGTATCCAATAAAAAAATCATTTTCGTCTCCTCTCTAGACATTTCTTTAATAAAATCCCCACCTCTCCAGCAACCTTGTACTATTTTGAGACCAGTAAAAATAGTTCCATGAATAGACCCTCCATGATGAGTCAAAAAGTGTTTGGAGAGGGGATGCCCAACAAACTTTTTCTTTATATTCCTAATATGTTCACTAATCCTTGTGTGCAGGGCTCTCTTAGTTCTACCTATGTAGACCCTCTCACAAGGACAAGTAATGGCATAGATAACCCCCTTGGTATTACAAGAGATAAAGTTCCTAATCCTCCAGTTAATAATACCTTTCTCAAATGACAGTTGCTTCCTAATTTTTAACAGTATGCATGGTTTACATTTTAAACATGGAAAAAAGCCATGAGGTGTATTTATATGTAGGTGAGTAGAAAAAAGGGGTCGTGGAACTGTCGGAGCTATCTTGTTACCCAAACTAAGGGCTTTTTTATAGATAAACAGGGGACGTTCTGGAAGCTTATCACCAATCACCTTGTCCTCTCTTAAGATATCCCAGTGTCTGTTTACAATTTTTCTGAACAAGTGCGTGTTGGCACTGTATCTAGTGATGATAGGAATTTTATCCAACCATCCTCTTGTACTGGTTTTTTCTTTAGTTTGCAAACGGCCCGATCTTGGTATTTCCTGTACCTGATTTATGGTCGAACACAAAGAATCATGGGCATAACCTTTCTGTAAAAATGTATCCATAAGATTTTTAGATTCCAGCATAAAATCTTGCTCACGAGAACAATTTCTTTGTGCCCTGATCATCTGACTCTTAGGTACATTTAACAACCAATTAGGAAGGTGGCAACTATCCAAAGATATATAGTTGTTGCCATCAATTGGTTTATGAAAAGTTCTTGTGTGCAAAGTGCCATTATCAATAAAAATGTTCAGATCTAAAAAATTAATAGAGGAGGTACTGGTGGTACCCGTAAAATTTAAAAAATATGAATTTTTATTTAAATTACCCATAAAATCGGACAGAGAATCAGGACCACCAGACCAAATAAAAACAATGTCATCAATAAACCTTTGCCAGAGTACCAGATCCGCACCCCAGGGGGAGTTCCCAAAGATGGTATCGAGCTCCCATTTACCCACATAGAGGTTAGCGTAACTGGGTGCGAATCTGGTACCCATGGCAGTACCCCATTGCTGGGAGTAGTAGTGCGCATTAAATTTAAAATAATTGTGAGATAAAATAAAACGCATACAATCTAAAATGAACTGAACTTGACTTTCTGGAAGTAAGCCAGCTTTCTTTAAAAAGAATTCCACCGCCTGACAACCTTTTTCGTGCTGTATGATGGTATAGAGTGAGGTGATATCAAGTGTACCCATAATAAAATGATCCTCCCATTTTATATATTGTAATATTCTAAGAATATGAGTACTATCTTTTAAATGAGAAGGAAGTTCGGGAACTAGTTTTTGGAGATGACAGTCTATGTATTTAGATACATGGAGGGTCTATTCATGGAACTATTTTTACTGGTCTCAAAATAGTACAAGGTTGCTGGAGAGGTGGGGATTTTATTAAAGAAATGTCTAGAGAGGAGACGAAAATGATTTTTTTATTGGATACGCTAATCCCAAGAGGTCTCAATAGTGAGATTGAGTTGTTTGCGTTCAATTCCTAATATGGCTGACGGTTCAGCGCTAACTATATAAGAGCCTTCTACCTGCTACAGGATCATCCCTGAGGAAGGAGACCGTTTTTGTCTCCGAAACGCGTAGGAAAGAATTGGTCCTCATCTCTCTCTGTAGCCTATCACGTGATTCTTCACGTGAGTGTGACGTCACATTAGGTCCTGCGCCAGCAGTAAACCTAACGGCTCTGTTTAGTAGCGTGGACATACCATACGGAACGCAGGCTAGCGCTGCCACCGGCCGGGGCAGTGTCTGCCATACGGACTCACATTGGACTATTCTCGTCTTCATCAGATCTCCTCCGGGTACTATAAGTACAACAGGACTTTGGAACAAGCCGCTTGACTGCTTCCTGCCTATCTGTCATCGGGCACGGACTTTACTTTATCCCCTATTGGGATACTCCAACCTACTATACTGCACCTACCTTTTTTTCTTTCTGGATGACTCTGGTAGGTAGTGATATTATAATACTTTATACTTGTTATTTTTTGCAGTAACGGGCTGCTCTCCTAGTTGCCTAAGGTGCTGTTTACAGTTTTTTGGTGTGATTTTAGCTTTTTGGTGGTATTTATGTTTGTATCCTCAGTTTTTATGATCCTCTAGTGTGTTTGCTCCAGCGCAGATATTAAATATATTCTTTTCAGATTAGTCTATGTTTTTGCGGGTGGGTGGTTCCGCTTATTTATCTGCTGCAGGTTTCCCTAGAGTGTGAGCGCCACAGGTGTCCTTCTGTGTTTTAATACTATATCTGCCTGTATAGCAGACAATATAAATTTGTATATATTTTGATCTATTTCCGCCGGTTTTCCCATGTCCCGTGTTTCTGTCTAGATTGTACATATGCCCAGTGGGAGTACCCACTGTTACGCTTGTTCTTTGTACTTGTCTAAAATAAATTTTTTTATACTTTGTAATATACCTTTGGCCTATTTGATCGTTTTTTCTTCCTCTTTTGTTGCTTATAAATTCTAAGCCTTACTGCTGCTTTTTCCATGGACTCATTGACCGATTCATGTTTTTACGGTGTTTTGTACTCAGAATTTCATCAAAGTAGACAAGATTAATTGATTACATGTGTCCATTCACAGTTTAAATGTAGCATGCGTATGTAGGAGGTAGTAGTGGCACACTTTACGCTACTGGAACTGGAATTACCACCTACCCAACATTACCCAAAAATCCTTTGGAAATTTTCACATTTCATAATGTCTTGCACACAATCGTGGCACCCAGAGCAAGGGGCAGCAAACCAACACCTACATTTCTTTGAGCCTCCACCATATTTGACTGTAACTCCTGTGTTCTTTTACTTTTAAGCCTCATTCTATTTAAAGTAAACAGTAGGATAATGTGTTTTACTAAAAAACTCTATCTTGGGGTCATCTGTCCACGAGGCACCTGCTGGTCCTCTAAAAATAGTGACGGCTGCCTGCTGTCTCTCTATAAATTGTGAGGGCCGCCTGCTGACCCTCTTAGCTTCAAACTTTACAGTATTAATAAGAAAAAGAAAATGTGCCCACCTCAGATGGATAAATTATATTGTAGTAGTATCAATATGCAAGGCATAACCTTACGCTTTGTGAGGGCTGGCTGCTGGCCCTCTAAAATTAAAGTGAGGGTCACCTAATGGCCCTCTGACAATAGTGAGGATTATCTGCTGGCCCTCTATCAATAGTAAGGGCCGCCTGATGGCCCTCTACAAATAGTGATGGCCACTCAATGGCCCTGAAAAAAAATGTGACTTTAAGAGTCCCTCCTTCATAAATTACACAGGATGTGTCTGATGTTGTTTCACACACCACATGGACAGATAAGGTATTAAAATTCTAAAGTAAAATTTTCTGTAGAATGATTTTTACACCACTGAAAGCAATGCAAACTTGCAAAATACATAGCAAAATACTACATGTGAACATAGCCCAAGGTATGGAGGAGCATTTTTTTCTACTATTTATTTTGCCTAATATACAAGTCATTATCCTGGAAAGAATGTTTCTTAACATTTTTTCCAGTCAAATCCATTTTAACATCTGTTTTGTATGTTTTATTGTCAGTCCGTAAAAGTTGCGCAATACTCTGACAACATTGTTCACAACAGTGACCTGTGATTCAGAGATACTTCCAGGGGTCGATCCTATGCTGTACCCATGCCATTTTACTATTGTTTCCATTGTTTTCAGCAAATTTTAGGCCCAATCCAAACCTCCATGAGGGGACCACCGGAAAAATACTCGAGTCTCCCATTGACTTCCATTATACTCCTACTCGGGTCAAGCACCCGAGCATTATGATTTGCTCGACTCGAATAACGATTACTCGAACATTTTAGTGCTCACTCACCACTATAGGAAATTGCTCATCTTACGCGGTTTTGCAAACAGAGGCACAACTCCCGCTTGAAGTATGGATATATTTGCAAAAGATTGCTGCTGACCTGGTAAGGAGAGATTGAACCCTGAAACAGGAGTGAATGCAAGAATGGAGGACCAGGGAATTGCGCTGTTTTTGCCACCAAGCGAATTCAAGGTGCAGGAACGTCAGGTTGCTTGTAGGTAAAATTTTAATCAAACTGATATAAAACCAATAAATACTATGACTCTAATATCCCAAGGTGTTGCCCACCTATGTGTTCATATAGAGTTGTGCGAAAAAGTGTTTGCCCCCTTCCTCATGTCCTATTCTTTTGCATAATTGTCGCGCTTAAATGTTTCAGATCACCAGACAAATTAGAAAATTTGACAAATAAAGCACAAATAAACACAAAATGCAGTTTTTAAATGAAGATCTTTATTATTAACCCCTTCCCGACCCATGACGCCACGTAGGCGTCATGAAAGTCGGTGCCAATCCGACCCATGACGCCTATGTGTCGTCATGGAAAGATCGCGTCCCTGCAGATCGGGTGAAAGGGTTAACTCCCATTTCACCCGATCTGCAGGGACAGGGGGAGTGGTAGTTTAGCCCAGGGGGGGTGGCTTCACCCCCCCGTGGCTACGATCGCTCTGATTGGCTGTTGAAAGTGAAACTGCCAATCAGAGCTGAAATATCATCGGCCATGGCTGGAAATACTAATGTGCCCCCACCCCACCCCACCGATCGCCCCCCCCAGCCCTCCGATCTGCCCGGTACACTGCCCCGCTCCCCTCCGTCCTGTGCTCCGCTCCCCCCCGTGCTCTTGTCCGCTCACCCCCGTGCTCCAATCACCCCCCCGTGCTCCAGTCACCCCCCCTGCACTCCGATCCACCCCCCTGTGCTCCGTTCCACCCCCCCGTGCTCCGTTCCGCCCCCCCGTGCTCCGTTCCACCCTCCCCGTGCTCCGTTCCACCCCTCCCGCGCTCCGATTCACCCCCCCATGCTCCGATCCCCCCCCCCGTGCTCCCCCCCACCCCATCATACTTACCGATCCTGCCGGGGTCCGTCCGTCTTCTCCCCAGGCGCCGCCATCTTCCAAAATGGCGGGCGCATGCGCAGTGCGCCCGCCAAATCTGCCGGCCGGCAGATTCGTTCCAAAGTGCATTTTGATCACTGAGATATAATCTATCTCAGTGATCAAAATAAAAAAATAATAAATGACCCCCCCCTTTGTCACCCCCATAGGTAGGGACAATAAAAAAATAAAGAATTTTTTTTTTTTTCCACTAATGTTAGAATAGGGGTAGGGTTAGGGTTAGCGTTAGGGGTAGGGGTAGGGGTAGGGTTAGGGGTAGGGTTAGGGGTAGCGTTAGGGTTAGGGGTAGGGTTAGGGGTAGGGTTAGGGGTAGGGGTAGGGTTAGGGGTAGGGGTAGGGTTAGGGGTAGGGGTAGGGGTAGGGTTAGGGTTAGGGGTAGGGTTAGGGGTAGGGGTAGGGTTAGGGGTAGGGTTAGGGGTAGGGCTAGGGTTAGGGCTAGGGTTTCGTTATGTGCACACGTATTCTGGTCCTCTGCGGATTTTTCCGCTGCGGATTTGATAAATCCGCAGTGCTAAACCGCTGCGGATTTATGGCTGATTTACCGCGTTTTTTCTGCGCATTTCACTGCGGTTTTACAACTGCGATTTTCTATTGGAGCAGTTGTAAAACCGCTGCGGAATCCGCACAAAGAAGTGACATGCTGCGGAATGTAAACCGCTGCGTTTCCGTGCAGTTTTTCCGCAGCATGTGTACAGCGATTTTTGTTTCCCATGGGTTTGCATTGAACTGTAAACTCATGGGAAACTGCTGCGGATCCGCAGTGTTTTCCGCAGCGTGTGCACATACCTTTAGAATTAGGCTATGTGCCCACACTGCGGATTGGCCGCTGCGGATTCGCAGCAGTGTTCCATCAGGTTTACAGTACCAAGTAAACCTATGGAAAACCAAATCCGCTGTGCCCATGGTGCGGAAAATACAGCGCTGAAACGCTGCGTTGTATTTTCCGCAGCATGTCAATTCTTTGTGCGGATTCCGCAGCGTTTTACACCTGTTCCTCAATAGGAAACCGCAGGTGAAATCCGCACAAAAAACACTGGAAATCCGTGGAAAATCCGCCGCTAAGACGCAGTGCCTTTTACCCGCGGATTTTTCAAAAATGATGCTGAAAAATCTCACACGAATCCGCAACGTGGGCACATAGCCTTAGGGTTAGGGTTGGGGTTAGGGTTGTGATTAGGGTTATGGCTACAGTTGGGATTAGGGTTAGGGGTGTGGGGGGGTTAGTGTTGGAGGTAGAATTGAGGGGTTTCCACTGTTTAGGCACATCAGGGGTCTCCAAACGCAACATGGCGCCACCATTGATTCCAGCCAATCTCGTATTCAAAAAGTCAAATGGTGCTCCCTCAATTCCGAGCCCCGACGTGTGCCCAAACAGTGGTTTACCCCCACATATGGGGTACCAGCATACTCAGGATAAACTGCGCAACAATTACTGGGGTCCAATTTATCCTGTTACCCTTGTGAAAATAAAAAAATGCTTGCTAAAACATCATTTTTGAGGAAAGAAAAATGATTTTTTATTTTCACGGTTCTGCGTTGTAAACGTCTGTGAAGCACTTGGGGGTTCAAAGTGCACACCACATATCTAGATAAGTTCCTTGGGGGGGTCTAGTTTCTAAAATGGGGTCACTTGTGGGGGGTTTCTACTGTTTAGGAACACTAGGGGCTCTGCAAACGCAACGTGACGCCCGCAGACCATTCCATCAAATTCTGCATTTCAAAAGTCACTACTTCCCTTCTGAGCCCCGGCATGTGCCCAAACAGTAGTTTACCCCCACATATGGGGTATCACCGTACTCAGGAGAAACTGGAAAACAAATATTCGGGTCAAATTTCTCCTGTTACCCTTGGGAAAATTAAAAAATTCTGGGCTAAATAATTATTTTTGAGGAAAGAAAACGTATTTATTATTTTCACGGCTCTGCATTATAAACTTCTGTGAAGCACTTGGGGGTTCAAAGTGCTCATCACACATCTAGATAAGTTCCTTTCGGGGTCTAGTTTCCAAAATGGGGTCACTTGTGGGGGGTTTCTACTGTTAAGCCACATCAGGGGCTCTGCGAACGCAACGTGACGCCCACAGAGCATTCCATCAAAGTCTGCATTTCAAAACGTCACTACTTCACTTCCGAGCCCCGGCATGTGCCCAAACAGTGGTTTACCCCCACATATGGGGTATCAGCGTACTCAGGAGAAACTGGACAACAACTCTTGGGGTCAAATTTCTCCTGTTACCCTTGGGAAAATAAAAAATTGCAGGCTAAAAGATCATTTTTGAGAAAATATTTTTTTTTCTTTATTTTCATGGCTCTGCGTTATAAACTTCTGTGAAGCACTTGGGGGTTCAAAGTCCTCACCACACATCTAGATTAGTTCCTTTGGGGGTCTAGTTTCCAAAATGGGGTCATTTCTGGGGGTCTCCAATGTTTAGGCACACAGGGGCTCTCCAAACGCGACATGGTGTCTGCTAACAATTGGAGCTAATTTTCCATTTAAAAAGCCAAATGGCGTGCCTTCCCTTCCGAGCCCTGCCGTGCACCTAAACAGTGGTTTACCCCCACATATGGGGTATCAGCGTACTCAGGACAAACTGGACAACAACATTTCGGGTCCAATTTCTCCTATTACCCTTGGCAAAATAGGAAATTCCAGGATAAAATATCATTTTTGAGGAAAGAAAAAATATTTTTTATTTTCATGGCTCTGCGTTATAAACTTCTGTGAAGCACCTGGGGGTTTAAAGTGCTCAATATGCATCTAGATAAGTTCCTTGGGGGGTCTAGTTTCCAAAATGGGGTCACTTGTGGGGGATCTCCAATGTTTAGGCACACAGGGGCTCTCCAAACGCGACATGGTGTCTGCTAACAATTGGAGCTAATTTTCCATTCAAAAAGTCAAATGGCACGCCTTCCCTTCCGAGCCCTGCCGTGTGCCCAAACAGTGGTTTACCCCCACATATGAGGTATCGGTGTACTCGGGAGAAATTGCCCAACAAATTTTATGATCCATTTTATCCTATTGCCCATGTGAAAATGAAAAAATTGAGGCGAAAATAATTTTTTGTGTGAAAAAAAAGTACTTTTTCATTTTTACAGATCAATTTGTGAAGCACTTGAGGGTTTAAAGTGCTCACTAGGCATCTAGATAAGTTCCTTGGGGGGTCTAGTTTCCAAAATGGGGTCACTTGTGGGGGAGCGCCAATGTTTAGGCACACAGGGTCTCTCCAAACGCGACATGGTGTCCGCTAACGATGGAGATAATTTTTCATTCAAAAAGTCAAATGGCGCTCCTTCCCTTCCGAGCCTTACCATGTGCCCAAACAGTGGTTTACCCCCCCATGTGAGGTATTGTTGTACTCAGGAGAAATTGCCCAACAAATTTTAGGATCCATTTTATCCTGTTTCCCATGTGAAAATGAAAAAATTGAGGCTAAAAGAATTTTTTTGTGAAAAAAAGTACATTTTCATTTTTACGGATCAATTTGTGAAGCACCTGGGGGTTCAAAGTGCTCACTATGCATCTAGATAAGTTCCTTGGGGCGTCTAGTTTCCAAAATGGGGTCACTTGTGGGGGAGCTCCAATTTTTAGGCACACGGGGGCTCTCCAAACGTGACATGGTGTCCGCTAAAGAGTGGAGCCAATTTTTTATTCAAAAAGTCAAATGGCGCTCCTTCCCTTCCAAGCCCTGCCGTGCGCCCAAACAGTGGTTTACCCCCACATATGAGGTATCAGCGTACTCAGAACAAATTGGACAACAACTTTCGTGGTTCAGTTTCTCCTTTCACCATTGGGAAAATAAAAAAATTGTTGCTAAAAGATAATTTTTGTGACTAAAAAGTTAAATGTTCATTTTTTCCTTCCATGTTGCTTCTGCTGCTGTGAAGCACCTGAAGGGTTAATAAACTTCTGGAATGTGGTTTTGAGTACCTTGAGGGGTGCAGTTTTTAGAATGGTGTCACTTTTGGGTATTTTCAGCCATATAGACCCCTCAAACTGACTTCAAATGTGAGGTGGTCCCTAAAAAAATGGTTTTGTAAATTTCGTTGTAAAAATGAGAAATCGCTGGTCAAATTTTAACCCTTATAACTTCCTAGCAAAAAAAAATTTTGTTTCCAAAATTGTGCTGATGTAAAGTATACATGTGGGAAATGTTATTTATTAACTATTTTGTGTCACATAACTCTCTAGTTTAACAGAATAAAAATTCAAAATGTGAAAATTGCGAAATTTTCAAAATTTTCGCCAAATTTCCGTTTTTATCACAAATAAACACAGATTTTATTGACCTAAATTTACCACTAACATGAAGCCCAATATGTCACGAAAAAACAATCTCAGAACCGCTAGGATCCGTTGAAGCGTTCCTGAGTTATTACCTCATAAAGGTACACTGGTCAGAATTGCAAAAAACGGCAAGGTCTTTAAGGTCAAAATAGGCTGGGTCATGAAGGGGTTAAGGGAAAAAGATATCCAATCCTAAAGGGCCCTGTGTGAAAAAAGTGATTGCCTCCCCCCCCCATAACATAAATTAAGTTTATCGCATATCTGAGAAGCGGAGTTCAAATTCCCGAACCACACCAAGGCCTGATTACTGCCATACTTGTCTTCAATCAAGAAATCACTTAAATAGAACCTGCCTGACAAAGTCAAGTAGACCAAAAGATCCTTAAAAGCTAGGCATCTTGCCGCGATCCAATGAAATTCTGGAGCAAATGAGAAACAAATTTTTTGAGATCTATTAGTCTGCAAAGGGTATTAAATACATTTGTAAAGCTATGGGACTCCAGCGAATCACAATGAGAGTCATTATCCACAAATGTCGAAAACATGGAACAGTGGTGAACCTTTGCAGGGGTGGCCAGCCGACTAAAATTTCCCAAAGAGCACAGCGACAACTCATCCAATAGGTCACAAAAGACCCCACAACAACATCCAAAGAACTGCAGACCTCACTTGCCTTAGTTAAGGTCAGTGCTCATGACACCACCATAAAAAAGATACTGGTCAAAAATGGCCTGCATTCCAATACGAAAACCTCTGCTGATCAATAAGAACATAAAGGCTAATCTCAGTTTTACTAGAAAACATCTTGATGATGCCCAAGACTTTTGGGAAAATACTCAGTGAACTGGCGAGACAAAAATTGATCTTTTTGGAAGGTGTATATCCCATTACTTCTGGCATAGAATTAATACAGCATTTAAGAAAATGATCATCATACCAACAGTAAAATATGGTGGTATTAGTGTGATGGTCTGGGGCTGATTTCTGCTTCAGGACCTGGAAGACTAGCTGTGGAAAATGGAACTGTGATTTCCGCTGTCTACTAAAAAATCCTAAAGAAGAATGTCTGGCCATCTGATTGTGACCTCAAGCTGAAGCGCACTTAAGTATGCAGCAGGTCAATGATCCAAAACACACCAAGTCTACCTTTGGATGGGTTAAGAAAAACAAAATTCAGACTTTGGAGTGGTCTAGTCAAAGACTTGACCTTAATCCAATTAAGACGCTGTGGCATGACCTTAAAAAGGCGATTCTTGCTTGGAAACTCTCCAACAGGGCTGAATTACAACAATTCTGCAAAGATGAGTGGGCCAAAATTCCTCCACAAGTAGCCAGGAGCAGCATTAGGAGTAGCCTCTCTGCGCTTTTATACTGACAAAATGGTGCTAAAACAAGATGTCTGTTCTTCATATAGAGAGGGACGTGTGATTTCAGCAGTCAGTAGCACAAGCCCTTGTATCTGGACACTGTTGATGGTTCTTGTGCCCTGATTGACTAGCAGCAATTTGCATATATGAAGTTAGAAACAAATTAGAAGCACACTGCCCCTTTCAGCTCTCCTTGCCCCCTCCCCTCATCAAACATGTGCTCCCCACTCATCATACACCCCAACTATCCTAGCCAAAGTGCTAAAAGTACGTTTGTGGCAACGCAATTATTTTTCTGCACTTTTACCGAATTTTACCGATTTTTTTTTCTGATTTTAAGAAAAAATGCTTGTATTTACTAAGACCACAAATCTGAATGTGCCATATGCTTGCCAAAGTTATGTTTGGCGATCGTTTTCTAAACATGTATAATAAAATGTCAATTGCACACGCCTTTTGAATGCAGATTTCTTTTATTAACCCCTCCTTCACATACAATATTCGGACTAACGAGTTCACATACAATGTGCCTGTCAGGCACCTGCTGGAAAAATACCTATAATATCTAATGTTTGCAATTTCTGTGCTCTAAAAGTGATCAGTGACCTTCATAGGGATGTAATAAAAGAGACTACACATAATCAGTTGCAAAAAAAAAAACATTTACTTAACATAAAACTAATAACTATGAAATACAAACTTTTCAAAACTCCCGCCAAATAGTTCCCAGTTCGACTCTCTCAAAAAAATGTACAAAGAAAATTTTTGAACACAAACTTAATTTTAAGGTACCTTAAGTACTATTAAAAACATATTCAATCAGAAGTAGATGCTGAGGTTTCCCCAGAAAAGTCACACTTGCAGAGCAAATAGCAAGAATTACACACCATTTTTGCATGTGTCAGGCAAATTGCTTTATGACATTTGAGACATTCATAATTTGAAAGCCTTCTGGTTCCGCTTTCCGTTTGGCAGGTGGTGCATCTCCTTCTTTTGTGCGGTGGTGCAGATGGTGACTTTTCACCATCATCTTCTGGGCGGAACCTTTTGAGCTGAACTTGAAGGCGAGAGGGGATACCGATTGTTTTCACGCTTCTCCTGCGTAGCTCTCCAAGTACTAGTTCATGGGCCAATTTTTTCAGATACAATCGTCTACGGAGTGGTTCAAGCTTGTTTTCAAGATAAATTACTTGTGAATTTATACCACCCAAATTCAACATAGCAAAAAATATGACCATTGGCCAGCGTTTGATGTTTCTGCTGACGTTGAAAGTGGAGCACATCTGATCTGCTGTATCCACACCCCCTTTGGTGGCATTGTAAAATGTAATTATCTCCGGGTTTTTTTCTGCCCCAGTCCCAGGATCGATGGCAGCATCATCATGAAGTGTTGATAGAAGAAGTACGATTTTTTTGGCATGTGGTACATAGGAAACTAAAGCCTTTCCATTATGGAATGCAAACATACTGCTGTACTGTTGTCTCTCTTTCACACTTACAAACTGTGGTGGCAATTCCCTTTTGTTTTTTCTTACAGTTCCCACATATGACAGCTTCTGAATTTTCAGATAATCAATCAGATCACAACTTGTAAACCAATTGTCAGCTGTAATATTGCGACCCGATCCAAATAAGGGTTCAGCCAGTCTTTTTACAACATCAATGGGTTTGTTGCTCACACAGTAAGGACCTTCTGGTTGTTTTCCTGCATAAACTTCCAGGTTGTAAGTGTAGGTCTTACTGGCATCAACAAGGGCATACATTTTTATTCCATATTTGTTTGGCTTTGATGGAATATATTGACGAAAGGCACATCTACCACGAAAACCAGGGAGCATTTCGTCAATAGTGAGATTCTCTCCAGGGTAATAACTTTGTTTACAGTTTACAACAAATCTTTGAAATATATCACGAATTGGAGCAAGTCGGTCATGTGTTTTGCGTTCGGTTCGGGTAGTTCTGTCGTCAAACCGAAGGCAACGAATTAGAATCTTGAATCTGTTTATGGACATAACAAGGCTAAATTTTTCAACTCCATCCCCATCTTTACCCCAAAGTTCCTCCAAACTTTGTCTATTTGCCCTATAAGCTCCTGCAAGGTACAGTAATCCAAAAAAAGCACACAGTTCTATTTCATCTGTGGGCTTGATGGTTCTGTTGCAGATGTACTTGTCCTTTATAATGTCTATATATTGGTTGGTATATGTGACAATAGAGTCCAGAATGTCATCTGTAAATATACTGTTCCAGCATTCAACTGCAGTTTTTGCATTACGTGCAGTTCCTATTACTGCAGGAAGGTGAGTAATAATGTTTAAAGGTTCCCTACGTTTTTTCTGGAATGGCTTCTTGTTCCATTTAGTATTTTTATCTTTTCCAATATAATATGATCCAACTTCTTCATCCTCACCACTGTCACCATCTTGCTCTGTTTCAGAATCCAGGACACATTCTTCCACCTCATCATGAGAATCAATCTCACTTTCCTCTCCTAAATCCTCATTCAGTGTGAGGTCTCTATCATCTAACAGCATGTTTCTTACTTCCTCAACATCAAGTTGTTTGGATAAATTGTACATTTTCCTCTCCATTTCAGCAGATAATCTGAAGCAAGAGAAGGAATATGTTAGGGAACTACTGTATATGCCTGAGCAGCACACTTTCTTCTATAAAATCTCCCTTATTTCTATGAAATATCCTCACATTTTGTGCTATACATTCATAAAACAAGCTAAATAAACTATTGTGATGAATAAAAACATAAAATACCAACCTTACTGAATGTGACGTATTCACATACAATGAGCCTGAGAGATCTGTGCAGCTATATCCTCTCCCCTGAAGCTCTGAAATCCAACTGTGATATCAGGTTTCACAGACCTTCAAGAGACAGGAGACTACCTGGAGGGAGGGGGTTTCCTCACAATCTGGTGAGGAAGGAGAAATGAAAGTAAAAGAGAAGCGCCTGTCAGATCAGTTGTATGTGACGGAGGGTTAAAGGTCAAAACTAAGAGCAACCTCTGAATGTCAACGCGTTTCGGCCAACTCGCCTTTCTCACGACAGTTGCACTCAGCAGGTATTCTCTTCTAGACAGGGATTTTTCTTCCCTGGAGGTGCAATTTGTTAAATCTGGAAGGCATAGTCCATGAGATATCCTTGGGTAGATTGATGAATGTGGAAAGTCTGTATTTCACATGTCCAAGACCGGGTACTTGCTTAGATTTCTAATCATATTCGCTCATCTCTACTATAGAGTCAGCTCTTATGGGTGGGGACCTCTCGCCTGTAGAGAGTCAGTTCTCAAGGACAGGGACCTATCTTTTGCAGACTGTCCGCTCACATGAGCTGGGTCCTCTCAACTGTGGAGTGTCAGTACTTACGGGCACGGACTTTTCTCATGTACAGTATCAGTCCTTATGGGCATGGACCTCTTTCCTGTAGAGTGTCAATTCTTATGGGCAGGGACCTCTCTCCTGTAAAGAGTTATCTTTTATGTCTAGGTAATTTTCTTCTACAGAGATTAAGTTCTTATAGGTAGGATCCTCTCTGCTGTTGAGTGTCAGCTCTTATGTGCAGAGTCCTCTCTCCTGTAGAGTGTCAGCTCTTATGTGCAGGGTCCTCTCTTCTGTAGAGTGTCAGCTCTTATGTGCAGGGTCTTCTCTCCTGTAGAGTGTCAGCTTTATGTGCTGGGTCCTCTCTCCTGTAGAGTGTCAGCTCTTATGTGCAGGATCCTCTCTCCTGTAGAGTGTCAGCTCTATTGTGCAGGGTCCTCTCTCCTGTAGAGTGTCAGCTCTTATGTGCAGGGTCTTCTCTCCTGTAGAGTGTCAGCTTTTATGTGCAGGGTCCTCTCTCCTGTAGAGTGTCAGCTCTTATGCGCAGGGCCCTCTCTCCTGTAGAGTGTCAGCTCTTATGTACAGGATCCTCTCTCCTGTAGAGTGTCAGCACTTATATGCAGGGTCCTCTCTCCTGTAGAGTTTCAGCTCTTATGTGCATGGTCCTCTTTCATGTAGAGTGTCAGCTCTTATCTGCAGGGTCCTCTCCTGTAGAGTGTCAGCTCTTATGTGCAGGGTCCTCTCTCCTGTAGAGTGTCAGCTCTTATGTGCAGGGTCCTCTCTCCTGTAGAGTGTCAGCTCTTATGTGCAGGGTCCTCTCCTGTAGAATGTCAGCTCTTATGTGCAGGTCCTCTCTCTTGTAGATTGTCAGCTCTTATGTGCAGGGTCCTCTCTCCTGTAGAGTGTCAGCTCTTATGTGCAGGGTCCTCTCTCCTGTAGAGTGTCAGCTCTTATGTGCAGGGTCCTCTCTCCTGTAGTGTCAGCTCTTATGTGCAGGGTCCTCTCTCCTGTAGATTGTCAGCTCTTATGTGCAGGGTCCTCTCTCCTGTAGAGTGTCAGCTCTTATGTGCAGGGTCCTCTCTCCTGTAGATTGTCAGCTCTTATGTGCAGGGTCCTCTCTCCTGTAGATTGTCAGCTCTTATGTGCAGGTCCTCTCTCTTGTAGATTGTCAGCTCTTATGTGCAGGGTCCTCTCTCCTGTAGAATGTCAGCTCTTATGTGCAGGGTCCTCTCTCCTGTAGATTGTCAGCTCTTATGTGCAGGGTCCTCTCCTGTAGAGTGTCAGCTCTTATGTGCAGGGTCCTCTCTCCTGTAAAGTGTCCGCACTTACGTGCAGGGTCCTCTCTCCTATAGAGTGTCAGCTCTTATAGGCAGGGTCCTCTCTCCTGTAGAGTGTCAGCTCTTATGGGCAGGGTCCTCTCCTGTAGAGTGTCAGCTTTTATGTGCAGGGTCCTCTCTCCTGTAGAGTGTCAGCTCTTATGTGCAGGGTCCTCTCTCTTCTGTAGAGTGTCAGCTCTTATGTGCCGGGTCCTCTCCTGTAGAGTGTCAGCTCTTATGTGCAGGGTCCTCTCTCCTGTAGAGTGTCAGCTCTTATGTGCAGGTCCTCTCTCCTGTAGATTGTAAGCTCTTATGTGCAGGGTCCTCTCCTGTAGAGTGTCAGCTCTTATGTGCAGGGTCCTCTCTCCTGTAAAGTGTCTGCTCTTACATGCAGGGTCCTCTCTCCTGTAGAGTGTAAGCTCTTATGTGCAGAGTCCTCTTTCCTGTAGAGTGTCAGCTTTTATGTGCAGGGTCCTCTCTCCTGTAGAGTGTCAGCTCTTATGTGCAGGGTCCTCTCTCTTCTGTAGAGTGTCAGCTCTTATGTGCAGGGTCCTCTCTCCTGTAGAGTGTCAGCTCTTATGTGCAGGGTCCTCTCTCCTGTAGAGTGTCAGCTCTTATTTGCAGGGTCCTCTCTCCTGTAGAGTGTCAGCTCTTATGTGCGGGGTCCTCTCTCCTGTAGAGTGTCAGCTCTTATGTGCAGGGTCCTCTCTTCTGTAGAGTGTCAGCTCTTATTTGCAGGGTCCTCTCTCCTGTAGAGTGTCAGCTCTTATGTGCGGGGTCCTCTCTCCTGTAGAGTGTCAGCTCTTATGTGCAGGGTCCTCTCTCCTGTAGAGTGTCAGCTCTTATTTGCGGGGTCCTCTCTCCTGTAGAGTGTCAGCTCTTACGTGCAGGGTCCTCTCTCTTCTGTAGATTGTCAGATCTTATGTGCAGGGTCTTCTCTCCTGTAGAGTGTCAGCTCTTATGTACAGGATCCTCTCTCCTGTAGAGTGTCAGCTCTTATGTGCAGGGTCCTCTCTCCTGTAGACTGTCAGCTCTTATGTGCAGGGTCCTCTCTCCTGTAGAGTGTCAGCTTTTATGTGCAGGGTCCTCTCCTGTAGAGTGTCAGCTCTTATGTGCAGGGTACTCTCTCCTGTAGAGTGTCAGCTCTTATGTGCAGGGTCCTCTCTCCTGTAGAGTGTCAGCTCTTATGTACAGGATCCTCTCTCCTGTAGACTGTCAGCTCTTATGTGCAGGGTCCTCTCTCTTCTGTAGAGTGTCAGCTCTTATGTGCAGGGTCCTCTCCTGTAGAGTGTCAGCTCTTATGTGCAGGGTCCTCTCCTGTAGAGTGTCAGCTCTTATGTACAGGATCCTCTCTCCTGTAGAGTGTCAGCTCTTATGTACAGGATCCTCTCTCCTGTAGAGTGTCAGCTCTTATGTGCAGGGTCCTCTCCTGTAGAGTGTCAGCTCTTATGTACAGGATCCTCTCTCCTGTAGAGTGTCAGCTCTTATGTACAGGATCCTCTCTCCTGTAGAGTGTCAGCTCTTATGTACAGGATCCTCTCTCCTGTAGAGTGTCAGCTCTTATGTGCAGGGTCCTCTCTCCTGTAGAGTGTCAGCTCTTATGTGCAGGGTCCTCTCTCCTGTAGACTGTCAGCTCTTATGTGCAGGGTCCTTTCTCCTGTAGAGTGTCAGCTCTTATGTGCAGGGTCCTCTCCTGTAGAGTGTCAGCTCTTATGTGCAGGGTCCTCTCTCCTGTAGAGTGTCAGCTCTTATGTGCAGGGTCCTCTCTCCTGTAGAGTGTCAGCTCTTATGTGCAGGGTCCTCTCCTGTAGAGTGTCAGCTCTTATGTACAGGATCCTCTCTCCTGTAGGCTGTCAACTCGTATGTGCAGGGTCCTCTCTCCTGTAGAGTGTAAGCTCTTATGTGCAGGATCCTCTCTCCTGTAGAGTGTCAGCTCTTATGTGCAGGGTCCTCTCTCCTGTAGAGTGTCAGCTCTTATGTGCAGGGTCCTCTCTCCTGTAGAGTGTCAGCTCTTATGTGCAGGGTCCTCTCTCCTGTAGAGTGTCAGCTCTTATGTGCAGGGTCCTCTTTCCTGTAGAGTGTCAGCTCTTATTTGCAGGGTCCTCTCTCCTGTAGAGTGTCAGCTCTTATGTGCGGGGTCCTCTCTCCTGTAGAGTGTCAGCTCTTATGTGCAGGGTCCTCTCTTCTGTAGAGTGTCAGCTCTTATCTGCAGGGTCCTCTCTCCTGTAGAGTGTCAGCTCTTATTTGCGGGGTCCTCTCTCCTGTAGAGTGTCAGCTCTTATGTGCAGGGTCCTCTCTCCTGTAGAGTGTCAGCTCTTATTTGCGGGGTCCTCTCTCCTGTAGAGTGTCAGCTCTTATGTGCAGGGTCCTCTCTCTTCTGTAGATTGTCAGATCTTATGTGCAGGGTCTTCTCTCCTGTAGAGTGTCAGCTCTTATGTACAGGATCCTCTCTCCTGTAAAGTGTCAGCTCTTATGTACAGGATCCTCTCTCCTGTAGAGTGTCAGCTCTTATGTGCAGGGTCCTCTCTCCTGTAGACTGTCAGCTCTTATGTGCAGGGTCCTCTCTCCTGTAGATTGTCAGCTCTTATGTGCAGGGTCCTCTCCTGTAGAGTGTCAGCTCTTATGTGCAGGGTACTCTCTCCTGTAGAGTGTCAGCTCTTATGTGCAGGGTCCTCTCTCCTGCAGAGTGTCAGCTCTTATGTGCAGGGTCCTCTCCTGTAGAGTGTCAGCTCTTATGTACAGGATCCTCTCTCCTGCAGAGTGTCAGCTCTTATTTGCAGGGTCCTCTCTCCTGTAGAGTGTAAGCTCTTATGTGCAGGATCCTCTCTCCTGTAGAGTGTCAGCTCTTATGTGCAAGGTCCTCTCCTCTAGAGTGTCAGCTCTTATGTGCAGGGTCCTCTCTCCTGTAGAGTGTCAGCTCTTATGTGCAGGGTCCTCTCTCCTGTAGAGTGTCAGCTCTTATTTGCAGGGTCCTCTCTCCTGTAGAGTGTCAGCTCTTATGTGCAGGGTCCTCTCCTGTAGAGTGTCAGCTCTTATGTGCGGGGTCCTCTCTCCTGTAGAGTGTCAGCTCTTATGTGCAGTGTCATCTCTCCTGTAGAGTGTCAGCTCTTATTTGCAGGGTCCTCTCTCCTGTAGAGTGTCAGCTCTTATGTGCGGGGTCCTGTCTCCTGTAGAGTGTCAGCTCTTATGTGCAGGGTCCTCTGCTGTAGAGTGTCAGCTCTTATGTGCAGGGTCCTCTCTCCTGTAGAGTGTCAGCTCTTATGTGCAGGGTCCTCTCCTGTAGAGTGTCAGCTCTTATGTACAGGATCCTCTCTCCTATAGATTGTCAGCTCTTATGAGCAGGGTCCTCTCTCCTGTAGAGTGTCAGCTCTTATGTGCTGGGTCCTCTCTCCTGTAGAGTGTCAGCTCTTATGTGCAGGGTCCTCTCTCCTGTAGAGTGTCAGCTCTTATGTGCAGGGTCCTCTCTCCTGTAGAGTGTCAGCTCTTATTTGCAGGATCCTCTCTCCTGTAGAGTGTCAGCTCTTATGTGCAGGGTCCTCTCTCCTGTAGAGTGTCAGCTCTTATGTGCGGGGTCCTCTCTCATGTAGAGTGTCAGCTCTTATGTGTAGGGTCCTCTCTCTTCTGTAGATTGTCAGATCTTATGTGCAGGGTCATCTCTCCTGTAGAGTGTCAGCTCTTATTTGCAGGGTCCTCTCTCCTGTAGAGTGTCAGCTCTTATGTGCGGGGTCCTGTCTCCTGTAGAGTGTCAGCTCTTATGTGCAGGGTCCTCTGCTGTAGAGTGTCAGCTCTTATGTGCAGGGTCCTCTCTCCTGTAGAGTGTCAGCTCTTATGTGCAGGGTCCTCTCCTGTAGAGTGTCAGCTCTTATGTACAGGATCCTCTCTCCTATAGATTGTCAGCTCTTATGAGCAGGGTCCTCTCTCCTGTAGAGTGTCAGCTCTTATGTGCTGGGTCCTCTCTCCTGTAGAGTGTCAGCTCTTATGTGCAGGGTCCTCTCTCCTGTAGAATGTCAGCTCTTATGTGCAGGGTCCTCTCTCCTGTAGAGTGTCAGCTCTTATTTGCAGGATCCTCTCTCCTGTAGAGTGTCAGCTCTTATGTGCAGGGTCCTCTCTCCTGTAGAGTGTCAGCTCTTATGTGCGGGGTCCTCTCTCATGTAGAGTGTCAGCTCTTATGTGCAGGGTCCTCTCTCTTCTGTAGATTGTCAGATCTTATGTGCAGGGTCCTCTCTCCTGTAGAGTGTCAGCTCTTATTTGCAGTATCCTCTCTCCTGTAGAGTGTCAGCTCTTATGTGCAGGGTCCTCTCTCCTGTAGAGTGTCAGCTCTTATGTGCGGGGTCCTCTCTCATGTAGAGTGTCAGCTCTTATGTGCAGGGTCCTCTCTCTTCTGTAGATTGTCAGATCTTATGTGCAGGGTCTTCTCTCCTGTAGAGTGTCAGCTCTTATGTACAGGATACTCTCTCCTGCAGAGTGTCAGCTCTTATGTACAGGATACTCTCTCCTGTAGAGTGTCAGCTCTTATGTGCAGGGTCCTCTCTCCTGTAGACTGTCAGCTCTTATGTGCAGGGTCCTCTCTCTTCTGTAGATTGTCAGATCTTATGTGCAGGGTCCTCTCTCCTGTAGAGTGTCAGCTCTTATTTGCAGGATCCTCTCTCCTGTAGAGTGTCAGCTCTTATGTGCAGGGTCCTCTCTCCTGTAGAGTGTCAGCTCTTATGTGCGGGGTCCTCTCTCATGTAGAGTGTCAGCTCTTATGTGCAGGGTCCTCTCTCTTCTGTAGATTGTCAGATCTTATGTGCAGGGTCTTCTCTCCTGTAGAGTGTCAGCTCTTATGTACAGGATACTCTCTCCTGCAGAGTGTCAGCTCTTATGTACAGGATCCTCTCTCCTGTAGAGTGTCAGCTCTTATGTGCAGGGTCCTCTCTCCTGTAGACTGTCAGCTCTTATGTGCATGGTCCTCTCTCCTGTAGAGTGTCAGCTCTTATGTGCAGGGTCCTCTCTTGTAGAGTGTCAGCTCTTATGTGCAGGGTCCTCTCTCCTGTAGAGTGTCAGCTCTTATGTGCAGGGTCCTCTCTCCTGTAGAGTGTCAGCTCTTATGTGCAGGATCCTCTCCTGTAGAGTGTCAGCTCTTATGTGCAGGATCCTCTCTCCTGAGAGTGTCAGCTCTTATGTGCAGGGTCCTCTCTCCTGTAGAGTGTCAGCTCTTATGTGCAGGGTCCTCTCTCCTGTAGAGTGTCAGCTCTTATTTGCAGGGTCCTCTCTCCTGTAGAGTGTCAGCTCTTATGTGCGGGGTCCTCTCTCATGTAGAGTGTCAGCTCTTATGTGCAGGGTCCTCTCTCCTGTAGAGTGTCAGCTCTTATTTGCAGGGTCCTCTCTCCTGTAGAGTGTCAGCTCTTATGTGCAGGGTCCTCTCCTGTAGAGTGTCAGCTCTTATGTGCAGGGTCCTCTCCTGTAGAGTGTCAGCTCTTATGTGCAGGGTCCTCTCTCTTCTGTAGATTGTCAGATCTTATGTGCAGGGTCTTCTCTCCTGTAGAGTGTCAGCTCTTATGTACAGGATCCTCTCTCCTGTAGAGTGTCAGCTCTTATGTGCAGGGTCCTCTCTCCTGTAGAGTGTCAGCTCTTATGTGCAGGGTCCTCTCTTGTAGAGTGTCAGCTCTTATGTGCAGGGTCCTCTCTCCTGTAGAGTGTCAGCTCTTATGTGCAGGGTCCTCTCTCCTGTAGAGTGTCAGCTGTTATGTGCAGGATCCTCTCCTGTAGAGTGTCAGCTCTTATGTACAGGATCCTCTCTCCTGTAGAGTGTCAGCTCTTATGTGCAGGGTCCTCTCTCCTGTAGAGTGTCAGCTCTTATGTGCAGGGTCCTCTCTCCTGTAGAGTGTCAGCTCTTCAATCTGGCTTCCGCTCTTTACACTCTACTGAAACTGCCCTCATTAAAGTCTCTAATGACCTACTAACAGCTAAATCTAATGGTCACTACTCCATGCTAATTCTCTTGGATCTCTCTGCAGCATTTGACACTGTGGATCATCAGCTCCTCCTCACTATGCTCCGCTCCATCGGCCTCAAGGACACCGTTCTCTCCTGGTTCTCCTCCTATCTCTCTGACCGATCCTTCACTGTATGTTTTGCTGGTTCCTCCTCCTCTCACCTTCCCCTTACTGTTGGGGTTCCTCAAGGATCAGTCCTAGGCCCCCTACTCTTCTCGTTGTATACTGCCCCTATTGGACAAACAATCAGTAGATTTGGTTTCCAGTACCATCTCTATGCTGACGACACCCAATTATACACTTCTGCTCCCGATATCACACCGACCTTTTTAGAAAACACCAGTGATTGTCTTACCGCTGTCTCTAAAATCATGTCCTCCCTCTATCTGAAACTAAACCTGTCAAAAACTGAACTCCTCGTGTTCTCTCCCTCTACTAACCTACCTTTGCCTGACATTGCCATCTCCGTGTGCGGTTCCACCATTACTCCAAAGCAACATGCCCGCTGCCTTGGGGTCATCCTTGATTCTGACCTTTCATTCACCCCCTACATCCGATCACTGGCTCGCTCTTCTTACCTGCATCTCAAAAACATTTCTAGAATTCGCCCTTTTCTTAATTTCGACTCTGCAAAAACTCTGACTGTTTCACTTATTCATTCTCGTCTGGACTATTGTAACTCTCTACTAATCGGTCTCCCTCTTGCAAAACTCTCCCCGCTCCAATCTGTCCTGAATGCTGCAGCCAGGATCATATTCCTCACCAACCGTTACACCGATGCCTCTACCCTGTGCCAGTCATTACACTGGCTACCCATCCACTCCAGAATCCAGTACAAAACTACTACCCTCATCCACAAAGCACTCCATGGCTCAGCACCACCCTACATCTCCTCCCTGGTCTCAGTCTACCACCCTACCCGTGCCCTCCGCTCCGCTAATGACCTCAGGTTAGCATCCTCAATAATCAGAACCTCCCACTCCCGTCTCCAAGACTTTACACGTGCTGCGCCGATTCTTTGGAATGCACTACCTAGGTTAATACGATTAATCCCCAATCCCCACAGTTTTAAGCGTGCCCTAAAAACTCATTTGTTCAGACTGGCCTACCGCCTCAATGCATTAACCTAACGATCCCTGTGTGGCCTGTTTATAATAAAAAAAAAAAAAAAAAAAAAAAAAGGTTCCTCGCATCATGTTCTCATACACTTTATGCAGTATTAGCCCTCTGTGTCTGTACTGCTACATACTTAGGCAGGTAACTGGTTCATGCAGCTTTACATGAACACCTGAGCCTTACACTATAGCTGGCCCGAATAACTAAAGCAATTGTTACCATCCACCTCTCGTGTCTCCCCTTTTCCCCATAGTTTGTAAGCTTGCGAGCAGGGCCCTCACTCCTCCTGGTATCTGTTTTGAACTGTATTTCTGTTATGCTGTAATGTTTATTGTCTGTACAAGTCCCCTCTATAATTTGTAAAGCGCTGCGGAATATGTTGGCGCTATATAAATAAAATTATTATTATATTATTATTATTTGCAGGGTCCTCTCTCCTGTAGAGTGTCAGCTCTTATGTGCGGGGTCCTCTCTCATGTAGAGTGTCAGCTCTTATGTGCAGGGTCCTCTCCTGTAGAGTGTCAGCTCTTATGTGCAGGGTCCTCTCCTGTAGAGTGTCAGCTCTTATGTGCAGGGTCCTCTCTCTTCTGTAGATTGTCAGATCTTATGTGCAGGGTCTTCTCTCCTGTAGAGTGTCAGCTCTTATGTACAGGGTCCTCTCTCCTGTAGAGTGTCAGCTCTTATGTACAGGATCCTCTCTCCTGTAGAGTGTCAGCTCTTATGTGCAGGCTCCTCTGTCCTGTAGAGTGTCAGCTCTTATGTACAGGATCCTCTCTCCTGTAGACTGTCAGCTCTTATGTGCAGGGTCCTCTCTCCTGTAGAGTGTCAGCTCTTATGTGCAGGGTCCTCTCTCCTGTAGAGTGTCAGCTCTTATGTGCAGGGTCCTCTCCTGTAGAGTGTCAGCTCTTATGTGCAGGGTCCTCTCTCCTGTAGAGTGTCAGCTCTTATGTGCAGGGTCCTCTCTTCTGTAGAGTGTCAGCTCTTATGTGCAGGGTCCTCTCTCCTGTAGAGTGTCAGCTCTTATTTGCAGGGTCCTCTCTCCTGTAGAGTGTCAGCTCTTATTTGCAGGTTCCTCTCTCCTGTAGAGTGTCAGCTCTTATGTGCAGGGTCCTCTCTCCTGCAGAGTGTCAGCTCTTATGTGTAGGGTCCTCTCTCCTGTAGAGTGTCAGCTCTTATGTGCAGGGTCCTCTCTCCTGTAGATTGTCAGCTCTTATGTGCAGGGTCCTCTCCTGTAGAGTGTCAGCTCTTATGTGCAGGGTACTCTCTCCTGTAGAGTGTCAGCTCTTATGTGCAGGGTCCTCTCTCCTGCAGAGTGTCAGCTCTTATGTGCAGGGTCCTCTCCTGTAGAGTGTCAGCTCTTATGTACAGGATCCTCTCTCCTGTAGAGTGTCAGCTCTTATTTGCAGGGTCCTCTCTCCTGTAGAGTGTAAGCTCTTATGTGCAGGATCCTCTCTCCTGTAGAGTGTCAGCTCTTATGTGCAGGGTCCTCTCCTCTAGAGTGTCAGCTCTTATGTGCAGGGTCCTCTCTCCTGTAGAGTGTCAGCTCTTATGTGCAGGGTCCTCTCTCCTATAGAGTGTCAGCTCTTATTTGCAGGGTCCTCTCTCCTGTAGAGTGTCAGCTCTTATGTGCAGGGTCCTCTCCTGTAGAGTGTCAGCTCTTATGTGCGGGGTCCTCTCTCCTGTAGAGTGTCAGCTCTTATGTGCAGGGTCATCTCTCCTGTAGAGTGTCAGCTCTTATTTGCAGGGTCCTCTCTCCTGTAGAGTGTCAGCTCTTATGTGCGGGGTCCTCTCTCCTGTAGAGTGTCAGCTCTTATGTGCAGGGTCCTCTCTCCTGTAGAGTGTCAGCTCTTATGTGCAGGGTCCTCTCCTGTAGAGTGTCAGCTCTTATGTACAGGATCCTCTCTCCTATAGATTGTCAGCTCTTATGAGCAGGGTCCTCTCTCCTGTAGAGTGTCAGCTCTTATGTGCTGGGTCCTCTCTCCTGTAGAGTGTCAGCTCTTATGTGCAGGGTCCTCTCTCCTGTAGAGTGTCAGCTCTTATGTGCAGGGTCCTCTCTCCTGTAGAGTGTCAGCTCTTATTTGCAGGGTCCTCTCTCCTGTAGAGTGTCAGCTCTTATGTGCGGGGTCCTCTCTCATGTAGAGTGTCAGCTCTTATGTGCAGGGTCCTCTCTCTTCTGTAGATTGTCAGATCTCATGTGCAGGGTCTTCTCTCCTGTAGAGTGTCAGCTCTTATGTACAGGATACTCTCTCCTGCAGAGTGTCAGCTCTTATGTACAGGATCCTCTCTCCTGTAGAGTGTCAGCTCTTATGTGCAGGGTCCTCTCTCCTGTAGACTGTCAGCTCTTATGTGCATGGTCCTCTCTCCTGTAGAGTGTCAGCTCTTATGTGCGGGGTCCTCTCTCATGTAGAGTGTCAGCTCTTATGTGCAGGGTCCTCTCTCTTCTGTAGATTGTCAGATCTCATGTGCAGGGTCTTCTCTCCTGTAGAGTGTCAGCTCTTATGTACAGGATACTCTCTCCTGCAGAGTGTCAGCTCTTATGTACAGGATCCTCTCTCCTGTAGAGTGTCAGCTCTTATGTGCAGGGTCCTCTCTCCTGTAGACTGTCAGCTCTTATGTGCAGGGTCCTCTCTCCTGTAGACTGTCAGCTCTTATGTGCATGGTCCTCTCTCCTGTAGAGTGTCAGCTCTTATGTGCAGGGTCCTCTCTTGTAGAGTGTCAGCTCTTATGTGCAGGGTCCTCTCTCCTGTAGAGTGTCAGCTCTTATGTGCAGGGTCCTCTCTCCTGTAGAGTGTCAGCTCTTATGTGCAGGATCCTCTCCTGTAGAGTGTCAGCTCTTATGTGCAGGATCCTCTCTCCTGTAGAGTGTCAGCTCTTATGTGCAGGGTCCTCTCTCCTGTAGAGTGTCAGCTCTTATGTGCAGGGTCCTCTCTCCTGTAGAGTGTCAGCTCTTATTTGCAGGGTCCTCTCTCCTGTAGAGTGTCAGCTCTTATGTGCGGGGTCCTCTCTCATGTAGAGTGTCAGCTCTTATGTGCAGGGTCCTCTCTCCTGTAGAGTGTCAGCTCTTATTTGCAGGGTCCTCTCTCCTGTAGAGTGTCAGCTCTTATGTGCAGGGTCCTCTCCTGTAGAGTGTCAGCTCTTATGTGCAGGGTCCTCTCCTGTAGAGTGTCAGCTCTTATGTGCAGGGTCCTCTCTCTTCTGTAGATTGTCAGATCTTATGTGCAGGGTCTTCTCTCCTGTAGAGTGTCAGCTCTTATGTACAGGATCCTCTCTCCTGTAGAGTGTCAGCTCTTATGTGCAGGGTCCTCTCTCCTGTAGAGTGTCAGCTCTTATGTGCAGGGTCCTCTCTTGTAGAGTGTCAGCTCTTATGTGCAGGGTCCTCTCTCCTGTAGAGTGTCAGCTCTTATGTGCAGGGTCCTCTCTCCTGTAGAGTGTCAGCTGTTATGTGCAGGATCCTCTCCTGTAGAGTGTCAGCTCTTATGTACAGGATCCTCTCTCCTGTAGAGTGTCAGCTCTTATGTGCAGGGTCCTCTCTCCTGTAGAGTGTCAGCTCTTATGTGCAGGGTCCTCTCTCCTGTAGAGTGTCAGCTCTTATTTGCAGGGTCCTCTCTCCTGTAGAGTGTCAGCTCTTATGTGCGGGGTCCTCTCTCATGTAGAGTGTCAGCTCTTATGTGCAGGGTCCTCTCCTGTAGAGTGTCAGCTCTTATGTGCAGGGTCCTCTCCTGTAGAGTGTCAGCTCTTATGTGCAGGGTCCTCTCTCTTCTGTAGATTGTCAGATCTTATGTGCAGGGTCTTCTCTCCTGTAGAGTGTCAGCTCTTATGTACAGGGTCCTCTCTCCTGTAGAGTGTCAGCTCTTATGTACAGGATCCTCTCTCCTGTAGAGTGTCAGCTCTTATGTGCAGGCTCCTCTGTCCTGTAGAGTGTCAGCTCTTATGTACAGGATCCTCTCTCCTGTAGACTGTCAGCTCTTATGTGCAGGGTCCTCTCTCCTGTAGAGTGTCAGCTCTTATGTGCAGGGTCCTCTCTCCTGTAGAGTGTCAGCTCTTATGTGCAGGGTCCTCTCCTGTAGAGTGTCAGCTCTTATGTGCAGGGTCCTCTCTCCTGTAGAGTGTCAGCTCTTATGTGCAGGGTCCTCTCTTCTGTAGAGTGTCAGCTCTTATGTGCAGGGTCCTCTCTCCTGTAGAGTGTCAGCTCTTATTTGCAGGGTCCTCTCTCCTGTAGAGTGTCAGCTCTTATTTGCAGGTTCCTCTCTCCTGTAGAGTGTCAGCTCTTATGTGCAGGGTCCTCTCTCCTGCAGAGTGTCAGCTCTTATGTGCAGGGTCCTCTCTCCTGTAGATTGTCAGCTCTTATGTGCAGGGTCCTCTCCTGTAGAGTGTCAGCTCTTATGTGCAGGGTACTCTCTCCTGTAGAGTGTCAGCTCTTATGTGCAGGGTCCTCTCTCCTGCAGAGTGTCAGCTCTTATGTGCAGGGTCCTCTCCTGTAGAGTGTCAGCTCTTATGTACAGGATCCTCTCTCCTGTAGAGTGTCAGCTCTTATTTGCAGGGTCCTCTCTCCTGTAGAGTGTAAGCTCTTATGTGCAGGATCCTCTCTCCTGTAGAGTGTCAGCTCTTATGTGCAGGGTCCTCTCCTCTAGAGTGTCAGCTCTTATGTGCAGGGTCCTCTCTCCTGTAGAGTGTCAGCTCTTATGTGCAGGGTCCTCTCTCCTATAGAGTGTCAGCTCTTATTTGCAGGGTCCTCTCTCCTGTAGAGTGTCAGCTCTTATGTGCAGGGTCCTCTCCTGTAGAGTGTCAGCTCTTATGTGCGGGGTCCTCTCTCCTGTAGAGTGTCAGCTCTTATGTGCAGGGTCATCTCTCCTGTAGAGTGTCAGCTCTTATTTGCAGGGTCCTCTCTCCTGTAGAGTGTCAGCTCTTATGTGCGGGGTCCTCTCTCCTGTAGAGTGTCAGCTCTTATGTGCAGGGTCCTCTCTCCTGTAGAGTGTCAGCTCTTATGTGCAGGGTCCTCTCCTGTAGAGTGTCAGCTCTTATGTACAGGATCCTCTCTCCTATAGATTGTCAGCTCTTATGAGCAGGGTCCTCTCTCCTGTAGAGTGTCAGCTCTTATGTGCTGGGTCCTCTCTCCTGTAGAGTGTCAGCTCTTATGTGCAGGGTCCTCTCTCCTGTAGAGTGTCAGCTCTTATGTGCAGGGTCCTCTCTCCTGTAGAGTGTCAGCTCTTATTTGCAGGGTCCTCTCTCCTGTAGAGTGTCAGCTCTTATGTGCGGGGTCCTCTCTCATGTAGAGTGTCAGCTCTTATGTGCAGGGTCCTCTCTCTTCTGTAGATTGTCAGATCTCATGTGCAGGGTCTTCTCTCCTGTAGAGTGTCAGCTCTTATGTACAGGATACTCTCTCCTGCAGAGTGTCAGCTCTTATGTACAGGATCCTCTCTCCTGTAGAGTGTCAGCTCTTATGTGCAGGGTCCTCTCTCCTGTAGACTGTCAGCTCTTATGTGCATGGTCCTCTCTCCTGTAGAGTGTCAGCTCTTATGTGCAGGGTCCTCTCTTGTAGAGTGTCAGCTCTTATGTGCAGGGTCCTCTCTCCTGTAGAGTGTCAGCTCTTATGTGCAGGGTCCTCTCTCCTGTAGAGTGTCAGCTCTTATGTGCAGGATCCTCTCCTGTAGAGTGTCAGCTCTTATGTGCAGGATCCTCTCTCCTGTAGAGTGTCAGCTCTTATGTGCAGGGTCCTCTCTCCTGTAGAGTGTCAGCTCTTATGTGCAGGGTCCTCTCTCCTGTAGAGTGTCAGCTCTTATTTGCAGGGTCCTCTCTCCTGTAGAGTGTCAGCTCTTATGTGCGGGGTCCTCTCTCATGTAGAGTGTCAGCTCTTATGTGCAGGGTCCTCTCTCCTGTAGAGTGTCAGCTCTTATTTGCAGGGTCCTCTCTCCTGTAGAGTGTCAGCTCTTATGTGCAGGGTCCTCTCCTGTAGAGTGTCAGCTCTTATGTGCAGGGTCCTCTCCTGTAGAGTGTCAGCTCTTATGTGCAGGGTCCTCTCTCTTCTGTAGATTGTCAGATCTTATGTGCAGGGTCTTCTCTCCTGTAGAGTGTCAGCTCTTATGTACAGGATCCTCTCTCCTGTAGAGTGTCAGCTCTTATGTGCAGGGTCCTCTCTCCTGTAGAGTGTCAGCTCTTATGTGCAGGGTCCTCTCTTGTAGAGTGTCAGCTCTTATGTGCAGGGTCCTCTCTCCTGTAGAGTGTCAGCTCTTATGTGCAGGGTCCTCTCTCCTGTAGAGTGTCAGCTCTTATGTGCAGGATCCTCTCCTGTAGAGTGTCAGCTCTTATGTACAGGATCCTCTCTCCTGTAGAGTGTCAGCTCTTATGTGCAGGGTCCTCTCTCCTGTAGAGTGTCAGCTCTTATGTGCAGGGTCCTCTCTCCTGTAGAGTGTCAGCTCTTATGTGCGGGGTCCTGTCTCCTGTAGAGTGTCAGCTCTTATGTGCAGGGTCCTCTGCTGTAGAGTGTCAGCTCTTATGTGCAGGGTCCTCTCTCCTGTAGAGTGTCAGCTCTTATGTGCAGGGTCCTCTCCTGTAGAGTGTCAGCTCTTATGTACAGGATCCTCTCTCCTATAGATTGTCAGCTCTTATGAGCAGGATCCTCTCTCCTGTAGAGTGTCAGCTCTTATGTGCAGGCTCCTCTGTCCTGTAGAGTGTCAGCTCTTATGTACAGGATCCTCTCTCCTGTAGACTGTCAGCTCTTATGTGCAGGGTCCTCTCTCCTGTAGAGTGTCAGCTCTTATGTGCAGGGTCCTCTCTCCTGTAGAGTGTCAGCTCTTATGTGCAGGGTCCTCTCCTGTAGAGTGTCAGCTCTTATGTGCAGGGTCCTCTCTCCTGTAGAGTGTCAGCTCTTATGTGCAGGGTCCTCTCTTCTGTAGAGTGTCAGCTCTTATGTGCAGGGTCCTCTCTCCTGTAGAGTGTCAGCTCTTATGTGCAGGGTCCTCTCTCCTGTAGAGTGTCAGCTCTTATTTGCAGGGTCCTCTCTCCTGTAGAGTGTCAGCTCTTATGTGCGGGGTCCTCTCTCATGTAGAGTGTCAGCTCTTATGTGCAGGGTCCTCTCTCCTGTAGAGTGTCAGCTCTTATTTGCAGGGTCCTCTCTCCTGTAGAGTGTCAGCTCTTATGTGCAGGGTCCTCTCCTGTAGAGTGTCAGCTCTTATGTGCAGGGTCCTCTCCTGTAGAGTGTCAGCTCTTATGTGCAGGGTCCTCTCTCTTCTGTAGATTGTCAGATCTTATGTGCAGGGTCTTCTCTCCTGTAGAGTGTCAGCTCTTATGTACAGGATCCTCTCTCCTGTAGAGTGTCAGCTCTTATGTGCAGGGTCCTCTCTCCTGTAGAGTGTCAGCTCTTATGTGCAGGGTCCTCTCTTGTAGAGTGTCAGCTCTTATGTGCAGGGTCCTCTCTCCTGTAGAGTGTCAGCTCTTATGTGCAGGGTCCTCTCTCCTGTAGAGTGTCAGCTCTTATGTGCAGGATCCTCTCCTGTAGAGTGTCAGCTCTTATGTACAGGATCCTCTCTCCTGTAGAGTGTCAGCTCTTATGTGCAGGGTCCTCTCTCCTGTAGAGTGTCAGCTCTTATGTGCAGGGTCCTCTCTCCTGTAGAGTGTCAGCTCTTATTTGCAGGGTCCTCTCTCCTGTAGAGTGTCAGCTCTTATGTGCGGGGTCCTCTCTCATGTAGAGTGTCAGCTCTTATGTGCAGGGTCCTCTCCTGTAGAGTGTCAGCTCTTATGTGCTGGGTCCTCTCCTGTAGAGTGTCAGCTCTTATGTGCAGGGTCCTCTCTCTTCTGTAGATTGTCAGATCTTATGTGCAGGGTCTTCTCTCCTGTAGAGTGTCAGCTCTTATGTACAGGATCCTCTCTCCTGTAGAGTGTCAGCTCTTATGTGCAGGCTCCTCTGTCCTGTAGAGTGTCAGCTCTTATGTACAGGATCCTCTCTCCTGTAGACTGTCAGCTCTTATGTGCAGGGTCCTCTCTCCTGTAGAGTGTCAGCTCTTATGTGCAGGGTCCTCTCTCCTGTAGAGTGTCAGCTCTTATGTGCAGGGTCCTCTCCTGTAGAGTGTCAGCTCTTATGTGCAGGGTCCTCTCTCCTGTAGAGTGTCAGCTCTTATGTGCAGGGTCCTCTCTTCTGTAGAGTGTCAGCTCTTATGTGCAGGGTCCTCTCTCCTGTAGAGTGTCAGCTCTTATGTGCAGGGTCCTCTCTCCTGTAGAGTGTCAGCTCTTATTTGCAGGTTCCTCTCTCCTGTAGAGTGTCAGCTCTTATGTGCAGGGTCCTCTCTCCTGCAGAGTGTCAGCTCTTATGTGTAGGGTCCTCTCTCCTGTAGAGTGTCAGCTCTTATGTGCAGGGTCCTCTCTCCTGTAGAGTGTCAGCTCTTATGTGCAGGGTACTCTCTTCTGTAGAGTGTCAGCTCTTATGTGCAGGGTCCTCTCTTCTGTAGAGTGTCAGCTCTTATGTGCAGGGTCCTCTCTTCTGTAGAGTGTCAGCTCTTATGTGCAGGGTCCTCTCTCCTGTAGAGTGTCAGCTCTTATGTGCAGGGTCCTCTCTTCTGTAGAGTGTCAGCTCTTATGTGCAGGGTCCTCTCTTCTGTAGAATGTCAGCTCTTATGAGCAGGGTCCTCTCTCCTGTAGAATGTCAGCTCTTATGTGCGGGGTCCTCTCTCCTGTAGAGTGTCAGCTCTTATGTGCAGGGTCCTGTCTTCTGTAGAGTGTCAGCTCTTATGTGCAGGGTCCTCTCTTCTGTAGAGTGTCAGCTCTTATTTGCAGGTTCCTCTCTCCTGTAGATTGTCAGCTCTTATGTGCGGGGTCCTCTCTCCTGTAGAGTGTCAGCTCTTATGTGCAGGGTCCTGTCTTCTGTAGAGTGTCAGCTCTTATGTGCAGGGTCCTCTCTTCTGTAGAGTGTCAGCTCTTGCAGTCATGATTGCTTTTACTACTATTAACAATCTAATTCTGTATCACAATGAAGATAAATCATGTGTGAGTCTCCAGCACAGCGATTAGAACAACTAATGAGCCCAATTTTGATGAGGAGATAAGTGACAGCAGATAACAATGTTTGTGCCATTTTACAGCAGTCACAATTTCCATGTTTACATACAAACATTATTTCCATAATCCTCGGATCCATCCAAGTCCAATTATCCCATGAATTGAAGCTCTTAATGAATGTTGATGCCTCAAACAAAATGTTTCACAGCTAATCTGTGCTATAATTTATTTATAGTAGAAGAGATTCTGATGCTACTTTGCGATGTGAGGAGTACGGTCCGAATGATCACGTCTCTAGTAATTAGTTGCGATAATTTAGGTCTAATTCTGTAGATAAAGAACACATTAAACAATTGGTTTCAATTCGCTCATAAATCCAATATGGTGGAGGGGAAGAGGGGAGAGTAAGCTAGTAAGATGGTCAGAGTAAGATGGACCACGGATCTAGCATCGTACTCCAAACAAAAATGGTGCAAACGCAGGAAGCAATGACTCTATCATAACTTTATCTCATTTGATAGATAACAGTATAAGTGGACAATTTGAAAATCACTATTTTCTTTTACTCCCAAAAAAATCGCTAGATGTTACACTTCTGCATGACTCACTGTCCACTGCCTGTTGCTGAGTGCAATCTGTTTACATGGGGAGACATAGACAGACGTATTGTACGTATTTGTCTCTCTATAGGAATGGTGAATGGTCTTTGTCTTTCTATAGGAAGTGAAACTGCTTCTCTGTTTCCCTACAGAAGTTGGGGTGGGTCCTTGACTCTCCGTTGGAAGTGGGGACAAGTCTTTTTCTGTCTTTAGGTAGTAGGGGTGGGAGTTTGTCTCTGTACAGGAAGTGGGGTGGGTGTCCGTTTTTGTGCAGGAAGTTGAGATAGGTCTTCTCTACAAGGAGTGGGGTCAATTCTTTGTCTCTTTATAGGAAGTTGGGGTGGGACTTTGTCTTACCATAGGAAGTGGGGTTGGATCTTAACTTCTCTAGAGGAAAAGGAAGGATCTTTGTCTCTACTGAAAGTGGAGGCGGGTCTTTGCTTCTCTTTAACATAAGGGTAGGTCTTTGTCTCTCTGAAAAGTGGGTGGAACTATCCTTGCTACAATAGGTGGGATAGGGTCTTTGTGTTTCTACAGAAAGTGGGGGCAGGACTTTTTCTCTTTAGCAGAAAGTAGAGCTACGTTTTTCTTCCTCTACAGGAAATAGTGGTAAGTCTTCGTCTGTTTATAGGAAGATGGGGTTTGTCTTTACAGAAAGTAGGGGAAGGTCTTTGTCTCCTTAGAGGAAGTAGGGGGGTCTTTGTCTCTTTCTGGGAAGTGGGGGGCCTTGTCTTGCCTCAGTAAGTGGGGAGGATCTTTGCTTCTCTACAGGAAGTGGAAGAAGGTCTTTGTCTCACTACTGAAAGTAGAGGTGGTCTTTGTATAGGAAGTGGGGGAGGGTGTCTATTTACAGGAAGTGATGAACAGGTCTTTGGTGCTTAATGAAGTGTGAGTGAGTGTCTTTGTACCACTAAAGGAAGTGGGGGTAAGTTTTTGTCTCTTTACAGGAAGTAGAGGCAGATCTTTACCTCTCTATAGGAAGGTAGTGTAGACCACTGGTGTGGACCCAGAAGCTTAGAGAGGGTAAGTTTTCTTAATTTTATTTTTACAAGCTGGTCAAAAAGTGGAGTTGCAAATGTTGCTGAAACATATATACAGTATGATGTCATCAAAAGATACTACACTGAGAACCGCTGCACCGTGGGGGTAAACAATAGAAGAATAAGCTTATTGGCTTATTTCCAGTGGAGCCACTGAGTCAGAATGGGCTGCATCATAAGTCCAAAGCTCTTCAACATTTACATCAATGAGCTGGCCACTGCTCTGGAATCCTCCGCAGCACCAGATATCACACTCCATGACACCCAGGTGAAATTCCTCTTGACTGCAGATGACTTACTTTTGCTTTCAGCAACAGAGAAAATCATCCAAGGCAACCTGAAAATCTTGGAGAAATTCAGCTCCAAATGGTCCCTTCCCATCAGGCTAAAGAAAAGCAATGTCATGCTTTCCAAAGGAGAAATACAAGATCAGACCCGTACCCTTTTTTTTGTGCTAAACAATTGCGCTCTTACATTATCAGACATATACACCCACCTGGGCCTGGAAATTCACCAGTCAGGGAGCTTCCAATAAGCCAAAGAGTTTCTGAAGGACAAGGGCTGGCACACCTTCAATGCCATCTGAAGGAAACCTTACCATCTGAAGCTGCCAGTGAGGGTTTGGCTTAAAATCTTCTATGCCATCATCGCCTCAATCCTCCTGTATGTCAGCAAAGTCCGGGGTCCTCACACACACCCAGACTGGTGGAAGTGGGATTTCAGCTCAACAGAAATAGTCCACCAGGAATTCTGTAAGCACCTTCTCCAAGTCCATCGGAGCACCTCCAACAGTTCCTGTCAGGTTAACCTGGGCAGCTTCCCTCTACACCTATTAGTTCTGAAGAGGACACAGTCATTCTAGGCTTCTCTACATAGTAGCAGTCCGAGTTCTCATCATCATAAAGCCCTGCTAAATGTAGGGGGTCCACACGAACCAGGACCCCCAGAACAGCTTACTCAAACCCTGACCAAAACAACGGTTACAGCAGCCTGACAAAAGCCAAAGTCAGGAAGATGGTAGACAAAAGCCATGAGAGGTATATTAGTGAGTAGAGGAACGATATCATCACTTCACAGAAAATGACCATGTATAGGAATCTCCAGAGAGACTACAGACTGGCTTCATATCTGGAGAAACTTCTGGACCCCAGAGACCGCCAGATCCTGAACCGGTATACACCACATTGTGACCTAGAGGCCCTTGAGGATGAGACCCATTTCTTGCTGCACTTCACCAAACACTCAGGGATACTCACTTCAGGAAACTCTGCCATGTCTTCCCGGATATCAGCTCCATAAAGGAGGAATAGAAAACATATCCTGTTGGGGTAAGAAGAGAGGGCGGGTAGATAGCAGCGCAGTAAGTAAGCACAGGGGAGAGGGCAGAGTAGTATGTGAGTGTAACACCTGCTAGGGCCGGGATACCCGGAACCAGGTTGCATTGCTCTTAAAGGGGTAGTCACAGCAGCGGTGACCCAGTCCGTGGCCCTGGGTGCGTAATTAAAGGGATGAAGAATAGAAAATGGATGATGGTGGAAATATGAATAAAGTTTGTATAGGGAAAGGGGGATTGTTCGTGAAGCCACCTGTAGTGTTCAGCTATAAATGGTTGACGCTGCTTAAGGAGACCACTGGGGCGGATGGTGATGCAGCTGGGATGGTTCTGCTCCCCACAGGTGGAGCTGGGCCCCAGGGCTACCGATGCAGTTCTGTAAGGGACTTGTGGACGTTAGGGTGCAGGACTGAGGGTCCAGGACTGAGGATGCGGTAATAACTAGAGGACACAAGGGTTGCTGTTTCTTTACCTTGAATCCCAGGTTGAAGGTGCAGTCTGGGGCACAAGTCACAGCTGGTGATGGAAATCCAGGCAGCCTAGAAGCAATTCAGAGTCCCCCTAGCCAGGTGGGGTTGGAGGCCTTCCTACTGTGCTGTTCTCTGGGTGCTTGGTGCTTTTAGTTCTCCTCAAGTCCCTCTCTCAGTCTGTCCACTAAGTGAAACACTACCCACATGGCAGGCAGCTTGAGCCTGTTCCAGGTGTCACTCCCTTGTGGTGACTTCGGGATCTCGTATGCTGCTGTGCCTTCGGATGTCAGCTGGGGCCAGGAAGCCTGCAATCTCCTGTCTTCCAGATTTGGTTGCGGGGCCTGAAGTTCCCCCACAAACATGGACTCCGGTGTCCAGTCTTCGACACTTAGTCCTGAGGTGAGCTCAGTAGCAGCTCCTATCCCTCAGATTCTTCTCACTTCTTGCCTCTTCCTCCTTAACTGTTTGCTCTCTCACTGAAAACTGAAACTAAACTCACTAACCAAGGCTCCAGGACAGAATTTATAGGGAAGTTCCCCTAAAACATGTGTTAGAGCTCCCCTTACTGGTCTAGAGTCAGGAGAGGTGTTGTATGCTGAAATTACCTGGAAAGGGGACCCCTCTTGCTTCCAGGCATGGCATCACCCCCCCTCAGGAAAGTAATGCCAATGTGGCAACCAGTCTCCTGGGGTGCCACATGAGCGCAAGCTATAGGCCGAAAGAAAGAGAACTATGATATGCCATGGACTTCCATAGCCCCCACCCTGAATATGCCCATTGTTCCTACAGTCCCTTACCATCATCACTATGTTGCCTATCCGTATTCCTTACTGTACTCTTGATTTAGCAAAACTAATGTGTATTTGATCCTGCCCATAAATCTTATTTAAATGAGAGATAGATAATAGATTGCTAGATAGATAGATAATATAGAGATAGATGAATAATAGATAATAGATAGATAGATAGATCGATGATAGATAGATAATAGCTATAGAGATAGATAATAGATAAATAATATATATAGAGATAGATACTAGATAATAGATAGATAGATAGATAGATAGATAGATAGATAGATAGATAGATAGATAGATAATATATAGATAGATGGATAATAGATAAATAATAGACAGACAATGGATATAGAGATAGATAATAGATAGAAACATAATAGATATAGAGATAGATAATATATACAGTAGATACATAATAAATAGATAGATAATAGAGGAATGATAGACAGAGTCCTCTG
This sequence comes from Ranitomeya imitator, assembly GCF_032444005.1. Classification (NCBI taxonomy): domain Eukaryota; kingdom Metazoa; phylum Chordata; class Amphibia; order Anura; family Dendrobatidae; genus Ranitomeya; species Ranitomeya imitator. The sequence continues at coordinate 678,244,151 of NC_091286.1, forward strand.
ACTATAAGCAGTGAGTCTTCCCTCTTTTTGTTACTGCTCCTCGCCTTGCTGTTTATGTATTTTTGCCCTCATTACTTTGTATATACAAGTGCGGTATTTTATCTCACCCCATTTATCTGCTTTTTCTATTCTTTCCTCGGCTTTGTCACAGCACTTCAAAAATAAGTCTTTCCAAATGGCCAATGCACAGATTTCAGACCATAGGGGATCAAAGTGATACGAGGACAACAGGGGTTTCATTAAAATGTTCAGTTCGGTGCCTTAGGACAGATCAGCGAGCGCAGGGTGAAAGAATCATCTCGCCCCAAACAACTTCAACTAGACAAAAAAAAAATAAAAAATGAAAAGCCGCACGAACCACCTGTGGTCTCCTTGGAAACCAGCATCCACCCCCTCCAGCCACCTTTTAATGAAACCCCAGAGCCCCTTTTATTAATTTATAAAAGATTCTATTTTCTGAAGATTCATATAATGCGCCACAATGTGCATTCCTAGCGTGGCTCATCTATGCAAATAGCACACATAACGATGAATAATTAATTATTTAATTAACAATAAATTGTTGGGGTGGGGGTGTGGAGAGAAGAGTTGTTATTGGGTGGAGGTCATCGCATTGGACTGACAAGGGGGAAACATGACACAGATAATCACCGGATCCATCAGGAAGGAGTATGAAGAGATATCAGTTTTTGTTCTTCATGTCTGACTTCTTCTTGGAACTGTCTTAAGGTTTTCTATAAGTTCCTGGTGGCAAAATGTAATATTATCTGATGGGCTGTAGGGTTCTAAGGGTGAATAAGAAGACAAACGAGGTCAAGTTTATTACACTGTTAACTAGGGTATGACCAGCAAAAGAGGTTTTCCAAAATTATAGATGGTTGTTGGATAATTTGATTTTTTTATTAAAAAAAAGAGAAACTGCAAATTTTGATAAATGGAGATAAGCAAATTTGACAAAATTTTGATTTCAGCAGATTTGCTCAATTTTAGTCAGGAGCTTTCATTTGCATGAAATTAGTTAGGTGCAAATTGAAATTGGTAAATTTCAAACAGTGCTATGGGATGGACACGGAGTATATATGCACTAGAAAGTTGAGCAGACTGAATGAACATTCTTGAATCAAATGCACTAAAAGGCTATGTGCACAAGTTGCGGATTTGCCTGCGGGTTGGCAGCAGATTGGATGCTGCGGATTCGCAGCAGTTTTCCAACCGGTTTACAGTACCATGTAAACCTATGGAAAACAAAATCCGCTGTGCACATGCTGCGGAAAATACAGTGCGGAAACGCTGCGTTGTATTTTCCGCAGCATGTCAATTCTTTGTGCGGATTCCGCAGCGTTTTACACCTGCTCCATAATAGGAATCCGCAGGTATAAAACCACAGGTGGAATCCGCACAAAAAACGCTGGAAATCTGCGGTATATCCACAGGTAATCCGCAGGTAAAATGCAGTGTGTTTTACATGAAGATTTTTCAAAAGCTAGCGGAAAAATCCACACAGAAACCATAGCCAGAGACCATAGCCTCATGGTGCAGCGGGCCCAAGTAAAGATGTCAACTACACAGGTGCGGTAATCCCAATGAGGCAGCCAGCCTACAATCAGGGATTGGCCTTTGGCACACCAGTGCATACAAATAATCTGCAGCAGTGTTCACACAGAGAAAGCAAAGCATCTAGACTAGGACTGGCCATCTTTACTTGGGCCCATTGCACCATAATAGTGCATTTGTTTCAAGGCTTAGACAGGTAAGCACCTTTACCTGTTTTTCTGTTGTTTTTTCTAGAATAGTGGAGGGTTTTTCCTCTTTTTCCTCCTTTTGTGGTTTTTGCTGAAAGAAAATTCTGCGGTATTAGTTAACTATAGAAATTATATATTTGAAGACGCTAGATTAATACAGCATATAGCATATAACAAGTGTCGAGCTTCTTCTGTGCAGTGTGCTAGTATAGTTGTAACAACTGCTGTCTGTAATCTAAAAAAATATTGCAGACCCATCATGAGGCTAGGCGGTATGGCGGAGTATTCACTGCATGATATGCTGAGATAATCCTGCAACTGAAGATAGGGATTAATGCATATGTACAGTCATAAGGTCAGATTGATATTGTCACTCGTACTAGACACCGTTACAGTCCCATTGGAAAGATAGTTGGGGTTGTTGATGCGCGGTCTACTAGACTGAAGGCTTAAGATGTAGGTATGAAATCAAAACGTACAAGTTCCTCTGTTATTAAGTAGACAGTGGGGGGCCCGTAAATTCTTGTAGAGTCTTCTAGCTCTCCATAAGGAGGATGAACATAAATGCTGGGATACCTATTGATGGTAGAGTGCATAGCTGCTCGTGGTCCAAAAGTATGTTGCCCTGGCCAGTGGCAAGCGTTGAGGGTAATTACTGCGGGATAAACTCCATACTCATGCTGTCAAAGGTGAGCGTATCTCTGACTGTTGCAGTGTGCTCAAGTTGAAATTGTCAGAAAGTAATTACAAAACAATAAAGTTTTATGCTCACCTCTCCTTCCACCTTCCAATACCCGGTGGCCACCACCTCTCCCTGGCCAGTGTAGGGAGGTGTACCGAGTCAACGGTCCCTCTTGCGTGTCTGGGCAAGAACTGTCGGGACTGTCACCAATATTCAAGGATGAAAAGGTTCCTGACTGCCACAGTTCTGAACACCTGACTGGTGGGGGCAGGTCCGACATAAATAACAATTTGAGCGGGAAGATGACACACTTGGAGGGGGATGAGCTATTGAGCAGTGAGATGGTTGACTCCCTCTCGATGGACCCACGCCATCTAGCTGTGCATGTATTCCCAGCTAGCAAGACTGCCGACACGTGCTACTACCCTCAACCCAGACAGACATCCACACCGGGTAGTGACCAGGATAGAGTGCATACGTTGGCTCCGCTCACCACTGCAGAGGCACCGCTTAGTCCCATCCTTGCTTTTCCTGCTAAGGACCGGCCCGTGCCTGTGGCTGTGTCCGCTGGACTGTGTGCTTCTACTGCGGCCTTGTCCACTAACTTTCTGCTTCTTCCACTGTGCCGCTGACCTTTATCTCTGTGCCTAGATCAGGAGATCACGTGCCGAAGGACCCAGAGGATTCATCATCGCAAGTGCATTGCCCTTCTGCAGGAGTGGATCGGAGACATCTCGTGCCGCCTGCTGCACTGCTGATGGATCTTCCAGCCACCTTCCTCCACCGCACAGAGACTGATAAGTTAATCTGTTATTATCTTCTGCTTTTGACTTTCCCCATCCGTAAGTTCACATCATTTACCCCCCTGCTTTTACTATCACTGTTTGATATAAAGAACTGTTAACCCTTGCTCTGTCTCCTGTGTCACTGCATCCTATGCACCTGCTAGTTACCTTACACTTGGCATTGTTGGCAGGATGCAGTCATATAGCATGCAGGCAACAGACCAAGCAGCTGGGGGTGGCCCCAGGACTAGCCTTTCCCTGGGAGCCATGCTGAGCAATTTGCCCAAATTCACAGGGAGCAACACTATGCTGTGGAGCTGGACTGGATGCCTTAGAGGCATGATGAGAATGCACCCCATGACCCAAGCGCTGGAGGCTGATGTGGCCATTATGGCACTGGACGGAGAAGCCAGGGATTCAGTAATGTTATGGACCCCCAAGACTGAGATACCCTTAATAAGGTGTTGCAGATCTTGGAGGAGACTCACAGAGACCCCACAGATGTCAGGGAACTGAGAACACGTCTTTTTAGTAAAATGCAACAGGAGGGGGGAGACCGTATCCCAATATATGAATGCATTGCAAGAGCTACACGCTGCAATTATTAGAAAAGATGTCAGGGGAGTAGGATCCACAGCCATAATGTTACAAGACCTCCTCGTGACTGATTTGCGAGACGTGCTGACACAGCAAGCCTTGCGAAACCGTGTATGGGTGAACCCTCAAATGACTTTGCATGGGGTGACAGTCCCGGTGGGGAAGGCCCAGAGCATGGGGGTGTCTGTAAATGCTATTGCTGAACCCCCCCAATGGGTGTAAGAACTGAGGACAGAACTTCTGAGTGTGAAAGTAGAACTGGCTGAAATAAAGAAGAAAATGGAGGCTACCAGTAATTCTCCAGAGAGCAGGGAAGGCCCGGAGCCCCGCCGTGACTCCAGAATGCTTTTTCAGCCGAGGCTCTTCACGTGTTACAACTGCGGAGAGAGCGGACACATTGCATGGGAGTGCACTCGCTGAGGAAGAGTGACATATCGCTGCCCGTTATACTAGAGGGCTCCAAGCTGGGGGTACACCGCCCAGAGCCAGAACAGGTGAGGAAGAGTAGTGGAAGCCCCGCAAGTTTATTGTCAGCATGTCCCCTGATATGGACAGAAATGGACAGACATGCAGTGCGATGCCTGGTGGACATGGACTCGCAGGTGACAACGATGCCAGAGGCTTACTACCGGCAACATTTTCCCCCGGTAAACCGGCCTGAGTGGGGCTCTGAGATAAAGTTGATGGCGCCTAACCAACTGCCCATCCCAGTCGCAGGGGTGGTATGGATGCAAGTGTCTGTGGGAAAGACCTGGGACAGAAAGGCGTGGTACTGACACAGTGGAAAGTGAATTATGGACCAGCTGTCACCTTGGGAATGAATGTGCTGAAGGAGTTTTGAAGCCTTCTCATCAGAGACTACTCTAATGAGACTCTAAAACAGTGGGGCCCACAAACAACACAGAGAAGAATTTTTCAACAACTAAGCACAAGTGGCACAAGTACATGAGTCTAACTGTGAAGGAGTAGCGTTAGGAAAAGTGATTGTCCAGGCCTCCACCAAAATTGTTCATCCACCAGGACAAACAGTACTGTCTCTGCCTGTTCGTGCTTGTGTCCCCTTGGAGGGGGTTGAAGTCCAAATCGAATCATCCTCTTCTGAACAATTACCCACGGGGCTCCTAGTGGTGCATACCTTAGCCATTGTACTGGAAGGGACTGTTCCAGTGCGGTGCATTAACTTAGAAGATCAGGACATTACTGTTGTTCCCAGAAGTGTGGTTGCCCAAATAATGACCTACCTGAGGAAATAATGCCCCCCCAAACAGTACAACTGGAGGTACAACCCGGAGAACCCTGGACTGTGTCAGTAAACTCCATTTCAGTGCCAGAACCACATTACATCAAGGAGGGCCAAGCCAAATATGAGCTGAGCTGGCCGAAATCAAACCCACTCAGATGCAACAGGTAGAAGCTCTGCTGGGTAGGTATAAAGAAGTTTTGCCCTCCACGAAGATGATTTTTGCTGCACCATGGCAAGGCCATTATGCACTAAATACCAACTGGGAGCACCGCGCCCATAGGAAAACGTTACTTGCAAATTCCCCAACAGTTATACCAGGAGGTGAAGAGCATGTTGAATCAGATGTTGCAGGCTGGTGTGATTAGGGAGAGCCAGAGTCCATGGGCTGCTCCAATTGTGTTAGTAAGAAAGAAAGACGGCACCTTGCGTTTTTGTGTGGATTACCGAAACCTCACTGCCTGCACTGTGAGGGACTCGTACCTCTTACACCGGATTGAAGAGTCCCTGTCCACTCTGGGGAAAGCTAGGTTCTTCTCTACACTGGACCTCTCCAGTGGCTACTGGCAAGTCCCCATGTCTGATAAAGATCGAGCAAAGACTGCCTTCATTCTTCCCATGGGCCTATACGAGTTCAACCATATGCCGATGTCAGCTTAGCCAATGCTCCAGGAACTTTTCAATGCCTCATGGAGAGGTGCTAGGGGATTTGAATTTTGAATCGACGCTCATCTAACTGGACGACATTATAGTCTTTGCAGTTTTGTTCGAGGAACATCTGCAACGCCTAGAACAAGTGTTGGCCCGCCTTCAGAGACAAAGATTAAAAGTAAATCCCCAGAAGTGCCATTTGTTCTGCACACAAATTGAATACTTGGGCCATGTTGTTTCTGCCGAAGGGGTAGAACCCTCTAGAGAGAAGGTCGCTGTGATTCAAGACTGGCCCACTCCAGAGACCATGAAGGATGTGCGGGCGTTCCTGGGACTGACCGGTTATTACAGGCGGTTTGTGAAGAACTTCGCTAGATGGGCAAATTCCTTACAGGAGCTGTTGAAAAAGGTACCCTTGGGTGCAAAGAACTTACACGGATTTCTTGCAACCGTTCATTCTCCACACTGACGGGAGTCTGCTGGGACTTGGGGCTGTGTTGTCACAGAGGAAGGACAGAAGAGAAAGGGTGATCGCTTATGCAACTTTGTCCCTTCCCGATTCCGAATGCAATCCGGACAATTACAGTTCTTTCAAGTTTGAGCTGCTGGCATTGGTGTGGACAATAGTGGAGAGATTCGTGGAATATTGATCTGGCTCCGAAGTGTTGGTGCGTACTGATAACAACCCGCTTGCGCACCTGGAGAATGCGAGACTGGGGGCCCTGGAACATGGATGGGTAGCCAGAATGGTGAAATTCTGCTATAAGATTGCCTACAAAAGGGGGCAGAAAATACACTGATGCCCTGTCCAGGAGGAAGAGTACCAGACCCGAGCAGGACAAAGACGAAGAGCTAGAAGATGATGAGGTCCCTAGATTTTGGAGGTCCACCAGGATGGTGGTGGCAATGCAGGGACAGATACATTCCTCAGTCCAAGACAGCATACTGGGATGAACTCGAGATGAGTGGATTCAGCTTCAACAGGAAGATAGCGAACTGGCTTTGCTAAGACAGTGTGTGGCTTCTCAGAGACTTTTCCCAGCTCGACAGAAAGAGGTACTTTGTCCCCGGAGGTGTTGCGGATCCTACAATAATGGGAACAACTATGGATGAAGAATGGCTTACTATATCGGAAAACGCAACTGCAGACTGAGCCGAATGTGACCTGGCAAGTTCTCGTTCCAACAACGTCATTGTCTGAAATTGCTGTCGCCGCAGACGAGTGAGGAGTCCACTTTGGCTCAGAGAAAACCTACCAATGGCTACAATGGTTCACTTTCCACCCCTAGTTGAAGATGAAAGTTGACAAGGCCTGTAGAAAGTGCAAGACATGTTAGGCCGCCAGAGCAGAAAGCTCCCGTTCAGTCCATTGTAACATCTCCAGCTCTGGAACTCTTGACAATAGACTATCTAACCATTGGCCCAGTCCATCTGGGCTATGAACATTGCCTGGTAATGGTGGATCACTTCACAAAATTTGCCATGGTGACTCCGACCTGGGATCAGACTGCAGAGTCCACTGCATACGCAATATGTAAGAACTTCATCCAACCCTTTGGGAGTCCAAAGAGAATTCACTCTGATCAGGGAACTTGTTTCTTGGGAAGAGTAATGGATGAATTGCACCACCTGTACCGGATTGACATGTCATGCACCACACAGTACAATCCTCAAGGTAATGGTGCCTGTGAACTATTAAACTGTACAATGATTCAGATGCTAAGAACTCTAGAGGAAGATCGGAAGGCCCGGAGGCCAGAGTACGTTTTTGAACTGGTATGGGTACATAATAATCGAGTACATCAAACCGGGATATACACCATACTCCCTCCTGTTCAGCTGAGAAGGAAACTGAACCACCGAGTTGGCATTGGACCCAGAAGAGGACCACTCCCTGATGGGGGTGTCCTCCTGGGTTTCGGGAGCATCGGCTTCATCTGCAAACTTTACATCGGTTGGTCCAGACTAAATTACAAGAGTTGGAACATGCAGAAAAGACCCCTCCCAGAGCAACGGAGGTTCAAATTGGAAACTGTGTTTTAGTATGGGAGATGCGTCCTCGGGACAAACTGGACAATCGTTGGGAGAAAGACATGTATCAGTTGAAGAGAGGAATTAGTCCTGAGGGGCTGGTGTACGAAGTCCAGCTTGAAGGAAAAGAGGATGCACCCACTCGAACTCTTCACCGGAATATGCTCCGACCCTGCCTATCTAAAAACTCAGTTCGAAAAGATGAAGAGCCCGAGGCCCCTGAGGTGACCTGTATGCCAATGGAAGAAGGGGATAAAAAAGGGGATGAAATATTAAGTTCCAAAGCATTGGAATCGGAGGGTACAGGCTCACCCATGGCTCTCTCTTCACAACCATATTCTGTCCCACAGGAGAACTCCGCTACTTCTCCTACTCTGAGATGCTCCTAACGAACAATGGCCGGCAAACCCCCCAATCGCTATGACCAAGAGAATTTTGTCTGGCAACAAATCACACAGGAGAAAAATAAACAGTCCCACTCTCCTCGAAGGGTCTCGCCTGTGGAATGGCGAGCAAAAAGAGTGGGGAGTGTAGGAAGGTGTACCGAGTCAATGGTCCCTCTTGCGTGTCTGGGCCAGAACTGTCGGGACTGTCACCAATATTGCAGGGGGAAGAGGTTCCTGACTGTCACAGTTCTGAACACCTGACTGGTGGGGGCGGGTCCGACAAATAGCGGTGTGAGCGGGAACATGACACACTTGGCGAGGAATGAGCTTGTGAGCAGTGAGACAGTGGACTCCCTCTCGATGGACCCACCCCAGCTAGCTGTGCCTGTATTCCTGGCTATCAAGACTGCAGCCACGTGCTACCCTCAGCCTAGAGAGACATCCGCATTGGGTAGTGACCAGGATAGGGTGCATACCTTAGCTCCGCTCACCACCGCAGAGGCATCACTTAGTCCTATCCTTGCGGTGCCTGCTAAGGACCGGCCCGTGCCTGTGGCAGTGTCTGCTGGACTGTGTGCTTCTACTGTGGCATTGTCTACTAAACTTTCTGCTTCTTTCACTATGCCGCCGACCTTCATCTCTACCCCACCGTGTGCCCGGATAAGGTGATCACGTGCAGAAGGACACAGAGAATTTATCATCGCAAGGAGACAGTGCATCGCCCTTCTGCAGGACCGGATCGGAGACTTTCCCCCATCCACAAGTTCACACCTTTACCCCCCTGCTTGTACTATCACTGTTTGATATAAAGAACCTGTTAACCCTTGCTCTGTCTCCTGTGGGCCACTGCATCGTATGCACCTGCTAGTTACCTTACACCAGTCCTCCAATTGGCAGCTCTTCTACACTTTTTGGGTATTTTGCTAAGTGCCACCATTGACTAGGTTGCACATTGTCACTTTGGTCAGGGTTCATGTCATTGACATTAATGAAGTGTCCCATCCAACATAACCACATGGGGCCAAATCAGCATTTCGAACAGAAGACCCAGCCTGGAAAGAAGGCTAGTTAGGAGCATTTGGAGTAACGGACAGAGAGATGCAGCGGTCGGACGGGTATGTGGAGGACCGGGGATATACAGTTTATTTGTTTGTTGCTTTTCTTGCTTCTGGTGCCCGTCTAGTGCCATAGTTCCTAGACAGAGTTGCAATAGAGGGCATTCTACCAATCTATTTTTCTGGCAGAGAAAAATTGATGGTTGCATTGAAGGATTGTGGATAAACAGCCCCAATCAAGTTCTAAAGAAATTCTAGCTGTCCTGCAGTCTCAGGGTGCATCAGGGTCATGACTGTGTATCCCAAGATGGGACCTTCGAGATACCACGCCAATCTTACCCCCTGATCCTTTTACCAAAGACATGTTTCTACCCCTAAATTAAGACATGACAATTATTTCTTTGGATAATTTGGCCACAGCGGCCATTTTATTAATAACAAACATAAACAACCATTTATACATTTGTATAAAACTTGAGGTGAGGGTTCTTGGAGCTAATAAATCTGGCACCTAATAGACAAAAACCCAAACCAACTTGAAGCGAAAACCCTTCTTTACCCTCAGCCGTAACCACCAGCTCAAGGGCACCATGTAACCCGTTTACCAGGCAAACCAACCCCAAAGCTCCCGAGGTAAAATCCCCATCCAGAGCCAGTAAACCAAAGCCAGATCAGCCCCATAAAACCAACTCCAAGAACCCTGCCCCCCGCCAACCACGAGCAGCACTGAGCACCTCAGGCTCACGAGTGCCCCACCACCGCCATGGCCCTCTCCACCCCTTCCTGTATTGCCAACATCCACAAATCCAAGCCAATATCATTCAAATGAACGCCATCATTCCTCCAATAATTTCCCACACCAGCTTCCAACTCAAAATGGCGAACCGCCACCCCCCCATTACGGGAAACAAAACTCGCCACGGCCCTATTCAGCTTTACCCGGGCCCTATTGATCCCCTTCATAGAACGTACTGCCCTCCACGTTTTCCTGGGCACGATGTCCGACCAAACCGTAACCATCCCTGGGAAGGATACCCATAATCTTAAAAAATCGTACCTGATATCCCTAATTATCTCTGTCACCGGCTTAGACCCCAAGTCATTCCCACCCAAATGTACAACTACAATATCCGGGGAACGATCCAAACTAGCAGAGCGTGCAAACTCGGCCAGTAACCCGCGCCACATCATGCCCCGAAAACCCAACCATCGGACCACCACCGCATGTCTCTGAAAACCCAATTGCCTACCATCTTGTCTAACATCGGCACGAATTGCCCCCCAATGCACAAAAGAATGTCCGAAAATCCACGCCAGAAGTGGGGTCCGACCTGCAAAATACAACGATAATTAATATCCCACCAAGCAAGTAACAAAATCAATTACGCACATAGGATAAATAACGATTCGACGACCACCTGCCAATACGACGAATAACCTCCGGTCCCAGGCCCAACCCAAACCAGCAGCCTCAGATGCTGCCCCAATTCGAAATGAATGCGTCCCAAATGACAAGAGGTCAAGGCCTAAGAATGTCAACGCCTGTCTCAATACTGCTGTGAACTGAAACCGCGACAAAAACTCACCTTGACGGTGCCGTAACAGCCAACGAAAAAGCCAATCGAAACAGAACAGCCTCAAAGTAAGAACTACAAACTTCCCGCAACGCTTCCCCCAAACGCTCCACCGTTCCGAAAGATATGGGCCTTCGCGTATCGCAAGTTGAATAACCCTTCCGAAAACCTCTTAACGCCTGCCGAATCAAGAAATCCTTAGTAACATCCATGGCACCCTGGAGCTTAAAACCAAAAGCCACACCAGCTATAAATTTGTTCAGTTTCGACACAGACCAACCCCATTCCTCCGCCGACCCAATCAAAAGCAAAATCGCCATCACCCTGTCACCATCCGATTCAACTGAACCCAACTGCTCCAACCACCCTTCCCACAAATGCCATGATGCCTCATAACCTGACCACGTCCTTCCAGACACCGAGGACTGTATCAGCCGACCTCCTCGTCCGCAACAATCCGCCACAAATGAAAAGGGCATGTCGTTCCTGCATCTTCCGCTTCTGGAGCCAACTCCCGGAAACGTTCCCACTGCAAACGAGACAAAGCATCCGCTATAGAATTTTGAACGCCGGGAACATGTACAGCCGAAATCCATGTATTCAACTCCAGGCACCGCAAGACTAACTCCCGAACCAGTCTGATTACTGGGGGAGAGGACAAAGAAAGACTATTGATCACCGACACCACACTCGAATTATCACAATGAAAACGTATTCGCCTATCCTTAAAAGTACTGCCCCAAATGAACACCAAAACCACAATTGGAAACAGCTCCAACAACGCCAAATTTTTAGTGAAACCAGCTTCACGCCACCAATCAGGCCATCCTCCAACACTCCATTTACCAGCACAATAAGCCCCGTATCCAACACTACCAGCCGCGTCCGTAAAAATTTCGCAATCAAAATCATTCAAATCCTCCTGTTGGATCAGTGCCCTACCGTTATAATTGTCCAAAAGACGCCGCCAGACTACCAAATCCTCCCTGTGTTCTTTGTTCAAACGTACAAAATGATGTGCTGACCGCACTCCAGCCGTAGCCCTCGACAATCTCCTACAAAATATCCTGCCCATCGGCATAATACGGCACGCAAAGTTCAAACGCCCCAACAGTGACTGCAGCTCTTTCAACGTAACCTGGCGCAATTTTTCGCATCTCATCACCTCCTGCCGTAAAGCCAACAGCTTCTCCTCAGGCAAGCGGCACTCCATCTTCTCCGAGTCTATGAGAATACCCAAAAAACACAAAACCGTGCCAGGTCCCTCCGTTTTTTCCCGCGCTAAGGGCACACCAAACTGTCCCGCCACCCATTCCATCGTAGCCAACAAATTGCCACACAACAATGAATCCGGGGGGCCAGCAAACAAAAAATCATCTAAGTAATGAATAACAGACGGAACCTGGGAAACATCCCGAACAACCCACTCCAAAAAAGTACTAAAGGCCTCGAACAGCGAGCAGAAAATTGAACAACCCATAGGAAAACAGCAAACGAAAAGCCGATTCAACATCTGTCTTAGCCATTAATGCACCTGTGCCATACCTACGCACCCATTGCACCGCGGCATCAAAGGAGGTATAAACCACAGAACAGAGCTCTTCAGCTATGCGGTCATTAACTGACTGGCCCTTTGGATATGACAGATGCTGAATAAGGCGAAACTTATTAGGCTCTTTTTTAGGGACAACCCCCAGAGGCGAAACAACTACCCCCTCCACAGGTAAATCACTAAACGGCCCCGCCATGCGCCCTAACTCAACCTCCTTCGCCAGTTTAGCCGTAACCACATCCGCCTGAAGGTTAGCCGACCTCAAATTCTTTTTTGAAAAGGGGATGGTATGAGCCGGATGAGGAATCCGAAAACCCTCCGAAAAACCATCCCACAATAACCTAGCCTTTTCCTTATCCGGATACCTACTTAGATAAGGGGCCATCTTTAGAACCCTCACTGGTGTCACCCCCTTGACCGCCTTCCACTGCTGGTTTGCCCCTTGCTTTCTTGAAACATTTGGCCACTCCATGCGAGGCCCCTCCACAGTGAGAACAGACATGCTTGAACTTGCATGTACTGCCATATTTGCATTGGCCGTCATTAAACTGCCAACACATCCCTGTTTTGTCCTTAGCCCCTTGTGACCCCTGTCCCCCAGCTCCCTGTCCTGACTGCTGACCACTACTCCCTCCTCCCCCATGAAAGGACTGCCCAAACCGTGTCGGAGCCATAACCTTCAACCACAACCCTATGTCTTTTTGGTCCCATTTTATCTCGGGCCTAATCGCCTTTCTTTGCCGAAACTGCTCGTCATAGCGTAACCACGCCTGGCCCCCATAGGCCGTATATGCCTCTACTATCGCATCCACATAGCAAAACAGACCTGCACAGTTCTCCGGAAACTTTTCCCCAATAACACCTGCCAAAATGAAAAACGCCTGCTGCCAATTCACAAACGTCTGCGGTATTAATCGCCAACGCCTCTTTTCTTCCTCCTCCTTTTTACTATCCTCCTTCTTACCCTTGTCTAAATTAAACTTCTCCCGGGGCAGCAGGGAGAAAATCTCTACATATTCGTCTTTCCATATTTTTTCCTTAACCTCTTTCTTTAAATGAGCCCCCAACAGCCCTTCAAAACACACATAAACCTCCCCCTTAGCTCTATCATCCAATTTAATCCTATCCCCTTTATCCTTGTCAGTCTGTACCGACACCGACACCCCTGCCATCGATGCCTGCTCTACACCACTCGCCCTATGGGACCCCGCTACCACTCCCGAACCAGTACCAGATGCCGGCAACCATGCACCTACCGGAGATGACCGCACACTATCACGGCCCTCCCCATCCAATCTCCTCAAAATCTCCCTGACCCCCTGGACCCCCCCAGTGCTAGGCCCTCCACTCCCTGCCAAATCGACCCCCCCGTACCAGCTATCCCCAGCCCGAGCACCACTATCCCACCCCACAACAGAATTATTCTCATATTCACTAAGCTGCGCAGGTTGTTATGACCTGGTGGTTAGGAGCACCCGGCACGACCTGATAGTTAAACTCACGCAGGACAAGCTCTGGGATGTGGGAGCTCTGCTGACCGCAGGCCCTAATCCTATCACAACAACTAGAAATAGCTGTGGAGCGTTCCTGACTTTCCCTAGACGCCTCTTCACAGCCTAAGAGTTAGCTAGCCCTAGAGATAGAAAATAAAGCCTACCTTGCCTCAGAGAAATTCCCCAAAGGAAAAGGCAGCCCCCCACATATATTGACTGTGAGTAAAGATGAAAGTCACAAACGCAGAAATGAAACAGGTTTCAGCAAAGGGAGGCCAGACTTACTAAACAGACAGAGGATAGGAAAGGTATCTTTGCGGTCAGCACAAAAAACTACAAAAGACCACGCAGAGTGTGCAAAAAGACCTCCGCACCGACTCACGGTGCGGAGGTGCCACTCTGCATCCCAGAGATTCCAGCTAGCAAGACAAAATCATGATAACCAGCTGGACAAGGAAACAATGAACAAATAATAACTATCAGGAACTTAGCTTCTGCTGGAGAAGACAGGTCACCAGAAAGATCCAAGAGCGAACTGAACCAATGCAGGAACATTGACAGCTGGCATGGAGTAACGATCTGAGTGGAGTTAAATAGAGCAGCCAACCAAAGGATAAACCACGTCACCTGTGTAAGGAACCTCAGAAGCAGCAGCTTCACTTACAGCCACCAGAGGGAGCCCATAGACAGAACTCGCCGAAGTACCATTCATGACCACAGGAGGGAGTTCGACAACAGAATTCACAACAGCAGGTGCCGTGTCCCCGCCAGCCGTGCGATCACCGAACTCCCGCGGGTCGCTCCTGGAACCGGAATCCTCCGCGCCGCTGTGTTGCTCCTGGCCCACGCCCCTGGCCTCCTCGTCACCAGGGGGGACCGGAGCAGGCGAACTGGAACTCTCCCTGAACCTCCTGGGTGACCTGGACCTGGCTGCCACCAGCCCGACTCCAGACCTGTCTTCTTGCTGGGCTCTGCCACGAGCCCCAGCCGCTGCCACACTGCGCCCCCTCCATGCTGGGCCAGGCTGTGGGGTTGAAGTACGCCTGCCCGTCGCTCTGCCTCTTGACGCACCGCCCCTGCCAGGCACCCGGGGTGAGTCAAACCCCGAGTTACCCGCCGCCACACCGCTGCTGCACACCAGCCCCACCGCCGCTCCCTGGGATCTTCTCCTCATTGCCGGTGACGTCGCCGGCGCCGCAGACACTGCCGATGCTCGCCGGGTACCGCTCCTGCTCACCGCCGCCATATTGGCACTTCGACCCGGAACTCCAGCAGGCACTTCCGGTGCGGCCTGCACCTCTCTCCGGGCCTGTGCCACCGCTGCTCCTGACCGCCGCCCAGCACCAGCAGCGCCGGCCTGTGGATTCCTGCTGGAGGACGAGCCTGGGAGGGTAGGTGACCGGCGGCCTGCGTCCTCCGCAGGGTCCCGAGAGGGGCTCCGTGGCCGGTGGCTGCCGCGCCCTCCAAGCTCCGGGGACAAACGCTCCGGGGGACGGGTCCTCCTGGATCTGGTCCCTTGGGCTCCCAGACTGCCGAGAAAGGAAGCCAGCTGGTCCTCCAGCCAGCCGCCTCGCCGAGACCGCGCCATTTCCCTCAGCTGCCCGAGTATTTCATCAACTGAGGACATCGTGCACGTCTTCTCAGCTCGGATACCAAAAGGTAATGACCCCCTTTCCCGCACTTTTCCTACAACCCGCCCCTAAGTCACAGACCACCCCCTTTCCCTCCCCATCCCTTAAAACCAATCACCCTCGCCCTGCACTATTTCAAAAATTGCTCTCCTACATTCCCCTGGTAACGCAGTCATGGGGGGCTTTCGTTTGACTGCGTTCCTACAGCCCCCCCGCTGAACTATCTATCAACATTTGAATGAAATGAAATGCTATTGCAGGAAACCCAAGAGGACCTCACTGTGACACAGAGACATAAAAAAAGCTAGACTGCATTTGGCCACAATGTACATGCGTAAGCCAAAATCCTTCTTGGAAAGCATCTCGTTGATGGATAAAACCAAGATAGAGCTTTTTGGTAAAGCGCATCATTCTACTGTTTGCCGAAAATGGAATGCAGCCTACAGAGAAAAGAACACAGTACCTATAGTCAAATATCGTGGAGGTTCAAAGATGTTTTGGGTTTGTTTTGCTTCCTCTGGCACTGACTTTACTGCGTGCAAGGCATCATGATATCTGAAGATTAACAAAGCATTTTGGGACGCAATATAGAGCCCAGTCTCAGAAAGCAGGGTTTGCTTTCTAGGTCCAGCAGGACAATGATCCCAAACATACTTCAAGAAGCACCCAGAAGCACCCAGAAATAGATGGAAACAAAGAGCTGGAGAGTTCTAAAGTGGCCAGTAACGAGTCCGAATCTAAATCCCAATAAATACCTGTGGAAAGATCTTAAAATTGCTGTTGGGAGAAGATGCCTGTTTGCTAGGCGATCCCCACATGTATTCAAGCTGTCTAGCAGCTGCAAATGATGCAGGTGCATCAACATAAACTAAATCCCCAAGCACGCCGAAATACTCAGAGACCACCTGAGCATGCTCGGGAAATTTCAAGTAACGAATATACTCGTTCATCACTAGTCCTAATATTTGACGCCATTGAGCCCAATTTCTTAGTGCTTTTTCACACACACATTTGATTTTTGCAGACAGGTTATGGACTCATTACACCAAATGTGACTTTTTACATCTTTTTTTTGTATTGATTGTACTCAAAAATAAAAAACAGAAATGTAGAGAGGTACTTTAATGTGTATGAATGTTCATAAGATTACATTAGAATAACTCAGAAGTATTAATACATTAATTTTCATTGTCTTATCCGGTTGTGTGAAGCACACGTGTTTTCATGCTGCCAGGGTTTGCTGCTGGCACTAGATATGAGGAAATTGATTTGCAAGTCTCCAGTCCAGGTAAGTGGCACCTGGTGGCTAGACGGGAGGCCTGCAAATCTCTTACCATCCTGCATCCCTGGCAAGGCATTTGATTTGTCAGGACTGGCGCAATGTCTTCTGCACGACATGACATTTAGATGACGTTGCGCCAGCCCTGACAAATCATATGTAGTGCCGGAGAGGCCAGTAGTAAAATGTTTGCAGGACTCCTGTCTAGCCACCAGGTATCACTCACCTCGACTGGAGACTGACAAATCGATCTACCCAACTCTGCGGCCTACAGCAAACACCGGCAACATCAAAACAACGGTTCTGCACAGAATATAAGACAATAAGACGATGAAAAGGAATGTATAAATACTTCTGGGCTATGCTAATATAATTTGATGCATGTTTATACACATTCAAGTGCTTTTCTTCATTTTTCTGTTTTTGTTTTGATTGTTCTTTTGTACAAATGGCCGGCAAAAAAGACATACGAAAAGGCACATTAATCGTAGTCAATCCGTGATCTATCTGCAAAAATAGCAATTGTACCCAAAAAAAACTGATGTGTGAAAGAGCCCTAAAAATTGAAAAAACGGATGCAAGAAGCTTTGTAAAAACTGACACAGAGATGAAAAATGGCTAGAGCACACCGAAATAAAAAACGGACTTTTTTTCAGATACAATATGAAGAAAACAAACCTGATGTGTGAATATGGCTTTATACCATAGTTTGGGAATAAAGTATTTAGCCCGGAGTGGGGAGTTTAGTAAAAGCGCTCATGAATCAAAGGAGCGCGGTCTCCTAGGGTTCCAGAATAGTTTGCCCTTGATGGGGGAACTCTATAGTTTACCATAGTATTTGCAATATTTATGAAAAAAATGTCTAACGTCAAGTGTGCACTTGGCCAAAGCTTCACTTTCTAGGCCTCTGACTCTTTAAGAAATTGCATTTCATGAAAAGCTGCTCTTCTTCAATTCCCAGCCAAGAAAAGAAGAAGTTTCCGTGTGTCATTTGTAAGCGGCTTGTAAACACGTCTGACGAGGTCATGTTCTGCGGCTGGAACACGGAACACAGTAAATACTATGTCGTGTGCCAGACTGAATGGCCTCCTATATGAGAGGCCAGCGCCAATCGTCTCCTGGATGAAGGGTCCACATAGAAATTATTCAGCCTCGATAAATGATTTGGTTGGAGCCTTTAGATGGCACACAGCGGTACTGTTCATCCTTCTCCCGTAATACAGAGAGGACGGCCTTTATGCATAGCCGGGCGGCTGATAATTGACGGGCAGCTTCCTGCTATAAATATCAAATGCTTCCTACTAAGTGGAGCTCTACAGCCAATGCATAAGGCCTGCTACAGACTTGATTACATCGTGTGTGAAAAGAAGGCATTGTGCGAAGTAGAAAAGGACATTTATTGAAAGTGTAAGAGAGACGATAGATAGGGAGAAGGAAGGAAGTAAAGAAAGAAAGAAAGAAAGAAAGATGAAGTAATGAAAGAAAGAATGAAAGAAAGAAAGAGAAAGGAAAGAAAGAAAGAAAGAAAGAAAGAAAGAAAGAAAGAAAGAAAGAAAGAAAGAAAGAAAGAAAGAGAAAGAAAGAAAAAAATGAATGAAAGAAAGAAAAGAATGAAAGGGAAGAAAGAAAGAAGGAAAGAAAGAAAATAAGAAAGAGAAAGAAAAAGAAAGAAAGAAATGGAAAGAAAGAAAAAAATGAAAGAAAGAATGAAAGAAAGAAAGAGAAAGAAAGAAAAAAGAAAGAAAAAAATGAATGAAAGAAAAGAAAGAAAGAAGGGAAGAAAGAAAGAAAGAAAGAAAGAAAAAGAAAGAAAGAAAGAAAGAAAGAAAGAAAGAAAGAAAGAAAGAAAGAAAGAAAAAGAAAGAAAGAAAGAAAGAAAGAAAGAAAAAGAAAGAAAGAAAGAAAGAAAGAGAAAAAAATGAATGAAAGGGAAGAAAGAAAGAAAAAGAAAGAAAGAAAGAAAGAAAAAGAAAGAAAGAAACTTGATTTTTTCAATTTAGTGTTGCAATTTCAGTGTTGAAAAGTTTAAGATACAGAGAAAGAAAGAAAGAAAGAAAGAAAGAAAAGAATGAAAGGGAAGAAAGAAAGGAAGAAAGAAAGAAAGAAAGAGAAAGAAAGAAAGAAAGAAAGAAAGAAAGAAAGAAAGAAAGAAAGAAAGAAAGAAAGAAAGAAAGAAAGAAAGAGAAAGAAAGAAAGAAACTTGATTTTTTCAATTTAGTGTTGCAATTTCAGTGTTGAAAAGTTTAAGATACAGAGAAAGAAAGAAAGAACGAAAGAAAGAAAGAAAGAAAGAAAGAAAGAAAGAAATGAATGAAAGAAAAGAGTGAAAGGGAAGAAAGAAAGGAAGAAAGAAAGAAACTTGATTTTTTCAATTTAGTGTTGCAATTTCAGTGTTGAAGAGTTTAAGATACAGAGAAAGAAGGAAAAAAGATAGAAAGAAAAAGAAAGAAAACAAATGAAAGAAAGAAAGGAAAGGAGGATAGAAAGAAAGAAAAAAAAGAAACAAAAAGAAAGAAAAAAATAGCTTTTCCATTGCAGTTTTAATATTCAAGAGTGTAGACAGATAGATAGAAGAAGGGAAAAAAAGAAAGAAATAGATATAAGATAGATAGATTATATATCATGTTGGAAATCGGAAAATAGTGAAAGGAAAGAGAAAACAAGAAAGAAAGAAAAAAGGGAAGAAGGAAAAAAAGAAAGAGGAAGAAAGAGTAGAAAGAAGGCAGGAAAGAATAAAAGAAGAGAGGAAAGAAGGAAGGGAAAAAAGAAAGCAAGAAAGAAAAAAGGAAGGAAAGAAAGAAAAAATGAAAGAAAGAGCAAAAGACAGAAAAAAAAGAAGAAAGGAAGGAAGGAAAGAAAGAAAAAAGTAAAGGAAAGAGAGAAGGAAATAAAGAGATAAGGAAAGAAAGAAAAAAGGAAGAAAGAGAGAAAGAAAGAAAGAAAGAAAGAAAGAAAGAAAGAAAGAAAGAAAGAAAGAAAGAAAGAAAGAAAGAAAGAAAGAAAGAAAGAAAGAAATGCCTCAGTAAAAGATTTGTGCTGTCATCCTTCAGGTTGCGACCCCATAACCATACCATACAGAATTAAGACTGCTGAGCAGCTCGTGCTGCCTACTTTTCTAAATTTCAGATGGAGATAGATTCAGGTAGATTATAGAGTCAGGACTCTTTTACAATCAGCTGATTTCTACAAGTCTCTAAAATAGTTGTTTTCTTTTGCTAGTAGCGCCTGTCAATCAGGGGACCGCAATCTACAAGATACATATTATTCCTTAAGAAAGCATACACTATGGGCCGCAGTGGTCCTATTAGAACATGCCCTTTGGGCTGGGGATACGGAGAGACTTTGGCCCCAACATCTATTACACTACTAAAGTTTGCCTGGTGTCGCAGCCAAGTTGCATGAACAATATCCGACTAGCAAGTATAAAAATAATCCGAGGTTAGACTTCAGGCGACTTGCTTGTCGTGGTTGCCATATCCTCGAGGTTGCAATGTGACAGCAGCAATACATAGCAATCATTGTTCGCATTACTGGTGTCGCAGATAAGTGACCTTGTAGCCTAAGCCTTAAAGACTCCCTCCTCCTCCTCTTCATTCCATCAAAATTTTTATCCTGTTAATATATTGCAGTCATCATTTTAAATGACACTGTGCAATTACAATTGCTCATCTTGCCTTTCTACCCAGCTAATTCTTCTCTCTGCTCTATGTAGAAACAGGAACTCTCTTTTTCCCACATGAGTCTTCACCTCTTGACCCAGTTGCTCCTTCCTCCCCTGCTAGGGACTTTTGCAGTGACTCATGCAGAGAAAATTTACCTCCTGTTTCTACATAGAACTTAGAAGGATTCAGCTAGTCACGTGATGACATAGACCTAATGGAAAAGAGAATAATTATCTGGGTAGAAAGGTAAAATTAGCAATTGTAAGTACACAGTGCTTTATAATATGATGACTGCAATGTAGTAAAATAATACTTTTTTTTTATAAGATTGCTTCTTTATTATCACTTTTTTAAATCTATTCTTGTGGGAATTTTGCCTTAATTGTTAAATATTTTTCCTGTAGACTGCAGCATATTTTTCCTTGTTTTCTATTCTGTCCATTTTATTATATAGCATCACATTTTTTCCTACATGATATATAACAGTAGGATGATAGGCTTTCCTTCATGTCTTCAACCTATGCTTGACCACTATGTTAATACCTTAGCCAAGACAGAGTGGTTTGTTGGATGTCCCTTGCCTAGAATCCAGCACCCAGATAACATGCCCTGCTAGTTCCTCCCACAGCTACATTTTTAATAATTGAGATAATGATGGAGATGAAGAAAGCATGCACTAGTATTTTAGTAGATTTAGAGTTGAGGAAAAGATGAATTCTGGAATTACTCTTCAGTTGGAAGCAGAAGAAAGTGTAAGGGCTTGGACTTGTGATTTGAAGGACTTGGTAGAGACCAGGTTTACTAGGAGGCAGTGGACATGTTGCACAGGGGAAAGTGTTATGTCATTTATTGTGATAGATCAATCGATAGATAGATAGATAGATAGATAGATAGATAGATAGATAGATAGATAGATAGATAGATAGATAGATAGATAGATAGATAGATAGACAGACACTGGGATTAGGGTTGAGCGACTTTTCTTTTTATAGGATCGGGTCGGGTTTCACGAAACTCGAATTTTTCAAAAGTCGGGTCGAGTGAAATCGGCCGATCCTATAGAAAAGTCGGGGTCGGCCGAAACTCGAAACCCAATGCAGTGCATTGGGTTTCTAATGGTTCCCAGGGTCTGAAGGAGAGGAAACTCTCCTTCAGGCCCTGGGATCCATATTTAAGTGTAAAAGAAAGAATCAAAATAAAAAATATTGCTATACTCACCCTCGGACGCGCCCTGGTTCTTACCGGCAGCCTTCCTTCCTAAGAATGAGCGCCTGAAGGACCTTTGATGACGTCGCGGCTTGTGATTGGTCGCGTGAGCGGTCACATGGGCGTCACGCGACCAATCACAAGCCGCGACGTCATCTAAGGTCCTTCAGGCGCTGATTCTTAGGAAGGAAGGCTGCGGGTTAGAACCAGGGCGCGTCCGAGGGTGAGTATATACCTATTAGGAATATACTCACCCTCGGACGCGCCCTTGGGCTCTTCCTTCCTAAGAATTAGCGCCTGAAGGACCTTAGATGACGTCGCGGCTTGTGATTGGTCGCGTGACGCCCATGTGACCGCTCACACAACCAATCACAAGCCGCGACGTCATCGAAGGCCCTTCAGGCGCTCATTCTTAGGAAGGAAGGCTGCCGGTGAGAACCAGGGCGCGTCCGAGGGTGAGTATAGCAATATTTTTTTATTTTTATTCTTTATTTTACACTTAAATATGAATTCCGATACCGATTCCCGATATCTTAAACATATCGGGAATCGGTATCGGAATTCCGACCCCAGTTCAGAAGATCGCCGACCTCATGGCCGACCCCACACAGGGGTCGGGTCGGGTTTCATGAAACCCGACTTTGCCAAAAGTCGGCGAGTTCTGAATCTGGCCGACCCGTTTCGCTCAACCCTAACTGGGATTATAAACAGCAGAAAGGTGACATCTTGGCCAGAGAGGTAGATCTGAGTGTAGGTATAGGTGGTACTGGAAGTCATGGGACTTCATGAGTTGTTCAAGGCCAAAGCTACAGATAGAAAAGAGTAGGGGTCCTAGAACTTAGCCATAATAGGCACCAACAAAGAGAGGGTAGGATAAGGAGGTAGTGGGGGAATGGGATGCATTAAATGTGCCATTAGTGAGGTTTGAAGAGATCTAGGAGAGGGCACGGTGTTTGATACCGATGGAGGATAGGATCTTTAGCAGGAGGAGGTGGTCAACTGTGTCTACATCAGAAGGCAGGTGTAGAAGAAGGAGTGTAGAATATTGTGTGCTAGCTTCTGTCAGTAAGTCACTATTAATTTTAGTTAGGGCAGTTTCAGTAGATTGTTGGGGATGGAAGCCGGATTGTAGGATGTCAAAAAGCAAATTGGATGAGAGGTGGGGGGAAAGTTCAATGTGGACGCGTTGTTTGAGGCGTTTGGAAGCAAAAGGGTGCAGCGATATGGAGAGATAGCTGGATATTCAGGTCGGACAAGGGATGGCTTCCTCAGGATAAGTGTGTTTTGCCCTGCAGTTATGACATCTAGCGGATTATCATTCCTTGTACAGCGGTGGCCAGTGCCTGGGCCATCACATATCAGCGGTTCGCAGTGGAGAACACTTTGTACCGCAGAGTCGTTTTCCATCTCCATAGTCTCTGGGTAAGTCTCTCTATTCTGTAGAGTGTACCTCCTTATGGTCAGCAGGGTCCTCTCTCTCATGTAGAGTGTAAGCTCTGATGGCTAGTGGGGTTCTCTCTCTATACCATTATACTGAGTGGACAGCTATTGGGGTCCTAATACTGAGTGGGCCATCATAGTGAGTAGAGAGGCTGATGGAGGCTAATATACTCAATAGGAGGTTTGGGGAGACTGTGAAGCCCTCTATGCTGATTTGAAGATGTGGGGGCAAGGGATTAACTATGGGAATTCCATACTCAGTGTGGGTAGGGGCATTTTTGATAACATCATACTCCATAATGGCTGTAAAAGGGTATTGTCGATGAGAACACAAAGTGGCTTTAAAATGGATATAGGGACTTAATTTCTCTGTATGTGCGAAAATTCTTGCCCTTCCACCGGTTTATAAAAGTTGGGAGATGTGACTCAGCGGAAATATAGAAATGAATATATATAGTATACATTTGTACTTCTTTTATAGGGGATACCCTGGGGGGCCCACAATTAGAATTGTTGTTATGGGACCCTGTGATTTTTATGTACCCCACTGCCTACATAACTGTATGTTTCGTCATGTTACTATAATTATCATTACATAAGTGATGAGAGAGAACACAGGTGACCGGCACAGCTGCGATATTCCGGGATTTCAACATGGTACCGACTCAAGGGACATGGGTGCCAAATCCCACAAAGAAATATGCAGCAAATGTCCAAATCCACTGAGCGAAGAAAGGAATGGCACTCACCGTCCCATCAAATGTCCTTTTTTAGGGTTCACATACAAACAGAGGCAGGAGAGCTTCTAGAGGAAATGCACTGGATGATGGCCGTTTTGCGCTGGTGTGCGCTTAAGGACATTTGATGGGACGGTTATTGTCATTGCCATCTTCGCTCAGTGGATTTGGATAATTATCATTACTATTTCCAGCATTGGGAGTAATAGATATTGACCTGATTGTTAAATATCATGAAGGAAAGTATCTGTAACAACTCTGCTGGCATCACGGCATGGCCTCCCATTCCTCACACACCATCTTACTCACTGCTCCAGGTCATGTTGTGATTTCTGTCTGCTGCCGGCTACATGTTCTGTGTCTTGCTTTCTGCCTGCTCTGTGCATGCTTCATGGCTGTGTGCATAGGGGGAGGCACCAGAATTCTCTGGTTCTTATGGAATCAGGGCGCACCTGTCTAATGTGTCCCTGACCAATTATCAAGAAGCCTCTAGTATTTAGGGCAGCTCCACCCTGTGGAACTTGCCTGTGCAATGTGTTAACTCAGTGTTTTGCTTCTGAGCTGCCAGGCCTTTCTCTGTGTTGTGCCTTCTCTGAAGGCTATACTCCTTGCCTTGCCTTGTACTTGTCTGTCCGCCCTCCAGGAGGCAGAATATCCTGGTCCTGGTTTCTGTAACTTGTCATGTATCATTACCTTGTCTGAACTCTGTGCTACCTCTGTCTCCCTGTCTCCTTGTCTGTGGCTCCATTCCCTGCTGTGCCTATCTGCTCTGCTCTCGGCTATGCACTCTGCGACCTTGTTTTTTTCCTAGCTCTGCACTCTGTGGCTTTGCTCTGTACTCTGTGGCTTTGCTCTGCTCTTGTCTCTGCACTCTGTGCCTTCGCTCTTCTGAGCTATGCACTCTGTAGCTTTACTCTGCGGCTCCACTCTGCTATTGCTCTGTGGCTCAGTTCTACCCTGCTCCACTCCTCGCGGTTCTACGATGCTCTCTACCCTTGTCTCTCTTCAGCTCTGCCTGTGCTCTGTACTCCTGTGGTTCTGCTTTATGCTGGTTCTGCTGCTGCAGAATCTCTTGCTGCTCTGTAGCTCTTATCCGCAGCCTTGCGTTTCTCCCCCTGTGTGAACAGGTCCCAACCTGTTCCTTCATACACCACACCAGCCTGCCCTGTGTCTCAGCCGTGCCTGCCTGCCCTGTGTCTCAGCTGTGCCTGCCTGCCCTGTGTCTCAGCTGTGCCTGCCTGCCAGAGTACTAGCCATGCTCACCAGCCCCTCTGCTACTCATACCTGTCCTAGTGTGCCGTCTCCCCAAGTGGGATCAGCAGCCACAGCCAGACACCACCATGGAGTGGTAACTGGCAGCTACCTGCCGCACAAGTCTGACTTCACCATCAGAGGCTCCAGTGAACACCAAGGCAGCTGTCTTTGTCACGCCCCTTCCAGGGTAGTCTAGTTTGTGGCACAGTGGGGCTTTAAACCCTCTGGCTCACGCCCACCAGTCAGGGCATGAGCGTGACAGCATCAATTATATGTATCTTACCGAAGGAGTCGTTTCCTTAAGGTGCAATTGGTTTGGAAATAGCTATACTGGGGTGCAATGTTCTAAAACTTTCCCTTCACTCATTACTCCCTCATTGAGGTATGGACTTTTGCTGTTGGATTCTGAAGCCGTGTTCTCAAAAAGTCACCAATTGGTGGCAAGTGCACAGTCAGGAACGAAGTCCGGGATCATCACAAGAAAAGAAGTCAAACTGTCAAGGCATGAAATAGAAAAGGAGCAGGAGTCAATACCAGGGATGGAGCCACAGGTACCAAGCAACAAATTCGTAGGCGTAGAACCCAGAAACAAGATCAAAGTGAAGGTCACGATCGGGGTCAGTGACAAAGTAAATAGAAACATGAACAATAGTCAAAGTGGTCAGACTACTTTATCTGCAGGCAATGTGGATGGGTTTAAGAACTCTTTGAATGAGTCTAGGTGACCAAGGTCATTCAGGATCAATGGTCGACCTTCTAATCCACGGCAGCCAGTTCTGTGGAAGAATGAAGAACCACAAAGGAGGTCAGAGAAGCTCTCTGGAGCACTGGAGGAGCTATAATAATGGCTTTAATAATATTTTACAAACTGTAAGTCAGTATATCAGTGGTAGAGCTTAATAATAATGTTGGCTGCTCACCAAAATATATCCTGCGGTCACCACTGTAGGTGCCATAAATAGTATTTCCGAGGTGTCGGAATAAATCAGTATTAAATACTCCTCCATATACTGGTGACTTTTTTTCAGTTCATCAAAATTTCTTTTCAGGACAAAAGTTTGATATTAGATGTAATGTAAGTTATGTTGTAAGACTAATCATGATTGACAGCTGACCGACCACATTACGTGTCCAGAGCGGACTGATGTGCAACGAGACGAGACAAGCAGGGAAGGACAAACTGTATCTTCCCAGTCACCAAGTGTCAAGAAACTCTGTAGGAAATTTCTATAGTATTTTGAACTTCCTATTATCTTGTAGTCTTCATTTCTTTCCTTGGTTGTCTTCTACATCATATGATATAGCAAAGCATAGACAGTGTCTGCCGATTACATATAGTATTAATGTGAAGAAAATTTGTGTGTTAGTTACTCTGGACTGTGATTATAAACACTAATCCTAGAAAAAAATGCCAAAGCAGAGCGTAATCTTCAATTATAAGAATAATTTTCTTGGAAAACTCCTTACAAAAACCCCAAGAGTTGATCTGCTTATCTGTGCCATTTTCTTGGAGAGTGGTGGAACCAATGGGTTGGGTTTATCTATCCTACTGCAAACAGGAAAAAGGGGGAGGCTCCTGCTGCAGCCAGTTGTCCTACAGCCAGACACAGAACAGTGAAATCTAGGAGGAGGACACACTGAAAATAATTTTGTAGAGTTCCTGTCCAAGCAAGACTTTAGTATCGTATCATTAGGATATGTCCAATCCGTGGTGAGTAGGTCCTACAGAATGGCCTCTGCTCTTCTGTATGGACTAGTAGGGTGAATTACTTAGTAGGATTGCATTACATGGACAACCGGATGTCTAGTACGTAATGCTACAATTACCTGCAGTGACCACTACAGAGGAAAGATAAGTCAAAATGTGCCTTCCCCAGGTGAAGAGGTAGAAACTTTGTACTGAAAGAGGTTTAAGGGGTTGTTCGGTCCTATAATATTGATGGCCTATCCCTAGGATAGGTCATGATTACCAGATTAGTGGGGTGTCACACCTGGCACCCCTGGTGTGGGTGTGACACCCGGCACCCCTGGCGGGGGTGGGTCACCTGGCGCCTCTGATGTGGTTGTGACAGCTGGCACCCCTGGTGGGGATGGGACACCTGGTGCCTCTGTGGGTGTGACAGCCAGCACCCCTAGTGGGGTTGGGACACTTGGTGCCTCAGGTGTGAGTGTGACACCCGGCACCCCTGGCGGGGGCGGGATACCTGGCGCCTCTGGTGTGGGTGTGACACTCTGCACCCCTGGTGGGGGTGGGACACCTGGTGCCTCTGAGGGTGTGACAGCCAGCACCCCTGGTGGGGTTGGGACACCTGGTGCCTCTGTGGGTGTGACAGCCAGCACCCCTGGTGGGGTTGGGACACTTGGTGCCTCAGGTGTGGGTGTGACACTCGGCACCCCTGGTGGGGGTGGGACACCTGGTGCCTCTGTGGGTGTGACAGCCGGCACCCCTGGTTGGGTTGGGACACCTGGTGCCTCAGGTGTGGGTGTGACACCTGGCACCCCTGGTCGGGTTGGGACACCTGGTGCCTCAGGTGTGGGTGTGACACCTGGCACCCCTGGTGGGGGTGGGACACCTGGCTCCTCTGGTGTGGGTGTGACACCTGGCATCCCTGGCAGGAGTAGGACACCTGGTGCCTCTGGTGTGGTTGTGACAGCGGGCACCCCTGGTTGGGTTGGGACACCTGGTGCCTCAGTTGTGGGTGTGACACCTGGCACCCCTGGTCGGGTTGGGACACCTGGTGCCTCAGGTGTGGGTGTGACACCTGGCACCCCTGGTGGGGTTGGGACACTTGGTGCCTCAGGTGTGGGTGTGACACTCGGCACCCCTGGTGGGGGTGGGACACCTGGCTCCTCTGGTGTGGGTGTGACACCTGCATCCCTGGCAGGAGTAGGACTCCTGGCACCCCTGGTGTGGGTGTGACAGCGGGCACCCCTGGTTGGGTTGGGACACCTGGTGCCTCAGGTGTGGGTGTGACACCTGGCATCCCTGGTGGGGGTAGGACACCTGGTGCCTCTGGTGTGGTTGTGACAGCCGGCACCACTGGTGGGGTTGGGACACTTGGTGCCTCAGGTGTGGGTGTGACACTCGGCACCCCTGGTGGGTGTGGGACACCTGGTGCCTCTGTGGGTGTGACAGCCAGCACCCCTGGTGGGGTTGGGACACTTGGTGCCTCAGGTGTGGGTGTGACACCTGGCATCCCTGGCGGGGGTAGGACACCTGGTGCCTCTGGTGTGGTTGTGACAGCCGGCACCACTGGTGGGGTTGGGACACTTGGTGCCTCAGGTGTGGGTGTGACACTCGGCACCCCTGGTGGGGGTGGGACACCTGGCTCCTCTGGTGTGGGTGTGACACCTGGCATCCCTGGCAGGAGTAGGACTCCTGGCACCCCTGGTGTGGGTGTGACAGCGGGCACCCCTGGTTGGGTTGGGACACCTGGTGCCTCAGGTGTGGGTGTGACACCTGGCATCCCTGGCGGGGGTAGGACACCTGGTGCCTCTGGTGTGGTTGTGACAGCCGGCACCCCTGGTTGGGTTGGGACACCTGGTGCCTCAGTTGTGGGTGTGACACCTGGCACCCCTGGTCGGGTTGGGACACCTGGTGCCTCAGGTGTGGGTGTGACACCTGGCACCCCTGGTGGTGTTGGGACACTTGGTGCCTCAGGTGTGGGTGTGACACTCGGCACCCCTGGTGGGGGTGGGACACCTGGCTCCTCTGGTGTGGGTGTGACACCTGGCATCCCTGGCAGGAGTAGGACTCCTGGCACCCCTGGTGTGGGTGTGACAGCGGGCACCCCTGGTTGGGTTGGGACACTTGGTGCCTCAGGTGTGGGTGTGACACTCGGCACCCCTGGTGGGTGTGGGACACCTGGTGCCTCTGTGGGTGTGACAGCCAGCACCCCTGGTGGGGTTGGGACACTTGGTGCCTTAGGTGTGGGTGTGACACTCGGCACCCCTGGTGGGGGTGGGACACCTGGTGCCTCTGTGGGTGTGACAGCCGGCACCCCTGGTTGGGTTGGGACACCTGGTGCCTCAGGTGTGGGTGTGACACCTGGAACCCCTGGTCGGATTGGGACACCTGGTGCCTCAGGTGTGGGTGTGACACCTGGCACCCCTGGTGGGGTTGGGACACTTGGTGCCTCAGGTGTGGGTGTGACACTCGGCACCCCTGGTGGGGGTGGGACACCTGGCTCCTCTGGTGTGGGTGTGACACCTGGCATCCCTGGCAGGAGTAGGACACCTGGTGCCTCTGGTGTGATTGTGACAGCGGGCACCCCTGGTTGGGTTGGGACACCTGGTGCCTCAGGTGTGGGTGTGACACCTGGCACCCCTGGTCGGGTTGGGACACCTGGTGCCTCAGGTGTGAGTGTGACACCTGGCACCCCTGGTGGGGTTGGGACACTTGGTGCCTCAGGTGTGGGTGTGACACTCGGCACCCCTGGTGGGGGTGGGACACCTGGCTCCTCTGGTGTGGGTGTGACACCTGCATCCCTGGCAGGAGTAGGACTCCTGGCACCCCTGGTGTGGGTGTGACAGCGGGCACCCCTGGTTGGGTTGGGACACCTGGTGCCTCAGGTGTGGGTGTGACACCTGGCATCCCTGGCGGGGGTAGGACACCTGGTGCCTCTGGTGTGGTTGTGACAGCCGGCACCCTTGGTTGGGTTGGGACACCTGGTGCCTCAGTTGTGGGTGTGACACCTGGCACCCCTGGTCGGGTTGGGACACCTGGTGCCTCAGGTGTGGGTGTGACACCTGGCACCCCTGGTGGGGTTGGGACACTTGGTGCCTCAGGTGTGGGTGTGACACTCGGCACCCCTGGTGGGGGTGGGACACCTGGCTCCTCTGGTGTGGGTGTGACACCTGGCATCCCTGGCAGGAGTAGGACTCCTGGCACCCCTGGTGTGGGTGTGACAGCGGGCACCCCTGGTTGGGTTGGGACACCTGGTGCCTCAGGTGTGGGTGTGACACCAGGCATCCCTGACAGGGGTAGGACACCTGGTGCCTCTGGTGTGGGTGTGACACCTTGCACCCCTGGTGGGGTTGGGACACTTGGTGCCTCAGGTGTGGGTGTGACACCAGGCATCCCTGGCAGGGGTAGGACACCTGGTGCCTCTGGTGTGGTTGTGACAGCTGGCACCCCTGGTGGGGTTGGGACACTTGGTGCCTCAGGTGTGGGTGTGACACCAGGCATCCCTGGCAGGGGTAGGACACCTGGTGCCTCTGGTGTGGTTGTGACAGCTGGCACCCCTGGTGGGGTTGGGACACTTGGTGCCTCAGGTGTGGGTGTGACACCAGGCATCCCTGGCAGGGGTAGGACACCTGGTGCCTCTGGTGTGGTTGTGACAGCTGGCACCCCTGGTGGTGATGCGACACCTGGCACTCCTGCCAAACAGCTGCTGGAAATGCTTAGTTGTGTAGTGGAACAGCACAGCTCAGTGAACTGCATAGTGGCCACAGTGAGGTACTGCAGATCCACCCATAATCATTTAAATAAGGGCAGATGTGCAGTACCCAGCCATGGCCACAATTCAGTTGACGGCGCTGTCCTGTGCATTTCCACAATTGAGCACATCCAGCCACTCTCGGCACCAGCGACTGATTGGCGGAAGTGCCAGGTGTCGTCACTCCACCAATCAGGTATTGATGGCCTATCCTATTTATGGTCCACCGCACTACACGTGGCTCTGGGCTCAGAGAGGGAATCCCAAGCCAAAAATATTGAATGACGATATCAAAGCCGTAGTTCTCTGGAGTTTTACAAGCGCAGTTAGAACTTTTTCCTTGCCTGAATATCCATGTGACTTTCTAGCCGTATTCTAGCAAATGTCAGCTATTAGGGCGAGGACGGAGGAAAATCTCTTGGCCAAAGGAGATTATTCAGAAACTGAAAAATTCTGCATGCAAAACAAAAGAGTATGAATAATAGATAAAAAAAAAACACAAAACCCCTAAAAGTGACAGAACGGATGAACCTCTATCTAATCGATATTTCATTTATATTACGCTCCCATCACGTAATAAACATATTGTCACATCCGTTACATAATAGAAACCATTAAACATAAATGCATGTGTTGGAGCAAAAAAAAAAAATTTAGTTGGGGCTAAAAATCATTTTTACAATTGAATTTCATTAAAAGTTTTGGGTGGGTGACGCCGAGAGGCACCGTACATTGTGTGCATTTCATATAAGCTCCTATATATGCAGACCCATACCGGTGACTATTCCCTTTAAGAAAAAACAAAAACAAAATTCAGATAACATTTTATAGAAATAAAATTTAAGCAAGTGATTATAGAAATGGGCAAAGATATCCGAAAAATGCATTCTCGGTACTTTTCATTCATTGTTTTTTGTTTATCCAGAATGTTATTATATTTACTAATAAATCATTCCGGAATTAAAAAAAAATCCCAAAATATTACAAATTTTTTTGACTTTTTGTCACAAAATTCTGACAAGCTCTATGAAAATGGTATTGACACCATGTAAACCTTATCATGTGTTTCCCGGCTATCTCATATGACAGATCAGTGTACGTCGCTGCTTTCCCAGCAGCGCTCCTTCTCCGGAGCAGAAATCCCTTCTGTCACTTTCCATTCAGAGTAATAGGTCAGCCTTACACCTGCGAGCTGACCCGGTGACTGCCTGACAGGAGCTGTCCGGGAGCCGTGGCCTTCACACTCGGCGGCACGCAGAAGGCTTTGTCATAATACAAAAAAGTTATGACAATGAGAAGCACTTGGGACGTTGGAACAAGCAGTACAAATAAAAACAAAATAAAACACGAAGAGCTGTCAATTTTGTATGCACATATAGTAACCAAATAAAGATGGAACAGACCTGACTGTGAATGTGTAAAGGAGTGATTATAGTTAAAATGGATAATTTATGTTTCTGCAATATTACACCCATGGGAGTTTAGGAAGCTGAGACAGGTTGATTGACTGAAATATAAAGTAGAGACATGATTGTCACCCGTCATTTGTATTTAATCACTAACACTAAATTGTTTCAACAAGGTAAAAAAAAAAAAGCATCGAGTGGGGGTCTTCTTGTTTTATTTTTTCTGTTTCTCACAAAATAGTAGTATATTTTTAGTAAGCGAAACAATTTTAATCCTGACAACCAAGAATCAAGATTTGGCACTCAAACAAGATATATCTTTCAAGGTAAGAAATTAACATGAGAGGAGAGCAACATTGACCAATGGCTTTTTTTAATTAGGAATCAGAAGAATGTAAGTACTACAATTCTAAATTAATGTTATCAAAACAATAGTTACTAAAGTAATGTTCCCAATGGTTGGTATTATGTCAACTATTATATTTCCAAAACACAGAAAAAAACCCAACTACAATGACTGCTCCATAAGTAGAATTATATAACTACTATAATACTGCTCCCTATGTACAGGAATATAACTACTATAATACTGCTCCTATATACAAGAATATAAGTACTATAATACTGCTCCTATGTACAAGGATATAACTACTATAATACTGCCCCTATGTACAAGAATACAACTACTATAATACTGCCCCTATGTACAAGAATATAACTACTATAATACTGCTCCTATGTACAAGAATATAACCACTATAATACTGCCCCTATGTACAAGAATATAAGTACTATAATACTGCTCCTATGTACAAGAATATAACTACTATAATACTGCCCCTATGTACAAGAATACAACTACTATAATACTGCCCCTATGTACAAGAATATAACTACTATAATACTGCTCCTATGTACAAGAATATAACCACTATAATACTGCCATATGTACAAGAATATAACTACTATAATACTGCTCCTATGTACAAGAATATAACTACTATAATACTGCCCCTATGTACAAGAATACAACTACTATAATACTGCCCCTATGTACAAGAATATAACTACTATAATACTGCTCCTATGTACAAGAATATAACCACTATAATACTGCCCCTATGTACAAGAATATAAGTACTATAATACTGCTCCTATGTACAAGAATATAACTACTATAATACTGCCCCTATGTACAAGAATACAACTACTATAATACTGCCCCTATGTACAAGAATATAACTACTATAATACTGCTCCTATGTACAAGAATATAACCACTATAATACTGCCATATGTACAAGAATATAACTACTATAATACTGCTCCTATGTACAAGAATATAACTACTATAATACTGCCCCTATGTACAAGAATACAACTACTATAATACTGCTCCTATGTACAAGAATATAACTACTATAATACTGCCCCTATATACAAGAATATAACCACTATAATACTGCCATATGTACAAGAATATAACTACTATAATACTGCTCCTATGTACAAGAATATAACTACTATAATACTGCCCCTATGTACAAGAATACAACTACTATAATACTGCTCCTATGTACAAGAATATAACTACTATAATACTGCCCCTATGTACAAGAATACAACTACTATAATACTGCTCCTATGTACAAGAATATAACTACTATAATACTGCCCCTATATACAAGAATATAACTACTATAATACTGCCTCTATGTACACGAATATAACTACTATAATACTGCCACTATGTACAAGAATATAACTACTATAATACTGCCCCTATGTACAAGAATACAACTACTATAATACTGCCCTTATGTACAAGAATAAAACTACTATAATACTGCCCTCTATGTTCAAGGATATAACTACTATAATACTGCTCCTATGTATAAGAATATAACTACTATAACACTGCTCCTATGTACAAGAATATAACTACTATAATACTGCCCCTATGTACAAGAATATAACTACTATAATACTGCCCCTATGTACAAGAATATAACTACTATAATACTGCCCCCTATGTACAAGAATATAACTACTGTAATACTGCCCCTATGTACAAGAATATAACTACTATAATACTGCCCCCTATGTACAAGAATATAACTACTATAATACTGCTCCTATGTACAAGAATATAACTACTATAATACTGCCCCTATGTACAGGAATATAATTACTATAATACTGCTCCTATGTACAAGAATATAACTACTATAATACTGCTCTTATGTCCAGCTATGTAATTAGTGAGACCCAAATGGACATTCTATCTAAAGGTCTCACCTTCTCCCCTACAAATGAATTTGATATGTACAGAACATTACTAGATGTAAACAAATTTGTTCGAAATTTGACTTTAAAATGCCACTTTTTCAAGGAAAAATCTGACCAGGACGCTATACAGAACCTGACCACACAGAGTGACCAGACCACACTGGGTGAAATAGGGACTTTCCAGGAACTTTGCTCCATTAGTGACCTGAGGACCCTTGAGAGTGAATCTATAGAATCCACCAAAAACCTAAACTCTGGTTATAAATCAAAAAAACCCTATTTTTACCCTGTCAATTCAAGACCTAACATCTTGGATTCATTCCAGGAATGCATAGAGGAGGACCTGATAGAACTCAAGAAAAAATCCTCATGTAACCATAACAGACCCAATCTGAGTAAACTAGAAAGGAAAGCTCTGGAGGAGATCAGAGGCAACCAGGATCTCATGGTCAGAAGAGCTGACAAGGGAGGAGCTGTGGTCCTACTGAATGCAGGTCTATATGTCCAGCAGAACAACACGTATAGGAGACTACAGCATGATCCCACTGAACTATTCCAGAAAAAACTAAAACATCTGCTTTCTGAGGGTTTTGCTATAGGGGCACTGGATAAAAAACTGTCTGAGGATTTATTTGTGGAACACCCTATAATCCCCATCTTCCATTCCCTGCCTAAGATCCACAAGGAAGTCTTCCCTCCTACATTCAGACCCATAGTAGCAGGGATTGGAAGCATGGGTGAAAACCTCAGTACCTGGGTGGATATGTATCTGCAACCACCACTGATTTCTAGACTACCAGGCTATATAAAAGATACAAAGCATTTGATTTCCTCCCTGGATAAGACTGCATGGTCTGGAGACTGTATCTTCATCTCCTGTGATGTGGAGGCCTTGTATCCCTCCCTGATGCATGATCTGACTATCTCCATCCTGAGGAGACATCTCCAGGACTACAGTGACTACACTCCGGCTATACAGGAATTTTTGATTTCCTCTGTGGACTTTCTCCTCAAACATAACTTTTTTTCCTTTAATAAAGAGTTTTTTTTGCAGGTTTGCGGAGCCCCGATGGGCGCAGGGTTCTCGCCATCTATCGCTAACCTGTATATGGCAGCCTGGGAGAGCTTGTTCATGTTTTCACATGTTAACCCCTTCTCCCCCTATATTAGGTGGCTGGGGCGCTATCTGGACGACCTGCTCCTCATATGGGAGGGACCTGCGGACTTGATATCTGAACTTATCAAATATATGAATGATAATGAAATGAATTTGAAATTCACCTATACAATTGGTGGTAGAAACATTAATTTTTTAGATGTTACTTTAGATCTAAATTCAGGTTCAATCATCACAATCTCCCCTTTCAGGAAAAATACCGCGACTAATTCCATATTACATGCCAAATCATGTCATCCGAGACATGTAATAAAAAACATACCTGTGGGGGAACTCTACAGGTTTAAGAGGAACAGTACCACCAAGGAAGTGTATGACAGGAGTAAGAGGGAGGTGAGGGGCAGGCTGGCTCATAGGGGCTATCCCAGCTGGATGCTGCAGAGGGCTGAGAGCATTGTGGAGGATATAGATCGGGAGACTATGCTGAGTAAAACGAGCAGTAACCGTGTGTCCAGTGAGGAGCACATCACCTTCACCACTACATACAGCCCTCAGTGATATTATCAGAAAAAGAATCCCTATGCTGAGCCAGGATAAAAAGCTGAACCAAATCCTGTCCAAACCAGTGCGCTATATCGCTAAAAAAGCCCCTAGTCTGAACAACATCTTATCCCCCAGCCTCTTTGTTAGTGAAGACAAAAGGTTAAAAGAGAAAGAAAACTGGCTCAGTACTAAAGGCACATACAAGTGTGGGCACAATATATATATATATATAATATCTGCACCTGCTGTAAATACATGGTGAACAGTAAGGAATTCCACTCATCTGTCACCAAAAAGACCTACAAAATTAACCAATACATTAACTGCAACACCTCCAATGTGGTGTATCTGATTAATTGCACCACCTGTGAGCAGCAATATGTGGGGTGCACAGGGGGTCCCCTGAAAGTGAGAATAAGGAGGCACTTGTCTGATGCAGTGAATAAAATCACCCATAAGAGCTCTGCTGCATCCAAACACTTCATCCATAAACACAATGGGGATGTCAGCTCATTCGAGGTCCGCGGGATTGAAAGGGTTAAAGCTCCATTCCGAGGGGGAGATATAAAAAGAAAAATAACCAACAGAGAGATATGGTGGATGTATCAGCTTAAGTCCAGAGCCCCTCTAGGCATGAATATCCGGCAGGATCTTATGAATTATTATGAATGATAAGTTATAATTCTTGTATATATAACATCCATATAAAAGTCCATAGACTTTTTTTTTTTTTTTTCCCCTCTCTTTCTCCTGCCTTAAGCTTAGTATTTGTACATGCAAATTTCAGGCTAAACTCATTAACTACCTGTAGGTGTTGCCCTGTTTCTGTTGTCTGCAAGATCAGGGGGTGTAACCTAATGGGCCTAGTCCTATATGGCAGCCCTCTTTCATTTTATTTTTATCACAATGAGTAAGGCGGCACGACCGTTGAAACGCGTATGATTTTAATGCACTTTAAGCCTGTGACTGTTACTGGTATGAATCACCCGTTTTTGTGTCTATGGATATGAAGATGGACTTTGGATTTATGTGCTTTTAACGAATATGGAATAAAAGGTATTTTTTATGGACATCACCCGCGCTGGACTTCTGCTTTTTCTACTATAATACTGCCCCTATGTACAAAAATATAACTACTATAATACTGCTCCTATATACAAGAATATAACTACTATAATACTGCCCCTATGTATAAGAATATAACTACTATAATACTGCTCCTATGTACAGGACAGGAATATAACTACTATAATACTGCCCCCTATGTACAAGAAAATAACTACTATAATACTGTCCCCTATGTACAGAAATATAACTACTATAATACTGCTCCTATGTACAAGAATATAACTACTATAATACTGCTCCTATGTACAAGAAAATAACTACTATAATACTGCTCCTATGTACAGGAATATAACTACTATAATACTGCTCCTATGTACAAGAATATAACTACTATAATACTGCCCCTATGTACAAGAATATAACTACTATAATACTGCCCCTATGTACAAGAATATAACTACTATAATACTGCTCCTATATACAAGAATATAACTACTATAATACTGCTCCTATGTACAAGAATATAACTACTATAATACTGCTCCTATGTACAAGAATATAACTACTATAATACTGCTCCTATGTACAAGAAAATAACTACTATAATACTGTCCCCTATGTACAGGAATATAACTACTATAATACTGCTCCTATGTACAAGAATATAACTACTATAATACTGCCCCTATGTACAAGAATATAACTACTATAATACTGCCCCTATGTACAAGAATATAACTACTATAATACTGCTCCTATATACAAGAATATAACTACTATAATACTGCTCCTATGTACAAGAATATAACTACTATATTACTGCTCCTATGGACAAGAATATAACTACTATAATACTGCTCCTATGTGCAAGAATATAACTACTATAATACTGCTCCCTATGTACAAGAATATAACTACTATAATACTGCCCCTATGTACAGGAATATAATTACTATAATACTGCTCCTATGTACAAGAATATAACTACTATAATACTGCTCCTATGTACAAGAATATAACTACTATAATACTGCCCCTATGTACAAGAATATAACTACTATAATACTGCTCCTATATACAAGAATATAACTACTATAATACTGCTCCTATGTACAAGAATATAACTACTATAATACTGCTCCTATGTACAAGAATATAACTACTATAATACTGCTCCTATGTACAAGAAAATAACTACTATAATACTGTCCCCTATGTACAGGAATATAACTACTATAATACTGCTCCTATGTACAAGAATATAACTACTATAATACTGCCCCTATGTACAAGAATATAACTACTATAATACTGCCCCTATGTACAAGAATATAACTACTATAATACTGCTCCTATATACAAGAATATAACTACTATAATACTGCTCCTATGTACAAGAATATAACTACTATATTACTGCTCCTATGGACAAGAATATAACTACTATAATACTGCTCCTATGTGCAAGAATATAACTACTATAATACTGCTCCCTATGTACAAGAATATAACTACTATAATACTGCCCCTATGTACAGGAATATAATTACTATAATACTGCTCCTATGTACAAGAATATAACTACTATAATACTGCCCCCTATGTACAAGAATATAACTACTATAATACTGCCCCTATGTACAGAGTATAACTACTATAATACTCCCCCTATGTACAAGAATATAACTACTATAATACTGCCTCCTAGCTGTGAGGTTGTGTGTCTGTAGCTCTCCTGATGTCTGGAGCAAGCCCAGGGAGGGGCCACCCTGGGCGGGGAAGCTCCCCAGGCAAGGCCCAGGCTTCTCGGCCTAAACTGGGACAAGGCTCCCAGACCTCTCTGAATGGGAATATTAATCCCAAAGCCACTGTGAGACCAGTGAATGCAGCGGCCAAAGCTGCAGCCGTTCTGTGAAGGAAGAAAAACCTGCGAGTAAAGTTTTGGGAGGAAAATCTACTCCAAGTCCAGCAAAGAAGTCAGAAGGTAAAGTGTTGGTGAGTGATGTTCCACAGCACAGTATGAAGTCCTGTAACTCCCCGGTCAGTCAGCAGCCCCTGCCTGAGGCACAGGTGAGATCGGTCTCAGCTGTACCAATCACCTCTGCTGCTTCCAGGCAGAGACGGACGTCTTTGGAAAGACAGACCATCCAGGAGAACTTACAGCAACATGGCAGTGTGGCGCTGTCAGGACGCACCCGGTCACAGTCAGGTGGCAGCGATAAACCTGCTGCGGAGCCGGCATCCAGCCGAGGAGCCACAAAGCCGTCTGTGGTGGAACCGCACAAGACTGTGTTCAAAACCCCTGTACCCGTGGTGAAGGCAAAACCTGTGCAGCCGGCGCGTGCACCCGAGCTGCAG
This sequence comes from Ranitomeya imitator, assembly GCF_032444005.1. NCBI lineage: Eukaryota > Metazoa > Chordata > Amphibia > Anura > Dendrobatidae > Ranitomeya > Ranitomeya imitator. Next base: position 678,283,367 of record NC_091286.1, read on the forward strand.
CTAGCGGACGAGATACCGGGACTTGTCAGAAAACTGGGTGAGTTACAGCAGCAAAAAAAAGCGCTGCAAATGGAGGTAGACTTTATCTATAGTCTAAAGACCACTAATCCTGCCTGTAATGATGTGTATGACCTGAGGCTGAACACACTGGGGGTGCAGCTGGCAAGTGTGGTGCAGGACATTGAGTCTGTGCTGGAGGGCATGGGGCCCCTGGCGGAGACCTACAGGAACCGGGAGCGGTTCGCCTCCCAAAAGCAGGACTGTGCTGTAGAGACCAGGACCCCTGATGTTCAGGACGGGACCCCCCAGCAGCGGACACGGCCAGTGTTACAGGCTGCCCGCTTCTGCTTCCAAGAAGGAAAAAAACTGCAGCAGCAAGCAGCTGAGTGTGAACAGGAGCATGCACTTCAGACTCCAACAGAGGCACCACAGGTCCCAGAATGCCCCATGCAGGAGCCGGACTGTATTTGTGAGACTGTTTGTGCTGCTGAGGCAGCTGAGTGTGAACAGGAGCTTGCACTTCAGACTCCAACAGAGGCACCACAGGTCCCAGAATGCCCCATGCAGGAGCAGGACAGTGTTTGTGAGACTGTTTGTGCTGATGAGGCCGAGGCTGAGGCTGAGGCACAGACTGGGGCTTGTGATGTTGTGCCCATGGGGTCGGGGGTTGGGGAGGTTTCACATTCTGTCATGAACGTGGCACTGTCTGATAATGATGCTGCTAATGATAATGTGCATGATATGTGTGACTATCCCCCGTTACCATCTAGTCCACAAGGTATTGCAGCCCCCCCTGCTGCAGACCCTCTCCCTGTCAGTCGGCCCAGTGTGGCCCGGCAGGTGCCCCCCAGGAATGCCTGGAGCCGCGGCGCCCCATCCTTCACTTCCAGCGCCAGATATACCGGCCAGACATTTAAGCGCATTAATGTGGTGCGGTTTAAGTACATAGGTGCCAAGGAGGATCTGCCGCAGCGCAGGTATGTGGTGAGAGAGCTGCTATGCGGCCAGATGGGGTTTGTGGCAAATGAGATACTGGCGGTGTCCAATCTTCTGGACAGACAGGCCTACGAGGTCAGCTTCAAGCTACAGTGTGACCTGGACAGGTTCTGGGCCAATTACCCCAGGTTCAGAGACGCTGAAGGCTGGAATAAATTTATATTGGTTCCTATCTCCAGGCCGGACACTGTTACAGTGAATATCACCTTCTGGAATGAGGCCGTTCCCCCACAGGACATCGAGGTGTGGCTCCGGAGACACTGTGACCTCGCCTCTGGACTCTCCAAGGTCAGAGATGAGGATGGTATCTGGACAATGGGGTGGAAAGCTGTGGTGAAACTGCGCCAACTCAATAACATTACTGCCCATTTACCCAACTCCTTCTTCATTGGGAGGGAGAACGGAAGATGTTATTACCCCGGGCAGCCCAGAAAGTGCTTCAACTGTGGTGATAAAGGTCATCTGGCCAACGCCTGTACTGTGGTGAAGTGCAGCTTGTGTGGGGATATCGGCCATGACGCTGTGGATTGCCGGGATGTTAGGTGCAACCTCTGCGGTAAGATGGGCCACCCTCACAGGGACTGTCCAGACGCCTGGCATAATATCTGCAGAGTCTTTCCTGATAAGGCTGTACTGGCAGGGGCAGAGGCTCAGGAGGATGAGGATGTGGTGGCAGGGGCGCATGAGGGGGAGGATTTAATTTCAGGAGAGATGGTGACCAACCCAGATGCCCAACAGGAGTCCACTCATAAGCAGGGTATAGAGGGTGCAGAGGGGAACTTGGAGGTCGCTCCTCAGGTCCAGCAGCCTCAGGTAGCCCCCCCTTCAGCATCACTGTCTGAATCTGATGACTGGAGCGTTAATCACAATAAAAGGAAGAAAAAGAGCACGTCCTCCCGTAAACCTGAGGCAAAATATGACACCGGTCAGAGTGCTACTAAGAAGGTTCAGAATTGTGCAGGAGTGATGGTTGTGTCCAACAAGTATGGAGTTTTATCGGAGTCTAATGATGATGATTATGAGACAGAGTTGAGGAAAGTTGATGCAGAGTGTGACAGGGACATAGAGGACCACCCTCCGTCAAAGTGGAAGCCTTTATCTGTGGACCCTCAGGTAGAGTCTGACATGGACACTGGTGGTGGACAGAACATCCCTGACTCATGATGATGGCAGTTACTGTGCTCCTTCTCTATTGTGTTGTGATGGCGGGGTTCTCATTAACACTAACCTCAAGTAATGTCAACAGTATTAAGGCAAGGAGGACGAGACATGTGGTGTATGAACATCTCACACATCTGGACACCAATGTCATTTTCCTGCAGGAGACACGACTGACATCTCTGGGGCTTATGAGAGAGGCTGAGAGGGAGTGGCGGTGCGGTCCTTCTTTCTGGTCACTGGCTGTGGAGCCTTACGCCGGAGTCGCTGTCCTGTTTAACACCAATGATGTGACTGTGCATAGGATGACGGAGGTGGTCATGGGAAGATGTTTGGTCCTGGAAGTCACTATTCATGGTAGGCGACTCCGGTTTATTAACATCTATGGGACACAGACAGTGACTGACAGGATCCAGCTGTTTAATAACGTTAAGCCATACCTCTTCACTTCTCTTCCGGTGGTGATGGCAGGGGACTTTAATGCCATACTGACGTCAGGTGACAGTTCCTCGGGCAGGACAGTGACCAGGGATGGTAAGGTCCTACATAACATTATAATGCAGGCTGGACTGACTGACGTTTTCACAAAGGGAGGTCGACAGCCAAAATTCACATATTCATGTTCCAACAGGAGCAGTAGGATAGATTTTGCTTTTGTGAGTCCTACTGAGGCTGTTGACACCCTGAGTGAGAAGGTTGTCCCTTACTCTGATCACCTCGCCTTGTGTTTCTGTCTGGGGACCTCTAACCGTCCAGACATCGGTAGAGGGTTGTGGAAGCTCAATTCCAGTCTCCTGGATGATGCTTATGTTCAGAGTCGTGTCTACTCCCTTATCCAGCTTCATCTAGATAGGGTTGACTTCTATGACAACATGACCGACTGGTGGGAGGACGTCAAGGAGGATATCAGATCCCTCTTAAAGAGACTGTCAATTAATAAAGGGAGGAATAAGTACAGCCAGTACCTAAAGCTGCATAAAGAATTGGAGTCACTATATTCGGCGGGCGGGGATGACAAAGTGAAGATCGTCCGACTGAAATCTGAGATAAGGCAGTATCAGTATAGTAGGTATACCTCCCTGGTTCTTGAACGGGATTATGGGTCCTTGGGGGCCCCTGATCCCTTTGAGAATTGCAGGGAGAGGGTAGTCAAAAAAATGGTCACGGGTCTCACTGACTTCCAGGGTGTATTGCAGGATTCACGGGAGGGTATCCTGGAGGTGGCGAGATCTTACTATGCTGACTTGTTTCAGAGGAAAGTTTTGGATAAAGATAAGATGGCTCAATTCTTGGAGGCAACTCCTGCGCCTGATACTAATGATCTGGACTTTTCTCCTTTGACAGCGGAGTTAACGGTGGAGGAAGTTAAGGAGGCTATTGATAAATTACATCTGAAGAAGGCACCAGGTCCAGATGGCATAACAGCAGAATTTTATAGGATATTCAGAGACCTCCTGGCTCCAATCCTCGTGGATGTGTATAGAAGTTGTCTAGAAAATCACCTGATGCCTCCATCCATGAGAGTGTCCTCGTTGATTCTGCTGTCTAAAGGTAAAGAGCCGAGCGACATCAAGAATTGGAGGCCGATTGCCCTCTTGAATGTGGACAGGAAGATTCTAGCAAAGATCCTGTTTTCTAGATTAGTCTGTTTGTCCCCAGCACTGTTGGCAGGCTCTCAGTTTGGCACAGTAAAAGGGCGGAACATCTCTGGAGCGGTCATCTCGATACGGGAGATGTTTGAGAGATGTAAAGCCCTGCGGTGTAGGAAATATGTTGTTAGTCTGGACCAAGCTAAAGCCTTTGACAGGGTTGATCATGACTATCTGTGGGCCACTTTGTCAAAGTATGGTATTTCGGGACAATTTGTGGATTGGCTGAAGACATTGTACAGAGAGGCGGTGAGCTTTCCTCTGATTAATGGTTGGCAGGGTGACACTTTTGGAGTTGGGGCAGGAGTGAGACAGGGTTGCCCACTGAGTCCCCTCCTGTACGTTTTTGCCCTAGACCCGTTTCTGAGGTCACTGCAGGAGTGTGATTTTCAGGGGGTACCGGTCCCCCATTGCCTGCCTCTGAATGTTGTTGCCTATGCGGATGATGTGACGTTGGTGATCTCTAATCCTCGAGAGGTGCAGATGTTATCTGCGTCTATCAGAAGTTACTCAAAGGCCTCCGGGTCTCTGGTCAACCTTGAGAAGAGTCAAGCTCTGTGGACATTAGATACTGATCCCAGCTATGATCTGCGGCAGTTTGCCAAAGCCTCCACCCATATTAAGATCCTCGGGGTTAAATTTGGGAGGGATGATAATGCCACGCTAAATTGGGAGGAGAAATTGGAAGCCGGAAATGCAAAGGTTCAGCGATGGAAGAACTGGAGGCTGACCTACAGAGAAAGGATCGCAATGTTGAAGACTTACCTGGTCCTTGTTTTCTTGTATGTCTCTGTCATTTTCCCCTTGCCAGAATCTTTCTCAGCGAGGCTCTTCAGCCTGTTCTTCCAGCTCTTTTGGGGGAATAGGTTGAACCTAATAAAGAGGGGAATAACCTACCTACGGCGGAGAGAGGGTGGGCTGGATATGTTGAATCCAAGGGTTTTCTTTGACTCCTTGTTTCTAAAGGTAAATTTTGGGAACATGGACTCAAACAGTAGCTCTCTGTGGGTAAATAGTATCAGGTACTGGATATTGCCTTTTGCAGAATCTTGGGTGCGAGGCGGCAGTCTCAAGAGGAGGAGATGGACAGGTGACCACCTCCCCCAGTATCTGGACTATGGTCTGAAGTGTGTTAGGAGGTGGGGACTGGAGAAGTCTTACATTGAGAGCAGTACGAGAAGAGACCTGTATGCTCATGTATGTAGGACTTTCTTTTACTCTCCACTGGCCCTGAGAGATTGTGTCACCACCACCCTGCAGGAAAGCCTTAGGTTCCTAAACGGGAAAAGACTTCCTCCTAAATTGTTTGACGTCACTTGGCTTTCGCTGCATAGTTGGCTCTTTGTCAGGGGGAACCTGAAACACTTGAGTGTCTCCGATCGGAATTGTCCCCTTGGTTGTCAGCAGGAGGAGACTATGGAGCACTTTATATGTGATTGCTGGGGAGGGAGGAAGATCTGGGAGGAAGTGTCTGATAATCTAAAAATCCCCAGACTGCGGACTCTAAAGTATCCTGACATTATCTATGGTGTCCCCTCCACTGTTAGTAACATCGACAGAGAGACGATGTACATTATAATAAGCGTCATCAAATACTATCATTGGCACATGAGAACTCGGGTGTCACTGCATAATGAGCTGTTCGATCACACCGCTGCGGCTGCTCAGGTTATGTCAGAACTCAGGTGGATAAAATCGCTAGAAGTTGGAAGGAGTCAGAGAAATAATAAGTTATGGAGGAATGTAAAATTCAGTTAAGAAATATGATTTTTTTTTTTTTTTACTTAATTTTTCTTCTTCCGCCAGGGGTGGACACTTTAATTTATGTATGAATATGATCTGATTATTTAGTACTTGTGTATATATAACCTAAGTGAATTGTGCTTTGTAATTCTGGGTGATTTTTGTTTTTATTTGTATTTATGTTTGGTTTTTATAATAAAAATTGCCTCTATGTACAAGAATATAACTACTATATTACTGCTCCTATGGACAAGAATATAACTACTATAATACTGCTCTTATGTAGAAGAATATAACTACTATAATACTGCTCCTATGTACAAGAATATAACTACTATAATACTGCTCCTATGTACAAGAATATAACTACTATAATACTGCTCCTATGTACAAGAATATAACTGCTATAATACTGTCCCTATGTACAAGAATATAACTACTATAATACTGCCCCTATGTACGAGAATATTACTACTATAATACTGCCCCTATGTACAAGCATATAACTGCTATAATACTGCTCCTATGTACAAGAATATAACTACTATAATACTGCCCTATGTACAAGAATATAACTACTATAATACTGCCCCTATGTACAAGAATATAACTACTATAATACTGCTCCTATGGACAAGAATATAACTACTATAATACTGCCCCTATGTACAAGAATATAACTACTATAATACTGCTCCTATATACAAGAATATAACTACTATAATACTACTCCAATGTACAAGAACATAACTAATGTAATACTTCCCCTATGTACAAGAATATAACTAATATAATACTGCCCTCTATGTTCAAGGATATAACTACTATAATATTGCCCCTATGTATAAGAATATAGCTGCTGTAATACTGCCCCTATGTACAAGAATATAACTACTATAATACTGCCCCTATGTACAAGAATATAACTACTATAATACTGCTCCTATGTACAAGAATATAACTACTATAATACTGCCCCTATGTACAAGACTATAACTACTATAAGGCTGGGTTCCCATTGCGTTATGGGAACGCGCTTAACGGACAGCGTTGCACGGCGAAATTAACGCCGTGCAACGCGTCCGTTAGCGCGCCCATTCACGGCAATGGGAACGCGCAGCACTAGCGCGTGCCATGTTCGGCACGTGCTAGCGACGCGCCGGTGTTTCCTGGCGCGCCACGGACGCTGCTCGCAGCGTCCGAGGCGCGCCCGCGGTCCGTTCCCCGCTCTCGCAGATCGGGGATCTGCGAGAGCGGGGACGTTACCGCGACCCCAGGACGCGGCCCCATTAAAAACATTGCATTAGCGCAACCCGCTAGCGCTAGCGCTAAACGGGTTGCACTAACGCAATGTGACCCTAGCCTTATACTGCCCCTATGTATAAGAATATAACTACTATAATACTGCTCCTATGTACAGGACAGGAATATAACTACTATAATACTGCGCCTATGTACAAGAACATAACTACTATAATACTGTCCCCTATGTACAGGAATATAATTACTATAATACTGCTCCTATGTACAAGAATATAACTACTATAATACTGCTCCTATGGACAAGAATATAACTAATATAATACTGCTCTTATGTATAAGAATATAACTACTATAGTACTGCTCCTATGTACGAGAATATAACTACTATAATACTGCTCCTATGTACAAGAATATAACTACTATAATACTGCTCCTATGTACAAGAATATAACTACTATAATACTGCCACTTATGTACAAGAATATAACTACTATAATACTGCTCCTATGTACAAGAATATAACTACTATAATACTGCCCCTATGTACAAGAATATAACTACTATAATACTGCTCCTATGTACAAGAATATAACTACTATAATACTGCCCCTATGTACAAAAATATAACTACTATAATACTGCTCCTATGCACAAGAATATAACTACTATAATACTGCCCCTATGTACAAAAAAATAACTACTATAATACTGTCCCCTATGTACAGGAATATAATTACTATAATACCGCCCTTATGTACAAGAATATAACTACTATAATACTGCCCCTATGTACAAGACTATAACTACTATAATACTGCCCTCTATGTTCAAGGATATAACTACTATAATACTGCCCCTATGTATAGGAATATACCTGCTGTAATACTGCCCCTATGTACAAGAATATAACTACTATAATACTGCCCCTATGTACAAGAATATAACTACTATAATACTGCTCCTATGTACAAGAATATAACTACTATAATACTGCCCCTATGTACAAAAATATAACTACTATAATACTGCTCCTATGCACAAGAATATAACTACTATAATACTGCCCCTATGTACAAAAAAATAACTACTATAATACTGTCCCCTATGTACAGGAATATAATTACTATAATACTGCTCCTATGTACAAGAATATAACTACTATAATACTGCCCCTATGTACAAGAATATAACTACTATAATACTGCTCCTATGGACAAGAATATAACTACTATAATACTGCTCTTATGTAGAAGAATATAACTACTATTATACTGCCCCCTATGTACTAGAATATAATTACAATAATACCGCCCTTATGTACAAGAATATAACTACTATAATACTGCCCCTATGTACAAGACTATAACTACTATAATACTGCCCTCTATGTTCAAGGATATAACTACTATAATACTGCCCCTATGTATAAGAATATAGCTGGTGTAATACTGCCCCTATGTACAAGAATATAACTACTATAATACTGCCCCTATGTACAAGAATATAACTACTATAATACTGCTCCTATTTTCAAGAATATAACTACTATAATACTGCCCCTATGTACAAAAATATAACTCATATAATACTGCTCCTATGTACAGGACAGGAATATAACTACTATAATACTGCTCTTATGTAGAAGAATATAACTACTATAGTACTGCTCCTATGTACGAGAATATAACTAATATAATACTGTCCTCTATATACAAGAATATAACTACTATAATACTGCTCCTATGTACAAGAATATAACTACTATAATACTGCTCCTATGTACAAGAATATAACTACTATAATACTGCCCCTATGTACAAGAATATAACTACATAATACTGCTCCTATGGACAAGAATATAATTACTATTATACTGCTCTTATGTAGAAGAATATAACTACTATTATACTGCTGCTATTTATGAGAATATAACTGCTATAATAAGGCTCCTATGTACAAGAATATAACTACTATAATACTGCTCTTATGTACAAGAATATAACTACTATAATACTGCTGCTATGTACAAGAACATAACTACTATAATACTGTCCCCTATGTACAGGAATATAATTACTATAATACTGATCCTATGTACAAGAATATAACTACTATAATAATTACTATAATACTGCTCTTATGTAGAAGAATATAACTACTATAATACTGCTCCTATGTATGAGAATATAACTGCTATAATACTGGCCCCTATGTACAAGAATATAACTACAATAATACTGCCCCTATGTACAAGAATGTAACTGCTATAATACTGCTCTTATGTACAAGAATATAACTAGTATAATAAGGCCCCTATGTACAAGAATATAACTACTATAATATTGCTCCTATGTACAAGAATATAACTGCTACAATCCTGCTACTATGTACAAGATTATAGCTACTATAATACTGCCCCTATGTACAAGCCTATAACTAATATAATACTGCTCTTATGTACAAGAATATAGCTACTATAATACTGCTCCTATGTACAAGAATATAACTACTATAATACTGCTCCATTGTACAAGAATATAACTACTATAATACTGCTCCTATGTACAAGAATATAATTACTATAATACTGCTCCTATGTACAAGAATATAACTACTATAACACTGCTCCTATGTACAAGAATATAACTACTATAATACTGCCCCTATGTACAAGAATATAACTACTATAATACTGCCCCTATGTACAAGAATATAACTACTATAATACTGCTCCTATGTACAAGAATATAACTACTATAATACTGCCCCTATGTACAAGAATATAACTACTATAATACTGCCCCTATGTACAAGAATATAACTACTGTAATACTGCTCTTATGTAGAAGAATATAACTACTATAATACTGCTCCTATGTACAAGAATATAACTACTATAATACTGCCCCTATGTACAAGAATATAACTACTATAATACTGCCCTATGTACACGAATATAACTACTGTAATACTGCTCTTATGTAGAAGAATATAACTACTATAATACTGCTCCTATGTACAAGAATATAACTACTATAATACTGCCCCTATGTACAAGAATATAACTACTATAATACTGCTCCTATGTACAAGAATATAACTACTATAATACTGCCTCTATGTACAAGAATATAACTACTATAATACTGCCCCTATGTACAAGAATATAACTACTATAATACTGCCACTTATGTACAAGGTGCCTACTAGTGTGATAGCAGGGGAGAGACACCAGCTATAGCTATTTCCACAGGTACTACTTGAATATAAGTTTATGCTATGACTTTTTGTGTGTTATATTCAAAAGTTGGTAGCCATATCTAGCTAAAAGCTACTAAAATTATCTACTATCTATGTACTGTGTTACCATATTAATGATGTAACCTGGTATGGTTTCCTAACTTCTGTTGAGTTAATTTGACATCTTAAAACAACTATTCATGGCTCCTTTTATGCACCCTATCACAGGTGCATGGATGCTTCCTCTTATTGAGACTATTCATGCTCTCAATCTTTAGTGCCGTTGGTTTTTAGGCGCCCCTGCTTTGTCCTCGTATGGTGGCTGTTTTCTTGGTTTCTGATTGCCCCCTTTCGTACCTATCCACGGAAATTAATTTGTTTATGTGATTTTATGTACTAATTTGACAATAATAAATAAAATGTGTTGTACTTTGTTATACACGTATACAGGGGTGGATTAAGGGTAGCCAGGGCCCGGGCTGTTCAGACACTGTGGGCCCCCCCGGTCATGTGTTGGGGGTCATGTGACGGGGGTCATGTGATGGGGGTCATGATATACCCGAAGCAGATTATTCCAGAAAAATGGCCGGGCCCTACTCTACTGTAACCTATTAAATATTTGTTAAAATCTGCAATACAATTTAGGTATATTTTGACCAATAATATCACATACAAGGAACAAATACCACCGCACCATGACCAGACCACAAATAACAACTACAGTGATCGAATAACATCACATACAAGGAACAAATACCACCGCACCATGTCAAGACCACATATTATCACCGCTTGGTGACCAAATGGCACATTCAAGGGACAAATACCACAACACCATTTCCAGACCACATATTACCACCACATAGTGACTGAATACTACAATACTGATCAGTAATAAAATAAACAAAAAACACAATACTATCACCATAAGTGCCAGTATTCACAGGAGATCTGTACTTAGTATGCAGTGTCTGTGTAGAGGTAATACAGAGATCACTGGTGATATTATACACAGGAGCTCTGTATATAATGTATAGGTAATACAGAGATCACTGGTGACATTGTACACAGGACCTCTGTATATAGTATACAGTGTATAGTGTCAGTGTATAGGTAACAGTGACGTCTCTAGGTGAAGTCCTTCATCTTTCATCCAGCACAGACCGCCGTCATTTCTTCCAGCCAGGACTCGTTTCTGCAGGAAATAACACAGTTATCTCGAGCTCCGCTTGCAGAACACATTACTTAATTTTTCACGACTTCTACATTACACCACATGAAGAAAAAAAGGCGATATAGTGTCACTCTGCACAGTAACAGGACCGCCCCCCCCATTTAAAACAGTATACTTAAAAAATAAAATAAATACATCACTGCAGTAATAATATCCCTTAATTAGCCCCTATGGTAATAATATTCCCCACCCTGGCCCCGTGTGTCTCATTCCTGGCTCCAGCCATATTTTCTCCCATCCTGCACTCATGAGTATCCATTCTACACCATATGATCTCCCCATCCTGCCCCATCTGTCTCCATCGTATCCATCCTGCCCATGATCCAAACCTGCCCCATGTCTTTCATTCTGCCCCGTGTCTCCAATCATGGCCCGTGTCTACATTCTGCCCATGCCTCCAGTCCTGCCCCCAGTGTGTCCAGCAATCTGCCCCAGTGTGTCCAGCATATTACCCCCAGTGTGTCCAGCATATTACCCACAGTATGTCCAGCAATCTGCCCCAGTGTGTCCAGCATATTGCCCCAGTGTGTCCAGCATTGCCCCCAGACAGTGTGTCCAGCAATCTGCCCCACTGTGTCCAGCATATTACCACCAGTGTGTCCAGCAATCTGGCCCAGTGTCTCCAGCATTGCCCCAGTGTCTCCAGCATTGCCCCAGTGTCTCCAGCAATCATCTGCCCCAGTGTGTCCTCCAGCATTGCCCCAGTGTGTCCAGCATTGCCCCAGTGTCTCCAGCAATCATCTGCCCCAGTGTGTCCTCCAGCATTGCCCCAGTGTGTCCAGCATTGTCCCAGTCTCCAGCAATCATCTGCCCCAGTGTGTCCTCCAGCATTGCCCCAGTGTCTCCAGCATTGCCCCAGTGTCTCCAGCATTTCCCCATTGTGTCCTCCAGCATTGCCCCAGTGTGTCCAGCAATCTGCCCCAGTGTCTCCAGCATTGCCCCAGTGTCTCCAGCATTGCCCCAGTGTGTCCTCCAGCATTGCCCCCAGTGTGTCCTCCAGCATTGCCCCAGTGTCTCCAGCATTGCCCCCAGTGTGTCCTCCAGCATTGCCCCAGTGTGTCCAGCAATCTGCCCCAGTGTCTCCACCATTGCCCCAGTGTGTCCTCCAGCATTGCCCCAGTGTCTCCAGCATTGCCCCAGTGTGTCCAGCATTGCCCCAGTGTCTCCAGCATTGCCTCCAGTGTGTCCTCCAGCATTGCCCCAGTGTGTCCAGCAATCTGCCCCAGTGTCTCCAGCATTGCCCCCAGTGTGTCCTCCACCAATCTTCCCCAGTGTCTCCAGCATTGCCCCCAGTGTCTCCAGCATTGCCCCAGTGTGTCCTACAACATTGCCCCCCAGTGTGTCCAACGTTAGCATATAAAAAAAAAAACAAAAAAAAAACCAAACAGTCTCCTCACCTGTCCGTGCTCCAGGTGGCGAGCTCCCTCCAGCAGCGCACACTCGCCGGCGACTGACAATGACGTCAGACGCCAGCGACGTGTCCACTGCAGCCGACTTCAGCTGCCAGCCTCCAATTGGCTGGCGGCTGTTGTTAACTATTGACGTGCGGGCGCACGTCAATAGGAAACAACCGCAGCACCGGAAGGGGCCCGGTGAGCAGATGAGAAGGGGCCCGATGCGGGCCCTCGCTCTCTGCCCACCGGGTTCAGGGGCACATAAATGCCGGCGGGCATTCACAGACAATTAGCGGAGGGTCAATCTGTGCGATAGCCCATGGCCCCCCCAGACCACTGGGCCCTGGGCTACCGCCCATATTGACCCTCTGATAATCTGCCCCTGCACGTATAAAGTATTGATTTGTCTCCTTTTTTTCTATATAGTTTGGTATGCATTAAACAACATTATCTTGTTGTGGCATGTCTTAAACTATATAATGATTGGTAAATTGTGGTTACATCGATTGATGTTTTTGGGAGCTTTTTCTATATTTGGAAGGAATTTTATAGGTTTTGCTATGTACAAGAATATAACTACTATAATACTGCTCCTATGTACAAGAATATAAATACTATAATATACTGCCCCTATGTACAAGAATATAACTACTATTATACTGCAGGTGATATATCCCCCTAATCCTGGACCTCCACAGCTCATACCTCCCATTATTACCCCCTCCTACCATTGCCTATCTGATATGAACTACTGCAATCTCTCCAACATAAAACCCGTGCCCCTGACGCCCACCCCCCTGCTCCCTCTCTCTGGAGCACTCTGGAATGCCCGTTCAATCTGCAATAAGCTTCATGTGATTCACAATCACAACCTCTTTCTCTCTCGCAATCTTACCTTCCTCAGCCTCACAGAAACATGGCTGACACCCTCTGACACCGCCTCCCCTGCTGTGCTGTGTTACGGCGGCCTCCATTTCACCCTCACGCTTCGCCCCGGCAACCGACATGGTGGAGGAGTGGGTCTTCTCCTTTCCACTAGCTGAACCTTTAACCCAATCCCACCTCTTCCCTCCTTTATCCTCCCCTTTTTTGAAGTCCACTCTGTCCACATCTACTCTCCCTTCAACCTCCAAGTGGCCATCATATACTGACCTCCGGGCCCGGTCACTGCCTTTATTGACTAATTTTCTACCTGGCTTCTTCACTTTCTTTCCACTGACATTCTGACAATCATCATGGGTGACTTCAACATCCCCAATGATACCCTTTAGTGAAGAGCCTCCAAACTCCTGGCCCTTACTTCTTCTTTTGGACTTACTCAGTGGTCCTCCGCAGCCACCCACACAGATGGACATACACTAGACCTGGTCTTCACCTGTCTCTGCTCTCTATCTAACTTCGCCACCTCCCCATCTCTCTATCTGACCACCATCTGCTCACTTTCTCATCCCTGTCCTCCTCACCTGTCACCCATGTCCAGCAACATGCGTACCCCCTGCAGAAACCTTGCACACCTAGACACCCTCACACTCTCTTACTCTATCCTACCGCTCAAAGGATACGATGGCTAGCACTCAACTAAAGATTAGAATGACGGTGCTAGTGAAAGGGGCCAGTGGCCCATAAGCAATAGTTCAAAAAAATCAATGCACATGTGCGAGTTGAAAAATATGCTTCAAGTGAGAATTTATTAAGACAGAAGTGTCAGCTTCTACCACTGTGCCACGAATGGATGATACACCACATCATATTGTTTGAAATATTACACCACAGGGATAATAACCATCTTTGACTTAAGATGCTTTATTAAATGGGCGACTATGTGATCAAGGCTATTAACTGGCCGAAACGTCATTTTGCCTGTCACTTCAGCAATCACTAATTAATAAATATTCTCACTTGAAGCATATTTTTCAACTCGTATCTATCCTACCCCTGGCATCCATATCCTCACTCCACGACACAGACAGTGCCACTGCTTTCTACAATGCCACTCTCACATCAGCTATTGACACGGTCGCCCCTCTTGTTCATTGCAAAGTGCAGCGTATCAATAGACAACCCTGGCACAATAACATCACTTAAAAGCTCCGGCAAGTGTCCAGGGTTGCAGAGTGGTGTTGGAAGAAAACAAATTTGCAAGATGAATTCACTGCATTCAAACAGTCAACACTTGCTTTCAAATCTGCCCTCACCTCTGCTAAACAGGCCTACTTCACAAACCTCGTATCTTCCTGATCCTCCAACCCCAAACAGTTATTCAAAACTTTTAACTCCCTCCTCCACCCACCAATGCCCCCTCCAACCTCCCACATCTCTGCTGAGGACTTTGCCACACACTTCAAAAATAAGATAGACCAAACAATGCAAGTCTTTATTGTTCAACCACCACAACCCCTTTGTATACCAGACCAATGCCCAAACCCCATAACCTCCCTATCCAACATCACTGAAGGGGAGCTTTATTGTCTCCTCTCCAAATCACACTTCACCACTTGTGCACTAGACCCCATCCCAACCTCACCACCACACTTATCCCATCCCTAACCCATCTCTGCAACCTATCACTAAGTTCTGGTACCTTCCCTTCTGCTTTCAAACACGCCACAATCACACCTATCCTTAAAAATCCAACCATCGACCCAACCGCTATGTCCAGCTATCGCCCAGTATCGCTGCTCCCTTTTCCCTTCCAAACTCCTGGAGTATCATGTCCAGGCTGAAATTTCCTCCCATCTCTCATCTAAGTAACTCTTGCTCTTTTACAATCTACAATCTGGTTTCCATCCCCATCATTCCACTGAGACTGCCCTGACCAAAATTACTAACGACTTACTTACATCCAAAGCTAACGGACAATACTCTATACTCCTCCTTCTAGACCTGTCCTCTGCCTTCAACACAGTTGACCACTGCCCCCTACTACAGATCCACTCCTCCTTTGGCATCAAAGATCTCGCCCTATCCTGGATCTCCTCGTACCTTTCCAACTGCTCATTTAGCGTCTCCCAATCCCACACTACTTCCTCATCCCACCTTCTCTTTTTGGAGTCTGGAGTCCCCCAAAGCTCTGTTCTAGGACCCTTACTCTTCTCAATCTATACACTTGGCCTGGGACAACTCATAATGTCCCATGGACTCCAGTACCTCCTATATGCTGATGACACACAGATCTACCTCTCAGGCCCAGACATCACATATCTGCTGTCCAGAATCCCAGACTGTCTATCAGCCATATCCTCCTTCTTCTCTTCTCGCTTCCTCAAACTCAATGTGAACTAATCTGAACTCATCATCTTTCCTCCATCTCACAGATCTTCCTTACCTGATCTATCTATCACCATTAATGACATCATGCTTTCCCCCGTATCGCAAGTTCGCTGCCTTGGAGTAACCCTTGACTCTGCCCTGTCCTTCAAACCGCACATCCAAGCTCTTTCCACCTCTTGTCGCCTCCAGCTAAAAAAGGTCTCCAGAATCCGTCCCTTCCTCAATCGTCAATCTACTAAAATGCTTGTGCATGCCCTCATCATCTCCCTCCTCGACTACTGCAACATCCTTTTCTGTGGCCTCCCTGCTAACATCCTCGCACCTCTCCAGTCCATCCTTAACTCTGCTGCCTGACTAATCCATCTCTCCTCGCTACTCCACCGCTTCTCCCCTCTGCAAATCTCTTCAATGGCTCCCATTCCCTCAGCGTATCCAGTTCAAATTAGTAATACTGACCTCCAAAGCCATCCATAACCTGTCTCCTCCATATATCTCTGACCTAATCTCCCGATAACTTCTCTCGCGTAATCTCCAGTCCTCCCAAGACCTCCTTCTCTCCTCCACACTTATTCGCTCCTCACCCAACCACCTCCAATACTTCTCCCGAATATCCCCCATCCTCTGGAATTCTTTGCCCCAACACGTCCAACTATCAACCACATTCGGATCCTTCAGACGGAACCTGAAAACTCATCTCTTCAGGAAAGCCTACAGCCTGCACTGACCCCGCTGCCTCCTCGCCACTACTGAGCTACCAACTCACCAACACCGGAGCTCCTACAACCCTCAACCTACTGTCTCCTTCCTATAATCCTGTATAATGTAAGCCCGCAAGGGCAGGGTCCTCGCCCCTCTGTATCAGTCCGTCATTGTTAGTTTGTTTACTGTTAGTGATATCTGTAATTTGTATGTAACCCCTTCTCATGTACAGCACCATGGAATCAATGGTGCTATAGAAATAAATAATAATAATAATAATACTGCCCATATGTACAACAATACAGTCTCAATATTGCTGTTCCTATTTTATAAAACTATAGCTACGATAATACTGCCAGATACTTTATTCCTGTTCACTTTTGGCTACAGTATGAACCCTGTATACATAAAATCTTTTAGTAGCTTTTTAAGAACTTAATGAATATTCTGTTGCAGTCTTTCCCATTCATACACAGGCAGCAGTGTGAATTCAGCTATTGGCTATGTGGCAAGTATAGAAATAAAAGTTAACATTCTCATAAATATATTACAGCACACGAAGAGTAGGATGCAATAAAGCGGGCTGCAAGTAATGTAGCACATAGGAAAGACGTAAGATTTTACTATGTATGTGCAAAATAAACAAGCGTGTTCATTTCCTCTGTAACAGCAATGCCCTGGTGCCTTGTAAGTGGATGGCGGCATACAACAATGTGCATCTACTAGACTATTCTTGTGGCCGTGGGGAATTTACAGTCTGGATCAGCTATGTGTGTATATATACATATTACATTGTTTACATGGGCTGTACAGATGTGGTAGGGTGAATGACTCCAGGACTGTAGCAGGATGATTACTGGGTAAACGGTGGCTAATCATGTGCACTGCCATGACATGCAGCTCCAATACCGGTACGTTGTTTCGTTTCCTTTCACATATTGTCAGTTTTTAGACCTTTTTAGACCTGCATTTTGTTGCACAAAAGCAATGCAGTTAATTTTTTTTAATGTATTTATTCACTTAATTTTTTTTCTCCTATGTACTTTAAGAGAGATTGTTCGAGACTTAAATATATTTTTTTTCCAGGTAGGAATGGTTTTAGGGCTCACTGGCACTTGCGATTAAAAATCGGATTGCGTTCGAGCCAATGTTATTCTATCATTGTGTGTTCATCTGCAGTTTTCAATCGCATTCAGCAATAGAAGTCAATGAGTGCGAGAAAAAAATTGCACAGCATTCGGGCCATGCGATTAATGTCCGATTTTTACACACTAATGTTCTTTGAAAAGCCGGCCATTCATCTGCCACGTACAGTAAAATCACAGCATGGCCCGACAGTAAAGAATAGATAGAACCTACACGCAACCTTCGATCCTATCAAGATCTCCTCCTCTACTCCCCTCTCATCTCATCTTCCCACAACCGCATCCAAGGCTTCTCCCGTGCTTGCCCCATACTCTGGAACTCTCTAACCCAACACATCAGACTCTCACCTACCATAGAAACCTTCAAAAAGAACCTGAAGACCCACCTCTTCCGACAAGCCTACAAGCTGCAGTGATGCTCAGTCTAGCTCTACCCTCTCCTACTGTATCCTCACCCATCCCCTGTAGACTGTGAGCCATCGCGGGAAGGGTCCTCTCTCCTTCTGTACTTATGTGTGGAAAAAATGGCGTTATAAAAATGTCTAATAATAATAATAGAAAAGATACAGTTTATACACATCGACGAGACAGATATAGAGCTGTCACTCACATATACAATTAGTAGTGTGTGTGCAGCTTACTGTACGTGTATTTAATTAATAAAAGATTATTTTTCAGAAAAAAATGGTGTGGACTCCAACGTAATTTTCTTAACCAGCAGAAGGAAAGCCGATGGCTGGGGTCCGATATTTATAGCCTGGGAAGGGGGTAATAACCATGACGCTTCCCAGGCTATTAATATCAGCTCACAGCTGTATGCTTAATCTTTACTGGCTATTAAAATAGAGGGTTCCCCCCCAAAAAATAATGTAATTCATAACCAGCAAAAGCTATGCAGACAGTTGCGGGCTGATATCAATAGCCTAGTAAAGGGCCATGGATAATGGTAAAAAACATCAGCCCCAGAAAAGGCTCTTCCCACTTGCCTTGATGCTGTGGCAATTGGGGTGACTAGTTGGGGGGGTTGAAGTCACTTTTCTATTATCAGGTGACATCAAGCCTAGAGGTTAGTAATGGAGAGGTGTCAATGAGACGCCCCTATTACTAACCCCATAGTGTATGCAGTGAATTTTTATGCTCCATATATTAAATCAGACCTCGGCAAAATGCAGTCCTTTGACTATTCGTGTCCAGCCCGTGGACTAGGACAGCCAGAGGACTGGGACAGTGGTGTCCTGAACCACGTGGATGTCCTCTTCCCAGCTTCTCAATTTCACTGGTATCTACAGTACAGACCAAAGGTTTGGACACAACTTCTCATTTAATGATTTTTCATGACTATGAAAATTGTAAATTCACACTGAAGGCATCAAAACTATGAATTAACACATGTGGAATTATATACTTAACAAAAAAGTGTGAAACAACTGAAATTATGTCTTATATTCTAGGTTCTTCCAAGTAGCCACCTTTTGCTTTGACGACTGCTTTGCACACTCTTGGCATTGTCTGCAAATTGAGATTCTGGTTTTAGCTTTTATTCTAAGTCATGAGACAAAGCTTGTTGGAGAGTCGACATTGACTTTGAGGACTGCTATTTCCTATAGGTGGCGCTAGAGTTCTAGTGTTCTTCCTCTCTGAAGAGACAATTTGCATATTTCCCAGAGGGCTTAAAAGTCTCCTCACCTTGGCATATCAGGCTTGACATGTCACTCTTCACAAGGAGAAGCGTTACCGATTAAGATATGGAAACGTGGACTTCCCCTTTAACATGGAAAGTAATGTTGCCTCTCACCTTTTATTTATTATGTTCTGTAAACGAGGAGGTGGGGGGACAAAAATTGAATTCATCGCCTTCCCTAATTACAAATCACCACCTGTGGTTAAATTATTGAAAAACAAATGAGTGTTTCTTTCAAGAAATAGCCTTAAAACCGGCAGCAGTTCCAACTGCCACTGTGATGTATAGACACAACGGAGGGCAGATGAGCGATTAATTAGGTCTGGCCTTGCACATCGCCAGGGGAAGACTTCTGTAGAGGTGATTGAAAACTGGAGAGAGCAGCATTAGTCTTCATCGTTGGTTACGGGCAAAAAACATAAAGATGCATTCGAGTTGACAAGGCTTCAAGGTATGTGGCTGAATCATTTAGAGATGTCAAAACGATCAAACCATAATTAATTAGCTGAAGTCTTACATTTAATTCTTCAGCATTAATGAAGAGTTCTGCAGCTGAAAACAACATCTCGCCCACGATTCATTCTACTGACGAAGAAAACCCAAGTTTATAGCATTTTACTGCGGAAAGTGATACTTAATCTTTTTGGCATTTGATTTCCCGGAATGGCATTTTAGGTGGATTAGGAGAAAGTCAACAATAGATGCTGTCTCCACTAGGTGACAGATATACATCTCCATATAATGTACTGTACACCAAGGTATTTAATGCACCTTAAGGGCGCTTACCCCTTGGAAAGATAAAAAAAAATTAAAACTGCAGTAAATATAAGTCCTTGAGTTGTCCTTTTTTGCCAGGTTGTAAAATATTCTGTCCGGTTGTTTCTAAGTCTCTCCTATTTTCAGAAAGCTGGGTGACAAGACATAAAACCACCAGTATTGCCCCGATCCCCTGGTATTCTTTGGGATTCAAAGGGCAAATCTGCTGTTATTCATTGATACATAACAATACCAAAGAGGCAAATCTTGGCAGGTGCTTCGGGACCATTAGAGAGAAGTGGTCTCAAAAGAAAAGGGTAACTGAAGCGATAGCCGGGGAACCACCATGGTGCAGGAAGAGTACCGTACACAAGATGAGGTGCAACCAATAAAGGGTAAATTTATTGGAAGGCAAGGAATGAAGTGGATGAGGAAGGTGCAAACAGAGGTATGCCATGGCAAAAGATAATTTACAAGAGTTGTATTCTTTAGCTGGGCCGTCAAACAGCACGGTGCTCCAACTATGACAGACTCAATATACGTCACACAAGCAAATGCAAACAATAAACAAAGAATGATGCTACTCTACGTATAACCTCCCTAGCCTTTCCTAAGCAGGCCACACGGTTCCCGTGTACTGACTATTGAAGCCTACACTAGGCCCTGACATGTGCACAAAACAGGAACAAATTCACGGTGATGTTGGGGACTCAGATCCAGTCCCCGGGGGCCCCCAACAGTCTAGTACAGTGGTGCGGATGGCTCTCTGCCTGCTCCGTGATGGTCTTCTCCTTACTTCTGGGTCCTGGAGGTGATCCTGGAAACTGTAAATCCCTTGCTCGGTATCTTCGTGGCTTCTCAAACTAACACAGGACAGCCACCTTTGCTACACCTGAAGAAAATGTCCAATTTCATGAGTCCACTCCATACCAGGCTGTTGGTCCTCTTCCTCAGCTACAATCACAGACGTTCTCTGCAGCAGCATCAGCTTATACACTCCCAAGGCTCAACCCCCTGTTATGAAAGGCAATTCAATATCACAATGGACATGGAGGTCAGAGCACATACAGTGATCTGACAATAACCCAAAATAATAGAACGAGCACTGAGACGTGGGAACTCTGCAGACCGCAATCCCTGATCCTCTCCAAACACAACTAGAGGCAGCCGTGGATTGCGCCTAACGCTACCTATGCAACTCGGCACAGCCTGAGAAACTAACTAGCCTGAAGATAGAAAAAATAAGCCTACCTTGCCTCAGAGAAATACCCCAAAGGAAAAGGCAGCCCCCCACATATAATGACTGTGAGTAAGATGAAAAGACAAACGTAGGGATGAAATAGATTCAGCAAAGTGAGGCCCGATATTCTAGACAGAACGAGGATAGGAAAGATAACTTTGCGGTCTACACAAAACCCTAAAGAAAACCACGCAAAGGGGCAAAAAGACCCTCCGTACCGAACTAACGGCACGGAGGTACACCCTTTGCGTCCCAGAGCTTCCAGCAAAACAAATAGACAAGCTGGACAGAAAAAATAGCAACAAATAGCAAAGAAGCACTTAGCTATGCAGAGCAGCAGGCCACAGGAATGATCCAGAGAAACACAAGTCCAACACTGGAACATAGACAGGAAGAATGAATCAAAGCATTAGGTGGGGTTAAGTAGAGAAGCACCTAACGACCTCACCAGATCACCTGAGGGAGGAAACTCAGAAGCAGCAGTACCAGTTTCCTCCACAAACGGAAGCTCCCAGAGAGAATCAGCCGAAGTACCACTTGTGACCACAGGAGGGAGCTCTGCCACAGAATTCACAACAGTACCCCCCCTTGAGGAGGGGTCACCGAACCCTCACCAGAGCCCCCAGGCCGACCAGGATGAGCCACATGAAAGGCACGAACAAGATCGGGAGCATGGACATCAGAGGCAAAAACCCAGGAATTATCCTCCTGAGCATAACCCTTCCATTTAACCAGATACTGGAGTTTCCGTCTTGAAACACGAGAATCCAAAATCTTCTCCACAATATACTCCAATTCCCCCTCCACCAAAACCGGGGCAGGAGGGTCAACAGATGGAACCATAGGTGCCACGTATCTCCGCAACAATGACCTATGGAAGACGTTATGTATGAAAAAAGAATCTGGGAGGGTCAGACGAAAAGACACAGGATTAATAACCTCAGAAATCCTATAAGGACCAATGAAACGAGGTTTAAACTTCGGAGAGGAAACCTTCATAGGAATATGACGAGAAGATAACCAAACCAGATCCCCAACACGAAGTCGGGGACCCACACGGCGTCTGCGATTAGCGAAACGTTGAGCCTTCTCCTGGGACAAGGTCAAATTGTCCACTACATGAGTCCAAATCTGCTGCAACCTGTCCACCACAGTATCCACACCAGGACAGTCCGAAGACTCAACCTGTCCTGAAGAGAAACGAGGATGGAACCCAGAATTGCAGAAAAACGGCGAAACCAAGGTAGCCGAGCTGGCCCGATTATTAAGGGCGAACTCAGCCAAAGGCAAAAAGGACACCCAGTCATCCTGATCGGCAGAAACAAAGCATCTCAGATAGGTTTCCAAGGTCTGATTGGTTCGTTCGGTCTGGCCATTAGTCTGAGGATGAAAAGCCGAGGAAAAAGACAAGTCAATGCCCATCCTACCACAAAAGGCTCGCCAAAACCTCGAAACAAACTGGGAACCTCTGTCAGAAACGATATATTCTCTGGAATGCCATGCAAACGAACCACATGCTGGAAGAACAATGGCACCAAATCAGAGGAGGAAGGCAACTTGGACAAGGGTACCAGATGGACCATCTTAGAAAAGCGATCACAGACCACCCAAATGACTGACATCTTTTGAGAGACGGGAAGATCTGAAATAAAATCCATAGAGATATGTGTCCAAGGTCTCTTTGGGACCGGCAAGGGCAAAAGCAACCCATTGGCACGAGAACAGCAGGGCTTAGCCCGAGCACAAATCCCACAGGACTGCACAAAAGAACGCACATCCCGCGACAGAGACGGCCACCAAAAGGATCTAGCCACTAACTCTCTGGTACCAAAGATTCCAGGATGACCAGCCAACACCGAACAATGAACCTCAGAGATCACTTTATTTGTCCACCTATCCGGGACAAACAGTTTCTCCGCTGGACAACGATCAGGTTTATTAGCCTGAAATTTTTGCAGCACCCGCCGCAAATCAGGGGAGATGGCAGACACAATTACTCCTTCCTTGAGGATACCCGCCGGCTCAGATAAACCCGGAGAGTCGGGCACAAAGCTCCTAGACAGAGCATCCGCCTTCACATTTTTAGAGCCCGGAAGGTACGAAATCACAAAGTCAAAACGGGCGAAAAACAGCGACCAACGAGCCTGTCTAGGATTCAAACGCTTAGCAGACTCGAGATAAGTCAGGTTCTTATGATCAGTCAATACCACCACGCGATGCTTAGCTCCTTCAAGCCAATGACGCCACTCCTCGAATGCCCACTTCATGGCCAGCAACTCTCGGTTGCCCACATCATAATTCCGCTCAGCAGGCGAAAACTTCCTGGAAAAAAAAGTGCATGGTTTCATCACTGAACAATCAGAACCTCTCTGCGACAAAACAGCCCCTGCTCCAATCTCAGAAGCATCAACCTCGACCTGGAACGGAAGAGAAACATCAGGTTGACACAACACAGGGGCAGAAGAAAAACGACGCTTCAACTCTTGAAAAGCTTCCACAGCAGCAGAAGACCAATTGACCAAATCAGCACCCTTCTTGGTCAAATCGGTCAATGGTTTGGCAATACTAGAAAAATTGCAGATGAAGCGACGATAAAAATTAGCAAAGCCCAGGAACTTTTGCAGACTTTTCAGAGATGTCGGCTGAGTCCAATCATGGATGGCTTGGACCTTAACAGGATCCATCTTGATAGTAGAAGGGGAAAAGATAAACCCCAAAAATGAAACCTTCTGCACACCAAAGAGACACTTTGATCCCTTCACAAACAAAGAGTTAGCACGCAGGACCTGAAAAACCGTTCTGACCTGTTTCACATGAGATTCCCAATCATCCGAGAAGATCAAAATGTCATCCAAGTACACAATCAGGAATTTATCCAGGTACTCTCGGAAGATGTCATGCATAAAGGACTGAAACACTGATGGAGCATTGGCAAGTCCGAATGGCATCACTAGATACTCAAAATGACCCTCGGGCGTATTAAATGCAGGTTTCCATTCATCGCCTCGCCTGATTTGCACCAGATTATACGCACCACGAAGATCAATCTTGGTGAACCAACTAGCCCCCTTAATCCGAGCAAACAAATCAGATAACAAAGGCAAGGGGTACTGAAATTTAACAGTGATCTTATTAAGAAGGCGATAATCTATACAAGGTCTCAGCGAACCATCCTTTTTGGCTACAAAAAAGAACCCTGCTCCCAATGGCGACGATGACGGGCGAATATGCCCCTTCTCCAGAGATTCCTTCACATAACTGCGCATAGCGGTGTGCTCAGGCACGGATAAATTAAACAGTCGACCTTTTGGGAATTTACCACCAGGAATCAAATTGATAGCACAATCACAATCCCTATGCGGAGGTAGGGCATCGGACTTGGGCTCATCAAATACATCCCGGTAATCAGACAAGAACTCTGGAACCTCAGAAGGGGTGGATGACGAAATTGACAAAAATGGAACATCACCATGTACCCCCTGACAACCCCAGCTGGACACCGACATGGATTTCCAATCCAATACTGGATTATGGACTTGTAGCCATGGCAACCCCAACACGACCACATCATGCAGATTATGCAACACCAGAAAGCGAATATCCTCCTGATGTGCAGGAGCCATGCACATGGTCAGCTGGGTCCAGTATTGAGGCTTATTCTTGGCCAAAGGCGTAGCATCAATACCTCTCAATGGAATAGGACACTGCAAGGGCTCCGAGAAAAACCCACAACGCTTAGCATATTCCAAGTCCATCAAATTCAGAGCAGCGCCTGAATCCACAAACGCCATGACAGAATATGATGACAAAGAGCAGATCAAGGTAACGGACAGAAGAAATTTTGACTGTACCGTACCAATGGTGGCAGACCTAGCGAACCGCTTAGTGCGCTTAGGACAATCAGAGATGGCATGAGTGGAATCACCACAATAGAAACACAGCCCATTCAGACGTCTGTGTTCTTGCCGTTCAACTCTGGTCAAAGTCCTATCACACTGCATAGGCTCAGGTTTAAGCTCAGGTAATACCGCCAAATGGTGCACAGATTTACGCTCACGCAAGCATCGACCGATCTGAATAGCCAAAGACATAGACTCATTCAAACCAGCAGGCATAGGAAATCCCACCATGACATCCTTAAGGGCTTCAAAGAGACCCTTTCTGAACATAGCTGCCAGCGCAGATTCATTCCATTGAGTGAGCACTGACCATTTTCTAAATTTCTGGCAATATACCTCTATCTCATCCTGACCCTGACAAAGAGCCAGCAAATACTTTTCTGCCTGATCCACTGAATTAGGCTCATCGTACAGCAATCCGAGTGCCAGGAAAAACGCATTGATATTACTCAATGCAGGATCTCCTGGCGCAAGAGAAAATGCCCAGTCCTGAGGGTCGCCGCGCAAAAAAGAAATAATAATCAAAACCTGTTGAACTGGATCACCAGAGGAACGAGGTTTCAAGGCCAGAAATAACTTACAATTATTTTTGAAACTCAGAAACTTAGTTCTATCTCCAAAAAACAAATCAGGAATAGGAATTCTTGGTTCTAACATAGATTTGTGATCAATAGTGTCTTGAATCTTTTGTACTCTTGCCGAGAGCTGATCCACAAATGAAGACAGACTTCTATTGTCCATCGCTACACCTGTGTACTGAACCACCCAAATGTCTAGGGGAAAAAAAAGACAAAACACAAAGCCAAGAAAAAAAAATGGTCTCAGAACTTCTTTTTTCCCTCTATTGAGAATCATTAGTACTTTTGGCTTCCTGTACTGTTATGAAAGGCAATTCAATATCACAATGGACATGGAGGTCAGAGCACATACAGTGATCTGACAATAACCCAAAATAATAGAACGAGCTCTGAGACGTGGGAACACAGCTAGAGGCAGCCGTGGATTGCGCCTAACGCTCCCTATGCAACTCGGCACAGCCTGAGAAACTAACTAGCCTGAAGATAGAAAAAATAAGCCTACCTTGCCTCAGAGAAATACCCCAAAGGAAAAGGCAGCCCCCCACATATAATGACTGTGAGTAAGATGAAAAGACAAACATAGGGATGAAATAGATTCAGCAAAGTGAGGCCCGATATTCTAGACAGAACGAGGATAGGAAAGATAACTTTGCGGTCTACACAAAACCCTAAAGAAAACCACGCAAAGGGGCAAAAAGACCCTCCGTACCGAACTAACGGCACGGAGGTACACCCTTTGCGTCCCAGAGCTTCCAGCAAAACAAATAGACAAGCTGGACAGAAAAAATAGCAACAAATAGCAAAGAAGCACTTAGCTATGCAGAGCAGCAGGCCACAGGAATGATCCAGAGAAACACAAGTCCAACACTGGAACATAGACAGGAAGCATGAATCAAAGCATTAGGTGGGGTTAAGTAGAGAAGCACCTAACGACCTCACCAGATCACCTGAGGGAGGAAACTCAGAAGCAGCAGTACCAGTTTCCTCCACAAACGGAAGCTCCCAGAGAGAATCAGCCGAAGTACCACTTGTGACCACAGGAGGGAGCTCTGCCACAGAATTCACAACAACCCCCCAATCCTTTAGCACAGGGCAGTTCATTTTACACAGTCTATTGCAGGGGGGGGAAACATTCCATCACACCAGACAAGTGGGTGCTGTCTCTTAAAGTGGCAGTGTGCTCCTACTGTCCATAACAGCACCACCCCCTTACATAACCTTGCCCCAATGTGAAATTGATAACCGTCTCCATCTGCTATTAGCAATACTGATAGATAAGCTTTGGTACCCTAGAGCACTAAGGCCGAGTCCAACTGCTAACTTCTACTTTCTGGGCATAGTCTTGATTGGTTTAATTCATTTTTATACATGATGGTGAAAATTTGTAAAATGAACTGTGAAAAACCCCAAAGATCATAAAAAGGGCATTACACACACAGGGAGAGACCTGCCAGTCAACTGGAATTGGTCAAAACTTGTGCTATCCCGTGCACCACTCTGGAGGTCCATCCAGTCTTGGTTCAAATCACTCAGAGTAAGACATAACCTGTTCCAATTGTGTAGACCGGCAATGATTCATGCTGCCCATGATTCAGGCAGCAATAATCCAATGCTAGGTTCTGTTAAAGGAGAAACAACCACATGGTCCATTTTTCCTGGGTGGCCAGACTGATTTTTCTTGATTGCTCACTATTTAGTCATACTGTTGTGTCTCCTCTTTTTCAGAAGCCATTAATGGGTCATAATGGCAACCACATTTGATGTGATATTATATAGAAACAGTGTTCAAAGTTAAACATGATATGAAGGGATTTTCCACGACCTGCATACCGTTAAAATAAATCATCAATATATCAAGGGTGTGAGGTCTAACTCCTTGCTCCACCTCTCGTTATCTGATTGATGGGACCACAACACTCCAATGAATCAGCAGATGAGACCAGAAACCAGGAATTGATACACCATACACATTAGATGAAAGTCAACCAATCCTGCTGTATTTGGCTCAACCAGAAGACCATCTGATGAGTACAGAGGCTTCTTGACTCAACCCCAACAGACGAAGGTTGAGCAAGAGTAGGAACGGTCAGTTAGAATTTCAATGGCCGACCTTTGTGTTTACAGAGATGACTGGCAGCGCTTTCTACTCCCTCGCCGTTGAAAACATCTCTTAAAAGAAAGTGCTCATATGTTTTGGGTCATCTGCTGAAGCCATCTCATGTGTATGGCCATCTTTAGACACCACAATGTGATGTTGACAACCTACTCTTATCTAATTCTTAATACTCTCTTTGAAGTGTTAACTTAGAAGGAATCTATCATCAGGCTATATAATCTGATAGTAGTATGATATAGAGACAGAGACCCTGATTTCAGCGGTGTGTCACTTTCTGTGCTACTTGCAGTAGACTTGAAAAAAATAACAGTTTTATCAGCATAAAATTATCACTACAGGACTAGGTGTCTGTGCCATGAAGTCCTCTGTATTATTGAACTATGTATAACCCTTCCCCCATCACAGATTGGCAGCTTTGTGCCTATGCAGAGTATACAGAGAAAGCTGGAAATCAACCCCCAATATTCAGAGAACTGGTAGATCGGCAGCAGATAAAACAATAGTTTTATCAAACCTGAAGCAAGTAGCCCAGTAAGTGCCACATTGCTGTTGCTCTCATATTGAGTGGAACGCCAATGCTGGCATCTGTGTTTGGTCCTTCTCCTTTATCTCCGGAGGGACGCCAACATACTCACCGCCTCGGCTGCACAACGGTGTTCTCGTTCCCTGCAATGACTTCCTGTCTCTTGAGACCTGTGCACACCGCCCAGGTCCCCGGTGGTGCGCCTAGTGCACACGCTCCTTGATTCTTAAAGCAATGCCCCCAGCCAATAGCTGGGTGGCATCGGGTATACAGGGCACTTTCCCCAGTAGGGAGAGGCTTGGCCCAGAATTTTGATTTTGTTAATGTTGTGCAACTAGTCAGTTGCCAGGTCCCCCATGTTATCTGAACCAGAACCTATCCCTGAAGCCCATGTTGTCTGAACCAAGATCTGTTCCTGAAATCCATGTTGTTGGAATCAGAATCTGTTCCTGAAATCCATGTTGTCTGAACCTGTAGCTGCTCCTACGGTACGTGAACCTGAAGCTGCTCTGGTAGTACCAGAACCAGTACCAGTATCCATCCTGTTTTGTGTTCCAGAATTAACATTGCTTGACCTGGAACCAATATCTGAATCCTGTCCTGCCAGTGATTCCAAATCCGTGTCCGTGACTGTGATCCTGACCCTTGGGATTAACTGTTGCAGTTCCGGGGACTGCCCAGGAGTGGTACCAGGCGGTTATCCGCAGCACAAATCAATCTTCACCATCAGAAGCTTTAGCGAATACCAGGTAGCCACTTATCCACCCTCCTCTTGGGTAAGCCCAGATCGAGGCACAGTGGATCCACGATCCTTGTGTGTAATATGGGGTAGCAAAAAAAAACCTGGTCACAGATTCCCTTTAAAGTAGTATTCCATCTCAAAGAAATGATCACATATCCAGTAGATACTGTAGGTACTAGCTGTTAGATAGGTGTGGATTCAACTCCTAGGAACCCCATT
Source organism: Ranitomeya imitator (assembly GCF_032444005.1). Lineage (NCBI taxonomy): Eukaryota > Metazoa > Chordata > Amphibia > Anura > Dendrobatidae > Ranitomeya > Ranitomeya imitator. The sequence goes on from NC_091286.1 coordinate 678,312,912, forward strand.
AATCACGAGAATGGGGGTCACTGGTCCTCTGATTTTTCCCTGTTCTTTTTGTCTGAGCCAGAGTTATCAGTGGAGCCAGTTCTGGATGCAACCGTTTCTGGTTCTTCTTGCGGGGAGAGACAGGTGGTTTGGGGGTGACCGTTGGAAGGCCCTACCAGTCGAACAGTTATCACTCGTCAGTGAATAGTACTTTTCGGTGCCGGGTGTCGACCACACATAATAGACAAGAAAGAAGATGGAATTTTATGTGTGCTATCTGTGGACTGAGAGGAAGGCTCAAGAGACATTGTGTAGAAAAAAATGATATACATTAGGCTATAAAGTCTAAAAACAATATGGCTCAGAAAGTTTCTTTTTATCTCTCACATTTAGCCTAAGCGCAAGTCTCTTAAAACAATCAGAAGGGGTCCTCTATATCTAGAACCGGGTGGTAAAACCCTAATAACGCGTTTTGAATTTGTTCTGGAACGTTTTATCAAGAGATGAGATCCCATCAGTAAAGCAGAATGCAGTAAAAAAAAAAACACATATATCTCCCCGTCTAAAACTGCTCATATGGAAAGTATTAAAGATCAATCGACCGGGGGCTCTCCGTCCTATCAAACCAAAGTCAACAGAATATTAGCTTCTGTTTCTAAATCCCAACGCGCTTAGCAAACCGTACATGCAATTTGAAGCGGAGTCCATTTCAAGTGCTAATACCAAGAAAGGGATAATCTTATTTAAAATAGGTGGAAATAGAATTTAAGCCTTCGACCTCCAGCGCTGAATGGGAAAATGTCAACTCCGCGCACTTCAAAAAGACTAAAAAAGAAATTGCGTAAGGTCCCTTAAGTTACATTTTATTCGAAGGGAAAAGAGTTTTCCAGCTTCATACTTTTTGGTTGTGTAGATGACGTGTTTGGTTACTGCCTTGTAAAATGTGGAGCCCATTAATATATTTACTTAGGCTTTTCGACGGGGGGTCGTGGTTTGGATCTGTGGGGCGCTGTAGGAGTTTAATGAGAAAAAGGTCTCGTGTTTTGTACTGAAATGTGTTAACATTGGTGTGAAACGTTCCCTGCCAAATGTTGTAAATGTTGTACTCGTACATAATCAGAATTCCTGCCAAAATAAAGGAAAAGTTTCATCACTGTGCTCAGAGATGAACTCTATGTCTAAGCCTTCGTAAAGTAGTATATCTAATGATTCTCATCGTAAGAAAAAAATATTATAGGATGCCTCTGGATAGAAAAGTCTAATTGATTATTCTTATTGCTACAGTTATAAAGAACATATACCGTACGAATGTAAAACGCAAAAAAGGGCACCCTTCTGGCCACCATTGGGGGAATGGACCTGTATAGATAAATGATATGCACATTAGAAGCCCATCCTGGTCCATAAACGTAGGGCTTAGACCAGTGGTCCCCAACTCCAGGCCTCGAGGGCCGCCAACAGTGCAGGTTTTCAGGATTTCCTTAGTATTGCACAGGGGTTGGAATCATCACCTGTGCAGATGATCACATTACCACCGATGCAATACTAAAGAAATCCTGAAAACCTGCACTGTTGGCGGCCCTCGAGGCCTGGAGTTGGGGACCCCTGGCTTAGACATTGTATGAAAGGAGCCAGTCCATTTTGCTTTTATTGGCCCCTTGGAACAAGGAGCTCCAGACTGGTCAGTCTGGAAGGACTCTTGCAGGTATCATTAGCAAACAAAGGGAAGGTTATCTGACTCAAGATTCATAGAAAATGTACAGGGATGGGAAAAATAGCAGACCCTACTTTCCTGTGGCAAACCTGGGCACCATAGAGGGAGGACCCATTTTGATCTTTGCTATGAGCCCTTTAACATAGTAACATAGTAACATAGTTAGTAAGGCCGAAAAAAGACATTTGTCCATCCAGTTCAGCCTATATTCCATCATAATAAATCCCCAGATCTACGTCCTTCTACAGAACCTAATAATTGTATGATACAATATTGTTCTGCTCCAGGAAGACATCCAGGCCTCTCTTGAACCCCTCGACTGAGTTCGCCATCACCACCTCCTCAGGCAAGCAATTCAGGATTCTCACTGCCCTAACAGTAAAGAATCCTCTTCTATGTTGGTGGAAAAACCTTCTGTCCTCCAGATGCAAAGAATGCCCCCTTGTGCCCGTCACCTTCCTTGGTATAAACAGATCCTCAGCGAGATATTTGTATTGTCCCCTTATATACTTATACATGGTTATTAGATCGCCCCTCAGTCGTCTTTTTTCTAGACTAAATAATCCTAATTTCGCTAATCTATCTGGGTATTGTAGATCTCCCATCCCCTTTATTAATTTTGTTGCCCTCCTTTGTACTCTCTCTAGTTCCATTATATCCTTCCTGAGCACCGGCGCCCAAAACTGGACACAGTACTCCATGTGCGGTCTAACTAGGGATTTGTACAGAGGCAGTATAATGCTCTCATCATGTGTATCCAGACCTCTTTTAATGCACCCCATGATCCTGTTTGCCTTGGCAGCTGCTGCCTGGCACTGGCTGCTCCAGGTAAGTTTATCTTTAATGTGCCATAGGGCAGAGCCAGACATGCCATTTGTGCAACCTCTGCAACCATGTCCATTTTGATGAACTACTTGACTGAAAAAGGCCCATGTATTGTTCTTGTACAAGAATCCTCTATTGTCTGTGAACACTACTATGACCGCCGACCGGGTGAACATATATATGAGTAGTTGCTGCCTTTCATAATTCCTAAACAAAAGGATTGTAAAAAGTACAGAGATAATGTAGTAACAAATGATCATGGGTATCTCTGAAGGTTTTAATTAAGGGGCACTTAATAGAGAATAACAAATTCTCATAAATCCCACATTTTTAGGATTCAATTTGCATGAAACCAGGAAACTCAAAGCGAAGCAAGGCTGCCATTTTACTGTATTGTATTGAGTACTGAGAAAGGGTTAAAATAATAAACTAGATTATACTCACCTGTCCTTTATGCTACCGTAGCTTCTCCGTACTTTGCACTGGTATTCCTCTAGCATTTATGTGGTCATTGACGTAATGAAGGTAGTTTTAGTAAATTCTTTAAAAAGTCATCAAAGTTACAACATATCACTGTGAGGACACAGAATTGTATCTTAATTATGTCAGACGTAAATTCAGTAGGCCCTGTATCATAAACTGCTGTCTGATGTATTGACTCTTCTTGTAGTATGAAAATTTATCTCTATTATTATCTCCTACAGTTTATTTTCTATTATCTTTGCAAAACAGTAATGCATAGCCACTGAACAATGATGTTTGATGATATGTTGATTACATGCATTGGCCATGCCAGCCAGTTTGTTGGTATTCCAAATGGAGGAGGGGCTGTGGAAATAGATTACATAGTCAAACAATGAGAGTGAAACTCATCCCACCTCCCCACTGACCTGTGGATGATGACCTGAACCACAAATGTTGACATAAAAAGGATTTTCTATCTTTCTGCGAAAAGGAGACACTTTACAAAACCACATCCGGGAACACTGTACAGGACATCTACTAGGACATCATGGTTCCATAAAGAGGGACACAGATTTGAAATTCTATGGGATGCCAACATAAGGACCATGGCCCTAGCTTGTAAGAATGCAGATCTGATCCATTGACCATCCTTGAACCCTTGGATATATTTGGGGAAGCCAGGTTGTGACCCTCCGGTCTGGAGGGTGAAACCAGGAATGGTACTCATCGGTCCCCTGGCTCCATGGAGATGTTCGGAGAAGCCAGGTTGGGACCATCAGGTCACCTGGCCATGTACCTCAATGGACTGTCAGTGGCCGCCAAAAGTGGGTTGCCATTGATTGTGTTGTTTGCCCTGGAAGCCGCAGCTGCTATAGTCCAGGCGAGTCAGCAGAAGAGTGAGACTCTGTAATTTTGCACCATCATGGGTTTTTTGTTGGGGCTGTTCTATATGTTATTGTCTGGTGGTTCAATAAAGAATTGCCACACTGTTTTACCCTCACCCTGTGTGGTCTAAGAAGTATTATGCCCACGGGAAAGATTTGCAGACTTTCATTGGAATGAGCCCTGGTCCATGCGGTCTCGGGCCAGCGGACGAGAGCATCCACTGACTCCTGTGTCTCTACAATGACCTGTACTTAGGAAGGGTCATTTATTTGAGAATGGTGAAGGCCCAACACCTAACACCACCATTGATTACTTTTTTTGAAGAATCCATGGTGGCTGGAAGAAAACAGTGTACAGTTTCATAACACCACAGCTCTTAAAGTTGCTCCTTCTGGATTGGCGCAAATGCTGAGCTGTTCCTCTTTCCAACTCAAAGACAGGAAACTCCATATTGCTGTCTAGTAGGATCATTGTTTGCAGCAGTCTACAGTAACTAAAGGAAATGGCTCATGACAGACAAAGAGGTGATCTAGACTGAATTCAGAACTCCAATAGCAGTGAATAAAGAGAGCAAACCCATGTGCCGTCACCTCTCCTATCACCGCAGATAAGGTACTAGTAAGAGCAAAGGAATCGGGGAGCAGCTCAAAAAGTTGTGACCTCCTTTATCTATTAGACTTTCATGGCATATAGCAACCTCATAACACAGCACATCTTCTCAGAGAAGCATGTTTCTTACTGTGATGGTGGGTATGGTATGTGGATATAATTTTGTCTATATTAGTAACATAGTAACATAGTTAGTAAGGCCGAAAAAAGACATTTGTCCATCCAGTTCAGCCTATATTCCATCATAATAAATCCCCAGATCTACGTCCTTCTACAGAACCTAATAATTGTATGATACAATATTGTTCTGCTCCAGGAAGACATCCAGGCCTCTCTTGAACCCCTCGACTGAGTTCGCCATCACCACCTCCTCAGGCAAGCAATTCCAGATTCTCACTGCCCTAACAGTAAAGAATCCTCTTCTATGTTGGTGGAAAAACCTTCTCTCCTCCAGACGCAAAGAATGCCCCCTTGTGCCCGTCACCTTCCTTGGTATAAACAGATCCTCAGCGAGATATTTGTATTGTCCCCTTATATACTTATACATGGTTATTAGATCGCCCCTCAGTCGTCTTTTTTCTAGACTAAATAATCCTAATTTCGCTAATCTATCTGGGTATTGTAGTTCTCCCATCCCCTTTATTAATTTTGTTGCCCTCCTTTGTACTCTCTCTAGTTCCATTATATCCTTCCTGAGCACCGGTGCCCAAAACTGGACACAGTACTCCATGTGCGGTCTAACTAGGGATTTGTACAGAGGCAGTATAATGCTCTCATCATGTGTATCCAGACCTCTTTTAATGCACCCCATGATCCTGTTTGCCTTGGCAGCTGCTGCCTGGCACTGGCTGCTCCAGGTAAGTTTATCATTAACTAGGATCCCCAAGTCCTTCTCCCTGTCAGATTTACCCAGTGGTTTCCCGTTCAGTGTGTAATGGTGATATTGATTCCCTCTTCCCATGTGTATAACCTTACATTTATCATTGTTAAACCTCATCTGCCACCTTTCAGCCCAAGTTTCCAACTTATCCAGATCCATCTGTAGCAGAATACTATCTTCTCTTGTATTAACTGCTTTACATAGTTTTGTATCATCTGCAAATATCGATATTTTACTGTGTAAACCTTCTACCAGATCATTAATGAATATGTTGAAGAGAACAGGTCCCAATACTGACCCCTGCGGTACCCCACTGGTCACAGCAACCCAGTTAGAGACTATACCATTTATAACCACCCTCTGCTTTCTATCACTAAGCCAGTTACTAACCCATTTACACACATTTTCCCCCAGACCAAGCATTCTCATTTTGTGTACCAACCTCTTGTGCGGCACGGTATCAAACGCTTTGGAAAAATCGAGATATACCACGTCCAATGACTCACCGTGGTCCAGTCTATAGCTTACCTCTTCATAAAAACTGATTAGATTGGTTTGACAGGAGCGATTTCTCATAAACCCATGCTGATATGGAGTTAAACAGTTATTCTCATTGAGATAATCCAGAATAACATCCCTCAGAAACCCTTCAAATATTTTACCAACAATAGAGGTTAGACTTACTGGCCTATAATTTCCAGGTTCACTTTTAGAGCCCTTTTTGAATATTGGCACCACATTTGCTATGCGCCAGTCCTGCGGAACAGACCCTGTCGCTATAGAGTCACTAAAAATAAGAAATAATGGTTTATCTATTACATTACTTAGTTCTCTTAGTACTCGTGGGTGTATGCCATCCGGACCCGGAGATTTATCTATTTTAATCTTATTTAGCCGGTTTCGCACCTCTTCTTGGGTTAGATTGGTGACTCTTAATATAGGGTTTTCATTGTTTCTTGGGATTTCACCTAGCATTTCATTTTCCACCGTGAATACCGTGGAGAAGAAGGTGTTTAATATGTTAGCTTTTTCCTCGTCATCTACAACCATTCTTTCCTCACTATTTTTTAAGGGGCCTACATTTTCAGTTTTTATTCTTTTACTATTGATATAGTTGAAGAACAGTTTGGGATTAGTTTTACTCTCCTTAGCAATGTGCTTCTCTGTTTCCTTTTTGGCAGCTTTAATTAGTTTTTTAGATAAAGTATTTTTCTCCCTATAGTTTTTTAGAGCTTCAATGGTGCCATCCTGCTTTAGTAGTGCAAATGCTTTCTTTTTACTGTTAATTGCCTGTCTTACTTCTTTGTTTAGCCACATTGGGTTTTTCCTATTTCTAGTCCTTTTATTCCCACAAGGTATAAACCGCTTACACTGCCTATTTAGGATGTTCTTAAACATTTCCCATTTATTATCTGTATTCTCATTTCTGAGGATATTGTCCCAGTCTACCAGATTAAGGGCATCTCTAAGCTGTTCAAACTTTGCCTTCCTAAATTTCAATGTTTTTGTGACTCCCTGACAAGTCCCCCTAGTGAAAGACAGGTGAAACTGCACAATATTGTGGTCGCTATTTCCTAAATGCCCAACCACCTGCAGATTTGTTATTCTGTCAGGTCTATTAGATAGTATTAGGTCTAAAAGTGCTGCTCCTCTGGTTGGATTCTGCACCAATTGTGAAAGATAATTTTTCTTGGTTATTAGCAGAAACCTGTTGCCTTTATGGGTTTCACAGGTTTCTGTTTCCCAGTTAATATCCGGGTAGTTAAAGTCCCCCATAACCAGGACCTCATTATGGGTTGCAGCTTCATCTATTTGCTTTAGAAGTAGACTTTCCATGCTTTCTGTTATATTTGGGGGTTTGTAACAGACCCCAATGAGAATTTTGTTACCATTTTTCCCTCCATGAATTTCAACCCATATGGACTCGACATCCTCATTCCCTTCGCTAATATCCTCCCTTAAAGTGGACTTTAGACAAGACTTTACATAGAGACAAACCCCTCCTCCTCTCCGATTTTTACGATCCTTTCTAAACAGACTGTAACCCTGTAAGTTAACTGCCCAGTCATAGCTTTCATCTAACCATGTCTCGGTTATTCCCACTATGTCAAAGTTACCTGTAGATATTTCTGCTTCTAGTTCTTCCATCTTGTTTGTCAGGCTTCTGGCGTTTGCGAGCATGCAGTTTAGAGGATTTTGTTTTGTTCCAATCTCCTCACTGTGGATTGTTTTAGAAATGTTCTTACCTCACTGCTGAGTATGTTTTCCTGGGTCGTCTTTGTTCGAGTCTAATGTTTTTCTTCCCGTCCCCTCTTCTTCTAGTTTAACGCCCTCCTGATGAGTGTTGCGAGTCTTCTGGCGAATGTGTGTTTCCCAGGTTTGTTGAGGTGTAGTCCGTCTCTGGCGAGGAGTCCATCATACCAGTAATTCACACCGTGGTCCAGGAATCCAAATCCTTGTTGTCTGCACCATCGTCTTAGCCAGTTGTTTGCATCAAGGATCCTGTTCCATCTCCTGGTGCCATGCCCATCTACTGGAAGGATAGAAGAAAAAACTACCTGTGCATCCAGTTCCTTTACTTTCTTCCCCAACTCTTCAAAGTCCTTGCAGATTGTCGGTAGGTCCTTCCTTGCCGTGTCATTGGTGCCAACATGTATCAGAAGAAATGGGTGGACGTCCTTGGAGCTGAAGAGCTTTGGTATCCTATCGGTCACATCCTTGATCATCGCACCTGGAAGGCAGCATACTTCTCTTGCAGTTATGTCCGGTCTGCAGATGGCTGCTTCTGTGCCTCTCAGTAGTGAGTCTCCCACCACCACCACTCTTCGTTGCTTCTTGGCTGTACTTTTTGCTGTCACTTGTTGCTGTGTGCCCTTTTCTTTTTTGCTTGCTGGTATTGCTTCATTCTTAGGTGTGCCATCTTCATCCTCTACAAAGATTTGATATCGGTTCTTCAGTTGTGTGGTTGGTGATTTCTCCATGGTCTTCTTGCTTCTTTTGGTCACATGCTTCCACTCATCTGCTTTTGGAGGTTCTCTGACACTTTTTGCACCTTCTGTGACCAGTAGAGATGCTTCTGTTCTGTCTAGAAAGTCTTCATTCTCTTTGATGAGTTTCAAAGTTGCTATTCTTTCTTCCAGACCCCGCACCTTTTCTTCTAAAAGGGCCACTAGTCTACACTTCTGACAGGTGAAATTGGATTCTTCTTCTGGTCGATCTGTGAACATGTAGCACATGCTACAGCTCACCATGTAGGTTGTCACATCTGCCATGTTGCTCCTAGATCCTGCTGACTTGCTGTGTGTTTTCCTTCTTGTGTAATCTACTCAGCCAAGCTCTCTTGCAATAATGTCCTACAGGCAAAAATTCTGGTTTGGTGATTCTTTCCAAGCAGCTGGTCCCGGCTGTACCCAACGATCTTCTAGCTTAGGGAGACTTCGCTTCTCCCAGAAGGCACCTGGAATATGCAAATTAGCCTCCTGAAGCTTGAATCCCTGGTTTGGTGATGCTTTCGAAGCAGCTGGTCCCGGCTGTACCCAACGATCTTCTAGCTTAGGGAGACTTCGCTTCTCCCAGAAGGCACCTGGAATATGCAAATTAGCCTCCTGAAGCTTGAATCCCTGGTTTGGTGATGCTTTCGAAGCAGCTGGTCCCGGCTGTACCCAACGATCTTCTAGCTTAGGGAGACTTCGCTTCTCCCAGAAGGCACCTGGAATATGCAAATTAGCCTCCTGAAGCTTGAATCCCTGGTTTGGTGATGCTTTCGAAGCAGCTGGTCCCGGCTGTACCCAACGATCTTCTAGCTTAGGGAGACTTCGCTTCTCCCAGAAGGCACCTGGAATATGCAAATTAGCCTCCTGAAGCTTGAATCCCTGGTTTGGTGATGCTTTCGAAGCAGCTGGTCCCGGCTGTACCCAACGATCTTCTAGCTTAGGGAGACTTCGCTTCTCCCAGAAGGCACCTGGAATATGCAAATTAGCCTCCTGAAGCTTGAATCCCTGGTTTGGTGATGCTTTCGAAGCAGCTGGTCCCGGCTGTACCCAACGATCTTCTAGCTTAGGGAGACTTCGCTTCTCCCAGAAGGCACCTGGAATATGCAAATTAGCCTCCTGAAGCTTGAATCCCTGGTTTGGTGATGCTTTCGAAGCAGCTGGTCCCGGCTGTACCCAACGATCTTCTAGCTTAGGGAGACTTCGCTTCTCCCAGAAGGCACCTGGAATATGCAAATTAGCCTCCTGAAGCTTGAATCCCTGGTTTGGTGATGCTTTCGAAGCAGCTGGTCCCGGCTGTACCCAACGATCTTCTAGCTTAGGGAGACTTCGCTTCTCCCAGAAGGCACCTGGAATATGCAAATTAGCCTCCTGAAGCTTGAATCCCTGGTTTGGTGATGCTTTCGAAGCAGCTGGTCCCGGCTGTACCCAACGATCTTCTAGCTTAGGGAGACTTCGCTTCTCCCAGAAGGCACCTGGAATATGCAAATTAGCCTCCTGAAGCTTGAATCCCTGGTTTGGTGATGCTTTCGAAGCAGCTGGTCCCGGCTGTACCCAACGATCTTCTAGCTTAGGGAGACTTCGCTTCTCCCAGAAGGCACCTGGAATATGCAAATTAGCCTCCTGAAGCTTGAATCCCTGGTTTGGTGATGCTTTCGAAGCAGCTGGTCCCGGCTGTACCCAACGATCTTCTAGCTTAGGGAGACTTCGCTTCTCCCAGAAGGCACCTGGAATATGCAAATTAGCCTCCTGAAGCTTGAATCCCTGGTTTGGTCATGCTTTCGAAGCAGCTGGTCCCGGCTGTACCCAACGATCTTCTAGCTTAGGGAGACTTCGCTTCTCCCAGAAGGCACCTGGAATATGCAAATTAGCCTCCTGAAGCTTGAATCCCTGGTTTGGTGATGCTTTCGAAGCAGCTGGTCCCGGCTGTACCCAACGATCTTCTAGCTTAGGGAGACTTCGCTTCTCCCAGAAGGCACCTGGAATATGCAAATTAGCCTCCTGAAGCTTGAATCCCTGGTTTGGTGATGCTTTCGAAGCAGCTGGTCCCGGCTGTACCCAACGATCTTCTAGCTTAGGGAGACTTCGCTTCTCCCAGAAGGCACCTGGAATATGCAAATTAGCCTCCTGAAGCTCGAATCCCTGGTTTGGTGATGCTTTCGAAGCAGCTGGTCCCGGCTGTACCCAACGATCTTCTAGCTTAGGGAGACTTCGCTTCTCCCAGAAGGCACCTGGAATATGCAAATTAGCCTCCTGAAGCTCGAATCCCTGGTTTGGTGATGCTTTCGAAGCAGCTGGTCCCGGCTGTACCCAACGATCTTCTAGCTTAGGGAGACTTCGCTTCTCCCAGAAGGCACCTGGAATATGCAAATTAGCCTCCTGAAGCTCGAATCCCTGGTTTGGTGATGCTTTCGAAGCAGCTGGTCCCGGCTGTACCCAACGATCTTCTAGCTTAGGGAGACTTCGCTTCTCCCAGAAGGCACCTGGAATATGCAAATTAGCCTCCTGAAGCTCGAATCCCTGGTTTGGTGATGCTTTCGAAGCAGCTGGTCCCGGCTGTACCCAACGATCTTCTAGCTTAGGGAGACTTCGCTTCTCCCAGAAGGCACCTGGAATATGCAAATTAGCCTCCTGAAGCTCGAATCCCTGGTTTGGTGATGCTTTCGAAGCAGCTGGTCCCGGCTGTACCCAACGATCTTCTAGCTTAGGGAGACTTCGCTTCTCCCAGAAGGCACCTGGAATATGCAAATTAGCCTCCTGAAGCTCGAATCCCTGGTTTGGTGATGCTTTCGAAGCAGCTGGTCCCGGCTGTACCCAACGATCTTCTAGCTTAGGGAGACTTCGCTTCTCCCAGAAGGCACCTGGAATATGCAAATTAGCCTCCTGAAGCTCGAATCCCTGGTTTGGTGATGCTTTCGAAGCAGCTGGTCCCGGCTGTACCCAACGATCTTCTAGCTTAGGGAGACTTCGCTTCTCCCAGAAGGCACCTGGAATATGCAAATTAGCCTCCTGAAGCTCGAATCCCTGGTTTGGTGATGCTTTCGAAGCAGCTGGTCCCGGCTGTACCCAACGATCTTCTAGCTTAGGGAGACTTCGCTTCTCCCAGAAGGCACCTGGAATATGCAAATTAGCCTCCTGAAGCTCGAATCCCTGGTTTGGTGATGCTTTCGAAGCAGCTGGTCCCGGCTGTACCCAACGATCTTCTAGCTTAGGGAGACTTCGCTTCTCCCAGAAGGCACCTGGAATATGCAAATTAGCCTCCTGAAGCTCGAATCCCTGGTTTGGTGATGCTTTCGAAGCAGCTGGTCCCGGCTGTACCCAACGATCTTCTAGCTTAGGGAGACTTCGCTTCTCCCAGAAGGCACCTGGAATATGCAAATTAGCCTCCTGAAGCTCGAATCCCTGGTTTGGTGATGCTTTCGAAGCAGCTGGTCCCGGCTGTACCCAACGATCTTCTAGCTTAGGGAGACTTCGCTTCTCCCAGAAGGCACCTGGAATATGCAAATTAGCCTCCTGAAGCTCGAATCCCTGGTTTGGTGATGCTTTCGAAGCAGCTGGTCCCGGCTGTACCCAACGATCTTCTAGCTTAGGGAGACTTCGCTTCTCCCAGAAGGCACCTGGAATATGCAAATTAGCCTCCTGAAGCTTGAATCCCTGGTTTGGTGATGCTTTCGAAGCAGCTGGTCCCGGCTGTACCCAACGATCTTCTAGCTTAGGGAGACTTCGCTTCTCCCAGAAGGCACCTGGAATATGCAAATTAGCCTCCTGAAGCTTGAATCCCTGGTTTGGTGATGCTTTCGAAGCAGCTGGTCCCGGCTGTACCCAACGATCTTCTAGCTTAGGGAGACTTCGCTTCTCCCAGAAGGCACCTGGAATATGCAAATTAGCCTCCTGAAGCTTGAATCCCTGGTTTGGTGATGCTTTCGAAGCAGCTGGTCCCGGCTGTACCCAACGATCTTCTAGCTTAGGGAGACTTCGCTTCTCCCAGAAGGCACCTGGAATATGCAAATTAGCCTCCTGAAGCTTGAATCCCTGGTTTGGTGATGCTTTCGAAGCAGCTGGTCCCGGCTGTACCCAACGATCTTCTAGCTTAGGGAGACTTCGCTTCTCCCAGAAGGCACCTGGAATATGCAAATTAGCCTCCTGAAGCTTGAATCCCTGGTTTGGTGATGCTTTCGAAGCAGCTGGTCCCGGCTGTACCCAACGATCTTCTAGCTTAGGGAGACTTCGCTTCTCCCAGAAGGCACCTGGAATATGCAAATTAGCCTCCTGAAGCTTGAATCCCTGGTTTGGTGATGCTTTCGAAGCAGCTGGTCCCGGCTGTACCCAACGATCTTCTAGCTTAGGGAGACTTCGCTTCTCCCAGAAGGCACCTGGAATATGCAAATTAGCCTCCTGAAGCTTGAATCCCTGGTTTGGTGATGCTTTCGAAGCAGCTGGTCCCGGCTGTACCCAACGATCTTCTAGCTTAGGGAGACTTCGCTTCTCCCAGAAGGCACCTGGAATATGCAAATTAGCCTCCTGAAGCTTGAATCCCTGGTTTGGTGATGCTTTCGAAGCAGCTGGTCCCGGCTGTACCCAACGATCTTCTAGCTTAGGGAGACTTCGCTTCTCCCAGAAGGCACCTGGAATATGCAAATTAGCCTCCTGAAGCTTGAATCCCTGGTTTGGTGATGCTTTCGAAGCAGCTGGTCCCGGCTGTACCCAACGATCTTCTAGCTTAGGGAGACTTCGCTTCTCCCAGAAGGCACCTGGAATATGCAAATTAGCCTCCTGAAGCTTGAATCCCTGGTTTGGTGATGCTTTCGAAGCAGCTGGTCCCGGCTGTACCCAACGATCTTCTAGCTTAGGGAGACTTCGCTTCTCCCAGAAGGCACCTGGAATATGCAAATTAGCCTCCTGAAGCTTGAATCCCTGGTTTGGTGATGCTTTCGAAGCAGCTGGTCCCGGCTGTACCCAACGATCTTCTAGCTTAGGGAGACTTCGCTTCTCCCAGAAGGCACCTGGAATATGCAAATTAGCCTCCTGAAGCTTGAATCCCTGGTTTGGTGATGCTTTCGAAGCAGCTGGTCCCGGCTGTACCCAACGATCTTCTAGCTTAGGGAGACTTCGCTTCTCCCAGAAGGCACCTGGAATATGCAAATTAGCCTCCTGAAGCTTGAATCCCTGGTTTGGTGATGCTTTCGAAGCAGCTGGTCCCGGCTGTACCCAACGATCTTCTAGCTTAGGGAGACTTCGCTTCTCCCAGAAGGCACCTGGAATATGCAAATTAGCCTCCTGAAGCTTGAATCCCTGGTTTGGTGATGCTTTCGAAGCAGCTGGTCCCGGCTGTACCCAACGATCTTCTAGCTTAGGGAGACTTCGCTTCTCCCAGAAGGCACCTGGAATATGCAAATTAGCCTCCTGAAGCTTGAATCCCTGGTTTGGTGATGCTTTCGAAGCAGCTGGTCCCGGCTGTACCCAACGATCTTCTAGCTTAGGGAGACTTCGCTTCTCCCAGAAGGCACCTGGAATATGCAAATTAGCCTCCTGAAGCTTGAATCCCTGGTTTGGTGATGCTTTCGAAGCAGCTGGTCCCGGCTGTACCCAACGATCTTCTAGCTTAGGGAGACTTCGCTTCTCCCAGAAGGCACCTGGAATATGCAAATTAGCCTCCTGAAGCTTGAATCCCTGGTTTGGTGATGCTTTCGAAGCAGCTGGTCCCGGCTGTACCCAACGATCTTCTAGCTTAGGGAGACTTCGCTTCTCCCAGAAGGCACCTGGAATATGCAAATTAGCCTCCTGAAGCTTGAATCCCTGGTTTGGTGATGCTTTCGAAGCAGCTGGTCCCGGCTGTACCCAACGATCTTCTAGCTTAGGGAGACTTCGCTTCTCCCAGAAGGCACCTGGAATATGCAAATTAGCCTCCTGAAGCTTGAATCCCTGGTTTGGTGATGCTTTCGAAGCAGCTGGTCCCGGCTGTACCCAACGATCTTCTAGCTTAGGGAGACTTCGCTTCTCCCAGAAGGCACCTGGAATATGCAAATTAGCCTCCTGAAGCTTGAATCCCTGGTTTGGTGATGCTTTCGAAGCAGCTGGTCCCGGCTGTACCCAACGATCTTCTAGCTTAGGGAGACTTCGCTTCTCCCAGAAGGCACCTGGAATATGCAAATTAGCCTCCTGAAGCTTGAATCCCTGGTTTGGTGATGCTTTCGAAGCAGCTGGTCCCGGCTGTACCCAACGATCTTCTAGCTTAGGGAGACTTCGCTTCTCCCAGAAGGCACCTGGAATATGCAAATTAGCCTCCTGAAGCTTGAATCCCTGGTTTGGTGATGCTTTCGAAGCAGCTGGTCCCGGCTGTACCCAACGATCTTCTAGCTTAGGGAGACTTCGCTTCTCCCAGAAGGCACCTGGAATATGCAAATTAGCCTCCTGAAGCTTGAATCCCTGGTTTGGTGATGCTTTCGAAGCAGCTGGTCCCGGCTGTACCCAACGATCTTCTAGCTTAGGGAGACTTCGCTTCTCCCAGAAGGCACCTGGAATATGCAAATTAGCCTCCTGAAGCTTGAATCCCTGGTTTGGTGATGCTTTCGAAGCAGCTGGTCCCGGCTGTACCCAACGATCTTCTAGCTTAGGGAGACTTCGCTTCTCCCAGAAGGCACCTGGAATATGCAAATTAGCCTCCTGAAGCTTGAATCCCTGGTTTGGTGATGCTTTCGAAGCAGCTGGTCCCGGCTGTACCCAACGATCTTCTAGCTTAGGGAGACTTCGCTTCTCCCAGAAGGCACCTGGAATATGCAAATTAGCCTCCTGAAGCTTGAATCCCTGGTTTGGTGATGCTTTCGAAGCAGCTGGTCCCGGCTGTACCCAACGATCTTCTAGCTTAGGGAGACTTCGCTTCTCCCAGAAGGCACCTGGAATATGCAAATTAGCCTCCTGAAGCTTGAATCCCTGGTTTGGTGATGCTTTCGAAGCAGCTGGTCCCGGCTGTACCCAACGATCTTCTAGCTTAGGGAGACTTCGCTTCTCCCAGAAGGCACCTGGAATATGCAAATTAGCCTCCTGAAGCTTGAATCCCTGGTTTGGTGATGCTTTCGAAGCAGCTGGTCCCGGCTGTACCCAACGATCTTCTAGCTTAGGGAGACTTCGCTTCTCCCAGAAGGCACCTGGAATATGCAAATTAGCCTCCTGAAGCTTGAATCCCTGGTTTGGTGATGCTTTCGAAGCAGCTGGTCCCGGCTGTACCCAACGATCTTCTAGCTTAGGGAGACTTCGCTTCTCCCAGAAGGCACCTGGAATATGCAAATTAGCCTCCTGAAGCTTGAATCCCTGGTTTGGTGATGCTTTCGAAGCAGCTGGTCCCGGCTGTACCCAACGATCTTCTAGCTTAGGGAGACTTCGCTTCTCCCAGAAGGCACCTGGAATATGCAAATTAGCCTCCTGAAGCTTGAATCCCTGGTTTGGTGATGCTTTCGAAGCAGCTGGTCCCGGCTGTACCCAACGATCTTCTAGCTTAGGGAGACTTCGCTTCTCCCAGAAGGCACCTGGAATATGCAAATTAGCCTCCTGAAGCTTGAATCCCTGGTTTGGTGATGCTTTCGAAGCAGCTGGTCCCGGCTGTACCCAACGATCTTCTAGCTTAGGGAGACTTCGCTTCTCCCAGAAGGCACCTGGAATATGCAAATTAGCCTCCTGAAGCTTGAATCCCTGGTTTGGTGATGCTTTCGAAGCAGCTGGTCCCGGCTGTACCCAACGATCTTCTAGCTTAGGGAGACTTCGCTTCTCCCAGAAGGCACCTGGAATATGCAAATTAGCCTCCTGAAGCTTGAATCCCTGGTTTGGTGATGCTTTCGAAGCAGCTGGTCCCGGCTGTACCCAACGATCTTCTAGCTTAGGGAGACTTCGCTTCTCCCAGAAGGCACCTGGAATATGCAAATTAGCCTCCTGAAGCTTGAATCCCTGGTTTGGTGATGCTTTCGAAGCAGCTGGTCCCGGCTGTACCCAACGATCTTCTAGCTTAGGGAGACTTCGCTTCTCCCAGAAGGCACCTGGAATAT
This sequence comes from Ranitomeya imitator, assembly GCF_032444005.1. NCBI lineage: Eukaryota > Metazoa > Chordata > Amphibia > Anura > Dendrobatidae > Ranitomeya > Ranitomeya imitator. The sequence goes on from NC_091286.1 coordinate 678,329,295, forward strand.
GCAAATTAGCCTCCTGAAGCTTGAATCCCTGGTTTGGTGATGCTTTCGAAGCAGCTGGTCCCGGCTGTACCCAACGATCTTCTAGCTTAGGGAGACTTCGCTTCTCCCAGAAGGCACCTGGAATATGCAAATTAGCCTCCTGAAGCTTGAATCCCTGGTTTGGTGATGCTTTCGAAGCAGCTGGTCCCGGCTGTACCCAACGATCTTCTAGCTTAGGGAGACTTCGCTTCTCCCAGAAGGCACCTGGAATATGCAAATTAGCCTCCTGAAGCTTGAATCCCTGGTTTGGTGATGCTTTCGAAGCAGCTGGTCCCGGCTGTACCCAACGATCTTCTAGCTTAGGGAGACTTCGCTTCTCCCAGAAGGCACCTGGAATATGCAAATTAGCCTCCTGAAGCTTGAATCCCTGGTTTGGTGATGCTTTCGAAGCAGCTGGTCCCGGCTGTACCCAACGATCTTCTAGCTTAGGGAGACTTCGCTTCTCCCAGAAGGCACCTGGAATATGCAAATTAGCCTCCTGAAGCTTGAATCCCTGGTTTGGTGATGCTTTCGAAGCAGCTGGTCCCGGCTGTACCCAACGATCTTCTAGCTTAGGGAGACTTCGCTTCTCCCAGAAGGCACCTGGAATATGCAAATTAGCCTCCTGAAGCTTGAATCCCTGGTTTGGTGATGCTTTCGAAGCAGCTGGTCCCGGCTGTACCCAACGATCTTCTAGCTTAGGGAGACTTCGCTTCTCCCAGAAGGCACCTGGAATATGCAAATTAGCCTCCTGAAGCTTGAATCCCTGGTTTGGTGATGCTTTCGAAGCAGCTGGTCCCGGCTGTACCCAACGATCTTCTAGCTTAGGGAGACTTCGCTTCTCCCAGAAGGCACCTGGAATATGCAAATTAGCCTCCTGAAGCTTGAATCCCTGGTTTGGTGATGCTTTCGAAGCAGCTGGTCCCGGCTGTACCCAACGATCTTCTAGCTTAGGGAGACTTCGCTTCTCCCAGAAGGCACCTGGAATATGCAAATTAGCCTCCTGAAGCTTGAATCCCTGGTTTGGTGATGCTTTCGAAGCAGCTGGTCCCGGCTGTACCCAACGATCTTCTAGCTTAGGGAGACTTCGCTTCTCCCAGAAGGCACCTGGAATATGCAAATTAGCCTCCTGAAGCTTGAATCCCTGGTTTGGTGATGCTTTCGAAGCAGCTGGTCCCGGCTGTACCCAACGATCTTCTAGCTTAGGGAGACTTCGCTTCTCCCAGAAGGCACCTGGAATATGCAAATTAGCCTCCTGAAGCTTGAATCCCTGGTTTGGTGATGCTTTCGAAGCAGCTGGTCCCGGCTGTACCCAACGATCTTCTAGCTTAGGGAGACTTCGCTTCTCCCAGAAGGCACCTGGAATATGCAAATTAGCCTCCTGAAGCTTGAATCCCTGGTTTGGTGATGCTTTCGAAGCAGCTGGTCCCGGCTGTACCCAACGATCTTCTAGCTTAGGGAGACTTCGCTTCTCCCAGAAGGCACCTGGAATATGCAAATTAGCCTCCTGAAGCTTGAATCCCTGGTTTGGTGATGCTTTCGAAGCAGCTGGTCCCGGCTGTACCCAACGATCTTCTAGCTTAGGGAGACTTCGCTTCTCCCAGAAGGCACCTGGAATATGCAAATTAGCCTCCTGAAGCTTGAATCCCTGGTTTGGTGATGCTTTCGAAGCAGCTGGTCCCGGCTGTACCCAACGATCTTCTAGCTTAGGGAGACTTCGCTTCTCCCAGAAGGCACCTGGAATATGCAAATTAGCCTCCTGAAGCTTGAATCCCTGGTTTGGTGATGCTTTCGAAGCAGCTGGTCCCGGCTGTACCCAACGATCTTCTAGCTTAGGGAGACTTCGCTTCTCCCAGAAGGCACCTGGAATATGCAAATTAGCCTCCTGAAGCTTGAATCCCTGGTTTGGTGATGCTTTCGAAGCAGCTGGTCCCGGCTGTACCCAACGATCTTCTAGCTTAGGGAGACTTCGCTTCTCCCAGAAGGCACCTGGAATATGCAAATTAGCCTCCTGAAGCTTGAATCCCTGGTTTGGTGATGCTTTCGAAGCAGCTGGTCCCGGCTGTACCCAACGATCTTCTAGCTTAGGGAGACTTCGCTTCTCCCAGAAGGCACCTGGAATATGCAAATTAGCCTCCTGAAGCTTGAATCCCTGGTTTGGTGATGCTTTCGAAGCAGCTGGTCCCGGCTGTACCCAACGATCTTCTAGCTTAGGGAGACTTCGCTTCTCCCAGAAGGCACCTGGAATATGCAAATTAGCCTCCTGAAGCTTGAATCCCTGGTTTGGTGATGCTTTCGAAGCAGCTGGTCCCGGCTGTACCCAACGATCTTCTAGCTTAGGGAGACTTCGCTTCTCCCAGAAGGCACCTGGAATATGCAAATTAGCCTCCTGAAGCTTGAATCCCTGGTTTTTATTCATATTTTACTGATTTTCATAGTGTTCACTTGTAGGACGAGTTGATATTTGTTAATTGATGAATAGCTGTAATTGCCATCTGATATCAGCTCCCACAGTACAGGGTCAGTGAATATCCCTGTTTGCTAATATGCTAATAGAATATTGAAATAACTTGTTGATTTTGTAAAGCAATGGAAGATGCACAATGCAAATTGATAAAATGTTCAATGAGGTCCTGCGACCTTCTCTCCTGACCTGTGAATGAGGAGAGGTACTTGTAAAATATCAGCAAGAAGACACAAGAGATCAGATCCTGTGTGGGGTGATGATGTGAACACAGCACCTCAGAGAGAAAGAGTGATAAGTGATGGATGGAAGAAGCCGTCATGGCGGTCTGGGCCAAGTGGAAAAGAAAAAGAATGTGAATCACTATGATCAGTGAGAATGAGTGAGTCACTAGTGTAGTACTGATATTACTATTATTTGGTCACTGTATGGGGGTAATATCAGACTTAATAGAGTAGTTTTGGTTATTTAGCCATACAGCGGTATTATCACTACTGTATATGCTGGTACTGTAATTGTTTATGGGCTGGTTGTATTATTTGTCTCTTATGTTACAGTATTGATCTTGGTACAGTCGTGTTTGGCAATGATCAGCATAGTGGCATTATTCTGTCACTTTTTGGTGGTATTATGTGGTCACCTACTGTATCCTCACCCATCCCTTGTAGATTGTGAGCCCTCGCGGGCAGGGTCCTCTCTCCTCCTGTACCAGTTGTGACTTGTATTGTTCAAGATTATTGTACTTGTTTTATTATGTATACCCCTCCTCACATGTAAAGTGCCATGGAATAAATGGCGCTATAATAATAAATAATAATAATAATAATATGGCAATATTATTTAATCTTATATAGCAGTAATATTGGTATTATTGGTCTTGTAGTAAATCTTGATTTTTCCCCAGCTTCCTTCAGGGTAATATTTGTAATAGATACCCCTGTGATGATAATGTATAATATGATTTTTAGTTTTCCCTGTTAGCACACATACTGTGGGCTCTGACCCCCCTTCTCTCTGTGTTTCTGCTTGCTGAGATGTGTGTGTGTGGATCCCAAATCCCTCATTCTCTCCCACCACAGGAATTTTTACGACTTTTGTAGCTGCAATGCACAATTCTTTCATCTAGTACCAGCTGAAACTGGTCTAGTCTCTCTCAAAAGACATGAGGTTCTTTTTTCTATTATAATAAGATATTGGGCCACCGATTTGGGCTAGAAAAATAAGGAGTATATATTGCTAATTTCCATCGGTAGATCTGTCAAACACTGTAAGCGCAAGCAGCTAAACACAACGAGTACAAAGTGTGTATTTCTCCGGAAGTGTGTGGAACAACTAGTACGAATTTGGTATCATTAGAAAGCCAATTTTAAAATAAGGTGAATGATGGGGGTGCTGTGATGCTGACATGTTCTCAAGCTAAGATATGAGAATTACAAGTATTGTTGGTAAAAACTGTACATCTGAGGAGAGGGGAGGGCGATGGTAACTCAAACCCCTTTAGTGATGTCACAAGCCTGCAGTTGTAAGTTGCTGCACTCAACCCAGCCTTCATTCTTCCCTGGGACCTAACCACAGAAAGACTATCTGATGCATTGGGACAATTAGGGCTCTGCCTACCAGCATGGTTTGACTGAAATGACCTAAGCAAATGTGAGTTTATCTTCCTTTAATCCATGTTTATTTTATAATTGCTTTGTACATACTTTGTCTCATATTGTAACATCTTTATCTGCCTTTTATAAATACTGCCTAATCTTTTATGGAGTAAAATATATAAAATACTAGCTTTGTTCTTCTGCTCTAAAACGTACCCTAAGTCTTCTGAAGTTAATTACATTACTAATTTGGGTGGGCTCGAACCCCTCCCTGTGAGAAATCTGAGCTGGTGGCAGCGAAGTGTGTTCTGGGCTAGGCAGGTGAGCTGGCAGCGACGGAACGGGGTTTTATAAGCTATTGTCTGGCTGCGGCCTAAGCATTTATAATTCCCTCACTGCAGCGTGCCTGCTAGCCAGTCCACAGTGAAGTGGCCCGTCCGGCGACTAATTATCCCAGGTGCAGTTCCCTGACTGACCTGAGGGTAAGGGGGCGCTGGAGAGTTGCAAGTTCCAAAGCGGAATTGGAAGAGAGGGATATACATAAATCCCTGCAGTTCGTGATATTGTAGCAGCAGTGGGATAACTAAAATAACCCCCTGCGGTAAATTGGTAGGTCAATAGCCTTTGTTTGTGTTTTCATCACATTGTAGCAATGGAGGGATAACTAAGATAAGCCCCCCTGCACATGTGATAGCCGGGTGCTGGCCAAAGGTCACCCCGATCTGTGACATAGTGGTGTCAGCCTGGTGTGAATCGTGACAACTAGGGTTGAGCGACCTTGACCTTTTTAGAGTCGAGTCGTGTTTCGCGAAACCCGACTATCTTAGAAGTCGAGTCGAGTGGAATTGGCCGATTATGACGAAAAGTCGGGTATCGCCCGAAACACGAAACCCAATGCAAGTCAATGGGGGAGCATAGTCGGCAGTGAGTGGAGGCCAGGAAAACACCTACACTGCCCATTTTAATGGCAAAAATATCCATTCTTGTTACAGAAGCTTGTCAATCGTAATTTAGCTTATAATAATTGGAAGGCATTTGAAATTGGGGGTCATTTGGCTAAAGTTGTGGGGGGTAGGGCTGGTTCAAGTAATTAGTGGGCCCAGTAAATCTGGACCACGTCACGGCAGTGGAGCAGGGAGAGGTAAGTATTTCAACTTTGCAAGTGCTGTGATCCTGAGCAAGCAGGGGGGGCCCACTCGTTGGCATTGGCACTGGCACAGGGCCCCTCAAAGTACAGCGGTGTGTTTGCACGGCGGGGGCGCCTCCCACCGGCAGCAACACTTTTGCGTACTATGAAAGGCCCTGTGCCAGTGACGTCGCCAACTAGTATTCCTCCCCCCACCTGATGAAGGAACCTGCACTTTCATCGGCACCTTCCTCTTTGTCCCCGTGTAAGGTGGTATGGTATGCGGGAAGAGGAACCTGACTTTCAGCAGGGTCACAATCTTGCTGTGTAGCGTGCACGGGGAATGTTGTGTTATGGGTCAATGTACCAGCAGACTCATCTATCACTGGCTGGGCAATGGGCAGGATGAGGAGGAAACACAGATATAGGCCCAAAGAATAAAGTTGGCTAAATGCAGTTCAAAATTGGTAACACAGGACTAACCAGGGGGCATTGCAGTGGAGGACAACTGGAATGAGAGGCTGACACAGAGAGTAGGCCCAAATCAGTAAGTAGTCGAAATGCAGTTCAAAATTGGCAACCGTAGTAAACAGGCGGCACAGCTTTGTTCAGTGGAGGAGAACAGCAAGGAGTGGCAGACACTGATAGTAGGCCCCAACCCAACTAGTAGGCCAAATGCAGTCTAACATTAACAACTACTTAACGAGAGCCTGAAAATGGAATTTCAGGACAGGAAACCAGGAGAACAGCAAGGAGTGGCAGACACCGATAGTAGGCCCCAAACCAACTAGTACGCCAAATGCAGCTGTTCCATTTAACCACAATTTAATGAGAGCCTGAAGATAGAAGCTCAGGAAAGGCAACCTGGGGAACACCTTGGAGTGTAACACACCGTCTCTCTACACCCCATACCCAATTTGTAGGCCTAATGCAGTGTAGTTTCCAACAACTGCTAAACGAGAGCATTAAGATCGCAGCAATGGCGAGGAAACCTGGGGAACACCTTGGAGTGGAACACACCATCTCTACACCCCAGACCCAACTTGTAGGCCGAATGCAGTGTTGTTTTCAACAACTACTTGAGAAGAGCCTGAAGATCAAAGCTCAGAAAAGGCAACCCGGGGAACACCTTGGAGCGGCAGACACTGGTAGTAGGCTGTAAACCCCAAATTTTGGTCAATGGAGTTTATGAAATGTTCCAGGGGTACACAGGCAGCATTGGTGTGGTAAGCGGAGGACAATTTATATTTGGGACTGCAGACAGACTTTGTAGGCTGTCCCCTGTGGACCATGCATCCACAACATTAACCCAGTGCGCCGTAATGGACATCTAACCTTTCGTGGACATGCCTACTGGTCCATGCATCTGTTGTCAGGTGCACCTTTCTACTATTAGATAGCCAGAGAGCATGGACAATGCAGATTTTTACATGATGCTGGAGTGCTGGGATGGCTTTTCTCGCAAACAAAAGTGACGACTGGGTAGCTCTTACCGTGGTACAGCGTAGTCCATCTGGGCTTTATAATTGTAAAATAGAGAAAAATAAATTGGCTGTATGCACTTTAAAATAGGTTACAGGGGTACACGGGCGGCAGTGGTCTGGTCAGTGTAGTAGTAGTAGAAAGAAGGGACCACAGACAGGCTTCGAAGGCCTAACATAACAAAAATAGGGCTGTTGGCAATTTAAAATTGGTTCCAGGGGTACAAGGGCAGCAGTACAATGGTCAGTGGAGGCCTAGTGGAAGGAGGGACTGCAGACAGGCTTCGAAGGCCTAACATAACAAAATAGGGCTGTTGGCAATTTAAAATTGGTTCCAGGGGTACACGGGCAGCAGTACAATGGTCAGTGGAGGCCTAGTGGAAGGAGGGACCGCAGACAGGCTTCGAAGGCCTAACATAACAAAATAGGGCTGTTGGCAATTTAAAATTGGTTCCAGGGGTACACGGGCAGCAGTACAATGGTCAGTGGAGGCCTAGTGGAAGGAGGGACCGCAGACAGGCTTCGAAGGCTTAACATAACAAAAATAGGGCTGTTGGCAATTTAAAATTGGTTCCAGGGGTACAAGGGCAGCAGTACAATGGTCAGTTGAGGCCTAGTGGAAGGAGGGACCGCAGACAGGCTTCGAAGGCCTAACATAACAAAATAGGGCTGTTGGCAATTTAAAATTGGTTCCAGGGGTACACGGGCAGCAGTACAATGGTCAGTGTAGGCCTAGTGGAAGGAGGGACCGCAGACAGGCTTCGAAGGCCTAACATAACAAAATAGGGCTGTTGGCAATTTAAAATTGGTTCCAGGGGTACACGGGCAGCAGTACAATGGTCAGTGGAGGCCTAGTGGAAGGAGGGACCGCAGACAGGCTTCGAAGGCCTAACATAACAAAAATAGGGCTGTTTGCAATTTAAAATTGGTTCCAGGGGTACACGGGCAGCAGTACAATGGTCAGTGGAGGTCTAGTGGAAGGAGGGACCGCAGACAGGCTTCGAAGGCCTAACATAACAAAATAGGGCTGTTGGCAATTTAAAATTGGTTCCAGGGGTACACGGGCAGCAGTACAATGGTCAGTGGAGGCCTAGTGGAAGGAGGGACCGCAGACAGGCTTCGAAGGCCTAACATAACAAAAATAGGGCTGTTGGCAATTTAAAATTGGTTCCAGGGGTACACGGGCAGCAGTACAATGGTCAGTGGAGGCCTAGTGGAAGGAGGGACCGCAGACAGGCTTCGAAGGCCTAACATAACAAAAATAGGGCTGTTTGCAATTTAAAATTGGTTCCAGGGGTACACGGGCAGCAGTACAATGGTCAGTGGAGGCCTAGTGGAAGGAGGGACCGCAGACAGGCTTCGAAGGCCTAACATAACAAAAATAGGGCTGTTGGCAATTTAAAATTGGCTCCAGGGGTACAAGGGCAGCAGTACAATGGTCAGTGGAGGCCTAGTGGAAGGAGGGACCGCAGACAGGCTTCGAAGGCCTAACATAACAAAAATAGGGCTGTTGGCAATTTAAAATTTTTTCCAGGGGTACAAGGGCAGCAGTACAATGGTCAGTGGAGGCCTAGTGGAAGGAGGGACCGCAGACAGGCTTCGAAGGCCTAACATAACAAAATAGGGCTGTTGGCAATTTAAAATTGGTTCCAGGGGTACACGGGCAGCAGTACAATGGTCAGTGGAGGCCTAGTGGAAGGAGGGACCGCAGACAGGCTTCGAAGGCCTAACATAAAAAATAGGGCTGTTGGCAATTTAAAATTGGTTCCAGGGGTACACGGGCAGCAGTACAATGGTCAGTGGAGGCCTAGTGGAAGGAGGGACCGCAGACAGCCTTCGAAGGCCTAACATAACAAAAATGTCAATACAATGGTATTGTCAGTGCCAGGCATTGAAGGATGTCAGCGCATAGACTAAACATTGGTGGAGCTGTGAGAGATAATTTTGCAAGTGGTAGAGCACTGTTTGAGCTGGGGGGGGGGAACTGTCTTGTGGCCGGCGGTACAGGCCCAGGGCCCCTCATATTACAACGGTGTGTCTGACGTTGGGTGCGCACCACCACAGCCAGAGACACTTTATTGTACTATGAGGGACCCAGTGGCAGTGCCGTCGACCAAAAGCGGGCACACCCACCTCTTCAGACAAACAGCACTCTCACGGGTGCTGGTGCCAAGTGGCGATACCACGGCCCCGTGTGGGGAGTTTGGCCATTTAGTGAGGTGTAAACATGTCGTATGTTGGACAATCAGGTGCAGAAAATTACGAGATTGGAAAAGTCATTCAGAATAGTCCACAGGCAAGACTTTTTCATAGGAAAGCTAGGTGTCAGCCGGGCAAGGTGGGGCAAAAGATTTTGAAATCCAGTTGTGGTTCATTTTAATGAAGGTTAGATCATCTACATTTTGGGTAGCCAGACGAGTCCTTTTTTCTGTTAGTATTGAACCTGCAGCACTGAATACTCTTTCTGATAGGACACTAGCTGCCGGGCAAGCAAGCTCCTGCAATGCATATTCTGCCAATTCTGGCCAGGTGTCTAATTTGGATGCCCAGTAATCAAATGGGAATGATGGTTGAGGGAGAACGTCGATAAGGGATGAAAAATAGTTTGTAACCATACTGGACAAATGTTGTCTCCTGTCACTTTGAATTGATGCTGCAGTACCTGTCCTGTCTGCGGTCATAGCAAAATCACTCCACAACCTGGTCAGAAAACCCCTCTGGCCAATGCCACTTCTGATTTCTGCCCCTCTAACACCTCTGGTCTGCTGGCCCCTGCAGCTCGTGTGAGAACGATCACGGGCGCTGTGTGCAGGGAATGCCAGAAGCAAACGGTCAACAAGAGTTGATTGTTTGGTTGCTAATATTAGTTCCAAGTTCTCATGTGGCATTATATTTTGCAATTTGCCTTTATAGCGAGGATCAAGGAGGCAGGCCAACCAGTAATCGTCATCGTTCATCATTTTAGTAATGCGTGTGTCCCTTTTGAGGATACGTAAGGCATAATCCGCCATGTGGGCCAAAGTTCCAGTTCTCAAATCTGCGGTTGTGCTTGGTTGAGGGGCAGTTTCAGGCAAATCCACGTCACTTGTGTCCCTCAAAAAACCAGAACCCGGCCTTGCCACGCCACCAATTTCCAGTGCCCCGGAAAAGCTTCCTCATTAAAAATATAATCATCCCCATCATCCTCCTCGTCCTCCTCCTCCTCTTCGCCCGCTACCTCGTCCTGTACACTGCCCTGGCCAGACAATGGCTGACTGTCATCAAGGCTTTCCTCTTCCTCAGCTGCAGACGCCTGATCCTTTATGTGCGTCAAACTTTGCATCAGCAGACGCATTAGGGGGATGCTCATGCTTATTTTGGCGTTGTCTGCACTAACCAGCCGTGTGCATTCCTCAAAACACTGAAGGACTTGACACATATCTTGAATCTTCGACCACTGCACACCTGACAACTCCATGTCTGCCATCCTACTGCCTGCCCGTGTATGTGTATCCTCCCACAAAAACATAACAGCCCGCCTCTGTTCGCACAGTCTCTGAAGCATGTGCAGTGTTGAGTTCCACCTTGTTGCAACATCTATGATTAGGCGATGCTGGGGAAGGTTCAAAGAACGCTGATAGGTCTGCATACGGCTGGAGTGTACGGGCGAACGGCGGATATGTGAGCAAAGTCCACGCACTTTGAGGAGCAGGTCGGATAACCCCGGATAACTTTTCAGGAAGCACTGCACCACCAGGTTTAAGGTGTGAGCCAGGCAAGGAATGTGTTTCAGTTGGGAAAGGGAGATGGCAGCCATGAAATTCCTTCCGTTATCACTCACTACCTTGCCTGCCTCAATATCTACAGTGCCCAGCCACGACTGCGTTTCTTTCTGCAAGAACTCGGACAGAACTTCCGCGGTGTGTCTGTTGTCGCCCAAACACTTCATAGCCAATACAGCCTGCTGACGTTTTCCAGTAGCTGCCCCATAATGGGAGACCTGGTGTGCAACAGTGGCAGCTGCGGATGGAGTGGTTGTGCGACTGCGGTCTGTGGACGAGCTCTCGCTTCTGCAGGAGGACGAGGAGGAGGGGGTGCGAACGGCTACAGCCAACTGTTTCCTAGACCGTGGGCTAGGCAGAACTGTCCCAAAATTGCTGTCCCCTGTGGACCCTGCATCCACAACATTCACCCAGTGTGCCGTGATGGACACGTAACGTCCCTGGCCATGCCTACTGGTCCATGCATCTGTTGTCAGGTGCACCTTTGTGCTCACAGATTGCCTGAGTGCATGGACGATGCGCTCTTTCACATGCTGGTGGAGGGCTGGGATGGCTTTTCTGGAAAAGAAGTGTTGACTGGGTAGCTCGTAGCATGGTACAGCGTAGTCCATCAGGGCTTTGAAAGCTTCGCTTTCAACTAACCGGTAGGGCATCATCTCTAACGAGATTAGTCTAGCTATGTGGGTGTTCAAACCCTGTGTACGCGGATGCGAGGCTAAGTACTTCCTTTTTCTAACCATAGTCTCATGTAGGGTGAGCTGGACTGGAGAGCTGGAGATCGTGGAACTAGCGGGGGTGCCGGTGGACATGGCAGACTGAGAGACGGTGGGAGATGGTATTGTTGCCGCCGGTGCCCTAGATGCAGTATTTCCTACTACGAAACTGGTGATTCCCTGACCCTGACTGCTTTGGCCTGGCAAAGAAACCTGCACAGATACTGCAGGTGGTGCGGAAAATGGTGGCCCTACACTGCCGGAAGGGATGTTGCGTTGATGACTAGCTTCATTGGCCGAGGGTGCTACAACCTTAAGGGACGTTTGGTAGTTAGTCCAAGCTTGCAAATGCATGGTGGTTAAATGTCTATGCATGCAACTTGTATTGAAACTTTTCAGATTCTGCCCTCTGCTTAAGGTAGTTGAACATTTTTGACAGATGACTTTGCGCTGATCAATTAGATGTTGTTTAAAAAAATGCCAGACTGCACTCTTTCTAGCATCGGATCCCTTTTCAGGCATTGCAGACTGAGCTTTAACCGGATGGCCACGCTGTCCTCCAACAGGTTTTGGCTTTGCCACGCGTTTTGGGCCAGATACGGGCCCGGCAGATGGAACCTGTTGCGATGTTGATGCCTGCTGCGGCCCCTCCTCCTCCGCTTCAGAACTGCTGCCGCCTGCACCCTGTTGCCCCAATGGCTGCCAATCGGGGTCAACAACTGGGTCATCTATGACCTCCTCTTCTAGCTCGTGCGCAACTCCGTCTGTGTCACCGTGTAAGTCGGTGGGAGAGCGTTCGTGACGGGGCAACATAGTCTCATCAGGGTCTGATTCTTGATCATTACCCTGCGAGGGCAATGTTGTGGTCTGAGTTAAAGGACCAGCATAGTAGTCTGGCTATGGCTGTGCATCAGTGCACTCCATGTCAGATTCAACTTGTAATGGGCATGGACTGTTAACTGCTTCACTTTCTAAGCCAGGGACGGTATGTGTAAAGAGCTCCATGGAGTAACCCGTTGTGTCGCCTGCTGCATTCTTCTCTGTTGTTGTTTTTGCTGAAGAGGACAAGGAAGCGACTTGTCCCTGACCGTGAACATCCACTAACGACGCGCTGCTTTTACATTTACCAGTTTCACGAGAGGAGGCAAAAGAGCTAGAGGCTGAGTCAGCAAGATAAGCCAAAACTTGCTCTTGCTGCTCCGGCTTTAAAAGCGGTTTTCCTACTCCCAGAAAAGGGAGCGTTCGAGGCCTTGTGTAGCCAGACGACGAACCTGGCTCCACAGCTCCAGACTTAGGTGCAATATTTTTTTTCCCACGACCACCTGATGCTCCATCACTACCACTACCCTCATTACCAGCTGACAATGAACGCCCCCGGCCACGACCTCTTCCACCAGACTTCCTCATTGTTTTAAAAACATAACCAAACTAACGGTATTTGTTGCTGTCACACAACTTACACGGTGAGCTATAACTTCAGTATGATTTAGCTACCCCTTTACAGGTGGGTGAGACCACAACGAAAATCAGGCACAATGTTACACACTCTGTTTTTGGTGGCACCAAATGAGAGAGATGCCACACACGCAGGACTGTCACTGAAGCCCAAATGTAAATATTAATCTCCCACTGTTTTTTTTTTTTTTTTTCAGGGAGACTTTAGAAACAAAATAAAATAAAATGATTTTTTCAGGAAGAATTTAGAAACCAAATAACATAAAATTATTTTTCCAATGACAATTTAGAAACCAAATAAAAAAAAAAAAAGGCTTTCTATGCCCCACTGAGTGAGAGATGCCACACACAGGAGTCAGGAGTGGCACACAAGCCCAGAGGCCAATATTTTTCTCCCAATGATTGATGTAGTGATTTTGTCAGGTAGATTTTGGAACCCAAATCAAGCAAAAAAAATAATAGGCTTCTATGGCCCACAATTGGAAAGAGAGAGAGAGAGATGGCACACCCAGGAGTCAAGACTGGCACACAAGCAGAAAGGGCAATATTAATCTCCCACTGATTTTTTTTTTTTTTCAGGGAGACTTTAGAAACAAAACAAAATAAAATAAAATGATTTTTTCAGGAAGAATTTAGAAACCAAATAAAATAAAATGATTTTTTCAGGGAGAATTTAGAAAACAAATAAAACAAAAAATAGGCTTTCTATGGCCCACTGAGTGAGATGACGCACACATGAGTCAGGAGTGGCACACAAGCCCAGAGGCCAATATTTATCTCCCACTGATTGATTTATTGATTTTTTCAGGTAGAATTTAGAACCCAAATCAACCAAAAAAATAAATAGGCTTTCTATGGCCCACTATCTGAGAGAGAGAGATGGCACACCCAGGAGTCAAGACTGGCACACAAGCAGAAAGGGCAATATTAATCTCCCACTGATTTTTTTTTTTTTTCAGGGAGACTTTAGAAACAAAACAAAATAAAATAAAATGATTTTTTTCAGGAAGAATTTAGAAACCAAATAAAATAAAATGATTTTTTCAGGGAGAATTTAGAAAACAAATAAAACAAAAAATAGGCTTTCTATGGCCCACTGAGTGAGAGATGACGCACACAGGAGTCAGGAGTGGCACACAAGCCCAGAGGCCAATATTTATCTCCCACTGATTGATTTATTGATTTTTTCAGGTAGAATTTAGAACCCAAATCAACCAAAAAAATAAATAGGCTTTCTATGGCCCACTATCTGAGAGAGAGAGATGGCACACCCAGGAGTCAAGACTGGCACACAAGCAGAAAGGGCAATATTAATCTCCCACTGATTTTTTTTTTTTTTCAGGGAGACTTTAGAAACAAAACAAAATAAAATAAAATGATTTTTTCAGGAAGAATTTAGAAACCAAATAAAATAAAATGATTTTTTCAGGGAGAATTTAGAAAACAAATAAAACAAAAAATAGGCTTTATATGGCCCACTGAGTGAGAGATGACGCACACAGGAGTCAGGAGTGGCACACAAGCCCAGAGGCCAATATTTTTCTCCCACTGATTGATGTAGTGATTTTTTCAGGTAGATTTTAGAACCCAAATCAAGCAAAAAAATAAATAGGCTTTCTATTGCCCACTGAGTGAGAGATGGCACAGACAGGGATGGCACTCTAGCAGAAATGCCAATCTTAATCTCCCACAAAAAAAAAAGGAACTGTCCTTCAATTACTATCTCCCTGCAGTAATCTCAGCCAGGTATGGCAGGCAGCAATAAGGAGTGGACTGATGCACAAATTAAATAAAAAGTGTGGACAAACAAACAAGATAGCTGTGCAGAAAGGAAGGAACAAGAGGATTTGTGCTTTGAAAAAAGCAGTTGGTTTGCACAGCGGCGTACACACAGCAATGCAGCTATCAGGGAGCCTTCTAGGGCAGCCCAATGAGCTACAGCGCTGAGAAAAAAAAAAAAAATGTAGCTTCCACTATCCCTGCACACCGAAGGTGGTGTTGGACAGTGGAAATCGCTACAGCACAAGCGATTTGGTGGTTAATGGACCCTGCCTAACGCTATCCCTGCTTCTGACGAAGCGGCAGCAACCTCTCCCTAAGCTCAGATCAGTAGCAGTAAGATGGCGGTCGGCGGGAACGCCCCTTTATAGCCCCTGTGACGCCGCAGACAGCAAGCCAATCACTGCAATGCCCTTCTCTAAGATGGTGGGGACCAGGACCTATGTCATCACGCTGCCCACACTCTGCGTTTACCTTCATTGGCTGAGAAATGGCGCTTTTCGCGTCATTGAAACGCGACTTTGGCGCATGGGGGTCGGATCGGGTTTCATGAAACCCGACTTTGCCAAAAGTCGGCGACTTTTGAAAATGAACGACCCGTTTCGCTCAACCCTAGTGACAACCCCCATGTGGAGAAGTGGGTGTAAGGCTGCTGAATGTATCTGTGTGCTGTCAAATACCAGAGCTGAATTACCATCTGAGTCCGGTCAAGGCTCCTGTATAATGCCCTCCATGCCGCTGCTGTTTCTGGAAGCCCTCATCTCTGTGTGTGCTGTGTATGGGAATCATTTATAAAAGTTACTCTCCACTCACTAGCTCAGAGACAACTGAAAATTAGAGACAGGGTCTACAGAGGGGAAAACTGTTAACGAATGCAGACTGCAAATCATATAATGTCCAGAAATAGTGATATTACTCATGTACACAAACATGGTGGCTTATCCCAAAAAGTCAGAATTAGAAGGAATAAAAACACCAAGTGGTTAACAACTGAAGTAGTACCTGCTTGATTTGTGAAAAGCAAGTACACAAACCAGTTCAGTCTTCACACGTACGCTGGAGATGCCACCGAGGGATTTCACAGGAGCTATTTAAAGTATCAATCAATTTCACAGTCCTCTAGTACTATTCAAAGTATCAGATCCCAGCCACCAAATCTCGTGTCATGCATGGTAATAACTTAAGTCAACTTTTTGCCCTCTGAGAAGGAAACCTGCTAATGATTTGCTGGTACCAGGAGACTCAGCGTATCATTAGAAAGACCAAGGCACTACGGGATAGGGGGGTATTTCTATTACATCCCCCAAATTGGACAGCAATTGTTGGAATTCTTTTTGTTGCCGGCATACGGCGATGTAGCTAGAGGTCTGTGTCTGTCACCACACTTGACAGCTGCCGTTGGCACGCACAAACTTCGACTTAAAAAAAAATTCACATCATTATCAAAGCTAAAATAATTCAGCCAAAGGGGACTAGTATTACAAGACGGGGGAAGCAGAAGACCAGTTTTCTGATTAACATACTGAAAGGCAACGCAAAATTTACTCACCCTCCCTACTTTTTCGAAATTGCAAATCTCGACCGCAGATGAATTAAGTAAGAGATAAAAAGACATACCTTTTTTAAAAAAAAAGTTTTAAAATGATGAAAGAAATTTGGATAATTAATAATTGTGCCTAATGTGGACTAGAAATATTTAACTAAGGGTCTATCAGGTGAGAAGTGAAGAGCCTTGCTATGAAAACATAAGATTGCGACTTAGGACGTTTGCATGGGCTTTTTGTTATTTTTTATCAGACGAATGGAGAGAATACAGTTTTTAATACAGCCGACAAGCTTTAAAATAGTGTTCAAGGATTTTCTGAAATGGGACAACCCTATAATCTTTTACATACAAAATACAGGTTTTCTGAAGTGAGTAGCAGCTTGGTGACCACCCTAATTTCAAGGGTGGTACATTTTGCTGAGATGTTACAACCGAGATAAACCAACATGATTTATCCCTGTTTTTCTTGGATAGAATACGTACTCATAAAAGTATAAGCTGGGGTTCATATGTCCATGTTTTTTTGAGGAAACAGATGGCAAAGACTGATATGTGGACCAAAAAAAAGACAAAAATCATATCTGGCGAAAAATTGATCATCTATATATATAATTGTCTAAGGGTTTTTCCGTCTGTCTGCCTGTCTGTCTTTCTGTCTGTCTGTCTGTCCTGGAAATCCCGCGTCTCTGATTGGTCGAGGCCACTAGGCCTCGACCAATCAGCGACGGGCACAGTATCGACGTAGAAATCCCGCGTCTCTGATTGGTCGAGGCCGCCAGGCCTCGACCAATCAGCAACGGGCACAGCGACGATGATATCATAAAGGACATAGAAATCCCACGTTTCTGATTCAGCGACGGGCACAGTATCGACGTAGATGTCATAATGGTTGCCATGGCGACGATGATGTCATAAAGGTTGCCTCGACTAATCAGCGACGGGCACAGTCTGCCGCAAATTCTGGAATCATCATTGTCCATATACTACGGGGACATGCATATTCTAGAATACCCGATGCGTTAGAATCGGGCCACAATCTAGTTTTTACATAATAAAGAACATGTTAAACAGACCTTAGATTATCTTGTGTGATACAGACTATTAAGAAATAACTAAAACTTTAAATTTTTTGTTTTACATTTCATTTCCCCAATAATTACAAGCAGATTGGTGGGTATCCGGGTACTGAGACCCTTATCGATTGCTCAAACAACATTCCCCCAGACAAGTGTGCAGCTAAAAAGACAGGAGCTCACTGATCATCGGTGACCAAGCACACGGTCCTGAGTATGGATTCAGTATAAAGCATAGGCTACAAAGATGTGAGCTCTTGTTTCCTGAACCTCGCTAACATTGCCAATTGTTTTATGTGTGCTGTAAGGAGGCTTTCGGACACATAGTGGATAGGAGACAAACCTGTAGTAGGAATAAAAGGGGTTAATTGGTCATGACAGGTTGATTATGAGCAGCTGAAAAGTTGAGAGAGATGGCTGCTCTCCATGTCTTCACCCCAAGGTGTAAAATAAGACCTGTTTGTCTCACATACGTCCGCACAACATAGGGACCTAACTCTAAAAGAAACATTCAATAAGATAACTGTTATAAGTTGGGGGCCAACACCAGATTTCCTTATTTTATGATGAGTGGGGACTTATTGCTCCGGGTTACTAAGGTCAGAAAGGAAATAGTGGGGCAATTGTTGGTACCAGGACCCTATAGATGGAGGGTGTTGAACATGACCAATTCATATATCTTGGGTGGCCATCTGTGGGTGGACAAAACTTAAGAATGGGTCATGCGGAGGTTCTATTGGCCTGGATGTCTCTGGGAAATCCCAAGGTATTTAAAGTACTGTCCCTCAGACCACCTAATCGCTCCCACCTCTGATTTCCAAAATCCCTTTGTGCCACTAGAAAACAAGGCATGGCAAGACAGGGACCCCCAATGAAATTGTAAGTTTGCTTGTTAAGCCAGAAGGGGATATTGAATACGTCACAGTAGCCAGAAAGCTGGCGAAGGCCCAAAAACAGCAATGTTGGGAATTGCTGCAGCAGAACCGGGATCTGTTCTCAGATTTGCCAGGGTGAATTGATGTCACAGAACACGAGTTTCTGACAGATCTCCATTAGAACTCCAAGAGGCTTGGGCCGGCAAGGTACGTCACCACATTGGATCTGGCTTTCTCTATGACAGATGGTTGCTTCCAATATATCCAGATGCTGTTTGGACTGTTGAGAGTTCCGGCCACCTTCCAGCGGGCCATGTACTGGATCTTTACACCCCTTAAGAATTACGCTGCGACATACCTGGACAATATCGTAATCATCTTCCCGGACAGGGGAAGTCATCTGGAAAGGGTCCAGCTGGTGTTGGATATGTAGTAGGTAGAGGCAAAATCAAACCCCAGATCAATAAAGTGCACACAATCAAAAACTGTCTGAAACCACCCTCAAAAAAGCAAGTTAGGGTCTTTCTCAGAATTGTGGAGTACTACAGGATGTTCATTGCAAACTTTGCCATGGTGGCTGAACCCCTGACCAAACGCCTTAAGGGGACAAAATCAGTCATGGCCCATTGGATGTCAGAGGAAGAGGTGGCCTTTCAAGAACTGAAAGTACAGTAGCTCTCTGTTAGCAGCCGGTCCTAATTGCCCCCGACTTTAACAAGGAATTTGTACTCCAAACAGATGCCCCAGAAGTCAGATTAGGAGTGGTCCTTTCTCTGTAGATACATGGAGAGGAGCATCCTGTTCTCTACCTGAGTAGGAAAAGGTCAGCATGTGAAAAAAATATTCTATTGTAGAAAACGAATGCTTGGCCATAAAGTGGAAATATTGGAATACTCTCTCTTAGGGCGAAAATTTAAATTATTGTCAGACCATGCCCAACTCAGGTGGATGAGGACAAAAAAGGGGAACATGGTCTTATTACCAGCTTTTTTCTAGCCCTGCAGGTTGTCCGCTTCTAGTGGAACATTGAGTCGGGAGTTACATGGTATTGCTGATGCCCTCTCGAGAATCCTGTGTCTAGTGGTAGAAGGCGCCGCAAGAGGGCAGAGGGGGAGGTATGTTAGTAGTCTGTTGGACACATAGTGGATTGGAAATAAACCTACAGTAATTCTTTAGTACCTATAACACTAAAAGGGGTTAATCGATCACGACAGGTTGATTATGAGCAGTTGAAGAGTTGAGAGAGAAGGCTGCTCACCATGTCTCCATCTCTGGGTTTGGTTCATTTTGTAAAATGGTTGCAGACCTCCTAGATTGAGTGCCTTTGCTAAAGGACTAAGAAGCCGGACTCTAAGCCAAGCAGGCTAACCAGCACTACAGAATGGACTTTTTGCTTTATATTGTACTTTGTGCCAGATAAGGGCCGTATTTGAGTTTCCAGTAATGTGGTTTATGAGGACTGCAATAAAACAGACAGACTTTAAAATAGAAACCGTTCCTGTGATTTATCATGTCGCTCGCAAGTGAGTAGCATTGTTACAGTGCACATACAGGAATAGTGCCCTCAATCAAGCCATTAGTATGTCCGCACAATCTGATTGCCTTTACCTGGCCCCTACAAAGCATGATGCCAAACACACACAGTATTAAATCTCCATAGTGCCCCCCACACAATATGATGTCCTCACAGTACATTTCCTCACACTCAGTATCATTTCCTCATCATACATTTCCCCCAAGCATTGTATGATTATTATTATTATTATTATTTATTGTTATAGCGCCATTTATTCCATGGCGCTTTACATGTAAGGAGGGGTATACATAATAAAAACAAGTACAATAATGTTAAATAATACAAGTCATAACTGGTACAGGAGGAGAGAGGACCTTGCCCGCGAGGGCTCACAATCTACAAGGGATGGGTGAGGATACAGTAGGTGAGGGTAGAGCTGGTCATGCAGTGGTTTGGTCGATTGGTGGTTACTGCAGGTTGTAGGCTTGTCGGAAGAGGTAGGTCTTCAGGTTCTTTTTGTAGGTTTCGATGGTAGGTGAGAGTCTGATATGTTGGGGTAGAGGGTTCCAGAGTAGGGGGGATACGCGAGAGAAATCTTGTATGCGATTGTGGGAAGAGGAGATAAGAGGGGAGTAGAGAAGGAGATCTTGTGAGGATCGGAGGTTGCAGCGGGTAGGTAAGTACCGGGAGACGAGGTCACTGATGTATGGAGGAGACAAGGGATAAAACCAGGGATTCAAGCTTCAGGAGGCTAATTTGCATATTCCAGGTGCCTTCTGGGAGAAGCGAAGTCTCCCTAAGCTAGAAGATCGTTGGGTACAGCCGGGACCAGCTGCTTCGAAAGCATCACCAAACCAGGGATTCAAGCTTCAGGAGGCTAATTTGCATATTCCAGGTGCCTTCTGGGAGAAGCGAAGTCTCCCTAAGCTAGAAGATCGTTGGGTACAGCCGGGACCAGCTGCTTCGAAAGCATCACCAAACCAGGGATTCAAGCTTCAGGAGGCTAATTTGCATATTCCAGGTGCCTTCTGGGAGAAGCGAAGTCTCCTTAAGCTAGAAGATCGTTGGGTACAGCCGGGACCAGCTGCTTCGAAAGCATCACCAAACCAGGGATTCAAGCTTCAGGAGGCTAATTTGCATATTCCAGGTGCCTTCTGGGAGAAGCGAAGTCTCCCTAAGCTAGAAGATCGTTGGGTACAGCCGGGACCAGCTGCTTCGAAAGCATCACCAAACCAGGGATTCAAGCTTCAGGAGGCTAATTTGCATATTCCAGGTGCCTTCTGGGAGAAGCGAAGTCTCCCTAAGCTAGAAGATCGTTGGGTACAGCCGGGACCAGCTGCTTCGAAAGCATCACCAAACCAGGGATTCAAGCTTCAGGAGGCTAATTTGCATATTCCAGGTGCCTTCTGGGAGAAGCGAAGTCTCCCTAAGCTAGAAGATCGTTGGGTACAGCTGGGACCAGCTGCTTCGAAAGCATCACCAAACCAGGGATTCAAGCTTCAGGAGGCTAATTTGCATATTCCAGGTGCCTTCTGGGAGAAGCGAAGTCTCCCTAAGCTAGAAGATCGTTGGGTACAGCCGGGACCAGCTGCTTCGAAAGCATCACCAAACCAGGGATTCAAGCTTCAGGAGGCTAATTTGCATATTCCAGGTGCCTTCTGGGAGAAGCGAAGTCTCCCTAAGCTAGAAGATCGTTGGGTACAGCCGGGACCAGCTGCTTCGAAAGCATCACCAAACCAGAGATTCAAGCTTCAGGAGGCTAATTTGCATATTCCAGGTGCCTTCTGGGAGAAGCGAAGTCTCCCTAAGCTAGAAGATCGTTGGGTACAGCCGGGACCAGCTGCTTCGAAAGCATCACCAAACCAGGGATTCAAGCTTCAGGAGGCTAATTTGCATATTCCAGGTGCCTTCTGGGAGAAGCGAAGTCTCCCTAAGCTAGAAGATCGTTGGGTACAGCCGGGACCAGCTGCTTCGAAAGCATCACCAAACCAGGGATTCAAGCTTCAGGAGGCTAATTTGCATATTCCAGGTGCCTTCTGGGAGAAGCAAAGTCTCCCTAAGCTAGAAGATCGTTGGGTACAGCCGGGACCAGCTGCTTCGAAAGCATCACCAAACCAGGGATTCAAGCTTCAGGAGGCTAATTTGCATATTCCAGGTGCCTTCTGGGAGAAGCGAAGTCTCCCTAAGCTAGAAGATCGTTGGGTACAGCCGGGACCAGCTGCTTCGAAAGCATCACCAAACCAGGGATTCAAGCTTCAGGAGGCTAATTTGCATATTCCAGGTGCCTGTAGGACATTATTGCAAGAGAGCTTGGCTGAGTAGATTACACAAGAAGGAAAACACACAGGAAGTCAGCAGGATCTAGGAGCAACATGGCAGATGTGACAACCTACATGGTGAGCTGCAGCATGTGCTACATGTTCACAGATCGACCAGAAGAAGAATCCAATTTCACCTGTCAGAAGTGTAGACTAGTGGCTCTTTTAGAAGAAAAGGTGCGGGGTCTGGAAGAAAGAATAGCAACTTTGAAACTCATCAAAGAGAATGAAGACTTTCTAGACAGAACAGAAGCATCTCTACTGGTCACAGAAGGTGCAAAAAGTGTCAGAGAACCTCCAAAAGCAGATGAGTGGAAGCATGTGACCAAAAGAAGCAAGAAGACCATGGAGAAATCACCAACCACACAACTGAAGAACCGATATCAAATCTTTGTAGAGGATGAAGATGGCACACCTAAGAATGAAGCAATACCAGCAAGCAAAAAAGAAAAGGGCACACAGCAACAAGTGACAGCAAAAAGTACAGCCAAGAAGCAACGAAGAGTGGTGGTGGTGGGAGACTCACTACTGAGAGGCACAGAAGCAGCCATCTGCAGACCGGACATAACTGCAAGAGAAGTATGCTGCCTTCCAGGTGCGATGATCAAGGATGTGACCGATAGGATACCAAAGCTCTTCAGCTCCAAGGACGTCCACCCATTTCTTCTGATACATGTTGGCACCAATGACACGGCAAGGAAGGACCTACCGACAATCTGCAAGGACTTTGAAGAGTTGGGGAAGAAAGTAAAGGAACTGGATGCACAGGTAGTTTTTTCTTCTATCCTTCCAGTAGACGGGCATGGCACCAGGAGATGGAACAGGATCCTTGATGCAAACATCTGGCTAAGACGATGGTGCAGACAACAAGGATTTGGATTCCTGGACCACGGTGTGAATTACTGGTATGATGGACTCCTCGCCAGAGACGGACTACACCTCAACAAACCTGGGAAACACACATTCGCCAGAAGACTCGCTACACTCATCAGGAGGGCGTTAAACTAGAAGAAGAGGGGACGGGAAGAAAAACATTAGACTCGAACAAAGACGACCCAGGAAAACATACTCAGAAGGGAGGTAAGAACATTTCTAAAACAATCCACAGTGAGGAGATTGGAACAAAACAAAATCCTCTGAACTGCATGCTCGCAAACGCCAGAAGCCTGACAAACAAGATGGAAGAACTAGAAGCACAAATATCTACAGGTAACTTTGACATAGTGGGAATAACCGAGACATGGTTAGATGAAAGCTATGACTGGGCAGTTAACTTACAGGGTTACAGTCTGTTTAGAAAGGATCGTAAAAATCGGAGAGGAGGAGGGGTTTGTCTCTATGTAAAGTCTTGTCTAAAGTCCACTTTAAGGGAGGATATTAGCGAAGGGAATGAGGATGTCGAGTCCATATGGGTTGAAATTCATGGAGGGAAAAATGGTAACAAAATTCTCATTGGGGTCTGTTACAAACCCCCAAATATAACAGAAAGCATGGAAAGTCTACTTCTAAAGCAGATAGATGAAGCTGCAACCCATAATGAGGTCCTGGTTATGGGGGACTTTAACTACCCGGATATTAACTGGGAAACAGAAACCTGTGAAACCCATAAAGGCAACAGGTTTCTGCTAATAACCAAGAAAAATTATCTTTCACAATTGGTGCAGAATCCAACCAGAGGAGCAGCACTTTTAGACCTAATACTATCTAATAGACCTGACAGAATAACAAATCTGCAGGTGGTTGGGCATTTAGGAAATAGCGACCACAATATTGTGCAGTTTCACCTGTCTTTCACTAGGGGGACTTGTCAGGGAGTCACAAAAACATTGAACTTTAGGAAGGCAAAGTTTGAACAGCTTAGAGATGCCCTTAATCTGGTAGACTGGGACAATATCCTCAGAAATGAGAATACAGATAATAAATGGGAAATGTTTAAGAACATCCTAAATAGGCAGTGTAAGCGGTTTATACCTTGTGGGAATAAAAGGACTAGAAATAGGAAAAACCCAATGTGGCTAAACAAAGAAGTAAGACAGGCAATTACCAGTAAAAAGAAAGCATTTGCACTACTAAAGCAGGATGGCACCATTGAAGCTCTAAAAAACTATAGGGAGAAAAATACTTTATCTAAAAAACTAATTAAAGCTGCCAAAAAGGAAACAGAGAAGCACATTGCTAAGGAGAGTAAAACTAATCCCAAACTGTTCTTCAACTATATCAATAGTAAAAGAATAAAAACTGAAAATGTAGGCCCCTTAAAAAATAGTGAGGAAAGAATGGTTGTAGATGACGAGGAAAAAGCTAACATATTAAACACATTCTTCTCCACGGTATTCACGGTGGAAAATGAAATGCTAGGTGAAATCCCAAGAAACAATGAAAACCCTATATTAAGGGTCACCAATCTAACCCAAGAAGAGGTGCGAAACCGGCTAAATAAGATTAAAATAGATAAATCTCCGGGTCCGGATGGCATACACCCACGAGTACTAAGAGAACTAAGTAATGTAATAGATAAACCATTATTTCTTATTTTTAGTGACTCTATAGCGACAGGGTCTGTTCCGCAGGACTGGCGCATAGCAAATGTGGTGCCAATATTCAAAAAGGGCTCTAAAAGTGAACCTGGAAATTATAGGCCAGTAAGTCTAACCTCTATTGTTGGTAAAATATTTGAAGGGTTTCTGAGGGATGTTATTCTGGATTATCTCAATGAGAATAACTGTTTAACTCCATATCAGCATGGGTTTATGAGAAATCGCTCCTGTCAAACCAATCTAATCAGTTTTTATGAAGAGGTAAGCTATAGACTGGACCACGGTGAGTCATTGGACGTGGTATATCTCGATTTTTCCAAAGCGTTTGATACCGTGCCGCACAAGAGGTTGGTACACAAAATGAGAATGCTTGGTCTGGGGGAAAATGTGTGTAAATGGGTTAGTAACTGGCTTAGTGATAGAAAGCAGAGGGTGGTTATAAATGGTATAGTCTCTAACTGGGTCGCTGTGACCAGTGGGGTACCGCAGGGGTCAGTATTGGGACCTGTTCTCTTCAACATATTCATTAATGATCTGGTAGAAGGTTTACACAGTAAAATATCGATATTTGCAGATGATACAAAACTATGTAAAGCAGTTAATACAAGAGAAGATAGTATTCTGCTACAGATGGATCTGGATAAGTTGGAAACTTGGGCTGAAAGGTGGCAGATGAGGTTTAACAATGATAAATGTAAGGTTATACACATGGGAAGAGGGAATCAATATCACCATTACACACTGAACGGGAAACCACTGGGTAAATCTGACAGGGAGAAGGACTTGGGGATCCTAGTTAATGATAAACTTACCTGGAGCAGCCAGTGCCAGGCAGCAGCTGCCAAGGCAAACAGGATCATGGGGTGCATTAAAAGAGGTCTGGATACACATGATGAGAGCATTATACTGCCTCTGTACAAATCCCTAGTTAGACCGCACATGGAGTACTGTGTCCAGTTTTGGGCACCGGTGCTCAGGAAGGATATAATGGAACTAGAGAGAGTACAAAGGAGGGCAACAAAATTAATAAAGGGGATGGGAGAACTACAATACCCAGATAGATTAGCGAAATTAGGATTATTTAGTCTAGAAAAAAGACGACTGAGGGGCGATCTAATAACCATGTATAAGTATATAAGGGGACAATACAAATATCTCGCTGAGGATCTGTTTATACCAAGGAAGGTGACGGGCACAAGAGGGCATTCTTTGCGTCTGGAGGAGAGAAGGTTTTTCCACCAACATAGAAGAGGATTCTTTACTGTTAGGGCAGTGAGAATCTGGAATTGCTTGCCTGAGGAGGTGGTGATGGCGAACTCAGTCGAGGGGTTCAAGAGAGGCCTGGATGTCTTCCTGGAGCAGAACAATATTGTATCATACAATTATTAGGTTCTGTAGAAGGACGTAGATCTGGGTATTTATTATAATGGAATATAGGCTGAACTGGATGGACAAATGTCTTTTTTCGGCCTTACTAACTATGTTACTATGTTACTATGTAAGTTGTGGATGGCTTTGTACGTCATGGTTAGGGTTTTGTACTGGAGTCTCTGGGCAATGGGGAGCCAGTGCAGGGATTGACAGAGGGGAGAGGCCGGGGAATAGCGGGGGGACAGGTGGATAAGTCCACCTGTAGTATTATTATTATTATTCATTTTTATAGCGCCATTTATTCCATGGCGCTTTACATGTGAATGGGGCAAATATAGACAAGTACAATAAACATGAGTAAAACAAGGCACACACAAGTACAGGAGGAGAGAGGACCCTGCCCGCGAGGGCTCACAGTCTACAGGGGATGGGTGAGGATACACTAGGTGAGGGTAGAGCTGGTCATGTGGCGCTTCAGTAGACTGGGGATCACTGCAGGTTGTAGGCTTGTCGGAAGAGGTGGGTCTTCAGGTTCCTTTTGAAGGTTTCCGTGGTAGGTGAGAGCCTGATGTGTTGGGGTAGAAAGTTCCAGAGTATGGGGGAAGCGCGGGAGAAGTCTTGGATGCGGTTGTGGGAGGAAGAGATGAGAAAGGAGTAGAGTAGGAGATCATGAGATGATCGAAGGTTGCATGTAGGTAGGTAGCGGGAGACCATGTCACAGATGTATGGAGGAGTCAGATTGTGAATGGCTTTGCATGTCATTGTTAGTGTTTTGAACTGTAGCCTCTGGGCAATAGGAAGCCAATGAAGGGCCTGGCAGAGAGGGGAGGCTGGGGAATAACGGGGAGACAGGTGGATTAGTCGGGCATGGACTAACACAGTAGTATGGACTAACACAGTACAGATATAGTATGATGTCACTACAGTACATTCCCCCATAGTACGATCCCCAGCTGTACAGTACCCTAAACACAGTATGATGTCCTTACAGTACATTCTCCCAAGAGCATAGTATGAGGTCCCTCAGTGCATTCCCTCCACAGTATGATACCACACAGTACAGTACCCAACACAAAGTATGATGCCCCCACAGTACAATCAACCAGACACATACCAGAGTATGATGTCCGCATGGTACATTTCCCACACAGTATGATGCATCCACAGTACAGTCCCCTCATACAGAATGATGTCTCCACAGTACATTCCCCCACACAGTATAATGTCCCCACAGTATATTCCCCCACACAGTATTATGTCCCCAGAGTAAAATTTCCCTCACACAGTATGATGTTCTCATAGTATATTCCCTGACATACTGTATGACATACCAACAGAACAGGACTCTACATACAGTATGAGCATGATGTCCCCACCCAGAAAGGAGCGCCCACACACAATCACTTCTCCAGTTTGCTGTAGACTGCCACTACACAGAAACAACCCACTAACCATTATTACTACCCTCAGTGGAGTCCAGTGTCCTGTCACATCCACAGCCATGCTCCTCTGCTGCTGAGTCACATAATAGGAAGGTCTGTAGCCTCCGCCCAAGCGGAGTAAAGATAGCAGATAGCGGAGTAAAGATATCACAGCATTCTGCTCTAGTAAGTATTACGGCAGTGTGGCGGCAGCGACCGGTGCTCACAGTGACCTGGACCAGAGTCCATGTTGCCTACACTGCAGTATGGCCACTGGCACACTGTGCATCAGAAGGTCTTGCACAAAGCTAAGGCCGGCCATACGAGTATGTCACGTGACATTAGCCTTAAATTATAATGTTATTTTTGGTTATATACAGGACTTTGGGTACGACTGCTATCTTAGTTGAGTGATCTTATAAAGTACAAGTAGTACTTGTACTTTATTACACCATTGTTATTGTCAGGCAATGTAGGTGTCAATGATCCAGTTACATTGCAAATCTTCATTACATGTAGCACAGCATCACAGCTATCATCTTCTTCATGCACAACCCCATAGGGCTTCCTCTGCATCTTACACAGCAGGGAGCAGCTGGGATTTAGGGCAAATGATTCTCCTCCTCTTTGAGGGTTTAGTACTAAGTCAGGCAATTTTGGACTACGCTTCTTCCAATCTATGTGCTGTCTCACCATCTTCTGCAGGAACTAAATACTTCACTACACAAAACAAACGACACTACTATGAACTATAAACTGTGGTGGGAACTTTATATAAACTTTGTTCCATTGCTGTTCGGAGAACTATTCTTCAGCTGATTGTTTGGCCAAAAGCAATCCCAGATGACTTTCGCACACTTAGAAACGCTCACTTGGCCAAGAACTCCAGTGTGCTACATGAGAAAACCACCAGCTGACATGTCGGCAGGCAGCTTATCTCCGGGAGAACAATGTGAACATGTGCAAATGACATCTCTTCAGACCATCAGTCGTCTGGTGACCCATGCACAATAGACCATTGACCCAACCCATTAATTCCAGTGAGGTCAGTCGACATTAGTGCAATGTATATGGGTTCATTTATCTTTTGCGTAACCCCCTTTTTCTCCATAGATTGTAAGCTCTTGTGAGCAGGGCCCTGGCTCCTCTTCTCTAAATTGTTGAATTATGCTTCCATTGTATTTTCTGATTATGTTTGCACATGGATTCTCGGAATTGAAAAGTACTACAATATACATAAAGATGATAATAATTGTTACTTCATTGGTTTTGGCAGTTTCACATTTGTTCTTGAAAAATGCGTCATTTTGGTTGACAGTTTAGACAAGGTGAGATCTGCCCAACACACAGTAGGGTTCTAACACGAGCCAAGACACAGCTAAAACGTAAGGCACTTAATCACAAACATTTTACTCATCAGGAGGAATATTCTGTACAGTTATCATACTGAGACTTCAAGTACTACAAATGCACTTGGCTTTACACAATGATCGATATGGGACTAATTGTGTCAAGAGCTTCCTATTCAAAGCAGCCATTAGTCTCACCCTCAAGCCTCAAGAGTACCAGCCTACATACCAGCTGCATTCTTCTCGCACTGGTTGATAAAAGATTGTCAGCAACACTGGAGGTGCCATTTTAGAGAATTTTGTGGTAATGGAAAAAATATAAAGTCCTTCAAAAAGGATTTTTTAACATTGGATACATACTGTATAAATTAGAACATTACATCTACAGAGGTCATCAGATTGCACCACCAGATCCTCAAAATCGACCTTGAAGATACGTTTTTTTTAATGTATTAACCGTTTTTTTTTTACCCTAGCCAAATAATATACATATTTGTTTGTCAGTTATGACCACACAAGTCATACCTCTGACTATGCTTGTGTCGCCCAAAACAATTACCTGTTAATGCCCTAAATAGCTATTCCAAGAATAAAATGATGGTCCCGGGAATGAGACTTTAAAAATGCCTATTTAGACTGGAACATTGAACCAGGCCATTCCTTGAGTACAGCTTTGGACTACTTAATTCATTGGCTACAGCATTGTACCACTCCATTCATTGACTACATCATTGGACCACTCCATTTATTGACTCAAAACCACCAGAGAAAGTCGAGCACAGCACTATGGCATTTCCATAGAGTGGTTTTGCACATGCACCATCATGTCTCCATTCGGACGAGGAATTTCAGATTCCTTGCCTTTGGATTGGTGAGTGTCTCAGTAGTAGGCCTGTCCCCAATTAGCAAATTATCACCTGCCTTATCCATTGAATAGCTAAAAAACCTTCTCCATCAGACAAAATACACAACATTAACCAAGAGAAAAAATGTTGGGGTCCCAATATTGGACCAGCAGACAGGAACAGTTGGAGACAGGGATGCTGAATATCTGTTAGTTAATAATTTGTCTATTTAAGGTCCATGATCAGTGATGATCAAAGTAATATACATCGGCAGTAGAAGAATGGACCTTCTCAACTACCAAGCTTCCATCTTTTTAGGGGATTAAAATATGTCTCCTCCTTTTTGTTGTCACTAAATATGTCCTGTCCTGTAGCCCCCTGAAAATTTCTCGCTACTTGCCAAAATCTCCATGCTCCTCTGAGTCTGCCACTATATCATTTTTTCACTTTGTCCCGCCATTGCAGAGATATACTCTTTTTTCCTTTTAACGCCCAGTATGAAAATTCCTACAGAGGTCGTTTCCAGAAAGTTTTCTCTGGGTTCATGTTGTCCTTCAGTCTCTATGATGCTGCGGATTTACTTATTCTTCATGTGACGTGTGCTCCGAAAAGTCTTCTTATATCGTAGCTTCGCAAGGACACGGAGATCTCATGATATCAAGCTGTTCAACCAGTTTGATACACTGCCAAGCATTCACTGGGCAAGGTCGAAGATGGGGCAGAACGACACGCCTCAAGGAAACTCTTCCGACACACCTCTTGACCCACAAGACAGGAAATAGCACCGTAAGCACCAAAAGAAACAAATGAACATATTTCGGCAACAGAGGGATAAAATGAAAAGACAAAAAACACCTGCAGATTCGGGGACACACGTGACAAACTAATTTTTTGGGACACGTGACAATTTTTCTTTAAACAGAATCTAATGGTTAGTCCAACCTCCCCAAACCGTATATATGGGCATGCAATTCTTTGAAAGCTAAATCTATCAATAGCTTTATATCTTCTATCTAATGCTGCCCTCAAAAGAAATCAGCATATTAATTAATTTGTAAACGAAATCTAAAGTTTTCTGAGAGTGAGAGATATCAAGGTGCTGGGCGGGGAAACAACCTGGTAAGAAGGAAGTTCGGGAAGTGCTTTGTCACAGCCAGAGCACCTAACACATCATTTGCATATTAATTAAAACACTGGTTTATCACAAATGCCCATGTGCGGGGCTCGGAGGGAGGGTGGATCTTTATGACAGATTCCTAATAAAAGCTTTGGATTTTCTGTCGGAACTTTGCGATAGGATGCATAAAACCCCATCACTCCTAGCTACATGACAACCATTTTGTACACACAAATATCCATGAGTGTTCCATTCTACAGTTGTCTTGGTTACAAAGGATTGAAGGACGACTTCACCTCAAAGCAGGGTGTTACCTATATCATACTGAATGGCTGTCATCGTTGAAGGATGGAAGTGTCTAGAGAATTAGTTTCCATGCAGGCATTTACATTAACTGCTGAAGAACAGTTACACAAGGTAATTTGATGGCAAGTCTTCAGTTGAGGGGTTGTCTGACCAGCTAAGAAAGATTGGAAATCTTCTTGACATGTAATAGAATTCTATAGAATTCAGATTTAGGAAAATCAATTAAGCAATTGAATGCCAAGAACTCAGCTTCTATAGCATCTGGTGGCCACTGCCTACAGCGGTGTCCTTCCTTACCTTTCATCTTTGCTCAATGGGTCTTGAAATAAGTAGCACGAGATGACCAAATTATGAGAAAATAAATGAACTATTATGAAATTCTGTTGGGAGTTGTTTATGCTATTTGTCTACATGTGGCCACTCACTGGCTGTGATGGTCATTGAAGCCTGCTAAGAGTTTTTTTTTAGTATATATTACTTTTGCATTTTTATAAATTCGAGTCCTTGAATTCGAGTCCTTAAACCTGTCTTGAGCAATATGTCTATTTATCTGAAACCATGGTGCAAAGGTACATGGAAATACCTAGCGAAAACAGGGAGTTGAGAAGCAGTGAGAAAATGAATACACCAATTGGAACATCTATAAAAGATTATTGGGCATGATTACAGCAAAGTCCCACCAAGACAACTGGAACTAAGCAGATTGCGGTTGAGTTACAGCTTTGCTTTCTCCGTGTTCCTTTCGAGATGTGAACATTTTTAGAAACTCAATTCAGGTTCGCTTTGCACTAATCAGCAAATTTTTTTTTATTTTTTAATCGGACTAAATTGATATGTCATGAAACTGCCACATATTATTTTCTTAATATATTGCAATCATGATATTATATATCACTGTGTACATACTATTGCTCATTTTGCCTTTCTACCCAGTTAATTCTTCTCTTTTCATTGTTCTATGTAGAAACAGGAAGTCTCTTGTTTATGCTTTACTCATGCCCCCCTCTTCAACTCCTGACCCCGCTCCGCCTCCTTGCCATTGACTTTTGCAGTGACGCATGACTTGTGCAGAGGAAATTAACCTCCTATTTCTACATAGTGCTTACAAGGATTCAGCCAGTCAGTTTTTAATCACATGATGTCATAGACCTAATGGAAAACAGATGAATTAACTGGATATAAAGGCAAAATGAGCAATTGTAAGTACACAGCGCTATATACCGTAATATGATGAATGCAATATATTGAGAAGATAAAAATTTTGATGGGAGAAGGAGGGCTTCTTTAAGTTCTGAGGTCTCTCAAGACCACAAAGCAAAATAAATGCAGGGAAGTCTATGGAGGAAAAATAAAACATTATAGTCACCTGTCCTAGGTCTGCCTCCCAACGAGTCTTAAAGTTTTCAGAATTCCATGTGACTGGGACTGACCTAGTCAGTGGCGGAAGAGCTGAAGAGACGACTGAAGACCATAAGTTGGAAGAAGATCTGAAGTGAAGCAAAGACTGGAGAAGCAGGTTGAGAGTTGCCAAAGCTGGACAGGTCAGAAGCAGGTGGACCTTCATTTACTATGCTATGGGGTCTGGAGAGACTTAAGAGCATAACTAACATTTTTTTGTGAAGAATGGATTTATTACAAATTTTAATTTTTGGTTAATTTGGACAAAAGGAACCTGAATTGTCAGTGACATGCTTCGCACCACATGTGACCATGTGAGATCTAGTCATCACAGGAATACCTGAAGAGCAGACCAAAGACTAGATGCTGCAAGAAGATCCAAAGCCAAGACGGGAGGACAAGGCAGGGAACTCACCACCAATTTTCTATAATTATTTGAAACAAATCACAAAAATATTCACATTCTGACAAATCAGTATTTTCCACAAAATTTTGAATCGATTTTACTCATCTTTAAATTCTGTTTTTTAGTTTTACATAAGATTACCAAAGTATTTCCATGTCCTTTAGCACCACATCTTTTGCTTTATTGCCATACGGTATTTCTCCCGTTGCAAGTTCTCTCTTCCGAATCTCACATAATGTAAATGGTAGACACCTTTGATGTATTGTATTGACACTTTTTGAAATATTTAAGAGTTATTGACTGGTTTTTAAACACTTTTTGTTGCATTTTCAGTCATTTTATATTTGGTCTGCTCTCAAATGGATGCAGTGAAAGCATTCTGTAGCCAACGATAATAAAAGCGTCATAAGCGGAGTCTGTTGATTTTGCAGTGAAAAGTGACCTGCCAATTGGTATAAACTGAATGTAACAAATGCATGGAATGGCATGGGAGAATGAAATCAAGTGGATCTTAGAAGAAGCTGGGTCACCTAACAATACAAAATGTTTCAACAGAGGAGAGATCTTATGGCAGGAAGTGACCAGGAATATAATAGTGAGGGCAACGTGGCTAGAACAAAAGGAATAATAAGATGTGGAAGAAAGTATGGGGTGGTGGCCAGAGAAAGAATAAAAGGAGCAGAGAATAGCTGTTTATTGATAAGGTTTGGTTTTTAATAATGAATTTACCAAAAATCTAAAAAAAAACAAAAAAAAACGAAACCTGAAAATGTTTCCTACCAATATAACTGTATAATATGTGCTTTATTACATCATTTCTAATTGCACAATTTCCTGCAATTCCTGAGCTAACAACAAAGAGTTAATTTTTTAATAGATATATATGTTTTATACTTTTTTCTTATATATTTTCATAGGTTAAACAGAATAATTATATTTGGTATAATTTAGCTGATTTGGTAGCCATACTACTCTGTACATGATAAATGGATGGCAAACTAGTTGGACCACTTCATTAACCCTTGCAGTCCCCAAGGGGCTAGGACCCACATAATGCTACCGAGTACTATCCTTCATAAAGTGATTTTTATTGTGCTGTTAACATCATGTTATATATATGCAAATTTTTCAATTTCACCTGAATTTTCAAGAAAATTAAAATGTATATTCTCCGGTAAGTTTAGTGGTACAACTCCTTTTTCTCCGACCTGAAAATGGTATTTGTTCTATCGCTACTTATATATTCCGAATCTGATATACAAACATAATTGCTTTTATACGGTAGACAATGTTATTGGCGTTTATTTTGTGTGGGTGTTTTTTTTACGTATTTATTATTTCTAGCCTTTGTTTCATGCTAGAAATAAAATAAAATGTTGCTTAGGTGGAAGAAATAATATCAACAAAATTTAAATGGAATAAAATAATATAAACATTTTACAACATATCAAAAGAAATTTTTAGAACAGCCTAAAGAGCTCATCCCGGACTGAGATATGGATGACCTATTCTCAGGAAGGGTATTTAAAGGGAACCTGTCAGGTGATTCATGCTGCCCAAACCATGGCAGCATGAATGCAGCCAGGTATATTATTGTAACACAGTATCTTGAGACTATGGACGCTAACCAGGTCCCTAGAACCAGGGGCACCTAGTCTATCTCTGTACCCTGATTATGCCTAAAGGTGGAGATGCCAGGTTCATGTCCCCTGCTATGCTTCTATATCAACACTTATCTGTCTCTTCCCCAGCCCAGGGAGATAGGAAGCCGAAGAGTATAGAATAACACTAATAAGACAAACAAGATAAGATGGACATGGATAAATGAAAATAATCATACAAAATACACTCAGCAAACAACAGAGTAGAACACAGTGGAGTTAAAGGAATGAGAAACCAAATAGGAGAGGATGTGGATATGACATAAACAAAACTTTAATAACAGTCTCATGAAAAAAATCTTCAAACGCCAACTTCAACCACGAACTACATCTCCAACTCCAAATCAGGCAGTTAGCAATAACACTGGCAATTCCTAAGTGCCACACATAGAAATGTGAGCAGCATCTCCAACAATTTGATTGCCAATCGACTCTGCAGTGCAACTGTGCAGAACGAGCTGTCAATCAAAGTGCTGAGGCTAACTTACAGCCGCCTCTCACTTTGCTATAAGTAATGACTGTAGCCGCTCTATGCTTACCGTAAGCCTTTATGACTGAAAGCTGGCAGCTCCCAGGATGAATGAAGTTCATTTTCTTGCAGTAGCCGCACTTTCATTAAGGCAGACTGACAGTTTTGTAATGATATATCTATTACCCTGTAATAATTTGTTGAAAGTTTTAGTCCTGCCCAAGAGGAAAAGTCAACCTGAGCCAAGATCCTCCATTCCATGGGCAACCGTGAACCATCATGTGCTCACTTCTTAGCACATGTGCCCCATACAGAATAATTTAGGGATAGACCCAGCGATCTACTTGGATTAACCTCGTCATGATCATGCCTCCTAATGCAGAACGTGTCGCCGTTTTTTTGTGATGCATTTGGCTCTGTGTCTAGGGAGCCATTCATAGAAATTATTACAAGGAAAACAGTTGCGTTGCTCACAGCGAGCAAACAAGCAATTACATTATGTCATTTAATTAACGTTATCATTTTAAATTACGCACGGCCGCAATCTGAGTAATTACACAACCGTGACATAAATGAAAAAAAAAATGCAAGAAGAAAATGACCTTGCTAATTTCAAGTAGTGAAGGTTGGAATTGTTTTGTAATCTCCTGATAATCTGTTTTCACCTGCCGCTTAGCTATGGACACTATGCAGATGATATGACGGTAATGATTACAGCAACAGGAGAGGAGTGTGCTGATCTTGTGGGGGAGCAGTGACCCATCAAGTCATGTGACGATGTATGTGAAGACAATGTATGTGATGGTGATGTGCTAGGAAGTGGGCAGGGATAGAATATTCTGCATCTAAGAGGACCAATGAGGTAAGTGAAGCTGCAGGAGAAGAGATCATTGATTTTGGGGGAGGCATTCAGAACAAAATGAATAGTAAAGATAAGTGAATTGGTTCAAAGCAAATTGAATTTGCTCCAAATCTTACAAAAGATTTGAATTCACATTTTTTCGATTTTTTTTTTGCGATTTATTTCATGTCTACTCGGTAAAATTGCTAAACACTATTTTGCTGGATTCTTAAAAGAGTTATCCAGGACTATTCATTTTTTTTACAATGGGCCTAAGGACTAACAGGTAGGTAGTTATCTACCATCTGCCTTTTGTGCCCGGCGCCAATATCTGTTGGCACGCAGTGGTCACAGACCGCTCCTGCCGGCGATTCAGCAGCTTTCAGTGATGCCATGTTGACAAAGCAGCAGCTTCTCTTCAGCTCTGTTCTGTTGGCGTGGCGTGACTGTTGAAGTCATGCTGTTTGACAGCCGGCTCCATGCTGCCTAAATGCAGGGAGCCGGCTGTGTGTCTAGTCAAAACAACAGAGCAGCCCGGAAGAAGAGCTGCTCTGTTCACGGGAAGCAAGTGAATCATCGGCAGGAGCGGCTGATGACCTACCTGAGCCAGTGCCGGATAGATCGGGCAGGTAGTTGCCTTTGTTAGCAACTACCTGCCTGAAAGGATATAACAAAAAACGTTAGGTAGGGGGGTAAATGTACAGAAAGCAAAACATATCAGGGTCATTCCATGGTAGCTTACGTTACAACACAATATAGTAACTTACGTTACAAAGATGATGGTAACTTACCTTAGAATACGGTTAATCCATTTGATGGTAACTTACTGTAACACAAGTTATCATCAGCTTAGTAACATAAGTTACTATACTGTGCGGTAACGGAAGTTATCTATATTTCTTGTAATAAAAACTGTTGCTTTTAACTTGAGAGGTTAAAATAAATTTTTTGAAGTTGCTGGGACTACGGTGTTTTAATACAATAAATATAGTGCTTCTCCCCTGTTTACCAGAACAGAAAATTTGGCAGACTCATAAAGGACAATTGCCTTTCCTTTTTTTTTGGAACGTAAGTTACCAAGTCATAACTCTGTATTTTGTATTTAATTTTATTGTTGAAAAATCAAACTGTGTTGAAATCTATTGAGAATAGTTTAATGGGCAATATACATTCACTCGTTTTTGTGCCTGCCTTCAAAGAACAGTCTGAAGCCAGTTTTTAGCTTGTGAATGTAACGTAAGTTACCATGGAATGACCCATCAGCAGGCCGCAATATTGGTGTGGCATATACAGGTATCGAAGTGGACTAGTAAAACAAAATTACGCACTTCTCTTTTGGAACTATGTGGATTTACCGGATAAGTGGAAAGAGCGGAGGTTACGCGCCAGAATTGGCACATCTAATGGATGCACCATTTCAGGGGCGGCTGAGCGCTGATGTTCTTTGTCTGAGATAGTGCCAATGTCCATGGCCTCTTACAAGGCAATGAATATCAGCCCACATCTTTCTGCCTAGCCTTTGCTGGTTATTAATAACAGGAGAGAGCCCCTGCCATTTTTGGGGGGATCACCTCTTGTTAAAAACCAGCTAAGGCTAAGTAGACAGCTGTGAGCTGATATTAGTAGCCGGTGAGCCTTCATTTTTATTACCACATTCCCAGACTATAAACATCTGTTCCCAGCTGCTGACTTTCACTAAGCTGGTTAAGAAAATTATGGGGAACCCCACACCATTTTTTTCTTTTATTCTTTCTCTGTATCTATTCTATTCTGATTGTTCACACTGTGAATTTACTGAACTCACGTGATGAAATATTGGGTGTGTTAAAATTGCACGGTACATGCATGGTTCGTGTGCCGCGCCATTTCTTATCTCGCATCTATTGACTTGCATTGCCAAAGTTTTGTCGGATATATATGGTCACTCACAGCATGCAGCAATTTTTTCTCAGTCTGATCTGAGCTGAGAAAAAAATTGCATGATTACAGATCATTGACTAGCACTAGTCAGACTACAATTCGATTTTTTATCGGATTGCACTCGTTTGCTTTACACGCCGTTGATTATGAGCCCTAACACTAACTTAAGATATTTTTTTTCTGTAAAAATAATTGTGCTGTCTTGCTGCTGCTTTTCAGTACATGAAGACAAAAAAAATTGTAATTATTCAAATGCAGCAGAAAAGATGCCACTGATCAATCACATGGAGACTGTCACTGCTGCTGCTGGCATCTCTTCTATCTCTCCCTCTAATTAATTGAATCTCTTTATTTGGGTGCAGTCAGACGGCTATTTTACTCTTACGACAATCACATTGCAATTTTTGGATTGGCATTGGCTCTCCTGACTTGAGCGTGGCAGCTGACTGAAGAATTTTTTCAATGATTTAGAGCTTTGTTTTCCTATCTCTGTGGCTAAGCTGTGAGCTTAAACATCTGCGACCAGGCCTATGGATGCACATCCAGCCGAAGTACACAGTGTGTCCGTAAAGTCATGGTGCACTTTTGACCAGTCACTGGAAAGCAACAAAAAATGATAGAAATGTTAAATCTGCTCCAAATCTGCTCCCAGTTTCATACCTATCACCTTATCATGCATCAGGCCACACCACACGTTCACTTTAGGGGTGTTACGTTCGTACTCAACGTAGGCATGAAGATGTTCAGCAGCCTATATTCGGACGTTATGGCGATGAACATGTCCACAGATATGCAAGGTCGCCTCATCACTAAACACAATCTTCTGTAAAAATCTTGCATCATTGTCGATCTCATGAAGCATATCTGTAGCAAATACGCATCGTTTGGGTCTATCCGTTGGTTTGATAGCGTGCAACAGCCGCAATTTGTACCCCGTAAAACAGAGACATTTCTTTAACCTTATGAACTGTAGTCTTGCTTAGGTGAAATTGTCGAGCACACGCACGCACAGATTATTTAGGGCTCCTTAGGAAGCTAGCCCGTATAGCCTCTACAGACTCGTCACTGACTGATGGCCTACCAGAACGGGGTTCCTCCACCAAACTGCCGGTTTCTTTCAACTGCTTATCCCATCGAGCAATGTTATTCCTATGTGGTGGCGCTTCGTTATAAACGGGCTGATATTCACGTAACAGTTTGGTCACAGATTCGAATTTAGCGAGCCACAGAACACACTGAACTATCCTCTGTACCATCCACATCTCGATTGGCATGGAAAACCACACTGCTTTCATAAACTTGTGGTTGCACAAGGTCACAGACCTGGCAGTGTATTAATCAGAGTTCAGTTTATCAGGGGTTAATCTGACTGGGGGATCAACAACAGCTTAAATGAGTTTGTGTTGTTTGATTGGTTCTTGTTATCTCTCCTAATGATCAGGTCTGATATGATTGGGCCAGAGAAAGGGCACCAAAATGTAAACTATAAATACAGGGTGGGCCATTTATATGGATACACCTAAATAAAATGGGAATAGTTGGTGATATCAACTTCCTGTTTGCAGCACATTAGTATGTGGGAGCGGGAAAACTTTTCAAGATGGGTGGTGACCATGGTGGCCATTTTGAAGTCGGCCATTTTGGTTCCAACTTTATGTTTTTCTATGGGAAGAGGGTCATGTGACACATCAAACTTCAATTCAAAGTGCTGCCCATTGTGTTGGATTGTCAATGCAACCCTCTTCTCACACTTGACACACTGATTGCAAACCCGCAGAAGAAATGCTAGCACAGGCTTCCAGTATCGGTTGTTTCAGACGCTGCACATCTCATATCTTCACAGCATAGACCATTGCCTTCAGATGACCCCAAACATAAAAGTCTAAGGGGTTCAGATCGGGAGATCTTCTCAGGAAAGAATAAAGTTATGTTAAAACCAAGCACACCGTTGTTTTTCTTGTGAAATTCTCAATAAGTTTGATGTGTCACATGACCCTCTTCCCACTGAAAAAATAAAGTTGGATCCAAAATGGCCAACTTCAAAATGGCCACCATGGTCACCACCCATCTTGAAAAGTTTTCCCCTTCTCCCATATACTAATGTGCCAAAAACAGGAAGTTGATATCATCAACCATTCCCATTTGATTTAGGTGTATCCATATAAATGGCCCACCCTGTAGATCCTGTGACTGGTCAAAAGTGCACTATGACTTTACGGACACACTGTATTGCAGAGCATGAGCTCTCCAGGTTCGTGTACCACAATACACACAATCAGAGGCCAGAAGCTGATGTCAGCATTCAGATAACTAGGGCTGAATTCCCACCTCTTGGACACTGAAGTCAGCTGCAAGCTTCAGAAAATAGTGCCGCTTGTCATGGTAGCGCAGAGATGGTGAATAGAAGCAATTTTTTTCTATTCATTGAACAACAATGGCTCTGGTAGAACATATACCAGGATGAAGGGGCATATATTAGGATGGGGTGCATACACCAAGATGGGGTGCATATACCAGGATGAGGGACATATACCAGGATGTGGTGACATATACCAGGATAGGGTGCATATTTCAGGATGGGGAACATACACCAGGATGGAGGGACATATACCAAGAT
Organism: Ranitomeya imitator; assembly: GCF_032444005.1. NCBI lineage: Eukaryota > Metazoa > Chordata > Amphibia > Anura > Dendrobatidae > Ranitomeya > Ranitomeya imitator. Next base: position 678,369,273 of record NC_091286.1, read on the forward strand.
GTGGTGCATAACCGAGGATGGAGGGACATATACCAGGATGGCAGACATATACCTGGATTGGAGGAACATGTAACAGAATTGGAGACATATACCATGATGAGGTGCATATACTAGTATATAGGACCATATACTAAGATGGATTTACATATACCAAGATGGAGGGACATATACCAGGATGGGGGATATACACCAGGATGGGGGATATATACCAGGATGAGAAATATATACCAAAAAGGTGGACATATACAAGGATGAGGAGTATACACAAGCGTGAGGGACATACACCAGGACGGAGGGACTTATACCAAGATTGGGGGCACATACCAAGATCGGCAACATATACCATGATGGGGAACATATACCAGGAAGGGGGAACATATACCATGATGGAGGAACATATACCAGGATGGGGGAACATATACCATGATGGAGGAACATATACCATGATGAGGAAAGATATACCAGGATGGGTAACTGTTATGAACAGGTAATTCAGAACCACAATGGACCTTGAAGTTCAGAGCACACAAAGTGACCTGATATTGACCAAAAACATAGGACGAGCTCTGAGACGTGGAAACTCTGCTGACCGCAATCCCTAATCCTATCACACCACACTAGAGGTAGCCGTGGATTGCGCCTAACGCAACCTATGCAACTCGACACAGCCTGAGAAACTAACTAGCCCTGAAGATAGAAAAATAAGCCTACCATGCCTCAGAGAAATTCCCCAAAGGAAAAGGCAGCCCCCCACATATAATAACGGTGAGTAAAGATGAAATACAAACACAGAGATGAAGTAGATTTAGCAAAGTGAGGCCCGACTTACTGAATAGACCGAGGATAGGAAAGATAGCTTTGCGGTCAACACAAAACCCTACAAACAACCACGCAGAGGGGCAAAAAGACCCTCCGCACCGACTAACGGTACGGAGGTGCTCCCTCTGCGTCTCAGAGCTTCCAGCAAGCAAGAAAAACCAATATAGCAAGCTGGACAGAAAAAATAGCAAACAAAAGTAACACAAGCAGAACTTAGCTTATGCAGAATAGTCAGGCCACAGGAACGATCCAGAAGGAAACAAGACCAATACTAGAACATTGACTGGAGGCCAGGATCAAAGCACCAGGTGGAGTTAAATAGAGCAGCAACTAACGACTTAACCTCATCACCTGATGAAGGAAACTCAGAAGCCGCAGTACCACTCTCATCCACCAAAGGAAGCTCATAGACAGAACCAGCCGAAGACCACTCACGACCACAGGAGGGAGCTTGGCCACAGAATTCACAACAGTACCCCCCCTTGAGGAGGGGTCACCGAACCCTCACCAGAGCCCCCAGGCCGACCAGGATGAGCTACATGAAAGGCACGAACCAGATCGGCAGCATGGACATCAGAGGCAAAGACCCAGGAATTATCTTCCTGACCATAACCTTTCCACTTAATCAGATACTGGAGTTTCCGTCTCGAAACACGAGAATCCAAAATCTTCTCCACTATATACTCCAATTCCCCTTCAACCAAAACCGGAGCAGGAGGATCAATAGATGGAACCACAGGTGCCACGTATCTCCGCAACAATGACCTATGGAACACGTTATGGATGGAAAAAGAAGCTGGAAGAGTCAAACGAAAAGACACAGGATTAAGAACCTCAGAAATCCTATATGGACCAATGAAACGAGGCTTAAATTTAGGAGAGGAAACCTTCATAGGAATATAACGAGATGACAACCAAACCAAATCCCCAACACGAAGTCGGGGACCCACACAGCGCCTGCGGTTAGCGAAACGTTGAGCCTTCTCCCGGGACAAAGTCAGATTGTCCACTACATGAGTCCAAATCTGCTGCAACCTATCCACCACAGTATCCACACCAGGACAGTGCGAAGACTCAACCTGCCCTGAAGAGAAACGAGGGTGGAACCCAGAATTGCAGAAAAACGGCGAAACCAGAGTAGCCGAGCTGGCCCGATTATTAAGGGCGAACTCAGCCAAAGGCAAAAAGGACACCCAATCATCCTGATCAGCAGAAACAAAACATCTCAGATATGTTTCCAAGGTCTGATTGGTTCGTTCAGTCTGGCCATTTGTCTGAGGATGGAAAGCCGAGGAAAAAGACAAATCAATGCCCATCCTAGCACAAAAGGCTCGCCAAAACCTCGAAACAAACTGGGAACCTCTGTCAGAAACGATGTTCTCTGGAATGCCATGTAAACGAACCACATGCTGGAAAAACAACGGCACCAAATCAGAGGAGGAAGGCAATTTAGACAAGGGCACCAAATGGACCATCTTAGAGAAGCGATCACAAACCACCCAAATGACCGACATTCTTTGAGAGACGGGGAGATCCGAAATAAAATCCATAGAGATATGTGTCCAAGGCCTCCTCGGAACCGGCAGGGGCAAAAGCAACCCACTGGCACGAGAACAGCAGGGCTTAGCCGGAGCACAAATCCCACAGGACTGCACAAAAGAACGCACATCCCGCGACAGAGACGGCCACCAAAAGGATCTAGCCACCAAATCTCTGGTACCAAAGATTCCAGGATGACCAGCCAACACCGAACAATGAACCTCAGAGATAACTTTATTCGTCCACCTATCAGGGACAAACAGTTTCTCCGCTGGGCAACGGTCAGGTCTATTAGCCTGAAATTTTTGCAGCACCCGCCGCAAATCAGGGGAGATGGCAGACAAAATTACCCCCTCTTTGAGAATACCCGCTCAGGCAAACCCGGAGAATCGGGCACAAAACTCCTAGACAGGGCATCCGCCTTCACATTTTTAGAGCCCGGAAGGTACGAAACCACAAAGTCAAAACGGGAGAAAAACAGCGACCAACGAGCCTGTCTAGGATTCAACCGTTTGGCAGACTCGAGATAAGTCAAGTTTTTGTGATCAGTCAAGACCACCACGCGATGCTTAGCTCCTTCAAGCCAATGACGCCACTCCTCGAATGCCCACTTCATGGCTAGCAACTATCGATTGCCAACATCATAATTTCACTCAGCAGGCGAAAATTTCCTGGAAAAGAAGGCGCATGGTTTCATCACCGAGCAATCAGAACTTCTCTGCGACAAAACAGCCCCTGCTCCAATTTCGGAAGCATCAACCTCGACCTGGAACGGAAGCGAAACATCTGGTTGGCACAACACAGGGGCAGAAGAAAAACGACGCTTCAACTCCTGAAAAGCTTCCACAGCAGCAGAAGACCAATTGACCACATCAGCACCCTTCTTGGTTAAATCAGTCAACGGTTTAGCAATACTAGAAAAATTAGCGATGAAGCGACGATAAAAATTAGCAAAGCCCAGGAACTTCTGCAGACTCTTCAGAGATGTTGGCTAAGTCCAATCATGAATGGCCTGAACTTTAACAGGGTCCATCTCAATAGTAGAAGGAGAAAAAATGAACCCCAAAAATGAAATCTTCTGAACACCAAAGAGACACTTTGACCCCTTCACAAACAAAGAATTAGCACACAGGACCTGGAACACCATTCTGACCTGCTTCACATGAGACTCCCAATCATCCGAGAAGACCAAAATATCATCCAAGTATACAATCAGGAATTTATCTAGGTACTCTCGGAAGATGTCATGCATAAAGGACTGAAACACTGATGGAGCATTAGAAAGCCCGAATGGCATAACCAGGTACTCAAAATGGCCTTCGGGCGTATTAAATGCTGTATTCCATTCATCGCCCCGTTTAATACGCACAAGATTATACGCACCACGAAGATCTATCTTGGTGAACCAACTAGCCCCCTTAATCCAAGCAAACAAATCAGACAGCAGCGGCAAGGGGTACTGAAATTTGACCGTAATTTTATTTAGAAGGTGGTAATCAATACAAGGTCTCAGCGAACCATCCTTCTTGGCCACAAAAAAGAACCCCGCTCCCAATGGCGACGATGACGGGCGAATATGACCCTTCTCCAAAGACTCCTTCACGTAACTCCGCATAGCGGCGTGCTCAGGTACAGATAAATTAAACAGTCGACCCTTTGGAAACTTACTACCAAGAATCAAATCGATAGCACAATCACAATCCCTATGCGGAGGTAGGGCATTGGACTTGGGCTCATCGAATACATCCCGGTAATCAGACAAGAACTCTGGGACCTCAGAAGGGGTGGATGATGAGATGAGACAGAAATGGAACATCACCATGTACCCCCTGACGACCCCAGCTGGACACAGACATTGATTTCCAATCTAATACTGGGTTATGGACTTGTAGCCATGGCAACCCCAACACGACCACATCATGCAGATTATGCAACACCAGAAAGCGAATATCCTTCTGGTGCGCAGGAGCCATGCACATGGTCAGCTGGGTCCAATACTGAGGCTTATTCTTGGCCAAAGGCGTAGCATCAATTCCTCTCAATGGAATAAGACACTGCAAGGGCTCCAAGACAAACCCACAGCGCCTAGCAAACTCCAAGTCCATCAAATTCAGGGCAGCGCCTGAATCCACAAATGCCATGACAGAATAGGAAGACAAAGAGCAGATCAAAGTAACGGACAAAAGAAATTTCGACTGTACCGTACCAATGGTGGCAGACCTAGCGAACCGCTTAGTGCGCTTAGGACAATCGGAGATAGCATGAGTGGAATCACCACAGTAGAAACACAGCCCATTCTGACGTCTGTGTTCTTGCCTTTCAGCTCTGGTCAAAGTCCTATCGCACTGCATAGGCTCAGGTTTATGCTCAGATAATACCGCCAAATGGTGCACAGATTTACACTCGCGCAAGCGTCGACCGATCTGAATGGCTAAAGACATAGACTGATTCAGACCAGCAGGCATAGGAAATCCCACCATGACATCCTTAAGGGCTTCAGAGAGACCCTTTCTGAAAATAGCTGCCAGCGCACATTCATTCCATTGAGTGAGCACGGACCACTTTCTAAACTTCTGACAATAAATCTCTCTCATCCTGACCCTGACATAGAGCCAGCAAATTTTTCTCTGCCTGATCCACTGAATTAGGTTCGTCGTACAGCAATCCGAGCGCCAGAAAAAACACATCAATATTACATAATGCAGGATCTCCTGGCGCAATGGAAAATGCCCAGTCTTGAGGGTCGCCACGTAATAAAGAAATAATAATCTTAACTTGTTGAACTGGGTCACCAGAGGAGCGGGGTTTCAAAGCCAGAAATAGTTTACAATTATTTTTAAAATTCAAAAACTTAGCTCTATCTCCAGAAAATAACTCAGGAATAGGAATTTTAGGTTCTAACATAGGATTCTGAACCACTAAATCTTGAATATTCTGTACATTTATAGCGAGATTATTCATCAAAGAGAACAGACCTTGACTGTCCATGTCCACACCTGTGTTCTGAACCACCCTGATGTAAAGGGGAAAAGAAAGACAGAACATAGTGCAAAGAAAAAAAATTGGTCTCAGAACTTCTCTTTTCCCTCTATTGAGAAGCATTAGTACTTTGGGCCTCCAGTACTGTTATGAACAGGTAATTCAGAACCACAATGGACCTTGAAGTTCAGAGCACACAAAGTGACCTGACATTGACCAAAAACATAGGACGAGCTCTGAGACGTGGAAACTCTGCTGACCACAATCCCTAATTCTATCACACCACACTAGAGGTAGCCGTGGATTGCGCCTAACGCTACCTATGCAACTCGGCACAGCCTGAGAAACTAACTAGCCCTGAAGATTGAAAAATAAGCCTACCTTGCCTCAGAGAAATTCCCCAAAGGAAAAGGCAGCCCCCCACATATAATGACGGTGAGTACAGATGAAATACAAACACAGAGATGAAGTAGATTTAGCAAAGTGAGGCCCGACTTACTGAATAGACCGAGGATAGGAAAGATAGCTTTACGGTCAACACAAAACCCTACAAACAACCACGCAGAGGGGCAAAAAGACCCTCCGCACCGACTAACGGTACGGAGGTGCTCCCTCTGCGTCTCAGAGCTTCCAGCAAGCAAGAAAAACCAATATAGCAAGCTGGACAGAAAAAATAGCAAACAAAAGTAACACAAGCAGAACTTAGCTTATGCAGGATAGTCAGGCCACAGGAACGATCCAGAAGGAAGCAAGACCAATACTAGAACATTGACTGGAGGCCAGGATCAAAGCACCAGGTGGAGTTAAATAGAGCAGCACCTAACAACTTAACCTCATCACCTGATGAAGGAAACTCAGAAGCCGCAGTACCACTCTCATCCACCAAAGGAAGCTCATAGACAGAACCAGCCGAAGTACCACTCACTACCACAGGAGGGAGCTTGGCCACAGAATTCACAACAGGTAACATATAACATGATGGAGGAACATATGCCAGGATGGGGAAACATATACCAGGAAGGGGGAATATATACCAGGATGGGGAACATATACCATGACAGGGGAACATATGCCAGAATGGGGGAACATATACCAGGATGGGGGAATATATCCCAGGATGGAGGATATATATCAGGATGTAGGACATGTACTGTATACCAGGATTCGGAGCTTATACATGGCTGGGGGACATATATATCAGGAAGGGGACAATTATGGGGGAGTATATACCTGGAAGGGGCCCAGGATGACATTAATACATAATGTCCAGTACCATCTCTATGCTGACGACACCCAATTATACACCTCTTCTCCTGTTATCACGCCGACCTTTTTAGAAAACACCAGTGATTGTCTTACCACTGTCTCTAACATCATGTCCTCCCTCTATCTGAAACTGAACCTGTCAAAAACTGAACTCCTCGTGTTCTCTCCCTCTACTAACCTACCTTTGCTTGACATTGCCATCTCCGTGTGCGGTTCCACCATTACTCCAAAGCAACATGCCCGCTGCCTTGGGGTCATCCTTGATTCCGAGCTTTCATTCACCCCCCACATCCGATCACTGGCTCGCTCTTCTTATCTGCATCTCAAAAACATTTCTAGAATTTGCCCTTTTCTTACTTTCAACTCTGTAAAAACTCTTACCGTTTCACTTATTCATTCCCGTCTGGACTATTGTAACTCTCTACTAATCGGCCTCCCTCTTACCAAACTCTCCCCACTCCAATCTGTCCTGAATGCTGCTGCCAGGATCATATTCCTCACCAACCGTTACACCGATGCCTCTACCTTGTGCCAGTCATTACACTGGTTACCAGAGGCATAGCTAAGGGTTCAGCTCAGGGGGGGCGAACCATCTGAGTGGGCACCTAAACCTTGATTACAACTATGGTGGCACACTTTAATCATGGGTTTAGGGGGAACCTCAGCAGATGATCCCGCTGTAATTGAAAATGTATAATGGCCCCCGCATTAGCCCCCACATTGTATCTCCCTTGGATTCTGGTCTCTGTCCCTTTCTGTGGGCTGGAAATTGCAGATAATAAAAACAACCAGTAAATGCGTATAGAGTCCACCATATGGGAATAGGTCCCTGAATGAATCCAGGTAACCCTAAAAAGAATACTCTTTTCTGGACAAGACCCTAAAGAGGTGAATGGAAAGAAAGAGGAAAGCAGAAGGGGGGAGGTAAAATATCACACAATGAAAGAAGAAAGTGCGCCCCCTGTATGTCATCTCTTCTTTTTTTTCCCTTCTCCCCATTTGTGGACCATGTTATTCAGACTGAGTATACATATGCATCTATATGTGATTATCTATACTCACCTACTGGCTGTTCCCATTTTTATTCTATTTGGCTCTTTATCATATACATTTATCCTCAACTTTATGGGGATTTTTATTGTTTACGTAAATGGCATTTTCATGTTTGTTACCTTGTATTTACTGATATGAGATGAGACACATTGGACTGATAGGACCCTGACCCCGGCTACAGGACCACATTACAGGAGACAGAGAGATGCTGAGAGAAAGACAGAGAGAGAGAGACAGAGAGAGAGAGAGAGAGAGCGAGAGAGATGCTGAGAGAAATAGACTGACACAGAGACTGAGATCGAGACAGAGAGAGCAAGACAGAGAGCGCGAGACTGAGACAAACAGAGAGAGAGTAAGACAGAGACTGAGAGAGACAGAGAGAGAGACTGCCAGAGAGTGACAGAGACTGAGAGAGACAAAGAGAGACTGACACAGAGACAGAGACTCAGAGAGAGACAGAGAAAGACACAGAGAGCGAGACTGAGAGCGAGACCTTGACTGAGAGAGACAGAGACTAAGAGAGACAGACAAAGAGACAGAGACTGAAGAGACTGACAGAGACAGAGAGACAGAGATTGAGAGAGACAGAGAGCGAGACAGAGAGAGAGAGAGACTAAGATAGAGATAAAAACTGAAAGCGAGACAAAGACTGAGCCAGAGAGACTGCCAGAGAGTGACAGAGAGAGACTGACAGAGACTGAGAGACAGAGACTGACAGAGAGACAAACAGAGAGAGAGCGAGACAAAGACTGAGACAGAGAGACTGCGAGAGACAGAGACTGACAGGGAGACACAGAGAGAGAATGACCCTGAGAGAAACATAGTAACATAGTTAGTAAGGCCGAAAAAAGACATTTGTCCATCCAGTTCAGCCTATATTCCATCATAATAAATCCCCAGATCTACGTCCTTCTACAGAACCTGATAATTGTATGATACAATATTGTTCTGCTCCAGGAAGACATCCAGGCCTCTCTTGAACCCCTCGACTGAGTTCGCCATCACCACCTCCTCAGGCAAGCAATTCCAGATTCTCACTGCCCTAACAGTAAAGAATCCTCTTCTATGTTGGTGGAAAAACCTTCTCTCCTCCAGACGCAAAGAATGCCCCCTTGTGCCCGTCACCTTCCTTGGTATAAACAGATCCTCAGCGAGATATTTGTATTGTCCCCTTATATACTTATACATGGTTATTAGATCGCCCCTCAGTCGTCTTTTTTCTAGACTAAATAATCCTAATTTCGCTAATCTATCTGGGTATTGTAGTTCTCCCATCCCCTTTATTAATTTTGTTGCCCTCCTTTGTACTCTCTCTAGTTCCATTATATCCTTCCTGAGCACCGGTGCCCAAAACTGGACACAGTACTCCATGTGCGGTCTAACTAGGGATTTGTACAGAGGCAGTATAATGCTCTCATCATGTGTATCCAGACCTCTCTTAATGCACCCCATGATCCTGTTTGCCTTGGCAGCTGCTGCCTGGCACTGGCTGCTCCAGGTAAGTTTATCATTAACTAGGATCCCCAAGTCCTTCTCCCTGTCAGATTTACCCAGTGGTTTCCCATTCAGTGTGTAATGGTGACATTGATTCCTTCCTCCCATGTGTATAACCTTACATTTATCATTGTTAAACCTCATCTGCCACCTTTCAGCCCAAGTTTCCAACTTATCCAGATCCATCTGTAGCAGAATACTATCTTCTCTTGTATTAACTGCTTTACATAGTTTTGTATCATCTGCAAATATCGATATTTTACTGTGTAAACCTTCTACCAGATCATTAATGAATATGTTGAAGAGAACAGGTCCCAATACCGACCCCTGCGGTACCCCACTGGTCACAGCGACCCAGTTAGAGACTATACCATTTATAACTACCCTCTGCTTTCTATCACTAAGCCAGTTACTAACCCATTTACACACATTTTCCCCCAGACCAAGCATTCTCATTTTGTGTACCAACCTCTTGTGCGGCACGGTATCAAACGCTTTGGAAAAATCGAGATATACCACGTCCAATGACTCACCGTGGTCCAGCCTATAGCTTACCTCTTCATAAAAACTGATTAGATTGGTTTGACAGGAGCGATTTTTCATAAACCCATGCTGATATGGAGTTAAACAGTTATTCTCATTGAGATAATCCAGAATAACATCCCTCAGAAACCCTTCAAATATTTTACCAACAATAGAGGTTAGACTTACTGGCCTATAATTTCCAGGTTCACTTTTAGAGCCCTTTTTGAATATTGGCACCACATTTGCTATGCGCCAGTCCTGCGGAACAGACCCCGTCACTATAGAGTCCCTAAAAATAAGAAATAATGGTTTATCTATTGCATTACTTAGTTCTCTTAGTACTCGTGGGTGTATGCCATCCGGACCCGGAGATTTATCTATTTTAATCTTAGTTAGCCGGTTTCGCACCTCTTCTTGGGTTAGATTGGTGACCCTTAATATAGGGTTTTCATTGTTTCTTGGGATTTCACCTAGCATTTCATTTTCCACCGTGAATACCGTGGAGAAGAAGGTGTTTAATATGTTAGCTTTTTCCTCGTCATCTACAACCATTCTTTCCTCACTATTTTTTAAGGGGCCTACATTTTCAGTTTTTATTCTTTTACTATTGATATAGTTGAAGAACAGTTTGGGATTAGTTTTACTCTCCTTAGCAATGTGCTTCTCTGTTTCCTTTTTGGCAGCTTTAATTAGTTTTTTAGATAAAGTATTTTTCTCCCTATAGTTTTTTAGAGCTTCAATGGTGCCATCCTGCTTTAGTAGTGCAAATGCTTTCTTTTTACTGTTAATTGCCTGTCTTACTTCTTTGTTTAGCCACATTGGGTTTTTCCTATTTCTAGTCCTTTTATTCCCACAAGGTATAAACCGCTTACACTGCCTATTTAGGATGTTCTTAAACATTTCCCATTTATTATCTGTATTCTTATTTCTGAGGATATTGTCCCAGTCTACCAGATTAAGGGCATCTCTAAGCTGGTCAAACTTTGCCTTCCTAAAGTTCAGTGTTTTTGTGACTCCCTGACAAGTCCCCCTAGTGAAAGACAGGTGAAACTGTACAATATTGTGGTCGCTATTTCCTAGATGCCCGACCACCTGCAGATTTGTTATTCTGTCGGGTCTATTAGATAGTATTAGGTCTAAAAGTGCTGCTCCTCTGGTTGGATTCTGCACCAATTGTGAAAGATAATTTTTCTTGGTTATTAGCAGAAACCTGTTGCCTTTATGGGTTTCACAAGTTTCTGTTTCCCAGTTAATATCCGGGTAGTTAAAGTCCCCCATAACCAGGACCTCATTATGGGTTGCAGCTTCATCTATCTGCTTTAGAAGTAGACTTTCCATGGTTTCTGTTATATTTGGGGGTTTGTAACAGACCCCAATGAGAATTTTGTTACCATTTTTCCCTCCATGAATTTCGACCCATATGGACTCGACATCCTCATTTCCTTCGCTAATATCCTCCCTTAAAGTGGACTTTAGACAAGACTTTACATAGAGACAAACCCCTCCTCCTCTCCGATTTTTACGATCCTTTCTAAACAGACTGTAACCCTGTAAGTTAACTGCCCAGTCATAGCTTTCATCTAACCATGTCTCGGTTATTCCCACTATGTCAAAGTTACCTGTAGATATTTCTGCTTCTAGTTCTTCCATCTTGTTTGTCAGGCTTCTGGCGTTTGCGAGCATGCAGTTTAGAGGATTTTGTTTTGTTCCAATCTCCTCACTGTGGATTGTTTTAGAAATGTTCTTACCTCCCTTCTGAGTATGTTTGAGTGAGTGAGACAGAGAGCGAGCAAGACACACAGAGAGAGAGCGAGACAGAGTGAGCAAGACAGAATGAGCGAGACAGAGAGCGAGCGAGACACACAGAGTGAGCGAGACAGAGAGAGCGAGAAAGAGAGCGAGCGAGACAGAGACTGACAGAGACAGAGACTGAGAGAGAGACAGAGAGACTGACCCTGAGAGACAGAGACTCAGAGAGAGACTAAGGCTACATTCACATTAGCGTTCCGCTAATGTGCGTCGCTGTTGCGTCGGCGACGCAGCGGCGACGCAGCGGCGACGCGCCCCTATGTTTAACATGGGGGACGCGTGCGTTTTTTTTGTTGCGTTTTCCGACACGTGCGTCGTTTCCGACGCTAGCGTCGGACGCAAGAAAATGCAACAAGTTGCATTTTTCGTGCGTCCGATTTTCGTCAAAAAACGACGCACGCGTCGCAAAACGCAGCGTTTTTGTGTGCGTTTGCGCGCGTTTTTTTGTGCGTCGTGCGTTGCGTCGCCGACGCAGCGGCGCGCAACGCTAATGTGAACGTAGCCTAAGAGCGAGACAGAGTGAGCGAGACAGAGTGACAGAGAGCGAGACAGAGAGCGAGACAGAGAGAGAGACAAAGAGCGAGAGAGACAGACAGAGACAGGGCAAAACCTATGCAAGAAACCTCAGGGACTTGTCAGGAGGGGAACAGTGTTCTGCCTCCTCCTTACTGCACAGTGCAGTCACCTCCAGCCCCCTGCAGCCTGAGCTCCTACGTCGTCCTATCTCCTGTCCTGCTCCTCTATGCATGGCTCAGGGAGGGAAGAAGCAGCATCCTGAAGTCTCTTCAGCAGACACCACACAGCCGGCAATGTGTGTGCGTATCTGCGGTATGCTCTGCTGGAGGCAGCAGGTACAGTGCCGGCACCCAGCGTCCCCGTCTACATGCTTCTCTACAGAACAGACCGCGGCAGTGCAGGGAGATTCTGTCCCTGCTCTACCGCACAGCTCAACTATATTGGTGTGCACAGCAGGCTAATATAGTTAAGGGTAGCGTAGCTCCAGGTGGGCCCCCTCTGAGCTCCGGGCCCGGGGCGACCGCCCCCTCTGCCCCCCTGGTAGCTACGCTACTGCTGGTTACCCATCCACTCCAGAATCCAGTACAAAACTACTACCCTCATCCACAAAGCACTCCATGGCTCAGCACCACCCTACATCTCCTCTCTGGTCTCAGTCTGCCACCCTACCCGTGCCCTCCGCTCCGCTAATGACCTCAGGTTAGCATCCTCAATAATCAGAACCTCCCACTCCCATCTCCAAGACTTTACACGTGCTGCGCCGATTCTTTGGAATGCACTACCTAGGTCAATATGATTAATCCCCAATCCCCACAGTTTTAAACGTGCCCTAAAAACTAATTTGTTCAGACTGGCCTACCGCCTCAATGCATTAACCTAACTATCCCTGTGTGGCCTATTAAAAAAAAATAAAAAAATAACGTAAACCATAATCAGGTACCTCGCATCATGTTCTCATTCACTTTATGCAGTTAATAGCCCTCTGTGTCTGTACTGCTACATACTTAGGCAGTTAACTGGTTCATGCAGCTTTACATGAACACCCGAGCCTTACACTATGGCTGGTCCGAAGAACTAAAGCAATTGTTACCATCCACCTCTTGTGTCTCCCCTTTTCCCCATAGTTTGTAAGCTTGCGAGCAGGGCCCTCATTCCTCTTGGTATCTGTTTTGAACTGTGAGTTCTGTTATGCTGTAATGTCTATTGTCTGTACAAGTCCCCTCTATAATTTGTAAAGCGCTGCGGAATGTGTTGGCGCTATATAAATAAAAAAATTATTATTATTATATAATGTGGGAGGGGGAGTAACTTGTATGTTGCTATAGGAATTAGAACATTACAGGGGCCCATACATATAACCAACATGCGGTGGGAGGGGACCCTGTCAAAATTGTGCACCGGGGCCCATTGGGCTCTAGTCACGCCACTGCATCCTCTCACTATCCTAACAGCACCTTAAAATGTCTACTGTCATCCCTGCCTTGGCTTTTATGCTGGCTACGATAGTCCCGCCTCATTAGCTGCGCTATAGCATACGATGTGATATTTGCAAGGTATTAAAGGAAAGCCTCTGACGTCGCACTGACGTCATATCAGCCAACTGTGACTAATGCAATCTTTTGCATTTTCTTTTGTTGACGATTCGCCGTCATCAATTTCCAAATTTTTCAAACTTCATAAAATTTGATTCGAATTTTGATTTGCCTCAAACCTATTCGATCGTGTCTTGTGGTCACAAATCGTGAAGCAATTTGGATTTCTCGTTTTTGGAATCTTCTTACTTTGCAGCAATTTTTTTTCCACACCTGATTCAAACTTTTTAAAATAATATTAATACATAGATGCACATTTGACAATATTCTTACTTTGCAGATTTTTTTTGGGAAGCATTTTGAGTAGAATAAAATCTCAGCAATGCGAGAAGGTGGGAGCGAGGCTCTCTGGTAGCATTTTATGTAGATCCTTTAAGCAGATTGACGTGAAGCGGCAGTCAGACATAACCGCCTCCGGGAAGACAGTGCCCTGCTCCGGTGGGTTTATCAAACAGACCAGCCCATGGAGGAGACTAAATCCCATCTTCTGGGATGTTCTTGTAGACCGCGCTGTATCTGGCGGATTATCCCCATAACGCTAACACATCATATGGCTTTAAACTTCAACCCCTCTGGCAAATCATATACTAAATGCATTCTCTTTCTTTATCCCTCCGCTCCGTCTTTTTTCGACGAGTTCCCAAGCAGTTCTTCACCGTCTGCAGCCTCCACCTCGCTGCCAAGCACCAGCCTTGGATTAGCTTCAAACCAATAGCTGGGGGTTAGGATTAAGAGGCCAGTATTCACTTTAATACAAGATGGCCATAATTAATGGCATTATTAATAGGTTGACTGAAAAATTCATTAAAAAATCCATTAAAAATAAATACCCTTTTACAAAAGGCATCGCCTTGGGTAAGAAAAACAAAAAAAATAAAAGTATAGATAGAGAAAAATTGATTAGTGGCTTTTGGTTCACAAAAAGACAGTCCATAGTTCAAGCTGATTAAAACCCAACATTATAGATTAAACGCACTCGCCAAAATCTATCCCGCAGATACGAGAAACGACGGAAAATATGATTACGGGAGGCGGAATTAGAATTTTACAATGTAAGGTTCCAAAATTAGTTAGAAAAAAGGAAATCAATGTGAAAAAGCAAAGTGAGTATATAGGGAATATATCTGCTCAGTTATTATGTTCCCAGTACTGGGTGGTCATTTGATTTTCTTTTTTTTTTTTAAGAAATTTTGTATAGATATGAAAAATAGAGAAGATGGCCAAAAATATCCGATTTGGGATTTATATAAGTTGTTTAATGTCTTGCGTGAAAGTCTGTACCTCTTACTGCCTCCGATCGAAAACGAAGAAACACGGAGGCGTTTTTTTTTTTCGTATTGGGATCCAATTAGAAAATTGTGGCATCAAACTAAAGAGATGAATAGGGCTATGTTCACATAAAGTTTTTTTGAAACATTCAAAAACCACAAGAGGAAGCATTTCAAATACTCATTTTTTTCCGAGCATGTCCACACGGTGTTTTTTTTTTCTGGCTTCTAAAAATGTTGGAAAAAGCGCTAACAAAATTTTCAGATTGATATTCATGGAAAACATGACTTGCTGCTCATATGTTCAGTCTATTGAGCATAAGTGTCGCCATGGTTTTAATTTTTATTTCATAAATCAATAGTTTCTTTGTAATAGATCTTATCTGAGAAATCTACTTCTTTCACCTCCTGGACTGATCTTTCGCTCTCAAAATTATGGGTAAAATCTGTATTGAGTGAAGACAGAAGTTCCCGTTAATGTGATAGATGACAGTTGGTGCTTATAAAATTCTATGGAGAGAGGAGGAGCTAGAGGCTGACTGTGACAAGCGGGTCACATCCTCCTGGGAGATCTAGTGTCAGAAAATCACTGTATCTTCCTTTTTAGCATGACCCTTTCTATGCTTGTTGTAAACTCGCAGCGCCATCTCACAGCTGATCCTGACCTGGTCATTTCCTCTCCCTGTAAAATCTGGTCAGACCTTCTCTTCCTTGTCAGACTGATCAGTAGTGTTGAGCGATACCGTCCGATACTTGAAAGTATCGGTATCGGATAGTATCGGCCGATACCCGAAAAGTATCGGATATCACCGATACCGATACCCGATACCAATACAAGTCAATGGGACACCAAGTATCGGAATGTATCCTGATGGTTCCCAGGGTCTGAAGGAGAGGAAACTCTCCTTCAGGCCCTGGGATCCATATTAATGTGTAAAATAAAGAATTAAAATAAAAAATATTGATATACTTACCTCTCCGGAGGCCCCTGGACATCACCGCTGGTAACCGGCAGCCTTCTTTGCTTAAAATGAGCGCGTTTAGGGCCTTCCATGACGTCACGGCTTCTGATTGGTCGCGTGCCGCTCATGTGACCACCACGCGACCAATCACAAGCCGTGACGTCATTCTCAGGTCCTAAATTCCTAGAATGAGGAGTTTAGTGCCTGAGAATGATGTCGCGGCTTGTGATTGGTCGCGTGGTGGTCACATGAGCGGCACGCGACCAATCAGAAGCCGTGACGTCATGGAAGGCCCTAAACGCGCTCATTTTAAGCAAAGAAGGCTGCCGGTTACCAGCGGTGATGTCCAGGGGCCTCCGGAGAGGTGAGCATATCAATATTTTTTATTTTAATTCTTTATTTTACACATTAATATGGATCCGATACCGATTCCCGATACCACAAAAGTATCGGAACTCGGTATCGGAATTCCGATACCGCAAGTATCGGCCGATACCTGATACTTGCGGTATCGGAATGCTCAACACTACTGATCAGACCTTCTCTTTCTTGACTTCCTTTGTTTCTTAGCTCTTTGGAGACGCTGTGCCGAACTGGAGATCGTTGTTAATTATGGAGATTGTTGCTATTTTTGTGTGCATGCTTTCCTCATTGTCCTATTCCCATTTCGTGGGTACATTCCTAACGTTCCCCGTTACACCTCTCTACCTTTGGTGAGTGTATTGTATGTTTTTTGCTGTCTATTATCCATGTCTGTCTTACCTGTTTATACCCTAGCACTTCTGTCCCAGGCATCCGAGGGAGGAGATAGCTTAGGGCATAACAGGAGAACAGTAAGGCTGGTGGCCCAAACCTCCTCACCTTAAGAGGTACCTTTGGTAGAAGGGATAGTTAAGGCCCCAGTCCTAGGGACAGGACAATAATCATGAGCACACAGACATTTTGTTGCAAGTTTTCTTGAAATGCAAGTAGGGTCCTCCATAGAATTTTATAAGCACCAACTGTCATCTCCTATCTCAGTAATGGAAAATCTGCATCTACTAAAGACACTGAATGGGAAACCACTGGGTAAATCTGACAGGGAGAAGGACTTGGGGATCCTAGTTAATGATAAACTTACCTGGAGCAGCCAGTGCCAGGCAGCAGCTGCCAAGGCAAACAGGATCATGGGGTGCATTAAAAGAGGTCTGGATACACATGATGAGAGCATTATACTGCCTCTGTACAAATCCCTAGTTAGACCGCACATGGAGTACTGTGTCCAGTTTTGGGCACCGGTGCTCAGGAAGGATATAATGGAACTAGAGAGAGTACAAAGGAGGGCAACAAAATTAATAAAGGGGATGGGAGAACTACAATACCCAGATAGATTAGCGAAATTAGGATTATTTAGTCTAGAAAAAAGACGACTGAGGGGCGATCTAATAACCATGTATAAGTATATAAGGGGACAATACAAATATCTCGCTGAGGATCTGTTTATACCAAGGAAGGTGACGGGCACAAGGGGGCATTCTTTGCGTCTGGAGGAGAGAAGGTTTTTCCACCAACATAGAAGAGGATTCTTTACTGTTAGGGCAGTGAGAATCTGGAATTGCTTGCCTGAGGAGGTGGTGATGGCGAACTCAGTCGAGGGGTTCAAGAGAGGCCTGGATGTCTTCCTGGAGCAGAACAATATTGTATCATACAATTATTAGGTTCTGTAGAAGGACGTAGATCTGGGTATTTATTATGATGGAATATAGGCTGAACTGGATGGACAAATGTCTTTTTTCGGCCTTACTAACTATGTTACTATGTTACTATGTTAAATTTTACCTGTGAATTGAGAAAATTGAGAATGAAATGCGTCCAGAATGAGGAAGATGCAGGTTTCTCTGACAAAATATATTATAGTTTAATGTGTAAAAAAAAACTTCAGGAGTTCAAACACACCTGGATGGAGAAAACAAAGTGGATGCCACCTCTTTGAAGCAGTTCCTGAATAAAAATAGTACAAACTAGTAAATGTCCAATCAAAAGGCTACAAAACAAAAAACCTCAGGAAAATAAAAACTCTGTAGAAATACTTGAAAACTTTTCAAATGGTGGAGGAAACGCTTCAAGAGACACACAACTTCTCAAAACTTCCCCAACGGTATGTGCACATGAAGCTTTATTTCAGGTTGGCGAACCTGCACAGTTTTTCTAGAGGGAAAAGTTCAATAAATGTGAGGGTTTTTTTTCTGTGGGGCGTTTCCTGGCACTTTTTCGCAATTTTTTACTGTTTTTGTTTTTTGAGCATTTTTCAATTGATTTTGTGACGTCTTTTTACTGGTACCTTTTGGATGTTTTATGAACTCAATTCAACAAATAAGAAACTGTTAGCAACTTATTCATCAAAAACAAACAAAAAATGCTCAAAAAGACACTTGGTCGTCATCCAGATGTATGGACAGTATTATAGTAGTGTCTTGTACATAGGAGCAGTATTATAGTAGTTATATTCTTGTACATAGAAGCAGTATTATAGTAGTTATATTCTTGTACATAGGAGGCAGTATTATAGTAGTTATATTGTTGTACATAGGGAGCAGTATTATAGTAGTTATATTCTTGTACATAGGAGGCAGTATTATAGTAGTTATATTCTTGTACATAGGAGCAGTATTATAGTAGTTATATTCTTGTACATAGGAGCAGTATTATAGTAGTTATATTCTTATACATAAGGGCAGTATTATAGTAGTTATATTCTTGTACATAGGAGGCAGTATTATAGTAGTTATATTCTTGTACATAGGAGCAGTATTATAGTAGTTATATTCTTGTACATAGGAGCAGTATTATAGTAGTTATATTCTTATACATAAGGGATAGTATTATAGTAGTTATGCAAAAAGGAAAAAAAAAGAGCATGAACCGCACATCCCAAAATCATACGTTGATCTAAAGCCGCTAGGCAAAAATTAATATAACTGAATATGAGGTTTTCAGTTTAACATTCTGATCAGACTGTATGAAGCCCACTGCCACTTCACGGCAAACCTCGTAGTGGGTCCTATCGCCCTAACGGAGCGGAGCCGTGCGGCGCCCACCGCCACAGCGGCCATGCACCAGCAGGGCGGACGGCCTGTTGCCCCACAGCACCCATGCTGCGAGACTGAGCCCCCATGACTCCAGACCGCGCCGCCCCACCAGCACAAAGCCACAGCAACAATGGCCGCCACACAGCACCAACACCAATGTTAAACTGAAAACCTCATATTCAGTTATATTAATTTTTGCCTAGCGGCTTAAGATCAACGTATGATTTTGGGATGTGCGGTTCATGCTCTTTTTTTTCTTTTTTGCAAAGCATGTTCTAGTCTTCTTCTTGGACCAGCACTCCTCCCATTTGGCTCAGGTGATTTTAATTAGCAGGAGACTGCAAAGTAAGGGGTCTAGCCCATTTTGGCTCTCACTGAAGAGCTGGAGGAAGGTGAGTTTAAGTGCTCCTTTCATTTTGGTGTTGGTGCTGTGTGGTGGCCATTGTTGCTGTGGCTTTGTGCTGGTGGGGCGGCGCGGTCTGGAGTCTTGGGGACTCAGTCTTGCAGCATGGGTGCTGTGGGGCAACAGGCCGTCCGCCCTGCTGGTGCATGGCCGCTGTGGCGGTGGGCGCCGCACGGCTCCGCTCCGTTAGGGCGATAGGACCCACTACGAGGTTTGCCGTGAAGGGGCAGTGGGCTTCATACAGTCTGATCAGAATGGTAAACTGAAAACCTCATATTCAGTTATATTAATTTTTGCCTAGCGGCTTAAGATCAACGTATGATTTTGGGATGTGCGGTTCATGCTCTTTTTTTTTCCTTTTTTGTAAAGCATATTATAGTAGTTATATTCTTGTACATAGGGGCAGTATTATAGTAGTTATATCCTTGTACATAGGAGCAGTATTATAGTAGTTATATTCTTGTACATAGGGGGCAGTATTATAGTACTTATATTCTTGTACAGAGGAGCAGTATTATGGTAGTTATATTCTTGTACCTAGGAGCAGTATTATAGTAGTTCTATTCTTGTACATAGGGGGCAGTATTATAGTAGTTATATTCTTGTACATAGGGGCAGTATTATAGTAGTTATATTCTTGTACATAGGGGGCAATATTATAGTAGTTATATTCTTGTACATAGGGGCAATATTATAGTAGTTATATTCTTGTACATAGGAGCAGTATTATAGTAGTTCTATTCTTGTACATAGGAGGCAGTATTATAGTAGTTATATTCTTGTACATAGGAGCAGTATTATAGTAGTTATATTCTTGTGACTAGGAGCAGTATTATAGTAGTTATATTCTTGTACATAGTGGCAGTATTATAGTAGTTATATTCTTGTACAGAGGAGCAGTATTATAGTAGTTATATTCTTGTACAGAGGAGCAGTATTATAGTAGTTATATTCTTGTACATAGGGGCAGTATTATAGTAGTTATATTCTTGTACAGAGGAGCAGTATTATAGTAGTTATATTCTTGTACAGAGGAGCAGTATTATAGTAGTTATATTCTTGTATATAAGGAGCAGTATTATAGTAGTTATATTCTTGTACAGAGGAGCAGTATTATAGTAGTTATATTCTTGTACATAGGAGCAGTATTATAGTAGTTATATTCTTGTACATAGGGGCAGTATTATAGTAGTTATATTCTTGTATATAGGGGCAGTATTATAGTAGTTATATTCTTGTACATAGGAGCAGTATTATAGTAGTTATATTCTTGTACATAGGAGCAGTATTATAGTAGTTATATTCTTGTACATAGGGGCAGTATTATAGTAGTTATATTCTTGTACATAGGGGCAGTATTACAGCAGTTATATTCGTGTACATAGGGGCAGTACTATAGTAGTTATATACTTGTACATAGGAGCAGTATTATAGTAGTTATATTCTTGTACATAGGGTGCAGTATTATAGTAGTTATATTCTTGTACATAGGAGCAGTATTATAGTAGTTATATTCTTGTACATAGGGGCAGTATTATAGTAGTTATATTCTTGTACATAGAGGCAGTATTATAGTAGTTGTATTCTTGTACATAGGGGCAGTATTATAGTAGTTATATTCTTGTACATAGGGGCAGTATTATAGTAGTTGTATTCTTGTACACAGGAGCAGTATTATAGTAGTTATATTCTTGTACATAGGAGCAGTAGTATAGTAGATATATTCTTGTACATAGGAGCAGTATTATAGTAGTTATATTCTTGTATATAGGAGCAGTATTATAGTAGTTATATTCTTGTACATAGGGGCAGTATTATAGTAGTTATATTCTTGTACATAGGGGCAGTATTATAGTAGTTATATTCTTGTACATAGGGGAGCAGTATTATAGTAGTTATATTCTTGTACATAGGGGCAGTATTACAGTAGTTATATTCTTGTACATAGGGGCAGTACTATAGTAGTTATATACTTGTACATAGGGAGCAGTATTATAGTAGTTATATTCTTGTACATAGGAGCAGTATAATAGTAGTTCTATTCTTGTACATAGGGGGCAGTATTATAGTAGCTATATTCTTGAACTGTAATATAATAGTTATATTCCCTTTTATAGTAGGCAGTCCTGTGGTAGTAAGATTTCTGGAGACTGATTACAATATTACAGCATTTTTTCCTACATTTTATCTGCATAATGTTAATAATTTGCATTAGTGTTCATTTTATTATCGGGAGTCTACGCGTCCCTTTTTATAATTCCCCGGTGTACTGTACATAATACAAGGAACATAATGCGCCATAAAGGGAGATATACGTTCTTTGTACAGTCCGAAGCGCGAAATGACCGTCATTATAATGTACAGGGAATTGACGCCGTTAGCAAAGAAAAAAATTATTTATGACCGAGCTTCTGGGATCTCGTGGAAAAAATGTGCCATATTCTTTGCTAATCTGTTAAGATTCGATGTCACAATAAAACATACAGAGCCGGCATGG
The DNA here is from genome assembly GCF_032444005.1 of Ranitomeya imitator. Lineage (NCBI taxonomy): Eukaryota > Metazoa > Chordata > Amphibia > Anura > Dendrobatidae > Ranitomeya > Ranitomeya imitator. The sequence continues at coordinate 678,391,063 of NC_091286.1, forward strand.
CACCTATTCAGCGGGGCACAATTTGAGCGCCGTAAAACTCCATATAACTGTATTACAAGTAAGGTGGGTATTAAACAAGCCCATAAAGAGCAATTACTGCAGCCGGTGTAAATCTGACAGACCCTTCACGTCTCGCAATAATATGTCAGACTGCTGGCAGTATTAAGGAGATCTGATTTTCGTAAAATGATGTAGGTGGGCCGGTCTCGCTGCAGCTATTCCTTTCATATATATGTGACACAGTGTTCATAAATTAAGCTCAATAAGGCAGCATAAAATCAGAGCCTACAGCTAAACAGGAAAAACTGTCAAGACATGTAACAACTTCACAGCTGTAAAAACCGACATCAAATACCTCTAATAATCTCCAGAAATATTCAGCCGCTCACCGTAAGGCCGGGGACGTGTGTGGCGGTATACTGATCACTGGCCGACTCCTAGGACAATACCACCTATTGCATTCCTCATGTTGAATACCTAACAATTCCTCCTGTATTTTTAGAAAATTTACATAAATGATTAACGGGATTCTTAACGGAGACAGAGGGGTCCAGATATGACCGATGACGCAAGTTCGGAACACTCAAGAAAAATTTAATTGCCTGGTGATACATTAATTCGAAAGGGTTTCTCCAGCCTACAAACATTATTAATTCCCAGCACCAAATGCTAGAAGAGGTAACCCATGTCCCGATTTTACACTCTGCTTGTTCCCGCACCCCATCGTTGTGGACAGGAGGAATTAAAAGGAGCAGCTGATCATGCATGCGCCATATCGCTGCATTCATTGCCTAAGGGATTTACGGGATTTATGGGACATCCTCGTCAGTGTCATCGATTCTAATGTGGACGCTGGGCGAGAGCACTTTTGGCAACTACACAACTGCATTTCACACCACCTGGCATCTATCTTGTGCCCAGGAGACAATTCGGGGAGAACAAGAAGGTAGGGTCCCCGTTATAGACATAACATAACACATTTGTCAGAGGGTGCTTAGGAAAGAAGATGTTGGTCAGAGCTAAGAGCCAGAAGGATTGGACTGGAGATTGGTCAGACAAAGCCATAGGTCAGGGTCAGGAGGACCGGGCAGCAGAGTGGTCAGGCAGAGCCAGTAGGACTGTTTTGGAGAATGTTTAGATAGAGCTATAGGTCAGGGCCAGGAGCACTGGCTTGGAGGGTGGACAGGAACAGAGCCATGGCTAGAGCCAGGAGGGTTATATAGGAGTATGGTTAGACAGATCTGTAGGTAAGATCTAAAGGACTAGCCTGGAGGGTGGTCAGGGCACATAGAGGGTGGTCAGTAAAGGAGATGTTGGTCACAGTCAGGAGGACTGAGCTAGGGTATGGTCAGACTCAGACAGAGAAGTAAGTCAGAGCCAGGAGGACTGGAGTAAAGGGTGGTCAAAATAGAGCAAAAAATCAGAGCCAGGAGGAATGTTCTGGATAATGGTCAAACAGAGCTGTAGGTCAGGGCTAGTAGAACTGGTCTGGAAAATGGTTAGGCAGCACTATTGGTTAGGGCCAGGAGGACTGGACTGGAATATTGTCAGATAAAGTTGTAGGTCAGGGCCAGAAGGGCTGGTCTGGAAAATGGTCAGACAGAGCTATTGGTCAGGGACAGAAAGACTGGAATATGGTTAGATTAAGCTGTAGGTCTGGGCCAGGAAGACTGGTCTGGAGTATGGTCAAATAGAGCTGTAGGTCAGGGCCACCAAGATTGGACATGATAAGAAATAAAAAATCAGAGGTCAAAGTCTGAAGGTCAACTCTAGGGAGCAAGGCAAAGACAGGAGTCATCATGAGTAGACTGGGTCAGAACCATTAAAATATTAAACTTAACAGCATCCAGGAACAGGCCAGGAATAAGCCCAGGAACAAGTGAGGAACAGAACCAACAGAAACAGGAACCAGTAGAGAAGCCAGAGCTGACACTCAGAGGACTGCACCCACTTAAATACGCTAGACGGATCGAAGGGGCACTTCATGACTTCTGTCTTTGGTGTTCTTTGAATCCCTGTGTGACGCTCGGACACATTAGGTGCTCACTTTCAGCATAACACGGCGTATCAGCATTTTTTTGGCTGTTTATTTTTAAAGAGGTTTTCTTATCACTTAGCTTTAAAAGCCCTCGAACAGCGACAAATTCTGGCCAAAAATGATCGATGATCTGCTGCAATCACCCAGAGTTAATTTACGGCCCCATTAGCATGGCATCATATTGTGGGGAATGTAATTGTATTATAAGTAAGGTGGGTACTGAACTGACCCAAAAAAGACCAATTACTGCAGCCGGTGACCAAAGACACAAATACTATGCAGGGAATGTACGGACAGTCAGTGCCTGATCCAAGGAAAGGAAAGCGGAGGACAAATTTAGGATTCCTATTTCCTCTGTCATATTTGTGAATTTGGCGTCTAATAATAAGATTGTGAGACATGACGGGCTCAGATGCCCCGGCGGCCCCGGCCAGAGGTATTTATTTTCCCAGATGAAGAGTCAGCTCTCGGTTATTGATTGTTGCTGTCTGCTCATTGTAGTGTAGATGTGGCAGCGCGGCCCCTGACATCGAGCTCAGAGGTCAGACATACAGGGTAGGGGGCACTACGGGCCTGGAATCACTAATCCTGACACTCGGTTATATCGTACCATCCGCGCCCCCAAGCTGTGACATTAATGGTCAGGATCAGGTCACCATTAGTCATATAGCTGGTGATGATAACAATAAGGAGGGCATTATGGGAAGGATTATAAGATATCAGGGGCCGGGGGATACATGAGATATGTGCAACATACCGGCGGTAATGGCTGGAGAGGCTATCTATCTATTATCTATCTATTTATCTATTATCTATCTATCTATCTATCTATCTATCTATTTATCTATCTATCTACTATCTATTATCTATCTATTATCTATCTATTATCTATCTATATATCTATTTATCTAATATCTATCTATCTATTTATCTAATATCTATTATCTATCTATTATCTATCTATTTATCTATTATCTATCTATCTATCTATCTACTATCTATTATCTATCTATTATCTATCTATCTATCTATTTATCTATTATCTATCTATCTATTTATCTATCTATCTACTATCTATTATCTATCTATTATCTATCTATTATCTATCTATCTATTTATCTAATATCTATCTATCTATCTTTTATCTATTTATCTATTATCTGTCTATCTATCATCTATCTGTCTATCTATCTATTATCTTTTTATCTATTATCTATCTATTATCTATTTATCTATCTATCTATCTATTATCTATCTATCTATCTATTATCTATCAATCTATTATCTATCTATATATTATCTATCTAGCTATTATCTATCTATTATCTATCTATTTATGTATTATCTATCATCTATCTATTATCTATCTATTTATCTATCTATTATCTATCTATCTATTATCTATTTATCTATTATCTATCTATATATTATCTATCTATTATCTATCTATTATCTATCTATCTATTATCTATCTATCTATTATCTATCTATTATCTATCTATCTATTATCTATTATCTATCTATTTATGTATTATCTGTCATCTATCTATTATCTATCTATTTATCTATTTAGCGAATTATCTATCTATTATCTATTTATCTATTATCTATCTATTATCTATTTGTCTATTATCTATCTATTATCTATTTATCTATCTTATATCTATCATCTGTCTATCTATTATCTATCTATCCATCTATTTTCTATCTTTTATCTATATATTATCTATCTACCTATTATCTATTATCTATCTATTTTCTATTATCTATTTATCTATCATCTATCTATCTATCTATTATCTATCTATTGTCTATTTATCTATTATCTATCTGTCTATTATCTATTTATCTATCATCTTTCTATTTATCTATTATCTATGTATTCTTCAGCTGTATATATCTACTGTACATAGTGAGGTCAGCCGTCCCATGGAAAACCATTAAATGTTACTGTGGCGTCGCCTTGATCTTCTTTGTCAGTCTTTACACGTGATACTTTTCTATGGTCTTTGTTTCCCCTTCTGTCCAGTCATTATGAGCACAGTTGGACTTTCCAGTGCGTTTTTGGGCTGGGCAGGATTTCGCCTCTTGCCTTTGGCGGCTGCGTGTTTACTTTTATCTGTGGTGGATAAAACGTTCTCCGCGGAGGCTCTTTATCTCCAGTCACGGGACGCGTTTATTTTCTCTGTTCTCATCTGTAATTTCATCTGATCACTTGGAGATATTCGTATCATTGTGGGATTACGGGTTTATTACACGTGGGATTCGGCTCAGGATTCGGGTTAAGCTTTTATAACCAACTGGTAATTTATATGTTTATGTAACAACTTCAAAAGGAACGCAGAGTTTCGTCTGTGCGGCTGTCAGAAGTTTGAGATTCCATTTTTCAATCTCATCTGGATTACTACTTGCTGTCAATGAATAGAAACATTCTTGTTGATATCCAGCAGAGTAAATCCCTGTACAGACCTGACACTTCTCTGAGCTTAGGTTTTGGTATAGGGAGTGTATTCCGCTAGTGAAGAGTCTTTATGTTCCTGCCCATTAAAATATCTTATTCATGGCCCAGTATGATGCCACACAATGCCCCTCGACTTGGTATGATCCCACCAATGATGCCCACCCAGACTCAGTTTGATGTCCCAAGAATACCACTCGCTCAAATTATGATGCAACCTTTGTCTCTCCTCGAACGTTATTATGCCCCCCACATATTATGATTCACCCGCCGTTTCCCCCCACACAGCGATGCCCCAAAATTGTTACAAATGCTCCAAAGATGCCCACGTATAAAATGTTACCTCTATAGTGCATTCCCTCAAACAATTTGACCCCACCATGCCCTCCACACATTATGATGCCCCCCACAAATTATGATTTCCATGTAGTTTCCCCCCACAGTGATGCCCTCAAAATTGTTACACATGCTCCGAAGATGACCACATATAAAATCATACCTCCATAGTGCATTCCCTTAAACTATTTGACCCCACCATACCCTCCACACATTATGATGCCCCCACAAATTATGATTTCCATGTAGTTTCCCCCCACACAGTGATGCCCCAAAAATGTTACACATGCTCCAAAGATGCCCACATATAAAATCATACCTCCATAGTGCATTCCCTTAAGCTATTTGACCCCACAATACCCTCCACACATTATGTTGTCACCACAAATTATGATTTTTATGTAGTTTCCCCCCACACAGTGATGCTCCAAAAATGTTACACATGCTCCAAAGATGCCCACATATAAAATCATACCTCTATAGTGCATTTCCTTAAGCTATTTGACCCCACAATACCCTCCATACATTATGATGCCCCCACAAATTATGATTTCCATGTAGTTTCCCCCCACACAGTGATGCCCCAAAAATGTTACACATGCTCCAAAGATGCCCACATATAAAATCATACCTTCATAGTGCATTCCCTTAAGCTCTTTGACCCAACCATACCCTCCACACATTATGATGCCCCCACAAATTATGATTTCCATGTAGTTTCCCCCCACACAGTGATGCCCCAAAAATGTTACACATGCTCCAAAGATGCCCACATATAAAATCATACCTCCATAGTGCATTCCCTTAAGCTATTTGACCCCACAATACCCTCCACACATTATGATGCCCCCACAAATTATGATTTCCATGTAGTTTCCCCCCACACAGTGATGCCCCAAAAATGTTACACATGCTCCAAAGATGCCCACATATAAAATCATACATCCATAGTGCATTCCCTCAAACAATTTGACCCCACCATGCCCTCCACACATTATGATGCCCCCCACAAATTATGATTTCCCTGTAGTTCCCCCCACAGTGATGCCCCCAAAAATGTTACACATGCTCCAAAGATGACCACATATAAAATCATACCTTCATAGTGCATTCCCTTAAACTATTTGACCCAACCATACCCTCCACACATTATGATGCCCCCACAAATTATGATTTCCATGTAACATAGTAACATAGTAACATAGTTAGTAAGGCCGAAAAAAGACATTTGTCCATCCAGTTCAGCCTATATTCCATCATAATAAATCCCCAGATCTACGTCCTTCTACAGAACCTAATTGTATGATACAATATTGTTCTGCTCCAGGAAGACATCCAGGCCTCTCTTGAACCCCTCGACTGAGTTCCCCATCACCACCTCCTCAGGCAAGCAATTCCAGATTCTCACTGCCCTAACAGTAAAGAATCCTCTTCTATGTTGGTGGAAAAACCTTCTCTCCTCCAGACGCAAAGAATGCCCCCTTGTGCCCGTCACCTTCCTTGGTATAAACAGATCCTCAGCGAGATATTTGTATTGTCCCCTTATATACTTATACATGGTTATTAGATCGCCCCTCAGTCGTCTTTTTTCTAGACTAAATAATCCTAATTTCGCTAATCTATCTGGGTATTGTAGTTCTCCCATCCCCTTTATTAATTTTGTTGCCCTCCTTTGTACTCTCTCTAGTTCCATTATATCCTTCCTGAGCACCGGTGCCCAAAACTGGACACAGTACTCCATGTGCGGTCTAACTAGGGATTTGTACAGAGGCAGTATAATGCTCTCATCATGTGTATCCAGACCTCTTTTAATGCACCCCATGATCCTGTTTGCCTTGGCAGCTGCTGCCTGGCACTGGCTGCTCCAGGTAAGTTTATCATTAACTAGGATCCCCAAGTCCTTCTCCCTGTCAGATTTACCCAGTGGTTTCCCGTTCAGTGTGTAATGGTGATATTGATTCCCTCTTCCCATGTGTATAACCTTACATTTATCATTGTTAAACCTCATCTGCCACCTTTCAGCCCAAGTTTCCAACTTATCCAGATCCATCTGTAGCAGAATACTATCTTCTCTTGTATTAACTGCTTTACATAGTTTTGTATCATCTGCAAATATCGATATTTTACTGTGTAAACCTTCTACCAGATCATTAATGAATATGTTGAAGAGAACAGGTCCCAATACTGACCCCTGCGGTACCCCACTGGTCACAGCGACCCAGTTAGAGACTATACCATTTATAACCACCCTCTGCTTTCTATCACTAAGCCAGTTACTAACCCATTTACACACATTTTCCCCCAGACCAAGCATTCTCATTTTGTGTACCAACCTCTTGTGCGGCACGGTATCAAACGCTTTGGAAAAATCGAGATATACCACGTCCAATGACTCACCGTGGTCCAGTCTATAGCTTACCTCTTCATAAAAACTGATTAGATTGGTTTGACATGTAGTTTCCCCCCACACAGTGATGCCCCAAAAATGTTACACATGCTCCAAAGATGCCCACATATAAAATCATACATCCATAGTGCATTCCCTCAAGCAATTTGACCCCACCATGCCCTCCACACATTTTGATGCCCCCCACAAATTATGATTTCCCTGTAGTTTCCCCCCACAGTGATGCCCCCAAAAATGTTACACATGCTCCAAAGATGACCACATATAAAATCATAACTCCATAGTGCATTCCCTTAAACTATTTGACCCCACCATGCCCTCCACACATTATGATGCCCCCCACAAATTATGATTTCCCTGCAGTGTCCCCAACACAATGATACCCCCAAAATGTTACTCAGACAGTGTGATGCTCCAAAAATTCCCCCATAAAGTATGCTACCCCCATATTGCATTTCCCCAAACAATTTGACCCCACCACACAATATGATGCCCCCACGGTATAGAGCACTAACTACATAAGATATACTAACAATAAACATCACTACTCACCCTGCCCCACTCCCACAATGAGCTGCACTGTGTAACGCTCTGCACAGAATCCATAATCTGGTGGGGGACATTATCATTCCTGCCGCCCCAGGACTCAAAAGGCTGAAAAGTGGAGGAGGAAGTTGACGTCTCCCTCCTCCACCATCTTTCAACTGTATCTGCGAAATGACTGCACACATACAGTTGAAATCAGGACATACCACCGGACATCCCGGGACAGTGGGACCACTCTACTAATCCAGAACTGTCCCGCTGGATCTGGGATGGTTCAGGGCTATACTTGTGGGAGTAAACACATCAGCAGCACAAGTCTATATGTCCCGATGTTACACAGTATCACACAGGACTGCAGACTGCACCTACCTGAGTTTTATGATTCATCACTAGAATCAGGGTCTTTGTCCACACATCACGTTGCAATCAAACTACATAGCAAGAACCTGCTGGCAGATTCCCTCCAAATTCATAAGGAATCTATGTAAACATTTAGCTCCCCCTAGTGGTAATTTCAGGAATGCAAAATATATCTAATTGTCTATGCAGAAAAATTGGAGACAGAAAAATAGATCTCTGACCCCCAGATCTCTGAAGGTGTCCTGTTACCAGCAGATCTTGTAAGTCGCTCTTTACAGCCACAATGGATCAGACTTGTTTTTTTTTACCAGATCCCACAGATGCTTTGATCAAAACCGAGATCTGGACTTTTTGTGCACAATCATAAGTTAAATCTATTTGTTTTCTCCCACAAACCATTCCTGAACAATGCAATATGGCAGGGCTTAACGAGGACACTGCCATTATGGTCTGTACAGTGTATGGTATGTGGTACGTGTCAACTCACCTCGATTCCAGGAACCAAGGATTTCCAGCAGAACATTTCCCCTTCACATTGCCTTCAATGGCGAGACCTCTTCCCGCAGTGCATACTGGTGCCATTTCTTCCCCAGGTAAGTGATGCACACGGGCATCCACATGATGAAAAAATTAATTTACCAGACAAGAATCGAATCACTTTTTTGCAATATTTCATGAGGCAGCTCAGATGCTCACAGACTCGCTGCAGAAGACTAGGGTCATCGTGGTCACAATAACCAGTCTGTGGCTACGCAGCCCTCTACAAGCTACATGTTCTGACATCTTTGTGTCATAGCCAGCAGTAACTGCTTCTGCAATTTGTAAGCCCCATAGTTTAAGAGTACACCCCAAATATGATTCTCCGACAGCTTCACCCCCACACAGTGATGCTGTAGTGATTGTCGATTCACTGATTCTCCTTCCTTGGACTTTTGGTATTTAACCAGCACACAAGATGTAACATATACGGGGAACAATCCACAGCCTGCTGCTTACTTGGAACAACCCACAAGACTTCTCATATTCTAGGAACACCCCACAATACCTGCGGTATACACGGAACACCCCACAAGACCTGCGGTATACAGGGAACACCCCACAAGACCTGCGGTATACAGGGAACACCCCACAAGACCTACGGTATACAGGGAACACCCCACAATACCTGCGGTATACACGGAACACCCCACAAGACCTGCGGTATACAGGGAACACCCCACAAGACCTGCGGTATACAGGGAACACCCCACAAGACCTACGGTATACAGGGAACACCCCACAATACCTGCGGTATACACGGAACACCCCACAAGACCTGCGGTATACACGGAACACCCCACAAGACCTGCCATATACTGGGAACACACCACAAGACCTGCCATATACTGGGAACACCCCACAAGACCTGCGGTATACAGGGAACACCCCACAAGACCTGCGGTATACAGGGAACACCCCACAAGACCTGCGGTATACACGGAACACCCCACAAGACCTGCGGTATACAGGGAACACCCCACAAGACCTGCGGTATACAGGGAACACCCCACAAGACCTGCGGTATACACGGAACACCCCACAAGACCTGCGGTATACAGGGAACACCCCACAAGACCTGCGGTATACAGGGAACACCCCACAAGACCTGCGGTATACAGGGAACACCCCAAAAGACCTGCGGTATACAGGGAACACCCCACAAGACCTGCAGTATACACGGAACACCACACAAGACCTGCGGTATACAGGGAACACCTCACAAGACCTGCGGTATTCAGGGAACACCCCACAAGACCTGCGGTATACACGGAACACCCCACAAGACCTGCGGTATACAGGGAACACCCCACAAGACATGCGGCATACAGGGAACACCCCACATGACCTGCCATACACTGGGAACACACCACAAGACCTGCGATATACAGGGAACACCTCAAAAGACATGCCATATACTGGGAACACACCACAAGACCGGACATATACTGGGAACACCACACAAGACCAGACATATACTGGAAACACTCCACAAGACCTGCGGTATACAGGGAACACCCTGTTGTGAATTCTGTTGTCGGGCTCCCTCCTGTGGTCATGAATGGTACTTCGGCTGGTTCTGTCCATGGACCTCCTCTGGTGGGTGTTTCTGAGTTTCCTTTCACAAGTGACGAGGTTAATTCGTTAACTGGCTGCTCTATTTTACTCCACTTAGATCTTTGCTCCATGCCACCTGTCAATGTTCCAGTATTGGTCTAGTTCACTCCTGGATCGTTCTTGTGACCTGTCTTCCCATCAGAAGCTAAGTTCCAGCTTGTATTTCTTTGGTTTGCTATTTTTCTGTCCAGCTTGCTATTTAATTTGTTGTCTTGCTTGCTGGAAGCTCTGGGACGCAGATGGAGCGCCTCCGCACCGTGAGTCGGTGCGGAGGGTCTTTTTGCGCCCTCTGCGTGGTCTTTTTGTAGGTTTTTGTGCTGACCGCGAAGTAACCTTTTCTATCCTCGGTCTGTTCAGTAAGTCGGGCCTCACTTTGCTAAATCTATTTCATCTCTGTGTTTGTATTTTCATCTTTACTCACAGTCATTGCATGTGGGGGGCTGCCTTTTCCTTTGGGGAATTTTTCTGAGGCAAGGTAGGCTTTATTTTTCTATCTTCAGGGCTAGCTAGTTTCTTAGGCTGTGCCGAGTTGCATAGGGAGCGTTAGGCGCAATCCACGGCTATTTCTAGTGTGTTTGATAGGTTTAGGGATTGCGGTCAGCAGAGTTCCCACGTCCCAGAGCTCGTCCTTTATTATCAGTAACTATCAGGTCATTCCGTGTGCTCTTAACCACCAGGTCCATTATTGTCCTGACCACCAGGTCATAACAGTACAGGTGGCCCAAAGTACTAATGCATCTCAATAGAGGGATAAGAGAAGTTGTGAGACCATTTTTTTTTCTTTGCAGTGTGTTTTGTCTCAATTTTCCCCTTTACCTCTGGGTGGTTCAGGACACTGGTGTAAACATGGACATTCAAGGTCTGTCCTCTTGGATGGATAATCTCACTACAAGGATACAAAACATTCAAGATTTTGTGGTTCGGAATCCGATGTCAGAGCCTAGGATTCCAATTCCTGATTTGTTTTTTGGTGATAGATCTAAGTTCTTGAATTTCAAAAATAATTGTAAATTGTTTCTTGCCTTGAAACCTCGCTCCTCAGGTGACCCTGTTCAACAAGTAAAGATCATTATTTCTTTGTTACGTGGTGACCCTCAAGACTGGGCATTTTCCCTTGCGCCAGGAGATCCGGCATTGCGTGATGTTGATGCGTTTTTCCTGGCGCTTGGATTGTTTTATGACGAACCTAATTCAGTGGATCAGGCAGAGAAAATCTTGCTGGCTCTGTGTCAGGGTCAGGATGAAGCGGAGATATATTGTCAGAAGTTTAGAAAGTGGTCTGTGCTCACTCAGTGGAATGAATGTGCCCTGGCAGCAATCTTCAGAAAGGGTCTCTCTGAAGCCCTTAAGGATGTTATGGTGGAGTTTCCCATGCCTGCTGGTCTGAATGAGTCTATGTCCTTGGCCATTCAGATCGATCGACGCTTGCGTGAGCGTAAAGCTGTGCACCATTTGGCGGTACTATCTGAGCATGGGCCTGAGCCTATGCAATGTGATAGGACTTTGACCAGAGCTGAACGGCAAGAACACAGACGTCGGAATGGGCTATGTTTTTACTGTGGTGATTCCACTCATGCTATCTCCGATTGTCCTAAGCGCACTAAGCGGTTCGCTAGGTCTGCCACCATTGGTACGGTACAGTCTAAATTTCTATTGTCTGTTACTCTGATTTGCTCTTTGTCATCCTATTCTGTTATGGCATTTGTGGATTCAGGCGCTGCCTTGAATATGATGGACTTGGAGTATGCTAGGCGCTGTGGTTTTTTCTTGGAGCCCTTGCAGTATCCTATTCCATTGAGAGGAATTGATGCTACGCCTTTGGCCAAGAATAAGCCTCAGTATTGGACCCAATTGACCATGTGCATGGCTCCTGCACATCAGGAGGATATCCGCTTCCTGGTGTTGCATAATCTGCATGATGTGGTCGTTTTGGGGTTGCCATGGCTACAGGTTCATAATCCAGTATTGGACTGGAAATCTATGTCTGTGTCCAGCTGGGGTTGCCAGGGGGTACATGGTGATGTTCCATTTTTGCCTATTTCGTCTTCCACTCCTTCTGAAGTTGCAGAGTTTTTGTCGGATTATCGGGATGTATTTGATGAGCCCAAAGCCAGTGCCCTACCTCCTCATAGGGATTGCGATTGTGCAATTAATTTGATTCCTGGTAGTAAGTTTCCTAAGGGCCGATTGTTCAATTTATCTGTGCCAGAACACGCCGCTATGCGGAGTTATATAAAGGAATCCTTGGAGAAAGGCCATATTCGCCCATCGTCATCACCGTTAGGAGCAGGGTTCTTTTTTGTGGCCAAGAAGGATGGTTCTTTGAGACCTTGTATTGATTACCGCCTTCTTAATAAAATTACAGTCAAATTTCAGTATCCTTTGCCGTTGCTGTCTGATTTGTTTGCTCGTATTAAAGGGGCTAGTTGGTTCACCAAGATAGATCTTGGAGGGGCGTATAATCTTGTGCGTTTTAAACAAGGCGATGAATGGAAAACAGCATTTAATACGCCCGAGGGCCATTTTGAGTACCTGGTTATGCCATTCGGGCTTTCCAATGCTCCATCAGTATTTCAGTCCTTTATGCATGACATCTTCCAAGAGTACCTGGATAAATTCCTGATTGATGTATTTGGATGATATTTTGGTCTTTTCGGATGATTGGGAGTCTCATGTGAAGCAGGTCAGAATGGTGTTCCAGGTCCTTCGTGCGAATTCCTTGTTTGTGAAGGGGTCAAAGTGTCTCTTTGGAGTTCAGAAGGTTTCATTTTTGGGGTTCATTTTTTCCCCTTCTACTATCGAGATGGACCCTGTTAAAGTCCAGGCCATTCACGATTGGACTCAGCCGACATCTGTGAAGAGCCTGCAAAAGTTCCTGGGCTTTGCTAATTTTTATCGGCACTTCATCGCTAATTTTTCTACTGTTGCTAAACCGTTGACTGATTTGACCAAGAAGGGTGCTGATGTGGTCAATTGGTCTTCTGCGGCTGTAGAGGCTTTTCAGGAGTTGAAGCGTCGTTTTTCTTCTGCCCCGGTGTTGTGCCAGCCAGATGTTTCACTTCCGTTTCAGGTTGAGGTTGATGCTTCTGAGATTGGAGCAGGGGCTGTTTTGTCGCAAAGAAGTTCTGATGGCTCGGTGATGAAGCCATGTGCTTTCTTTTCTAGAAAGTTTTCACCTGCTGAGCGTAACTATGATGTTGGTAATCGTGAATTGTTGGCCATGAAGTGGGCATTCGAGGAGTGGCGTCATTGGCTGGAAGGAGCCAAGCATCGCGTGGTGGTCTTGACAGATCACAAGAATTTGACTTATCTTGAGTCTGCCAAACGGTTGAATCCGAGACAGGCTCGATGGTCGTTATTTTTCTCCCATTTTGATTTTGTGGTTTCGTACCTTCCGGGCTCTAAGAATGTGAAGGCTGATGCCCTGTCAAGGAGTTTTGTGCCTGACTCTCCGGGTGTTCCTGAGCCGGCGGGTATTCTCAAAGAGGGGGTAATTTTGTCTGCCATCTCCCCTGATTTGCGGCGGGTGCTGCAAAAATTTCAGGCTGATAGACCTGACCGTTGCCCAGCGGAGAAACTGTTTGTCCCTGATAAATGGACGAGTAGAGTTATCTCTGAGGTTCATTGTTCAGTGTTGGCTGGGCATCCTGGAATCTTTGGTACCAGAGATTTGGTGGCTAGATCCTTTTGGTGGCCTTCTTTGTCATGGGATGTGCGTTCTTTTGTGCAGTCCTGTGGGACTTGTGCTCGGGCTAAGCCCTGCTGTTCTCGTGCCAGTGGGTTGCTTTTGCCCTTGCCGGTCCCGAAGAGGCCCTGGACGCATATTTCTATGGATTTTATTTCGGATCTCCCCGTCTCAAAAGATGTCGGTCATTTGGGTGGTTTGTGATCGCTTTTCTAAGATGGTCCATTTGGTACCTTTGTCTAAATTGCCTTCCTCCTCTGATTTGGTGCCATTATTTTTCCAGCATGTGGTTCGTTTACATGGTATACCGGAGAACATCATTTCTGACAGAGGTTCCCAGTTTGTTTCAAGGTTTTGGCGATCCTTTTGTGCTAGGATGGGCATTGATTTGTCTTTTTCCTCGGCTTTCCATCCTCAGACAAATGGCCAAACCGAACGAACTAATCAAACTTTGGAAACATATCTGAAATGCTTTGTTTCTGCTGATCAGGATGATTGGGTGTCCTTTTTGCCGTTGGCTGAGTTCGCTCTTAATAATCGGGCCAGCTCGGCTACTTTGGTTTTGCCGTTTTTCTGCAATTCTGGTTTCCATTCTCGTTTCTCTTCAGGGCAGGTTGAGTCTTCAGACTGTCCTGGTGTAGATACTGTGGTGGATAGGTTGCAGCAGATTTGGACTCATGTGGTTGGCAATTTGACATTGTCCCAGGAGAATGCTCAACGTTTCGCTAACCGCCGGCGCTGTGTGGGTCTCCGACTTCGTGTTGGGGATTTGGTTTGGTTGTCGTCTCATTATGTTCCTATGAAGGTTTCCTCTCCTAAGTTTAAGCCTCGTTTCATTGGTCCGTATAAGATTTCTGAGGTTATCAATCCTGTGTCATTTCGTTTGGCCCTTCCTGCTTCTTTTGCCATCCATAATGTGTTCCACAGGTCGTTATTGCGGAGATACGTGGCGCCTGTGGTCCCATCCGTTGATCCTCCTGCCCCGGTGTTAGTTGAGGGGGAGTTGGAGTATGTGGTGGAGAGGATTTTGGATTCTCGTGTTTTGAGATGGAAACTCCAGTACCTGGTCAAGTGGAAGGGTTATGGTCAGGAAGATAATTCCTGGGTTTTTGCCTCTGATGTTCATGCTGCCGATCTGGTTCGTGCCTTTCATTTGGCTCATCCTGGTCGGCCTGGGGGCTCTGGTGAGGGTTCGGTGACCCCTCCTCAAGGGGGGGTACTGTTGTGAATTCTGTTGTCGGGCTCCCTCCTGTGGTCATGAATGGTACTTCGGCTGGTTCTGTCCATGGACTTTCTCTCATGGGTGTTTCTGAGTTTCCTTTCACAGGTGACGAGGTTAATTCGTTAACTGGCTGCTCTATTTTACTCCACTTAGATCTTTGCTCCATGCCACCTGTCAATGTTCCAGTATTGGTCTAGTTCACTCCTGGATCGTTCTTGTGACCTGTCTTCCCATCAGAAGCTAAGTTCCAGCTTGTATTTCTTTGGTTTGCTATTTTTCTGTCCAGCTTGCTATTTAATTTGTTGTCTTGCTTGCTTGAAGCTCTGGGACGCAGAGGGAGCGCCTCAGCACCGTGAGTCGGTGCGGAGGGTCTTTTTGCACCCTCTGCGTGGTCTTTTTGTAGGTTTTTGTGCTGACCGCAAAGTAACCTTTCCTATCCTCGGTCTGTTCAGTAAGTCGGGCCTCACTTTGCTAAATCTATTTCATCTCTGTGTTTGTATTTTCATCTTTACTCACAGTCATTATATGTGGGGGGCTGCCTTTTCCTTTGGGGAATTTCTCTGAGGCAAGGTAGGCTTTATTTTTCTATCTTCAGGGCTAGCTAGTTTCTTAGGCTGTGCTGAGTTGCATAGGGAGCGTTAGGCGCAATCCACGGCTATTTCTAGTGTGTTTGATAAGTTTAGGGATTGCGGTCAGCAGAGTTCCCACATCCCAGAGCTCGTCCTTTATTATCAGTAACTATCAGGTCATTCCGTGTGCTCTTAACCACCAGGTCCATTATTGTCCTGACCACCAGGTCATAACAACACCCCAAAAGACCTGCGGTATACAGGGAACACCCCACAAGACCTGCAGTATACACGAAACACCCCACAAGACCTGCGGTATACAGGGAACACCCCACAAGACCTGCGGTATACACGGAACACCCCACAAGACCTGCGGTATACACGGAACACCCCACAAGACCTGCGGTATACAGGGAACACCCCACAAGACCTGCCATACACTGGGAACACAGCACAAGACCTGCGATATACAGGGAACACCTCAAAAGACATGCCATATACTGGGAACACACCACAAAACCGGACATATACTGGGAACACCACACAAGACCAGACATATACTTGAAACACTCCACAAGACCTGCGGTATACAGGGAACACCCCAAAAGACCTGTCATACACTGGGAACACCCCACAAGACCTGCCGTATACCGGGAACACTCCACAACATCTGCTGTATACTGGGAACATGCCACAAAACCTGCCATATACTGTGAACAACCCACAAGACCTGTTGTATATTAGGAACAACCCACAAAACCTACTATATACTGTACTATATATCAGGAACACGCCACAAGAACTGCCATAGACGGGAACACCCCAAAAGATCTGCCATATACTGGAAACACCCCACAAGACATGCCAGATACCAGGAACACCTCACAAGATCTCCCATATACCGTGAACACTCCACATGACCTGCCTTATACAAGGAACACCCCAAAAGACCTGCTGTATGCCGGGAACAACCCACAACACCTGCTGTATACCATATACTGGTAACACCCAACAAGACCCACCATATACCAGGAACACTCCTCAAGACCTGCCGTATACAAGGAATACCCTACAAAACCTACTTTATATAAGGAACACCCAAAAAGACCTGCCGTATACTGGGAACACCCCACAAGACCTGCCATATACGGGAACACCCCAAAAGATCTGCCATATCCTGGAAACACCGCACAAGACATGTCATATACCAGGAACACCTCACAAGATCTCCCATATACCGTGAACACTCCACATGACCTGCCTTATACAAGGAACACCCCAAAAGACCTGCTGTATGCCGGGAACAAGCCACAACACCTGCTGTATACCGTATACTGGTAACACCCAACAAGACCCACCATATACCAGGAACACTCCTCAAGACCTGCCGTATACAAGGAATACCCTACAAAACCTACTTTATACAAGGAACACCCAAAAAGACCTGCCGTATACTGGGAACACCCCACAAGACCTGCCATATATGGGAACACCCCAAAAGATCTGCCATATACTGGAAACACCCCACAAGACATGCTATATACCAGGAACACCTCACAAGATCTCCCATATACCGTGAACACTCCACATGACCTGCCTTATACAAGGAACACCCCAAAAGACCTGCTGTATGCCGGGAACAACCCACAACACCTGCTGTATACTATATACTGGTAACACCCAACAAGACCCACCATATACCAGGAACACTCCTCAAGACCTGCTGTATACAAGGAATACCCTACAAAACCTACTTTATATAAGGAACACCCAAAAAGACCTGCCGTGTACTGGGAACACCCACCAAGACCTGCCATACCCCGGGAACAAACCACAATTTTCAGTATGCTAGGAGCAACTCAATAGACTTGTCATATACCTGGATATACCAGGAACACTCCACAAGACCTCCCATGTACCACAAACACTCCGCAAGACCTACGAAATACAGGGAAAAACCCACAAGACACACCACTACTGGGAACACCCTACAAGATCTGTTGTATAACGGGAACACTCCACAAGACCTGCCATACACTGGGAATATCCCACAAGAGTTGCCTTACACTGGGAACCCTCACAAGTCCTTCCATATACTGGGAACACCTCACAAGACATTTTACATACCGGGAACACAGAACGAAACTTGCAATCTTAGAGATTGTCCCAGCCATCATTTAGCTCTTGTTGCTCGGATCCTTACTATAGATGATCAAGTCTTTAGAAATTTTAAATCACTGAATTTTCACCGAAAAAATTTGAGCTGCGGTGAATAAATTTGCTTGAGTTTCAGTACTGGAAAGAGAGTAACTGCAGACTTTAGTGTCAAACCTGGACAATCCCTATAACTACCTCATTGACAGCAGCCAAGCCACGTATGGATTTCTGCACGTGGCGCTCATACTTCATACTGAAGAAATCGAGATGTTTGGAAATGGAAAATGTTTCCATTTTTTCCTCATTTGCAGATCAGTGACGTATCCATCCTGAGATTTCCTTCATTCCATGACTTTTCCTTCTTGGTGTTGCAATTTCAATGTTCAGGTGTGTATATACTGTACCGTATATATTCACGCATGTATAGAGTTTTTCTTGAGATGGGTTTCTTTTATTTTCTCAATATGACTTGTATCCTCAGTTATAATTAGATCACTATGTAGAAATAGCTGAGAAAGGAACAGAAGCCCCAATAATTAGATCTACGGAGACAGAACTCGGAGGAACTTGGGCGAACTATAGGGGGGAGACACACTTGGCAGTAACGCCTCCAGCGATGAAGACTCTAGTTTAGCACAGCACTGAGTACTATACTTATCGACACGGCACAACGTAACCTTGGGGCTTTGTCGACAGGCTTGTTCCAGAAGCTCAGGCTCCTCACCATATGGGGCAAAGCACATCCTTAATGTCTTTACGGCAGCCACACAGTTCTCCATTTACTTTCTCTAGTTTTATCTGCTTTCTTCTGACTTTCAAAGTTGATCCTAATTATGCGATATCCAAAATTAATGAACATTTTCTGTTCTGGGCACTTTGAGTGACAACCAAAATGGCCACTATAAAGACAGCCATAAGGTCGTTACATCTGTTTCTGGGTATGTTGGGGACAATCGACATCTATAATATTTAGGCCATGTCAGGCAATGTTCATAGTCCGAATAATATATATGAGGAGGATTTTTTTTTTAGCTTTTTTTCACAATTCTGCTTTTGGAAACATCTTGTGGATTTAGATGCCGATACAGCCGCCAAGTTTTCCCAGGCGAAGCCACTTCAGGAAAGCATTGGCGGTCATTTTAATAAGGCAGCTATACTGCTAGCTTGTAATGCTTTTTCAGGTGAATTGCAGACAGAATCTGCCTGAAAAATATGCCGTGTGTACTGTAAATACCAACTGAGCGGAAACTCTTCAAATCCTTCTCAAAAGCTGAAAACTTCTGAAAAAAGTGGAGTTTCCACTCAGTGGCTATGTGCACAAAGCATCCTTTAGACATGAGCGAAGCTTCCGAAATTTTTGCCCACAAAGCCACAGAATCCAGCCTACTTTTTCCTCATGCGGCTCTACTCACAATTTTACCACTGTTTTCACAGTGTCCCAGCCAGTGGCTGCTTTTTACTTTTTTACTATATCTTCGTAGAGGAAGCCACCCAAAAAATGGTGATTGTGGTTCATGAATTTTGTGGAACATCAAAAATGTTTTTCAGCTAATAATTAGACTGACATAAAATCACTCCAGGGGGGGGGGAATGACTACATTTGAACAAAAATTGAGCAATGTTTAGAAAGTCACAATTAATGAATCAGCTGAAAACATCTGAAAACCCTCCCACAATGATTAACCCCTTCATTTTCGTTTTTGCAATTTTGTTTTTTGTTCCCCTTTTGCCCAGAACAATTACTTGCTTACTTGCTTTTTTGCGGGATGAGTTGTCATTTTGAACGGCACTATTGGTGTTACTATATCATGTACTGGAAAACAGGAAACAAATTTCAAAGTGCGGTGAAATTGCAGAAAAAATACAATCCCACAGTTGTTTTTTTTTTGGCTTTTTTGCTAGGTTCACTAAATGCTAAAACTGACCCGCCATTATGATTCTCCAGGTCATTACGATGTTCATAGACACCAAATATGTCTAGGTTCTTTTTTATGTAAGTGGTGAAAAAAAATCCAAACTTTGTTAAAGGGAACCTGTCACCCCGAAAATCGCGGGTGAGGTAAGCCCACCGGCATCAGGGGCTTATCTACAGCATTCTGTAATGCTGTAGATAAGCCCCCGATGTTACCTAAAAGAGGAGAAAAAGACGTTAGATTATACTCACCCAGGGGCGGTCCCGCTGCTGGTCCGGTCGGATGGGCGTCTCTGGTCCGCTGCGGCGCCTCCCATCTTCATTCCAAGACGTCCTCTTCTGATCTTCAGCCACGGCTCCGGCGCAGGCGTACTTTGTCTGCCCTGTTGAGGGCAGAGCAAAGTACTGCAGTGTGCAGGCGCCGGGCCTCTCTGACCTTTCCGGCGCCTGCGCACTGCAGTACTTTGTTCTGCCCTCAACAGGGCAGACAAAGTACGCCTGCGCCGGAGCCGTGGCTGAAGATCAGAAGAGGATGTCTTGGAATGAAGATGGGAGGCGCTGCAGTGGACCAGAGACACCCATCCGACCGGACCAGCAGCGGGACCGCCCCTGGGTGAGTATTATCTAACTTCTTTTTCTCTTCTTTCAGGTAACATCAGGGGCTTATCTACAGCATTACAGAATGCTGTAGATAAGCCCCTGATGCCGGTGGGCTTACCTCACCCGCGATTTTCGGGGTGACAGGTTCCCTTTAACCCCTTTCTGACATATGACATACTATCCCGTCGAGGTGGTATGGGCCCGTATGGCCACCAACAGGATAGTACGTCATCACCGATCAGCCGCGCTCACGGGGGGAACGCGGCCGACTATCACAGCTCATATCCGGCACTATGTGCCAGGAGCGGTCATGGACCACTCCTGGCACATTAACCCCTGGAACACTGTGATCAAACATGATCGCAGCATTCCGGCAGCATAGGGAAGCATCGCACAGGGAGGGGGCTCTCTGAGGGCTTCTCTGAGACCCTCGGAGCAACGCGATGTGATCACGTTGCTCCGAGTGTCTCCTATCTCCTCCTCCCTGCAGGCCCCGGATCCAAAATGACCTCGGGGCTCCTTCCGGGTCCTGCAGGGAAGTGGCTTGCAAGCGCCTGCTCAGAGCAGGCACCGGCAAACCTCCTGCAATGCCTGTCAGATCGCTGATCTGACACAGTGCATTGCAAAGTGTCAGATCAGTGATCTGACACTATATAGTCATGTCCCCCCTGGGGCCAAGCACACAAGTAAAAAAAAATATTTACATGAGTAAAAAAAAAAAATCCTAAATAAAGAAAAAAAATATACAGTCATGGCCAAAAGTTTTGAGAATGACACCAAAATTATATTTTCACATGATCTGCTGCCCTCTGGTTTTTATTAGTATTTGTCTGATGTTTATACCACATACAGAATTATAATTGCAATCATATTATGAGTACCAATAGGATATATTGACAGTTAGAATGAGTTAATGCAGCAAGTCAATATTTGCAGTGTTGACCCTTCTTCTTCAAGACCTCTGCAATTCTCCCTGGCATGCTCTCAATCAACTTCTGGACCAAATCCTGACTGATAGCAGTCCATTCTTGCATAATCAATGCTTGCATTTTGCCAGAATTTGTTGGTTTTTGTTTGTCCACCCGTCTCTTGATGATTGACCACAAGTTCTCAATGGGATTAAGATCTGGGGAGTTTCCAGGCCATGGACCCAAAATCTCTATGTTTTGTTCCATGAGCCATTTAGTTATCACCTTTGCTTTATGGCAAGGTGCTCCATCATGCTGGAAAAGGCATTGTTGGGCGCCAAACTGCTCTTGGACGGTTGGGAGAAGTTGCTCTTGGAGGACATTCTGGTACCATTCTTTATTCATGGCTGTGTTTTTAGACAAGACTGTGAGTGAGCCGATTCCCTTGGCTGAGAAGCAACCCAACACATGAATGGTTTCAGGATGCTTTACAGTTGGCATGAGACAAGACTGGTGGTATCGCTCACCTCTTCTTCTCCGAATAAGCTGTTTTCCAGATGTCCCAAACAATCGAAAAGGGGATTCATCAGAGAAAATGACTTTGCCCCAGTCCTCAGCAGTCCACTCCCTGTACCTTTTGCAGAATATCAGTCGGTCCCTGATGTTTTTTCTGGAGAGAAGTGGCTTCTTTGCTGCCCTCCTTGAAACCAGGCCTTGCTGAGTCTCCATCTCACAGTGCGTGCAGAAGCACTCACACCAGCCTGCTGCCATTCCTGAGCAAGCTCGGCACTGCTGGTAGTCCGATCCCACAGCTGAAACAGTTTTAAGATACGGTCCTGGCGCTTGCTGGTCTTTCTTGGGCGCCCTGGAGCCTTTTTGACAACAATGGAAGCTCTCTCCTTGAAGTTCTTGATGATGCGATAGATTGTTGACTGAGGTGCAATCTTTGTAGCTGCGATACTCTTCCCTGTTAGGCCATTTTTGTGCAGTGCAATGATGGCTGCACATGTTTCTTTAGAGATAACCATGGTTAACTGAAGAGAAACAATGATACCAAGCAGCAGCCTCCTTTTAAAGTGTCCAGTGATGTCATTCTTACTTAATCATGACTGATTGATCGCCAGCCCTGTCCTCATCAACACCCACACCTGTGTTAATGGATCAATCACTAAAACGATGTTAGCTGCTCCTTTTAAGGCAGGACTGCAATGATGTTGAAATGTGTTTTGGGGGTTAAAGTTCATTTTCTGGGCAAATATTGACTTTGCAAGTACAGTAATTGCTGTTAAGCTGATCACTCTGACATTCAGGAGTATATGCAAATTGCCATTAGAAAAAATGAAGCAGTAGACTTTGGAAAAATTAATATTTGTCTCATTCTCAAAATTTTTGTCCATGACTGTATATATATATTGTTCCAATAAATACATTTCTTTATCTAAATAAAAAAATAACAATAAAAGTACACATATTTAGTATCGCCACGTCCGTAACGACCCGACCTATAAAACTGTCCTAGTTAACCCCTTCAGTGAACACCGTAAAAACAAAACGAGGCAAAATACAACGCTTTATTATCATACCGCCTAACAAAATGTGAAATAACACGTGATCAAAAAGAGGGATTTAAAAAAATTATGATACCGCTGAAAACATCATCTTGTCCTGCAAAAAATGAGCTGCCATACAGCATCATCAGCAAAATAATAAAAAAGTTATAGTCCTCAGAATAAAGCGATGCAAAAATAATTATTTTTTATATAAAATAGTTTATATCGTATAAAAGCGCCAAAGCATAAAAAAATGATATAAATGAGGTATCGTTGTAATCATAATGAACCAAAAAATAAAACTGCTTTATCCATTTTACCAAACGCGGAACAGTATAAACATTTTACCAAACGCGGAACAGTATAAACGCCCCCCCCCCCCCTAAAGTTAGGGTTAGGGTTGGGGCTTAAGTTAGGGTGAGGGTTGGGGCTAAAGTTAGGGATGGGGCTAAAGCTATGGATGGGGCTAAAATTAGGTATAGGGTTTGGATTACATTTACGGTTGGGATTAGGGTTAGATGTGTGTCAGGGTTAGGGGTGTGGTTAGGGTTATGGTCGGGATTAGGGTTAGGGGTGTGTTGGAGTTAGGGATGTGGTTACGGTTGGGATTAGGGTCAGGGGTATGGCTGGGATTAGGGTTAGGGGCATGTTCGGGTTAAGAGTGTGGTTAAAGTTATGGTTAGGGTTGGAATTATGGTTAGGGGTGTGTTTGGGTTAGGGTTTCAGTTAGAATTGGGGGTTTTCCACTCTCTAGGCACATCAGGGGCTCTCCAAACGTGACATGGCATCCGATCTCAATTCCAGTCAATTTTGCATTGAAAAGTCAAACGGTGCTCCTTGCCTGCTGAGCGCTGCCATGTGCCCAAACAGTGGTTTACTCCCACATATGGAGTATCAGCGTACTCAGGACAAATTGCACAGCAACCTTTGTGATCCAATTTCTTCTGTTACCCTTGGAAAAATAAAAAATTGGGGCAAAAAGATCATTTTTGTGAAAAAATATGATTTTGTACTTTTACGGCTCTACATTATAAACTTCTGTGAAGCACTTGGTGGGACAAAGTGCTCACCACACATCTAGATAAGTTCCTTAGGGGGTCTACTTTCCAAAATGGAGTCACTTGTGGGGGATTTCAATGTTTAGGCACATCAGGGGCTCTCCAAATATGACATGGCGTCCCATCTCAATTCCAGTCAATTTTGCATTGAAAAGTCAAATGGCGCTCCTTCCCTTCCGAGCTCTGCCATGCGCCCAAACAGTGGTTTACCCTCACATATGGGATATCAGCGTACTCAGGACAAATTGCACAACATTTTTTGGGGTTCAATTTCTCCTGTTGGTAAAATAAAACAAATTGGAGCTGAAATAATTTTTTTGTGAAGAAAAGTTAAATGTTCATTTTTTGTTAAACATTACAAAAATTCCTGTCAAACACCTGAAGGATTAATAAACTTCTTTATAAACTATTGAGCACCTTGAGGGGTGCAGTTTTGAGAATGATGTCACACTTGGGTATTTTCTATCATATAGACCCCTCAAAGTGACTTCAAATGTGATGTGGTCCCTAAAAAAAATGGTGTTGTAAAAACGAGAAATTGCTGGTCAACTTTTAACCCTTATAACTCCCTAACAAAAAAAAAAATTGGTTCCAAAATTGTGCTGATGTAAAGTAGATATGTGGGAAATGTTACTTATTAAGTATTTTGTGTGACATATCTCTGTGATTTAAGGGCATAAAAATTCTAAGTTGGAAAATTGCAAAATTTTCAAAATTTTCACCAAATTTCCGTTTGTTTTTTTTACAAATAAACGCAGATAATATCAAAGAAATTTTGCCACTATCATGAAGTACAATATGTCATGAGAAAACAAAGTCTGAATCATCAGGATCCGTTGAAGCGTTCCAGAGTTATAACCTCATAAATGGACAGTGGTCAGAATTGTAAAAAAATTTTCCCTGTCATCAACGTGCAAACCACCCTTGGGGGTAAAGGGGGTTAAAAAAAAATGGTGCCATTTTCCGATGCCCGTAGCGTTTCCATTTTTCATGATATCGGGTTGGTTGAGGGCTTATTTTTTGCATGCCGAGCTGGCATTTTTAATGACACCATTTTGCTTCAGATATGATCTTTTGATCAACCATTATTGCGTTTTAATGTAATGTCGTGGCGACCAAAAACACGTAATTCTGGCGTTTTGACTTTTTTCTCACTACGCCGTTTAGCAATCAGATTAATCCTTTTTTTAATGAAAAATCGGGCAATTCTGAACATGGCGATACCAAATATGTGTAGGTTTGATTTTTTTTATTGTTTTATTTTGAATAGGGTTGAATGGGGTAAAAGGGGAATAATTAGTATTTTTATTTTTTAATTTTTTACATTTTTAAAAACATTTTTTATTACTTTTTGCAAGCTTCAATAGTCTCCATGGGAGACTAGAAACAGCCATAAGATCACCTCTGCTACATACAGGCGATGATCAGATCACCTGTATGTAGCAGAACTACTCATTTGCTATGAGCGCTGACCTCCGGGAGGAACCCACATCAAAGGGAATGTGTCCGATATCTGAGTATTATTACGCCAAATGTCAGAAAGGGGTTAATCAAATTTTCCTGAAAAATTTAGTTTACAACAAATAAATTTGCTACAAATCTCAATACTGTAAAGCCTCTGATTGTACTGAAAATAGATGAATATTAATAGGAGGGTTGCATTAAACCCGTTTTTAGCTACCTAGTGTAAACACAGCCTTACTGATCTCAATGTGAGTTCACCTTAACTGGTTAGGATAAAAGGGATGGAACTCGGTGGGTTTCTTTTTACAATTTCAGGAACACACCAGACCATCAACAGTACAGGAATACATCATCTGAACTACTATCATCACTTGAATAAAATACCAGAACCACCATCTGTATAAGAATATTATACCTGAACTACCAACATTACAAACATTAGGCCTCACAACCACCATCAGTACCAGAACCACGGTCACTACATAAATACATAAACAAAACCACCATTAGTACATGAATACATTGCCAAGCTTAGTACAGTGATCAATTGCAACAAAAGGTCAGTGCCATAAATAATTGTATTGCATGAACCTATAATTCCCAGAATTTCCTCAGCAATGGTAAGAATATACTGGGAATTATTTTTATCAGCCATCAATAGACTGCAGACCATACGGGAACCACAGTACTGATGAGCACAGACAGTATTACAAATAAAGATTTACACCCACGTCCCCTATAAGTGACATCTGCATTAATTGGAATCATTATCTTTCCTTTCTTCTCCATCTGATCCAGACACCATTAAGACTTTTCACAAACGATAGCCCAACTCTGTAGACTTCTACCTTCTCTAGTCTTCTGCAGCACATAGTGACATGGTGCTCTTGAAAGAAATATGCCATTATAATGCGCCTCCATAAAAGTATCTGCCGATACTGTGCCCCTAAATAAAAACTACCCCTCACTTTGTTCCCTTCATAAGATATGACCTCCACACTGTTCCTTCTATAGTACATGGCTTACACACTGTTGTTGCCTATAAAATATTGCCTCCATACTGTCCAACCTTGTAAATGCCACCTCAAACAGAACAGATTTTTGCAAGGCAAAATAGGCAGGTGGTTGGCAACTTCCTGCCGTTCTTAGCCCCATAGACAAACATCTCCAAAGCACTGGATAACTCCTTTAAGTCCCCCCCCCCACCATGCTGTCCTCATTTCATACTAGCCCTTTCTTTGCTCTGTCCCCATATCCCGTGTTCCTCTTATACTGCCCAGTCTCCACACTGTGCCCCTTCTTACATTCTGCCGCATCCCCTTCCTGCATACTATACCTTTGCTCTTTCCTCACCCCTTTCCCACACGCTACCAAATCTCTATACTGCGCCTCCTCACACTTTTCATCCCCGTACTGCCCCACTTACATAAAACTCATCTGTAGCTTCGGATCCAGTGGATCGCTTACCCTAATGCCAGCTGGTGTAGGAGGGGAGCTTACTCCTATGCTGTGCAAAACTGATACCAGCAGCACGATCAGGGACCAGCCTGGGGGGAAAACGCCCTCTGGTCCAGCCCACTCCTAAATTCCACCCTATCTCACTTGAATCTTTGGAGCAGTGGCTTAACAATTGAGGTCACAAAGTCTATGTCCATCACCAGGTCCTTTTGGAAGGGGACTTGTTAACATTGGCTCCTTGCACAGCATTACACACTGCCAGCTAAACAAAAGCCGCCAGCTAACATTGGCGTGTCTGTCACGGTGGGCGCAAGGCAGCAACATCATGCCCTACCATGAAGGGCAATCTGAAGTCAGCTGCAGGAGTTTGCTCTGGCTATGGAAGAGGATGCCACATTTAGTGGTTGAGGGGAAAGGTAATAACAATAGTTTTTCTTTTTTTAAATGTGCTGGAGAAGAGTGACAAAACGGAGAACATTATACTAGGAAAGGGCCCAGGATCTGGGACATTATACCAGGAAGGGTTCCAGGGTGGGGGACATTGTACCATGAGAGGGTTTAGGACATTATACGATGATGGGGTCCAGGATAGGGGACATTATACCACAAAGGGGTCCAGGATGGAGGACATTATACGGGCGAGGGGCTCAGAATAGGAGGCATTATACCAGGAAGGAACCCAGGATGGGGGACATTATACCAGATTTGGGGACATTATTTCAGGAAGGGGCCAGGATTTGGGATATTATTACAGAATGGAAACGATATAACAAAATGGGGCCAGGATTGGAAACATTAAAGGATGGGGCCAAGTTGGGGGACATTAGTACATGGAGGGCAAACACGTACACAAAGGATCTAGAATGCTACATACATCTGACCAACAGGGGAGTGTTGAGTTCCAAATATTGCTCCGGGGCCTATCAGACTCTAGTTATGCCACTACTTTGGAGTATTATTAATCAGACTGACTACCACTCCCATTTTTTAATGTGCCTCAACATTTGTGCAGAAATACTGCACAATCCATTTTGGGCATTTCTGTCCATATGTGGTATGAGCTATGTGCTCTTACCTTTATATCTATGCTGTAAAAGCAAAAAATGCTGCTTTTAAGCCAGCCTTCAACTTTTATACTGGCTGTGCTAGTACCAAAAAGATTAGCTGAGCAACCAATCATTGGGGACTATCACCCCAATGATTAGCTGCGCTAGACCATATGATAGGAGTTTTGAGGAAGACCACCTAGTCACATCTGACGACATTATCCTGCACTGGGTCTCTTCAACAACATTGTGTGAAATGGTGCTGGGCATTCTTTTTTGGGGGCCGATCCTCACAAACTGAATTGCAAACTTTTTGAAGTCTCGAGACCTGGGAATTTCAGGAAATCCGACTCAAAGTCAATTCGATCATTGCAACGTCCAGATGTGCCCATCTGCTTTTTTTACAAGACCTGTGATCATGCAATGACGCATATTTAATGTTGAAACTTTTTTTTAACAAAGGGAAAATCTCTTTAACATCGTCTTGAAGTCGGAAGTTGAAAACCAAAGCCGCGCTGTGTCTCAACACGTCTAAAACAATAACTAGATTTAAATAATGTGGGAATACCTATAATAGGACATGCATGGCTTGATTATTCATGAAACAGCGGTAGCAATAATACGAGGCAATCTGATGCTTTTAACATAATTTGGGAACATGCCTTAAATTGATTTTTATTTCTTTGGGGGCTGTTTCTTTTAAAATTAAACCTAACGAATGAAAACGCATTATTCTCAATATAATTTGTCAAATCAGCTCGTGAAAGTTATGTGGGTAGATGAATAAAAAGCTATTAAATGAGATTTTTTTTTTCCATCCATGTATATGGCTCATAGCCAAGATCATATATGATGCTTTTTAATCTTTCCCGAACAATATTGCATTTCAACCTCTCACGCTTTCCGAGTTGACAGGCTGGAATTTCCTGTCAATGATGTTAGCTTATCTGTAATGGTAAATATACAATGAATCGCAACTGGGATGACAGCATAGGGATCAGTAGCTGGGAAATAATATCCCATGGATCATGTTTTCTTCCACGTACTTTGTGAAATAGAAGAAAGTGACGTGAAATGAGGGTGATGTAGATAATTTATAGGTGCTGGATGGAGTTATGTTGTTTTTAGTAGAGAAAGTCATGGTCAAATTATACTGGATACTCAGGGGAGGAGTCTCTTATAAGTTTTCAGGCTCCACCCCTGACTTAGTAGATTGTTCCGCCCTAGAGCTGCAATGTAGATGTATTGAAACAGGCTTCCTCAGAGAGGCTTTGCCCCTGGACTCTCTGTTTTGTAGAGTCCAAGGAACTGGCTGGTATTCCTCTTTAAACACTCTACAGGGAGTTTTGCTGTAGAGGTTCTCAAATTCGCTGACTGGTATGGAGTGAAATGATACCCAAAAGACAAAACAAATGCAGAATCCAAACTCAAAGTCAGGAATAACCAGGTCAGAATTCAGGAGAACAGGTAGGGTCTCAATGAGGGTTGAACAGTCTTGGGTCAAGATAGAGTGGGATTCATCCAGAGTAATAGTTGACATCCAATTAGGATAACAAATTGATATACAGTGTACATCAAGAATATGACTGCCGATTTATCTCAGAAACTATTCGTTGGTTTGGCCACTGTTTAGATGGACTCCTGGGCTGGTAAGAATAGCTGCCTGCCAATGTTTATGGGTGACAGAGCATTGTTCAGAACTTCTGCCAGCATCATAGGTGAGATTTGAGCAGCAGCGACAAACAGTAATGAGCAATAAAGGAGTGTATTGTAGAACATGGAGCTCGTAAAACATTGAGATCATAGAACATGTAAAAGTTAAAAAATGGAGACCATAAACATTGAAGCTCGAAAAACGCAAAGCACACAGAACATTGAAACCATACAACATAAAATAAGCAGAACATACAGAATATCAGAGTTCAGAGAATATGGAGAACAATGAACACAGAACATCAAGACCATAAAATATTAAGACCATAAAACATAGTACATAGCACTCCAAGATCATGGAGCATGGAGCTGGTAGAACATAAGAATAATAAGATGGAGATCACACAATGTTGCAAACACCAGGGGAGAACCCTTAAAAACACCAGCAAACAAAACACTCAGGAAATGTGCGGGAAAAAAAACAGCAAATAGAAGTTTCAACAAAAAAAAAACAATTTCCTGAAGCGTATTCTACTTGAAACACTTAAAGACATTGTGTGCACACAGCCAAAGGGTCTAAGAGGCTTTCACAAGAGCCAAATTTTAACAAACAGATGACTTCTACAAAGCAGCGGATCTTCTGAGATGTTTCTGATGTGAAGTGGTTAGTACTTACCAAAGTGGTCCAAGGAAGTATAACGTGTGAAACAGCATCAGGGTCATGGCCAAGACTTTGGTGTGCATAGAGAGCAAAGATTTGACTGATTGGTATTGCTAATCATAATGCTGCAAATCTTCGGAGGTCTTGTTGAGTTCACGCCTTGATGGGTTGCCCAAAGTCCTTTAATTAGCCAATGTTCGTACTAGGCTCAGTCTGAACTGCTGATTGATGACATATTCACTATCCTAAAATTTTGCACTTTGAATTTTGTTACAATGCGGCTTTTACTATATTGCCATGGCATCTTTTTCCATGTGCAGTTTTTTTACGCTGCATGTTTTGACTTGAGCGCGGTGCATAAAGAAACTCATTAGCAGTAATTATACTTGGGCCTGCTGCGGTTAAGTCATCGAGACTTCTCACAAGGAGGCAGACATTACTGGCTCTAGGTGGCCTTGTCCTGACACATTTACAGACCATTAAGCAGAGTTAATATCATTTCACAGTCCCGGAGTCTTGCGGAGAAGCTGGTGGTCTGAAGTTTCACTAACCTGTATGTGATATGTGAATGGAGATCTCCCTATGGACGAAACCCCCAACTGGGTTCATCACTGGGGCTTGAAATTGATGTACCTCTAAGCATCTGTACACATCTCCAACTTAGTGTCAATGACAAATTCACTAAATTCAATAGAAGCTTCCCCGGCGGTATACGGAAAGGGCTTCTTTAACCTTTTGTGTGCCACCAAAGACACACATTTCTCAGTCTATTGGTTGACTTAACACTCGGAAGATCATACTTTTTTACAGTTGCTATTTTCTATATGTTTTTAGTTTTCTGCTTTTTCGTGGGTGCACACATCATTAGATTTTACTAATTTATAAATACTGAATAGTGCTACTATGCTAAGCCAAAAATCAGGTGATTGTCATAGAATACTTCCATCAGGTCTCTTTAAAGCACTGTTCGCACCGCTGTACCAATTCCATTGATCACAATTACTGGTAATGGTGAGTCCTACAAATTCTTATTGTTGACCCCTATAATCTCTCTTTATAGTTTGAACAGTTACCAACATGACAGCCACTACACCCTATGGTACTATCATAGTGCAACTCCCATTCAAAATGAGCATGAATGGCCATCCTAAAAAGAATAGCTAGAACACCAATGAACCCAAACCTATTAACGGGGTTAGCTACTGGACAATTCCTCATGAATGGGCCAAAAATATGAATGCTGCAGCAGACCATTGGCCATTGATTGACTGTAGAGCTCACACGATGCCCCTATTGGATGTTGATCCCAGCAGACCAGGATGCAGCCCTGAGTTTGGCGGAGCATCTACTGCCAAGAAGTGAATCTTAGTTGTTTTTTTATTGTAAAGCACCACTCCAGCGTTAATGTTTTATTTCACTGCCAGATGTATGACAAATGAATGTTCCCTGCCCCTAGTAATTAAGTTACAAACCGTAGTCCTCTGTTCTTCTTGGCACCACTCTTTTCCCGTTCCAGCAGCTTGTGACTGCAGCTCCTGATTGCCCAGAAGTCAGAGGTAACGGTCACAAGCTCTCAAAGTAAGTCTATGAGGGTCTCATGCTGGCTCTCATAAACTTACATTGATAAGTGACTTTCTGTTGTACCCAGAGAACACTCGAGTATGTCAGCCAGTCACAACTAGCAGATGAAGATCAGAGTGGCATGGAGGAGGGTAGAAGATGGCGGCTGGTAAGTGTGAAACTAGGGGCAGGGAACAGACATTGGTGATACCACTCCACTGGTAAAAGAGAAAAAGCACCAAAATGGTGCTTTAGTCAACTCCCTGGATCCATGAATAGGTGGTTGTCCAGTAACAGATTACCTCTTTAACGGAGCGTGACAGCCGAGATCCTCTGTATGATTGGTAAATAAGACTTTTCAGAAGATGTTTTGTAAATCAGATAAACTCTCATTAGACAGTCCGAAGAGCCATTATCCCCTCTTTAAGGTAACAGTGACCCCAATGCCTACAGGGCCCATGTTCATGTATGCTAGTGGCACACATCTTAAGCCTTCCCCATTACTTCTGACAAAATTTGAAAACCGAGCTCCAAAATAATTTACCCCTTTGAATGTCTGGTTTGGCTAATAATTTTCTTTCTACTTTACATACTTTTTATTTCCATGTTTGAAAGTAAGTCTCCACATACTTTATTTCAGTGAAGAGATGACCAAACGCAGAGGAACCTTTTTAAAGAGGTTCATCAATCTCGGAGCTGCTTAGCTATTTTCAAACTCTTAGAGAAAGGACTGCAGAGAGCCGCGCATGTGCAGCCACCATTACAGATGTGGGTCCCAGAGATGATGCGGATATGCCATGGTTGGCCAAGATGAAAATGCCCCGTTAGGTCTCAAATCACTCTTTCAAGTGAGAAGACCTGAGGAATATGGAGACAGGTGACAATCTTTTGCCGATGTCTACGGGAGAACTTTACATGACACCAGTGACATTTTTGCATTAAAAAGGTTCCTAACAGTTGATGCTTTCAGGCCATTATCATTCATTACTGTAGGAACGTGTCATTCTACCTTAGTGTTTAAGTCCCACAACACAGGTTTATCGAAATCCTCCAAGGCCCAGCGTAATTAGCTGGTGTATCAATTACACCATGATAAATGTGTCCTTGAGCTAATGTTTCCTCCACAACTTCATGGTACTTATACAAAACCTCATTTAAAAACCTTAACTACTTTAGTTCATTTAACTTGCTGATGCCTGACACTGGTCTGAAGACACAATTAGCATCTGCTTAGTGTTCAGTATCCCACTTTAAAATTGGGGTGAAAACCAGAATTTAATGCAATTATGTAGGGGTTTTGTATTCAACAGGGGACACTTTTACCCCCAAAATACCACACTATCCCCGTCTAGTATCCAAAGATCTTATTGTCCCGACAAATCCATTTTTAAATTTTTTTATCTCCCCATTTCAAAAGAAATTATGTTTTATTTTTTTCCTTGGACATAACCGTATGTGGGTTTACTTTTTGGGTTTGGTGTTTGCCGTATGAATTGTGTTTTATTTGTGTTCCCAGAGGACCATTGCATGGCATAGAAGTTTAATGACACCATCCTGGTGCGCTCCACCAAGAGAAACTATCCGAGGTCTCTCACCCAGCCAAACCAGTTCCCCTGTTTTACACTGATGAAGGGCAAACACCCTGAAACACATGTGTACAAATAGAGTTTCTGGTTAGGATACATATCCTAAATCACGTGGCAAAGTTCTTTTAAAGGGTCTTTTAGGATTGCTTTCAATAGGTGGCACTAGAATTATTGTCCTCTTCGTCTCTGAAGATGCTATTTGCTTTTATTGGACAAAAACTCGACCATGATTCATTGGATAGTCAAGCATTTTGAAGTCAACCACCACTAATGAAGGCAATATGGATGGGAATAACTCTATATAAATCAAAAAAATGTGGCCTATTATGGTGAATGTTATTAAGAACTTATGGGAACTTATGTTCATTCCACATGTAAGGCCATTTCAGTGGGAACATTCGACTACCTAATGTGTATGAGGGTTTCCTAGTTTGCCCCAAGAGATGGTGGGAGGAAGAGAAGGATGAGGCATATTTGATTACAAATCTCAAGATTTTTTGTTTTAAAGGAAGATAAGCAATAGTCATAGGTGGCAGGTTTCACCACTATCTCATTTTGGATGGATCAAAGGTGCAAGAATATGGGGGAATGAGAAGATGTACGGTAGCTCGAAGACAAAGAAGCTTTCTGCTGACAGCTATTTTGTATTGTCACGTTTAGTCTATAGCTCTTTATTCCGTGGTTATAGACCTCAAGCTGGTGCATACTTATGCAAAAATGTTCTACTTTTCAAACTCTGACAACTTTTTAAAACTGATGCCACTGGGGCTGCCTTCTACTCTTCGACATTACTTGTGTCTTCGTCTTGTTGGAAGATCAATCCCCATTTGCATGGGTCTCTGTCTGGGGAGCATTGGATTTGTCTCACATTTCAAAAGTGGTGAGAAAAGTGGCAAAGTTTTAAGGAATGGGACAGGGCCTTCTTAGTACTGACAGTTTCACAATCAAATATGGTAGATATTGGTGCAAATTATAGTGCAAATCTAAATTTATAGGTACTAACTTTTTGGGACCATGGAGTCTTTTTTCAAAAAGCAGTCCAGTAACTGATTCAGCATTTTAGTTATACAAAGTAGCATAGTAACATAGTTAGCAAGGCTGAAAAAAGACATCAGTCCATCTGCAGCGCCCCAGAGACCTGGTCGTTGCAGTATGACACTCTGCCACTAGGGGAGTGATGGTACGTCTGATGGCACTAAAGGAGTTCTCCTGACCAGGTATCACCAGAACACATTACACTTCACACTCCGGCCACTAGGGGGAGAAAAAGGCTTTATTTATTGGGCCACTCCTCACACTGGTAAAACTAGGGGTTGGGGAGGAAGTTAGTCAGAAGCTGACTGGGTTGGATTCAGGCAACATCCCGTGGCAGGGGGTGTTGCAGGGAGAAGACACAGGGGGGTCCCTGGCAGGCATGGGAACCTGGCAGGTGCCTAGCGAACAGAGCAGAACGTAACGGAACCGCGCCTGAACACCCCGCGGCGGTATCCAAGAGAAAGACACGAAGGGAAGGATATTGTGGAACAGTGTAAATGAGATCAAGCACAAAGGAGTATCAGTAGGAGTCGTGCCGTGAGACCGAGGCAACATCCTACTGAGGCACGTAGCCGGCGGCCGGAACACCATGGGAGTAACTGACTCTAGGCCTTACTTCGAACTCCGCAGGACAGTTAATCATAGGTTGGCTGTCTACCTTACTACACCTACGAAGACATAGGGGGCAACAGTGGTAGAGGGGCATCTCTAGGGTCCTGGAAGACCTCCAGGCCTTCCCGTCATACGGTTGCGTCCTAGCCATAACATACCTGGGGGACGTTGAACTAGAAACATCTGGAACCAAAGAGAGAGAGAGCTGTAGAGAACGAACGAACGAGAACAGCAGTTGTGAGAACTATTCTGAATGCTCAGCAGGGTAGGACTACAACACACAGGCGCTAGTGGTAGGCAACGATTTCCATCTGCGAAGGAAACTCTGGATGTGCCCATCGGACCGGCCGGTCTCAGATAGCCCTGTGAAGCGTGCTCTGGATTGAGGATCCTGAAGTCTTCAGTAAAGAGGTAAAGAGACTGCAACCCTGTGTCCTCGTTATTGACTGCACCTCACACCATCACCATCCACCTTACTGGGAAGCCCTGGGGACATACTTCACCTGTGGGAAGGTATACCATCCAGCTGCCATTCCATCACCCCAGCGGACCCCACAGCAGCGTCGGTCACCCTGACCGAACACCACAGGTGACGTCACGAACCCCTGACAGACTGCACCACCTTTATTGGACACTCCTTAGCAGGGTCGCGGATCGGGTCTAGCCACCGTGACAGCCTCAGAACCGAACCAGAGAGGCCCTGTACCGAGAACTCGTGGCCCTGTGTTTGGGGTCGCTCCAACTTGGCGTCATGAACAGGATCCTACTTAAGCCTGAGAAGCAGGTCATGTGTGCCTTGGAACTGTGACTGAAACGTGTTGGACTGTAATTTATTGCAAGGACTGTATATTGCTATCTGCCGCAAGATTCCCGCCAAAACTGCACCACGAGGAGCGCAAGAGAAGAAGAAGGGCGTGGAAGTGGGCGTGAGTAAGCTGGAGAGCGCGAAAGATAATGGCCGCCCAATCTAAATATTTCTGTACCTTGAGGACGTGTCCGTCAGCAGCTGAGATCCGCCTCTTGATCCTCAATGGGGGGCCGAGGAACAAGAAACGAAACCGCCCACGAAGAAGAGAGCGGGAAAGAGATCAGGAAGTGTTCCACGTGGAGGACACCATGGCCGGCCGCTCAGACCCAGACAGCGGGGTTGAAGCAGAGGGCTCCCCCAGCTACCCGGACGAGTACAACAGCCAGAGCCTCACATCCGGGACCGGTCTCCTGCAGGGTGAGATGGAGTTCCTTATGGAGCAGCTTCTCCAGTGGAGGCTTGAGACCAAGGCCTCGTGCCAGGAGGCGCCAGCGGAGGAACTCCCGACCCCGGATCCTGTACCATCCTTGGAGTCGGCTGCAACGGAGGAAGCCGCACCGACCGGTGAGTCCGCCGACCCCACCCTGCCAGCAGAAGACTTGCTGATAGGCCCGGTCGCAGCGCCCCCTTCCCCGGGGACCCATAAACTCCAACACCTTCTGCAATGGGATCAGGCCACGGGCATGGAGCACTTCTTAAAGGCCCCGATCTTGCCGCTCACCATGCCAGACGAGGTCTATGTGGAGTGCACGGTGTGCAGCTAGGTGAACCCGGGATCTGACTTCATGGGGTTCCCCGGGGTGAAGACACGAGAAGGGGAGATGGTGGAGGCCCTTAGCTGGGAAGAGTACGAGGCCCAGCTGGATCGGCAGTGGGAGGAGCAGGAGAAACAGCACCAGGCCCAGCGAGAAGCCCACTACCGGCGGGACCTCGAGGTGAAGGATCGGGCCCGCAAGGACCGCACCACCCACCAGGCCCCGCGCAGGCAGGGCACCGTTGTGGACTTCAAGCTCCGTGGGGAATGGGGCTTCATTAAGGAGCCGGATCTGTATTCCGAGGTTTTCATAAACCGGAGGGATGTGGAGTCCCATCTCAAGGAAGGCCACCCGGACCGGGATCTATACAAGGGGGACGAAGTTACCTACACCCGGCGTTTTGGGGAGAGGGGGTGGTTCGCCCTGAATGTGCGCAAGCGACCAGTCCCCATGACATCACCAGTCAAAGCAGCGGAGAAGCCGTCCCCCATAGCGAGGGTGCCCCCTTGTGACCGGACCATGACCGTCACCAAGACCACGGTGGTGACCCCCACATGCACCATTGTGAAAACCACCACTTGCACCGTGGACACTGCTACTACGGTGGTGGTGGAGAGCTCAACCTCAGGAGTGGTTGGCACCTCGGTTGCTGCGAGGTCCAGGACAATTGCCACACGACCCCTGACTGGAGCCCGGGATCTCCTGTGACCACACCGAGTGCCCGCGAGTACCCGCTGGGGTGGCCCCGCCCATTGCTGCTGGTGGAGTTGTCACGACCACTAACGCCGAGGAAATAAACCTCGGAAGCCCGCAATTGTACATAGTTAACTGTTTCCTGCTTGCTGCTTAAAACCCGTCTAGGGTTATTCCTTAAAGGGATCCCTTTGTTGACCCGGGATCCCTATTGTTTTCATTCCTTTTTCTAAATTGCACAAGTTCATCATTGTTTAAAAGACTGCCGGATAATGAACAGTGAATGATTCAAAACTGTTTTGTATATAGTTTGCACCTTCTTAAAGGTGCTCCCTACTGGTTTTACAAGCGAAAGAAGACTTTGCGAAGATAATGCTTCTGGACATGACGCAGAAGGTCTTGCTTTCAGTGGACTTGCAGACAGAGAGAATCTGCACTACTTCCTAGAGACTTGGTTCCCTCTTAAAGGGAATGTTGACCTGTTGCTTTGGAAAAGATCGAAACGTTAATAATGTTGAAAGTTAGTAAAGTTTGATAATGTTAATAAAGATTGAGGACAGGAAAGCTTGAAGTGAACCCGTAGGGGTTAGAGAGAGTCCTCCTGAGAACCGTAGCATGATGGTCGGTACAATGACAGTAGGCCCAGCCAAGAAGCTAGGCGGTCCTGCATTGGTGAAGCTAGAACGGAAAGAAAAGTTGAGTTATTCATATAGTATTTTATAGTAGGCCTTTAGTGGGTTCAGCTTATACGCCCTTAAAGGAAAAGTTAAATTATTGTTCAGAGTTTGCACTAGGTAGAATACCCGGCAGGGTACTGAGAGTTATTTATAGTCAGAATGTTATTTAGAAATATTTAACCTTTTTTTTGTTTGTAACGTTCAAGTGTTCTCACCTCCCATAAAGGGAAGCATTATTCTAATTACCTGTTTTAAGCATTTCAAAATTTTGTATGTCTTTTGCTGCAATGTATTGTTGTTCTTCTTCCCAGTCCAGGAGTACTGGATTTAACCGGGGGGGAGTGCAGCACCCCAGAGACCTGGTCGTTGCAGTATGACGCTCTGCCACTAGGGGAGTGATGGTACGTCTGATGGCACTAAAGGAGTTCTCCAGACCAGGTATCACCAGAACACATTACACTTCACACTCCGGCCACTAGGGAGAGAAAAAGGCTTTATTTATTGGGCCACTCCTCACACTGGTAAAACTAGGGGTTGGGGAGGAAGTTAGTCAGAAGCTGACTGGGTTGGATTCAGGCAACATCCCGTGGCAGGGGGTGTTGCAGGGAGAAGACACAGAGGGGTCCCTGTCAGGCGTGGGAACCTGGCAGGTGCCTAGCGAACAGAGCAGAACGTAACAGAACCGCGCCTGCACTACCTTGCGGCGGTATCCTAAGAAAGAGACACGAAGGGAAGGATATTGTGGAACAGTGTAAACGAGATCAAGCACAAAGGAGTACCAGTAGGAGTCGTGCCGTGAGACCGAGGCAACATCCTACTGAGGCACGTAGCCAGTGGCCGGAACACCGCGGGAGTAACTGACTCTAGGCCTTACTTCGAACTCCGTAGGACAGTTAATCATAGGTTGGCTGTCTACCTTACTACACCTACGAAGACATAGGGGGCAACAGTGGGAGAGGGGCGTCTCTAAGGTCCCAGAAGACATCCAGGCCTTCCCGTCATACGGGTGCGTCCTAGCCATAACATACCTGGGGGACGTTGAACTAGAAACATCTGGAACCAAAGAGAGAGAGAGCTGTAGAGAACGAACGAACGAGAACAGCAGTTGTGAGGACTATTCCGAATGCTCAGCAGGTTAGGACTACAACACACAGGCGCTAGTGGTAGGCAACGATTTCCATCTGCGAAGGAAACTCTGGATGTGCCCATCGGACCGGCCGGTCTCAGATAGCCCAGTTAAGCGTGCTCTGGATTGAGGATCCTGAAGTCTTCAGGAAAGAAGTAAGGAGACTGCAACCCTGTGTCCTCGTTATTGACTGCACCTCACACCATCACCATCCACCTTACTGGGAAGCCCTGGAGACATACTTCACCTGTGGGAAGGTATACCATCCAGCTGCCATTCCATCACCCCAGCGGACCCCACAGCAGCGTCGGTCACCCTGACCGAACACCACAGGTGGCATCACAAACCCCTGACAGACTGCACCACCTTTATTGGACGCCCCTTAGCATGGTCGCGGACCGGATCTAGCCACCGTGACAGCCTCAGAAACGAACCAGAGAGGCCCGGTACCGAGAACTCGTGGCCCTGTGTTTGGGGGCGCTCCACATCCAGTTCATCCTATATTCCGTCAGAATAAATCCCCAGATCTACGTCCTTCTAAAGAACCTAATAACTGTAAGATACAATATTGTTACGCTCCAGAAAGACATCCAGGCCTCTATTGAATCCCTCGACTGAGTTCGTCATCACCACCTCCTCAGGGCAAGAATTCCAAATTCTCACTGCCCTAACAGTAAAGAATCCTCTTCTATGTTGGTGGAAAAACCTTCTCTCCTCCAGACACAGAGAATGCCCCCTTGTGCCCGTCACCTTCCTTGGAATAAACAGATCCTTGGAGAGATATTTGTATTGTCCCCTTATATTCTTATACATGGTTATTAGATCACCCCTCAGTCGTCTTTTTTCTAGACTAAATAATCCTAATTTTGCTCATCTGTCTGGGTATTGTAGTTCCCCCATCATCTTCATTAATTTTGTTGCCCTCCTTTGTACTCGCTCTAGTTCCATTATATCCTTCCTGAGCACCGGTGCCCAAAACTGGACACAGTACTCCATGTGCCGTCTAACTAGGAATTTGTACAGAGGCAGTATAATGCTCTCATCATGTGTATCCAGACCTCTCTTAATGCACCCCATGATCCTGTTTGCCTTGGCAGCTGCTGCCTGGCACTGGCTGCTCCAGGTAAGTTTATCATTAACTAGGATCCCCAAGTCCTTTCCCCTGTCAGATTTACCCAGTGGTTTCCCGTTCAGTGTGTAATGGTGATACTGATTCCTTCTTCCCATGTGTATAACCTTACATTTATCATTGTTAAACCGCATCTGCCACCTTTCAGCCTAAGTTTCCAACTTATCCAGATCCATCTGTAGCAGAATACTGTCTTCTCTTGTATTAACTGCTTTACATAGTTTTGTATCATCTGCAAATATCGATATTTTACTGTGTAAACCTTCTACCAGATCATTAATGAATATGTTGAAGAGAACAGGTCCCAATACTGACCCCTGCGGTACCCCACTGGTCACAGCGACCCAGTTAGAGACTATACCATTTATAACCACCCTCTGCCTTCTATCACTAAGCCAGTTACTAACCCATTTACACACAATTTCCCCCAGACCAAGCATTCTCATTTTGTGTACCAACCTCTTGTGCGGCACGGTATCAAACGCTTTGGAAAAATAAAGATATACTACGTCCAATGACTCACCGTGGTCCAGCCTATAGCTTACCTCTTCATAAAAACTGATTAGATTGGTTTGACAGGAGCGATTTCTCATAAACCCATGCTGATATGGAGTTAAACAGTTATTCTCATTGAGATAATCCAGAATAACATCCCTCAGAAACCCTTCAAATATTTTACCAACAATAGAGGTTAGACTTACTGGCCTATAATTTCCAGGTTCACTTTTAGAGCCTTTTTAAATATTGGCACCACATTTGCTATGCGCCAGTCCTGCGGAACAGACCCCGTCGCTATAGAGTCCCTAAAAATAAGAAATAATGGTTTATCTATTACATTACTTAGTTCTCTTAGTACTCGTGGGTGTATGCCATCCGGACCCGGAGATTTATCTGTTTTAATCTTATTTAGCCGGTTTCGTACCTCTTCTTGGGTTAGATTGGTGACCCTTAATATAGGGTTTTTTTGTCTCTCGGCATTTCATTTTCCACCGTGAATACCGTGGAGAAGAAGGTGTTTAATATATTTGCTTTCTCCTCATCATCTACAACCATTCTTTCCTCACAATTTTTTTAAGGGTCTACCCTTTCACTTTTTATTCTTTTACTATTGATATAGTTGAACAGATTGGGATTAGGATGTTCTTAAACATTTCCCATTTATTATCTGTATTCATATTTCTGAGGATATTGTCGCAGTCTACCAGATTAAGAGCATCTCTAAGCTGGTCAAACTTTGCCTTCCTAAAGTTCAGTGTTTTTGTGACTCCCTGACAAGTCCCCCTAGTGAAAGACAGGTGAAACTGTACAATATTGTGGTCGCTATTTCCTAAATGCCCAACCACCTGCAGATTTGTTATTCTGTCAGGTCTATTAGATAGTATTAGGTCTAAAAGTGCTGCTCCTCTGGTTGGATTCTGCACCAATTGTGAAAGATAATTTTTCTTGGTTATTAGCAGAAACCTGTTGCCTTTATGGGTTTCACAGGTTTCTGTTTCCCAGTTAATATCCGGGTAGTTAAAGTCCCCCATAACCAGGACCTCATTATGGGTTGCAGCTTCATCTATCTGCCACATATATATATTCACACAGGCTTCATTTTAGTACTTAAAAGATGTTAGAAGAAAAATGCATATGAAAAATATTGTGCGTGAGGTTAACCCTGAATACATAAGGGTAGGAAAAGTATTGTCAAAGGTGCAGGGTTTTTATGGGCTGTGAGTGGAAGAAGAGATTGTTGTGAAGTTCCTTACAAGACCCTGAGCTCACAAGGTCTGCTGCACTTCATTACCAAACCCCGCAGACAAAATTACAGGCATTAACTAAAATGCTATTCAGGAAAGGGGTCATTGATTTCTTTGTAAATAAGTAAATGACAGTCATTTGTGCCGATTACATTCAAATCACTAAAATGTGGAAAATCACTGAGCACTTACCATGTAGGATGTTATGTATTAGAGAGCAATTTCCTGGAGAAGAGAAAACTCTGCTACCTGTCCTGATCCTGTCTGTACAGAGCAAAAAAATATATAATTATTTCCACAAGTGGCAGTATTATAGTAGTTATATTCTTGTACATAGGGGCAGTATTATAGTAGTTATATTCTTGTACATAGGGGCAGTATTATAGTAGTTATATTCTTGTACATAGGAGCAGTATTATTCTAGTTATATTCTTGTACATAGGAGCAGTATTATTCTAGTTATATTCTTGTACATAGGGGCAGTATTATAGTAGTTATATTCTTGTACATAGGGGCAGTATTATAGTAGTTATATTCTTGTACATAGGGAGCAGTATTATAGTAGTTATATTCTTGTACATAGGAGCAGTATTATTCTAGTTATATTCTTGTACATAGGAGCAGTATTATTCTAGTTATATTCTTGTACATAGGGGCAGTATTATAGTAGTTATATTCTTGTACATAGGGAGCAGTATTATAGTAGTTATATTCTTGTACATAGGGAGCAGTATTATTCTAGTTATATTCTTGTACATAGGAGCAGTATTATAGTAGTTATATTCTTGTACATAGGGGGCAGTATTATAGTAGTTATATTCTTGTACATAGGAGCAGTATTATTCTAGTTATATTCTTGTACATAGGAGCAGTATTATAGTAGTTATATTCTTGTACATAGGGAGCAGTATTATTCTAGTTATATTCTTGTACATAGGAGCAGTATTATAGTAGTTATATTCTTGTACATAGGGGGCAGTATTATAGTAGTTATATTCTTGTACATAGGAGCAGTATTATTCTAGTTATATTCTTGTACATAGGAGCAGTATTATAGTAGTTATATTCTTGTACATAGGAGCAGTATTATAGTAGTTATATTCTTGTACATAGGGAGCAGTATTATAGTAGTTATATTCTTGTACATAGGGGCAGTATTATAGTAGTTATATTCTTGTACATAGGGGGCAGTATTATAGTAGTTATATTCTTGTACATAGGGAGCAGTATTATTCTAGTTATATTCTTGTACATAGGAGCAGTATTATAGTAG
Organism: Ranitomeya imitator; assembly: GCF_032444005.1. Lineage (NCBI taxonomy): Eukaryota > Metazoa > Chordata > Amphibia > Anura > Dendrobatidae > Ranitomeya > Ranitomeya imitator. The sequence goes on from NC_091286.1 coordinate 678,434,301, forward strand.
TTATATTCTTGTACAAAGGAGCAGTATTATAGTAGTTATATTCTTGTACATAGGAGCAGTATTATAGTAGTTATATTCTTGTACATAGGGGCAGTATTATAGTAGTTACATTCTTGTACATAGGAGCAGTATTATAGTACTAGTTATATTCTTGTACATAGGGGCAGTATTATAGTAGTTATATTCTTCTACATAGGGGCAGTATTACAGTAGTTATATTCTTGTACATAGGGGCAGTATTATAGTAGTTATATTCTTGTACATAGGGGGCAGTATTATAGTAGTTATATTCTTGTACATAGGAGCAGTATTATAGTAGTTATATTCTTGTACATAGGGGCAGTATTATAGTAGTTATATTCTTGTACATAAGGGCAGTATTATAGTAGTTATATTCTTGTACATAGGAGCAGTATAATAGTAGTTATATTCTTGTACATAGGAGCAGTATTATAGTAGTTATATTCTTGTACATAGGGGCAGTATTATAGTAGTTATATTCTTGTACATAAGGGCAGTATTATAGTAGTTATATTCTTGTACATAGGAGCAGTATTATAGTAGTTATATTCTTGTACATAGGGGCAGTATTATAGTAGTTATATTCTTGTACATAGGAGCAGTATTATAGTAGTTATATTCTTGTACATAGGAGCAGTATTATAGTAGTTATATTCTTGTACATAGGAGCAGTATTATAGTAGTTATATTCTTGTACATAGAGGGCAGTATTATAGTAGTTATATTCTTGTACATAGGGGGCAGTATTATAGTAGTTATATGCTTGTACATAGGGGCAATATTATAGTAGTTATATTCTTGTACATAGGGGCAGTATTATAGTAGTTATATTCTTGTACATAGGAGCAGTATTATAGTAGTTATATTCTTGTACATAGGGGCAGTATTTTAGTAGTTATATTCTTGTACATAGGGGCAGTATTATGGTATTTATATTCTTGTACATAGGGGGCAGTATTATAGTAGTTATATTCTTGTACATAAGGGCAGTATTATGGTAGTTATGTTCTTGTACATAGGAGCAGTATTATAGTACTAGTTATATTCTTGTACATAGGGGCAGTATTATAGTAGTTATATTCTTGTACATAGGAGCAGTATTATAGTACTAGTTATATTCTTGTACATAGGGGCAGTATTATAGTAGTTATATTCTTGTACATAGGGGCAGTATTATAGTAGTTAAATTCTTGTACATAGGGGCAGTATTATAGTAGTTATATTCTTGTACATAGGAGCAGTATTATAGTACTAGTTATATTCTTGTACATAGGGGCAGTATTATAGTAGTTATATTCTTGTACATAGGGGCAGTATTATAGTAGTTATATTCTTGTACATAGGAGCAGTATTATAGTAGTTATATTCTTGTACATAGGGGCAGTATTATAGTAGTTATATTCTTGTACATAGGGGCAGTATTATAGTAGTTATATTCTTGTACATAGGAGCAGTATTATAGTAGTTATATTCTTGTACATAGGAGCAGTATTATAGTAGTTAGATTCTTATACATAGGGGCAGTGTTATAGTAGTTATATTCTTGTACATAGGAGCAGTATAATTGCAGATATATTCTTGTACACAGTGGCAGTAATATAAAATTTCGATTTTTTTAACATGCATGTTTTTACTTATAGGGAAAAGTGTGCCTTTATGGACTGAAGTGATTAAACAGTGCAAAGAACAGGTCTTGGCAGTTGCCCATTGCTAAACCGTATGTGACCTGTTGAAGTTGGGCATCTATATTTCATTCTGATACTGGTTCTTGGGGGCAAACTTTCACTGCTTCCCTTCCCCCATTCTGTGCTCCAGTTCATCTAATGGATTGCCAATGAAGAGAACTTGGCTTAGGTAAAATATGAAATCTCTGCCTGATCCTAATTCTCCTTTTTTTCAGTTTTTCCTGAATAAAAATTCAAAACACAAAATGTTTTTTTAAATTCAGAATTGATTCAGACTTTCAGTTTCTCGGGTTGTTTCTTCTATAAAGACGCCGTATCTTTAAACTTTGGCTTAAACCTATGTCCCCTACAACTGAATTACATTGTTGTTTTAGTGCTTAGGTCGTAACCCCAATTTGGATATTTAATTTTATTTCTAGGTGGGGGTCACCGAAGATCAGAGAAGTCCTAAGAAGAAAAGTTACATTTAACCCATTCATCATCAGTCTGAGGGGCTTTCCTGTCAGCACTTTCAAATGATTAATTGCCCCTCTCCTTAGAAAGTGTCGGGAGGGGAGATGTCAAGAATTAGCTACGGAGAGTATAAAATCAGATGTGGGAGCTGTTCATAAAAAAAAATCTGCAAATATAAGTCTTTGAGTCGAGGTATAACGTCTGCAACATCCTTTTTATTATCCATTGATTGAAACGACCTCTAACTACAATATCATCAAAATCTATAAAGGAAGCCAGAAAATATTTGATATGTTTTTGATATTTAACAAAACTAGCAGCAAATAATGTGCCATAAATGTTTGATAATTACATTCTTCACCTCTGGGATCGGAACCTATGTCAATAATGAGGGTCGACAATCCTTATCCTTTTTTTCACACCACATCCATATCTCCATTTTCCTCGTGCAAGTCATTGTCAGTAGTCACGTCTCCAGAAAGGAGAAAGCAAGGCCCATCTCAACTACCAGACATATTTGAAGTTTCTTATGAATATTCCCTGTTGTGAATTCTGTGGTCAAGCTCCCTCCTGTGGTCATGAGTGGTACTTCGGCTGGTTCTGTCTATGAGCTTCCGCTGGTGGATGTGAGTGGGGCTGCGGCTTCTGAGTTTCCTTCCTCAGGTGACGAGGTTAAGTCGTTAGGTGCTGCTCTATTAAACTCCACCTAGTTCTTTGTTCCTGGCCTCCAGTCAATGTTCCAGTATTGGTCTGGCTCTCTCCTGGATCCTTCTTGTGGCCTGTCTGCCCTGCATAAGCTAAGTTCTGCTTGTGTTACTTGTGTTTGCTATATTTTCTGTCCAGCTTGCTATATTGGTTTTTCTTGCTTGCTGGAAGCTCTGAGACGCAGAGGGAGCACCTCAATACCGTTAGTCGGTGCGGAGGGTCTTTTTGCCCCTCTGCGTGGTTGTTTGTAGGTTTTTGTGCTGACCGCAAAGCTATCTTTCCTATCCTCGGTCTATTCAGTAAGTCGGGCCTCACTTTGCTATAATCTATTTCATCTCTGTGTTTGTATTTTCATCTTAACTCACAGTCATTATATGTGGGGGGCTGCCTTTTCCTTTGGGGAATTTCTCTGAGGCAAGGTAGGCTTATTATTCTAGCTTCAGGGCTAGTTAGTTTCTCAGGCTGTGCCGAGTTGCATAGGGAGCGTTAGGCGCAATCCACGGCTACCTCTAGTGTGGTATGATAGGATTAGGGATTGCGGTCAGCAGAGTTCCCACGTCTAAGAGCTCGTCCTATGTTAGTAACTATCAGGTCACTTTGTGTGCTCTTAACCACTAGGTCCATTGTGGTTCTGAATCACCTGTTCATAACAGTACTGAAGGCCCAAAGTACTAATGCTTCTCAATAGAGGGAAAAGAGAGGTTCTGAGACCATTTTTTTTTCTTTGCACTGTGTTTTGTCTTTCTTTTTCCCTTTACATCAGGGTGGTTCAGAACACAGGTGTAGACATGGACATTCAAGGTCTGTCCTCTTTGATGGATAATCTTGCTATAACTGTTCAGAACATTCAAGATTTAGTGGTTCAGAATCCTATGTTAGAACCTAAAATTCCTATTCCTGAGTTATTTTCTGGAGATAGAGCTAAGTTTCTGAATTTCAAAAATAATTGTAAACTATTTCTGGCTTTGAAACCCCGCTCCTTTGGTGACCCAGTTCAACAAGTAAAGATCATAATTTCTTTATTACGTGGCGACCCTCAAGACTGGGCATTTTCCCTTGCGCCAGGAGATCCTGCATTATGTGATATTGATGCGTTTTTTTTGGCGCTCGGGTTGCTTTATGATGAACCTAATTCAGTGGATCAGGCAGAGAAAATCTTGCTGGCTCTGTGTCAGGGTCAGCATGAGGTAGAGATATATTGTCAGAAATTTAGGAAGTGGTCTGTGCTCACTCAATGGAATGAATGTGCTCTGGCAGCAATTTTCAGAAAGGGTCTCTCTGAAGCCCTTAAGGATGTCATGGTGGGATTTCCTATGCCTGCTGGTCTGAATGAGTCTATGTCTTTGGCCATTCAGATCGATCGACGCTTAAGTGAGCGTAAAACTGTGCACCATTTGGCGGTATTATCTGAGCATAAACCTGAGCCTATGCAATGCAATAGGACTTTGACCAGAGCTGAACGGCAAGAACACAGACGACGGAATGGGCTGTGTTTTTACTGTGGTGATTCCACTCATGCTATCTCCGTTTGTCCCAAGCGCACTAAGCGGTTCGCTGGGTCTTCCACCATTGGTACGGTAGAGTCGAAACTTCTTTTGTCCGTTACTTTGATCTGCTCTTTGTCATCCTTTTCTGTCATGGCATTTGTGGATTCAGGCGCTGCCCTGAATTTGATGGACTTGGAGTATGCTAGGCGCTGTGGGTTTTTCTTGGAGCCCTTGCAGTATCCTATTCCATTGAGAGGAATTGATGCTACGCCTTTGGCCAAGAATAAGCCTCAGTACTGGACCCAGTTGACCATGTGCATGGCTCCTGCGCATCAGGAGGATATTCGCTTTTTGGTGTTGCATAATCTGCATGATGTGGTCGTGTTGGGGTTGCCATGACTACAAGTCCATAACCCAGTATTGGATTGGAAATCAATGTCTGTGTCCAGCTGGGGTTGTCAGGGGGTACATGGTGATGTTCCATTTCTGTCTATTTCATCATCCACCTCTTCTGAGGTCCCAGAGTTCTTGTCGGATTACCGGGATGTATTTGATGAGCCCAAGTCCAGTGCTCTACCTCCGCATAGGGATTGTGATTGTGCTATCGATTTGATTCCTGGTAGTAAGTTTCCTAAGGGTCGACTGTTTAATTTGTCTGTGCCTGAGCACGCCGCTATGCGGAGTTACGTAAAGGAATCCTTGGAGAAGGGTCATATTCGCCCGTCGTCGTCACCATTGGGAGCAGGGTTCTTTTTTGTGGCCAAGAAGGATGGTTCGCTGAGACCTTGTATTGATTACCGCCTTCTAAATAAAATCACGGTCAAATTTCAGTACCCCTTGCCGCTGCTGTCTGATTTGTTTGCTCGGATTAAGGGGGCTAGTTGGTTCACCAAGATAGATCTTCGTGGTGCGTATAATCTTGTGCGCATTAAACAGGGCGATGAATGGAAAACAGCATTTAATACGCCCGAGGGCCATTTTGAGTACCTGGTTATGCCATTCGGGCTTTCTAATGCTCCATCAGTGTTTCAGTCCTTCATGCATGACATCTTCCGAGAGTACCTGGATAAATTCCTGATTGTATACTTGGATGATATTTTGGTCTTCTCGGATGATTGGGAGTCTCACGTGAAGCAGGTCAGAATGGTGTTCCAGGTCCTGCGTGCGAATTCTTTGTTTGTGAAGGGGTCAAAGTGTCTCTTTGGTGTTCAGAAGGTTTCATTTTTGGGTTTCATTTTTCCCCTTCTACTATCGAGATGGACCCTGTTAAAGTTCAGGCCATTTATGATTGGACTCAGCCGACTTCTCTGAAGAGTCTGCAAAAGTTCCTGGGCTTTGCTAATTTTTATCGTCGCTTCATCAATAATTTTTCTAGTATTGCTAAACCGTTGACTGACTTGACCAAGAAGGGTGCTGATGTGGTCAATTGGTCTTCTGCTGCTGTGGAAGCTTTTCAAGAGTTCAAGCATCGTTTTTCTTCTGCCCCTGTGTTGTGTCAACCAGATGTTTCGCTCCCGTTCCAGGTCGAGGTTGATGCTTCTGAGATTGGAGCAGGGGCTGTTTTGTCGCAAAGAAGTTCTGATGGCTCGGTGATGAAACCATGCGCCTTCTTTTCCAGGAAGTTTTCGCCTGCTGAGCGTAATTATGATGTTGGCAATCGAGAGTTGCTGGCCATGAAGTGGGCATTCGAGGAGTGGCGTCATTGTCTTGAAGGAGCTAAGCATCGCGTGGTGGTCTTGACTGATCACAAGAACTTGACTTATCTCGAGTCTGCCAAACGGTTGAATCCTAGACAGGCTCATTGGTCGCTGTTTTTCTCCCGTTTTGACTTTGTGGTTTCGTACCTTCCGGGCTCTAAAAATGTGAAGGCGGATGCCCTGTCTAGGAGTTTTGTGCCCGACTCTCCGGGTTTGTCTGAGCCGGCGGGTATTCTCAAAGAGGGGGTAATTTTGTCTGCCATCTCCCCTGATTTGCGGCGGGTGCTGCAAAAATTTCAGGCTAATAGACCTGACCGTTGCCCAGCGGAGAAACTGTTTGTCCCTGATAAATGGACGAGTAGAGTTATCTCTGAGGTTCATTGTTCGGTGTTGGCTGGTCATCCTGGAATCTTTGGTACCAGAGATTTGGTGGCTAGATCCTTTTGGTGGCCGTCTCTGTCGCGGGATGTGCGTTCGTTTGTGCAGTCCTGTGGGATTTGTGCTCGGGCTAAGCCCTGCTGTTCTCGTGCCAGTGGGTTGCTTTTGCCCTTGCCAGTCCCGAAGAGGCCCTGGACACATATCTCTATGGATTTTATTTCGGATCTCCCCGTCTCTCAAAAAATGTCGGTCATTTGGGTTGTTTGTGATCGCTTCTCGAAGATGGTCCATTTGGTACCCTTGTCTAAATTGCCTTCCTCCTCTGATTTGGTGCCATTGTTCTTCCAGCATGTGGTTCGTTTACATGGCATTCCGGAGAACATCGTTTCTGACAGAGGTTCCCAGTTTGTTTCGAGGTTTTGGCGAGCTTTTTGTGCTAGGATGGGCATTGATTTGTCTTTTTCCTCGGCTTTCCATCCTCAGACAAATGGCCAGACTGAACGAACCAACTAGACCTTGGAAACATTTCTGAGATGTTTTGTTTCTGCCGATCAGGATGATTGGGTGTCCTTTTTGCCTTTGGCTGAGTTCGCCCTTAATAATCGGGCCAGCTCGGCTACTTTGGTTTCGCCGTTTTTCTGCAATTCTGGTTTCCATCCTCGTTTCTCTTCAGGGCAGGTTGAGTCTTCTGACTGTCCTGGTGTGGATACTGTGGTGGATAGGTTGCAGCAGATTTGGACTCATGTGGTGGACAATTTGACATTGTCTCAGGAGAGGGCTCAACGTTTCGCTAACCGCAGGCGCTGTGTGGGTCCCCGACTTCGTGTTGGGGATTTGGTTTGGTTGTCATCTCGTTATATTCCTATGAAAATTTCCTCTCCTAAGTTTAAGCCTCGTTTCATTGGTCCATACAGGATTTCTGAGGTTCTTAATCCTGTGTCTTTTCGTTTGACCCTTCCAGCTTCTTTTTCCATCCATAACGTATTCCATAGGTCATTGTTGCAGAGATACGTGGCACCTGTGGTTCCATCCGTTGATCCTCCTGCCCTGATTTTGGTTGAGGGGGAGTTGGAGTATATAGTGGAGAAGATTTTGGATTCTCGTATTTCGAGATGGAAACTTCAGTACCTGGTTAAGTGGAAGGGTTATGGTCAGGAAGATAATTCCTGTGTCTTTGCCTCTGATGTTCATGCTGCCGATCTGGTTCGTGCCTTTCATTTGGCTCATCCTGGTCGGCCTGGGGGCTCTGGTGAGGGTTCGGTGACCCCTCCTCAAGGGGGGGGTACTGTTGTGAATTCTGTGGTCAAGCTCCCTCCTGTGGTCATGAGTGGTACTTCGGCTGGTTCTGTCTATGAGCTTCCGCTGGTGGATGTGAGTGGGGCTGCGGCTTCTGAGTTTCCTTCCTCAGGTGACGAGGTTAAGTCGTTAGGTGCTGCTCTATTTAACTCCACCTAGTTCTTTGTTCCTGGCCTCCAGTCAATGTTCCAGTATTGGTCTGGCTCTCTCCTGGATCCTTCTTGTGGCCTGTCTGCCCTGCATAAGCTAAGTTCTGCTTGTGTTACTTGTGTTTGCTATATTTTCTGTCCAGCTTGCTATATTGGTTTTTCTTGCTTGCTGGACGCTCTGAGACGCAGAGGGAGCACCTCCGTACCGTTAGTCGGTGCAGAGGGTCTTTTTGCCCCTCTGCGTGGTTGTTTGTAGGTTTTTGTGCTGACCGCAAAGCTATCTTTCCTATCCTCGGTCTATTCAGTAAGTCGGGCCTCACTTTGCTATAATCTATTTCATCTCTGTGTTTGTATTTTCATCTTAACTCACAGTCATTATATGTGGGGGGCTGCCTTTTCCTTTGGGGAATTTCTCTGAGGCAAGGTAGGCTTATTTTTCTACCTTCAGGGCTAGTTAGTTTCTCAGGCTGTGCCGAGTTGCATAGGGAGCGTTAGGCGCAATCCACGGCTACCTCTAGTGTGGTATGATAGGATTAGGGATTGCGGTCAGCAGAGTTCCCACGTCTCAGAGCTCGTCCTGTGTTAGTAACTATCAGGTCACTTTGTGTGCTCTTAACCACTAGGTCCATTGTGGTTCTGAATCACCTGTTCATTACAATTCCCTAACTGTCTGAGATGGGCGTAGTATTACTTCCATTTCACCATCTCACTTAACGATGTTGCTCCATCCTCCCACTTTGGTCTTGTCTTTGTCTACCCAGTTTCTAAATCATTTCTCTGAGGAACTTGTTCTTCCTCGCTCAACCCTTGTGGTGTCTTCGGTCAAAAACGACCGACCTTGAACTTCAATATTCTTTAAAATATTCAAGATGCGGCTCTGAAACCCCGTGGCCAACCGACCCATCCTCATTTAAGTCAATCAACCACATGTTTCAGAACCGCATCTTGAACACTCCCAAAAATACCAAAGTTCAAAATCGGTCTCCCCAGACCGAAGACAACAGCAGGGTTAAGACTTCTCTCCCACTGCAGCTGTCCTCTAGAATGCACTACATTGGGTGTCAGAATAACATCTCATCATTAGAATGCTTCACCTCTTAATACGATATTACATTGACTCTGCAAAGATACTAGAAAAGTTATCACATAAGGTAATGTAGTCTTTTTTCTTGAGAGCCCTTGCTTAAATTTGGAAGCTCAAGGACTCTAAAGCCCCTACAGTATAGATATTATCTATTTTTAGAACACCATTGATTCCATTCTGCTGTACATGAGAAGGGGTTACATACAAGGTACAAATAGAAATTAAAGTGAACAAACCAACAATGACAGCCTGGTACAGAGGGGAGAGGTCTCTGCCCTTGTGGGCCTACAGTCTACCGGATAATCGCGAAATAGACAGAAGATAGGGGTCGTTACGGCAGCTCAGTGGTGTTGAGGAGGCAGCAGGGTTATTGCAGACTGTAAACTTGCTTGAAGAGATGGATTTTCAAGTACCGTCTGAAGCTTCCAAAACTGGCGGATAATCGGTCATCTTTGGGCACTGAAGTGAAGCCTATGGTGGCTGCTCAGGAGAAGTCCTGGAGGCAATAGGGTGAGGAGGGTATAAGTGTGGAAGAGAGAAGAAGGTGTTGAGAGGACAGGAGATTACCTGTGGGAAGGTAACAGGAGATTAGTTTGGAGATATATGGTGGAGATTATGGATGGCTTTGTAGGTCAAGGTTAGTGGTTTGAGCTGGATATGTTGGGCAATTGCGAGACAATGAAGGGATTGAGAAATGTTATCTGAACTCGCCGATATTGCCAGCCGTGGCTGAGGATCTATTGTGTATGAAACACCTTATGTCTCCCAGTGAAAAGCCATCGACAATCATGTCTCTCACGGCTCGATCATGGAGAACACAATTATTATTTCTTTATTTATTATGCTTTGTTTATATGGCATGTAATGCCGCAATCACTAGCGAGTTGAGGAATACTCGCTTGACAATGGGATGAAGGCACAAAGTCACGTTTTCTTATTTAAACAGCCCATGTGGTTTATTATGCAGTCATAAACTGGGTCATGCACAGTCCATTACATACTTCATGGAACACGATAGGCACCAACAGATGACATTAAGTTGTAGCTTTAACTGAGATACTTCATATACGGCTTTAACTCACGGTTCAGACCCTACATCCGTCAGTCCTCCTTGACTAGTTCCTAGGGGTGTCTGTATGCTGTATCAATGTCTCTACTCATATAGCAAAGTAAACAGGGCAGCACACTGCAGCGCCAAAACATGCAAACTTGAAAACACAAAATTTGAACTGCATTACTGCACTGAAAATATGAAAAATGAGAGCTTTTAGCGCATAAAAATGGCCAATTTTATGTGTACCTCGTAGCCACGATAAGGCATCTCTCTTATACGAGGCCCTACGCTTGACCTACCTCTCTGAGAATAAACGTCTCCATCTGAATGGGTACATGTGAAACCTCTCCTTGGACTCAAATTCTCTCTCACTGTGGAGGGGTATTGGACCTATTATAATTAAAACACCTGAAGCTAGGAGGCGGGGAGTGCACGATCAGAAGGCTAGAGAATACATTTCAAAAAACCTGATCTGCACATCCAAACATAGACACAGTGTGAACAGGTGCTGAACCCAGAGTCGCCAACTCGTATATATTTAAGTAAACAGGGCAGCACACTGCAGCGCCAAAACATGCAAACTTGAAAACACAAAATTTGAACTGCATTACTGCACTGAAAATATGAAAAATGAGAGCTTTTAGCGCATAAAAATGGCCAATTTTATGTGTACCTCGTAGCCACGATAAGGCATCTCTCTGCCCTGTTTACTGCCCTGTTTACTTAAATATATACGAGTTGGCGACTCTGGGTTCAGCACCTGTTCACACTGTGTCTATGTTTGGATGTGCAGATCAGGTTTTTTGAAATGTATTCTCTAGCCTTCTGATCGTGCACTCCCCGCCTCCTAGCTTCAGGTGTTTTAATTATAATAGGTCCAATACCCCTCCACAGTGAGAGAGAATTTGAGTCCAAGGAGAGGTTTCACATGTACCCATTCAGATGGAGACGTTTATTCTCAGAGAGGTAGGTCAAGCGTAGGGCCTCGTATAAGAGAGATGCCTTATCGTGGCTACGAGGTACACATAAAATTGGCCATTTTTATGCGCTAAAAGCTCTCATTTTTCATATTTTCAGTGCAGTAATGCAGTTCAAATTTTGTGTTTTCAAGTTTGCATGTTTTGGCGCTGCAGTGTGCTGCCCTGTTTACTTAAATATATACGAGTTGGCGACTCTGGGTTCAGCACCTGTTCACACTGTGTCTATGTTTGGATGTGCAGATCAGGTTTTTTGAAATGTCTACTCATATAGCACACACGATATTAGTTCGCAGTCTCTAAACACGCTGGTCCTCCTCTGACCAGTTACCTTTATGTGGAATTACCTTTCTGGAGCTCCTGCTCCACACGCTGACTCCTTGTCAGTCCACACTCCTGGGAAGAAGCCTAATGGGCATCACTGTCCTTGAGACCAGGGCACTCATGACAGTCCAGACCCTCCGAAGTTCGGTAGCTCCCCAATGCAGTGCACTTTTCAGGAAGTCTGTCCCCACCTGGGACCTTGCATGCGCTCTACTGCTTTAGTCGTCCATGTTGGCATACCCGGCGTTCAATATACACCTCTCAAGTATGGCGTCTTTATAATTATATGCTTTCCACATGCATCCTCAGCTGTTTGCGACCGTGCCACTTAGGTATTGTATATAATAGTGTGTTTTAGAGTCCTTCATTACCACCTTCACCCCTGATGAAGCCACCGCTGTGGCGACACGCATTGGGTCTATGACCCTCTCAGGTCCCTCATTCTGGTTCTCAAATATTTTTCTGGGGCAGGCCTAAATGACTATTTTCCCCATCATGGGTATTTTTCCATGTGAATGGGATTCTTTGGTGCATTAGGTTCTACTTTTGGGTGTGTAGTTGCACGGACACGTTAGACAAGGGAATCCGGCTGGTCCTTCCTTTATCCAGTAATGCACTAGGTTCGGTCTTTACTTTACAATATTTATTTATTTGACTATATCTGCCATTTTTGTGCCTTTTGAACCACCAGGGGACTCTGCATTGGTATATATATATATATATATATATATATATATATATATATATATATCCCTGCTGGCATGATAAAGGTTTATTTATCCTTTTGTTAAGCATGATGATTTTTATTACTAGTGGTAGTGACTGGTTTATATCTATTGTATGTCCATAAATGTGGCCTGCACTTGCTTCCAACACAGATGCCTCTCCGTGTGCTATTCAGGACGTCCCCACCTGAGACCGTCCAACACACAGGCCACCAGGTTCCAAAGCCTCACCACGTGCTCTTCAGGGAGATAGCACTCCCAACAGATAGGCTTTTCCAGGACCTTGCACACAGACCATACAGATCCAAACACTCTCCACCATGTGACCACACCATGGACGCATTATGTACCTGTAACCCCTCCACTGAGTGGGAGGTGTGTGTGGTTAGTCAGACCCGCCCAGCTCTCCAACTAACCCTACAAGCCTCCCTTTACAACCATACAAACACTTGTGGGAGTAAAGGTCCCAGAACAACATTACTGGCTTACAGACTCCCTCTGAGATGCCTACCGGCCATTTACAATCATGCCGGACACTGTTTCATTATCACCATTACAGTTACCCCACCATACGTATCCTGAGGAGCACATACAGCGCCCCCTAGCTATAACAGGAGTCACTGCATCACAAGCAGTATCATTTTCCACAGTCCTTTACACACATTATTGGCACTGTCCCCATTGGTGTTCATAAGCTAAATTCCCTTTCAGTATGTCTTTGGAGAATGGAAGGAAACTGGAGAACCCGGAGGAAACCCACGCAAACACTGAGAGATTATACAAATTCCTTACAGATGATGTCCTTGGTGGGATTTGAAACCAGGACCCAGAGTTGCAAGGCTGCAGTGCTAACCACTGAGCCGAATAAGCGTTCCTGTGAATGGGAGACACGGCCGAGAAGGCTGCTTTTTTATTCTTAAAATGGGATAAAATAATAAAGAAAGCAATACTCAGCACAATCATTGTCTGCTGCAGTAAACGTCTATCTGATGGGACATCATCGATGCAACATAGAGAGTGGCAGGTATTAATCAGCATCATCAGAATGAGACAACCGAGGGATTGATTGTCCTTTTTAGATTTAAAAAGGTTGTTCACTATTTTTGTATTGATGATCTATTTTTATGGGACACCCCCTGCTGTTATCACCTGTGGTAACATATCGTATGTAAACAGTGTTACAAAGCAAAAAAACAGCTTCATACACTGTGTAATAGTCATTGCTGGGTACTGCAGTCCAGCTCCTTTGGAAGCTACTAAACAGTGTACGGCACTGTGCTGTGCTGCTCCATACACTGTTTACTGGAGGCGATAAAAACAGATCGGTGGTGGTGCTAGGTGACGGACCCCCATAGACCTGAGATTGATCATCAATATAAAAGTAGTAGTCAACCTCTTTAATAATATTGTCATCACCATAGTGGCAGCCTACCTACTTCAGGTATGCAGGTTCCCGCTACAGCTTCTTGGGTAAGCGCTATAGCTTGCCGATTAAGGCCGGCGTCACACACAGCGTAAAACAATACGGTCCATATATTACGGCCGTAATACGGTGAAAAGTCCCCAAAATAGTGGTCCGTAGCTCCTCCGTAGGCAGGGTGTGTCAGCGTTTTTTGCACATGGCATCCTCCGTATGTAATCCGTATGGCATCCGTACTGCGTGTTTTTCTCGCAGGCTTGCAAAACCAACATACCGCTATAGAAGGGATCCATCTGTCACAAAAAAAAATATATATATATATATACTGTCTATATATATATATATATAGACAGTATATATATATATATATATATATATATATATGTCAGTAGACACACATATATATATATATATATATATATTAATATTTCTTCCAGCGCGAGATAGCTTTAAAGCCGGTAATTCAATTACCGGCTTTTGCTATCTCCTTCTAATGTTAGTAGTGTGTATATGCAAAATTTGGCCGTTCTATCTACTAAATTAAAGGGTTAAATGGCGGAAAAAATTGGCGTGGGCTCCCGCGCAATTTTCTCTGCCAGAGTAGTAAAGCCAGTGACTGAGGGCAGATATTAATAGCCTGGAGAGGGTCCACAGTTATTGGCCCCCCCCTGGCTAAAAACACCTGCCCCAGGAAGATGCGCCTTTTCTGGCACTTGGCCACTCTCTTCCCATTCCCGTGTAGCGGTGGGATATGGGGTAATGAAGGGTTAATGTCACCTTGCTATTGTAAGGTGACATTAAGCCAAATTAATAATGGAGAGGCGTCAATTATGACACCTATCCATTATTAATCCAATACTAGTAAAGGGTTAAAAAATACACAAATACATTATTAAAAATTATTTTAATGAAATAAAAACAAAGGTTGTTGGAATATTTTATTCAACGCCCAATCCAATCACTGAAGACCCTCGTTCTGTAACAAAAAAAAACATAATAAACCAACAATATCCTTACCTTCTGCAGATCTGGAAAGTCCAACGATGTAAATCCATCTGAAGGGGTTAAAATATTTTGCAGCCACGAGCTTTGCTAATGCAACGTTGTTCGTGGCTGCAAAACCCCGGGGAATGAAGGTAAAGTAGGTCAATGACCTATATTTACCTTCATTTGCGGTGAGGCGCCCTCTGCTGGTTGTCCCTAGATCGTGGGAATTTTCCTAGAAAGCTCCCAGGCTCGAGTTCATAAGAGGCGCCCTCTGCTGGTTGTCTGTTGTGATAGGCAATTCAGTATCACAATGGACATAGCGGTCAGAGCACATACAGTGATCTGACAATAACCCAATATAATAGAACGAGCTCTGAGACGTGGGAACTCTGCAGACCGCAATCCCTAATCCTCTCCAAACAACACTAGAGGCAGCCGTGGATTGCGCCTAACTCTGCCTATGCAACTCGGCACAGCCTGAGAAACTAACTAGCCTGAAGATAGAAAATAACCCTACCTTGCCTCAGAGAAATACCCCAAAGGAAAAGGCAGCCCCCCACATATAATGACTGTGAGTTAAGATGAAAAGACAAACGTAGGGATGAAATAGATTCAGCAAAGTGAGGCCCGACTTTCTTAACAGAGCGAGGATAGGAAAGATAACTTTGCGGTCTACACAAAACCCTAAAGAAAACCACACAAAGGGGGCAAAAAGACTCTCCGTACCGAACTAATGGCACGGAGGTACACCCTTTGCGTCCCAGAGCTTCCAGCATAACAATTAGACAAGCTGGACAGAAAAAATAGCAAACAAATAGCAAAGAATAACTTAGCTATGCAGAGCAGCAGGCCACAGGAATGATCCAGGGAAAAACAAGTCCAACACTGGAACATTGAAAGGAAGCATGGATCACAGCATTAGGTGGAGTTAAGTAGAGAAGCACCTAACGACCTCACCAGATCACCTGAGGGAGGAAACTCAGAAACCGCAGTACCACTTTCCTCCACAAACGGAAGCTCCCAGAGAGAATCAGCCGAAGTACCACTTGTGACCACAGGAGGGAGCTCTGCCACAGAATTCACAACAGTACCCCCCCTTGAGGAGGGGTCACCGAACCCTCACCAGAGCCCCCAGGCCGACCAGGACGAGCCACATGAAAGGCACGAACAAGATCGGGAGCATGGACATCAGAGGCAAAAACCCAGGAATTATCTTCCTGAGCATAACCCTTCCATTTAACCAGATACTGGAGTTTCCGTCTTGAAACACGAGAATCCAAAATCTTCTCCACAATATACTCCAATTCCCCCTCCACCAAAACCGGGGCAGGAGGGTCAACAGATGGAACCATAGGTGCCACGTATCTCCGCAACAATGACCTATGGAATACGTTATGTGTTATGTTTGCTAATGACAGGTGTTATGAAGGCAATCCAGAAACACAGTGTGCTTAGCGATCAGAGCGCACACAGTGATCTGACAAATACCCAAAAATACAAGAACGAGCTCTGAGACGTGGAAACTCTGTAGACTGCACACCTGATCCTATCCTAAACACAACTAAAAGCGGCTGTGGATTGCGCCTAACAACTACCTAGGCAACTCGGCACAGCCTAAGAAACTAGCTAGCCTGAAGATAGAAAAATAGGCCTGACTTGCCCCAGAGAAATTCCCCAAAGGAAAGGCAGCCCCCCACATATAATGACTGTGAGTAAGATGAAAAGACAAAACGTAGGGATGAAATAGATTCAGCAAAGTGGGGCCCGATATTCTAGGACAGAGCGAGGACAGTAAAGCGAACTTTGCAGTCTACAAAAAACCCTAAAGCAAAACCACGCAAAGGGGGCAAAAAAAACCCACCGTGCCGAACTAACGGCACGGCGGTACACCCTTTGCGTCTCAGAGCTTCCAGCAAAACAAAAGACAAGCTGGACAGAAAAAAAGCAACAAAAAAGCAAAAAGCACTTAGCTATACAGAGCAGCAGGTCACAGGAACAATCAGGAGAAGCTCAGATCCAACACTGAAACATTGACAAGGAGCAAGGATAGCAGCATCAGGCGGAGTTAAGTAATGAAGCAGTTAACGAGCTCACCAGAACACCTGAGGGAGGAAGCTCAGAAGCTGCAGTACCACTTGTGACCACAGGAGTGAATTCAGCCACAGAATTCACAACAGTACCCCCCCCTTGAGGAGGGGTCACCGAACCCTCACCAGAGCCCCCAGGCCGACCAGGATGAGCCGCATGAAAGGCACGAACAAGATCGGAAGCATGAACATCAGAGGCAAAAACCCAGGAATTATCTTCCTGAGCATAACCCTTCCATTTAACCAGATACTGGAGTTTCCGTCTAGAAACACGAGAATCCAAAATCTTCTCCACAATATACTCCAATTCCCCCTCCACCAAAACCGGGGCAGGAGGCTCAACAGATGGAACCATAGGTGCCACGTATCTCCGCAACAACGACCTACGGAATACATTATGTATGGAAAAGGAGTCTGGGAGGGTCAAACGAAAAGACACAGGATTGAGAACCTCAGAAATCCTATACGGACCAATAAAACGAGGTTTAAATTTAGGAGAGGAAACCTTCATAGGAATATGATGAGAAGATAACCAAACCAGATCCCCAACACGAAGTCGGGGACCCACACGGCGTCTGCGATTAGCGAAAAGTTGAGCTTTCTCCTGGGACAAGATCAAATTGTCCACTACCTGAGTCCAGATCTGCTGCAACCTATCCACCACAGAATCCACACCAGGACAGTCCGAAGACTCAACCTGTCCTGAAGAGAAACGAGGATGGAACCCAGAATTGCAAAAAAATGGAGAAACCAAGGTAGCCGAGCTGGCCCGATTATTAAGGGCGAACTCAGCCAACGGCAAAAAGGACACCCAATCATCCTGGTCTGCAGAAACAAAACATCTCAGATATGTTTCCAAGGTCTGATTGGTTCGTTCGGTCTGGCCATTAGTCTGAGGATGGAAAGCCGAGGAAAAGGATAGGTCAATGCCCATCCTACCACAAAAGGCTCGCCAAAACCTTGAAACAAACTGGGAACCTCTGTCAGAAACAATATTCTCAGGAATGCCATGCAACCGAACCACATGCTGAAAGAACAAAGGTACCAAATCAGAGGAGGAAGGCAATTTAGCCAAGGGCACCAGATGGACCATTTTAGAAAAGCGATCACAGACCACCCAAATGACTGACATCTTTTGAGAAACGGGAAGGTCAGAAATGAAATCCATCGAAATATGTGTCCAAGGCCTCTTTGGGACCGGCAAGGGCAAAAGCAACCCACTGGCACGAGAACAGCAGGGCTTAGCCCTAGCACAAATCCCACAGGACTGCACAAAAGTACGTACATCCCGTGACAGAGATGGCCACCAGAAGGATCTAGCCACTAACTCTCTGGTACCAAAGATTCCAGGATGACCAGCCAACACCGAACAATGAAGTTCAGAGATAAGTTTATTAGTCCACCTATCAGGGACGAACAGTTTCTCTGCTGGACAACGATCAGGTTTATTCGCCTGAAGTTTTTGCAGCACCCGCCGCAAATCAGGGGAGATGGCAGACACAATGACTCCTTCCTTGAGGATACCCGCTGGCTCAGATAAACCCGGAGAGTCGGGCACAAAACTCCTAGACAGAGCATCCGCCTTCACATTTTTAGAGCCCGGAAGGTACGAAATCACAAAGTCGAAGCGGGCAAAAAATAACGACCAACGGGCCTGTCTAGGATTCAAGCGCTTGGCAGACTCGAGATAAGTCAAGTTCTTATGATCAGTCAATACCACCACGCGATGCTTAGCTCCTTCAAGCCAATGACGCCACTCCTCGAATGCCCACTTCATGGCCAGCAACTCTCGATTGCCCACATCATAATTACGCTCAGCGGGCGAAAACTTCCTGGAAAAGAAAGCACATGGTTTCATCACTGAGCAATCAGAACCTCTCTGTGACAAAACCGCCCCTGCTCCAATCTCAGAAGCATCAACCTCGACCTGGAACGGAAGAGAAACATCTGGCTGACACAACACAGGGGCAGAACAAAAACGACGCTTCAACTCCTGAAAAGCTTCCACAGCAGCAGAAGACCAATTAACCAAATCAGCACCCTTCTTGGTCAAATCGGTCAATGGTTTGGCAATGCTAGAAAAATTACAGATGAAGCGACGATAAAAATTAGCAAAGCCCAGGAACTTTTGCAGACTTTTCAGAGATGTCGGCTGAATCCAATCCTGGATGGCTTGGACCTTAACTGGACCCATCTCGATAGTAGAAGGGGTAAAGATGAACCCCAAAAATGAAACTTTCTGCACACCGAAGAGACACTTTGATCCCTTCACAAACAAAGAGTTAGCACGCAGGACCTGAAAAACCATTCTGACCTGCTTCACATGAGACTCCCAATCATCTGAGAAGATCAAAATGTCATCCAAGTAAACAATCAGGAATTTATCCAGATACTCACGGAAGATGTCATGCATAAAAGACTGAAACACAGATGGAGCATTGGCAAGTCCGAACGGCATCACTAGATACTCAAAATGACCCTCGGGCGTATTGAATGCAGTTTTCCATTCATCTCCTTGCCTGATTCTCACCAGATTATACGCACCACGAAGATCTATCTTAGTGAACCAACTAGCCCCCTTAATCCGAGCAAACAAGTCAGATAACAATGGCAAGGGATACTGAAATTTAACAGTGATCTTATTAAGAAGGCGGTAATCAATACACGGTCTCAGCGAACCATCCTTCTTGGCTACAAAGAAGAACCCTGCTCCCAGTGGTGATGACGATGGGCGAATATGTCCCTTCTCCAGGGATTCCTTCACATAACTGCGCATAGCGGCGTGTTCGGGCACGGATAAATTAAATAATCGACCTTTAGGGAATTTACTACCAGGAATCAAATTGATAGCACAATCACAATCCCTATGCGGAGGTAGAGCATCGGACTTGGGCTCTTCAAATACATCCTGATAATCAGACAAGAACTCTGGGACCTCAGAAGGGGTGGATGACGAAATCGACAAAAATGGAACATCACCATGTACCCCCTGACAACCCCAGCTGGATACCGACATGGAATTCCAATCCAATACTGGATTATGGGTTTGTAGCCATGGCAACCCCAACACGACCACATCATGCAGATTATGCAACACCAGAAAGCGAATAACTTCCTGATGTGCAGGAGCCATGCACATGGTCAGCTGGGTCCAGTACTGAGGTTTATTCTTGGCCAAAGGCGTAGCATCAATTCCTCTCAATGGAATAGGACACCGCAAAGGCTCCAAGAAAAACCCACAACGTTTAGCATAATCCAAATCCATCAGATTCAGGGCAGCGCCCGAATCCACAAACGCCATGACAGAAAACGACGACAAAGAGCATATCAAGGTAATGGACAGAAGGAATTTGGACTGTACAGTACCAATGACGGCAGACCTAGCGGACCGCCTAGTGCGCTTAGGACAATCAGAAATAGCATGAGTGGAATCACCACAGTAGAAACACAGACCATTCAGATGTCTGTATTCCTGCCGTTCAACTCTATTCATAGTCCTATCGCACTGCATAGGCTCAGGTTTAACCTCAGGCAGTACCGCCAAATGGTGCACAGATTTACGCTCGCGCAAGCGTCGACCAATCTGAATGGCCAAAGACAAAGACTCATTCAAACCAGCAGGCATAGGAAATCCCACCATGACATCCTTAAGAGCCTCAGAGAGACCCTTTCTGAACAAAGCTGCCAGCGCAGATTCATTCCACTGAGTGAGTACTGACCATTTCCTAAATTTCTGACAATATACTTCTATATCATCCTGACCCTGGCACAAAGCCAGCAAATTTTTCTCAGCCTGATCCACTGAATTAGGCTCATCGTACAGAAATCCGAGCGCCAGGAAAAACGCATCGACACTACTCAATGCAGGGTCTCCTGGCGCAAGAGAAAATGCCCAGTCTTGAGGGTCGCCGCGCAAAAAAGAAATAATAATCAAAACCTGTTGAATAGGATTACCAGAAGAATGAGGTTTCAAGGCCAGAAATAGCTTACAATTATTTTTGAAACTTAGAAACTTAGTTCTGTCTCCAAAAAACAAATCAGGAATAGGAATTCTTGGTTCTAACATAGATTTCTGATCAATAGTATCTTGAATTTTTTGTACATTTATAACGAGATTATCCATTGAAGAGCACAGACCCTGAATATCCATGTCCACACCTGTGTCCAGAATCACCCAAATGTCTAGGGGAAAAAAAAAAAAATGAACACAGAGCAGAAAAAAAAAAACTGATGTCAGAACTTTTTCTTTCCCTCTATTGAGAATCATTAGTTAGGCTCCTTGTACTGTTATGTTTGCTAATGACAGGTGTTATGAAGGCAATCCAGAAACACAGTGTGCTTAGCGATCAGAGCGCACACAGTGATCTGACAAATACCCAAAAATACAAGAACGAGCTCTGAGACGTGGAAACTCTGTAGACTGCACACCTGATCCTATCCTAAACACAACTAAAAGCGGCTGTGGATTGCGCCTAACAACTACCTAGGCAACTCGGCACAGCCTAAGAAACTAGCTAGCCTGAAGATAGAAAAATAGGCCTGACTTGCCCCAGAGAAATTCCCCAAAGGAAAAGGCAGCCCCCCACATATAATGACTGTGAGTAAGATGAAAAGACAAAACGTAGGGATGAAATAGATTCAGCAAAGTGGGGCCCGATATTCTAGGACAGAGCGAGGACAGTAAAGCGAACTTTGCAGTCTACAAAAAACCCTAAAGCAAAACCACGCACGGGGGGCAAAAAAAACCCACCGTGCCGAACTAACGGCACGGCGGTACACCCTTTGCGTCTCAGAGCTTCCAGCAAAACAAAAGACAAGCTGGACAGAAAAAAAGCAACAAAAAAGCAAAAAGCACTTAGCTATACAGAGCAGCAGGTCACAGGAACAATCAGGAGAAGCTCAGATCCAACACTGAAACATTGACAAGGAGCAAGGATAGCAGCATCAGGCGGAGTTAAGTAATGAAGCAGTTAACGAGCTCACCAGAACACCTGAGGGAGGAAGCTCAGAAGCTGCAGTACCACTTGTGACCACAGGAGTGAATTCAGCCACAGAATTCACAACAGTTATGTATGGAAAAAGAATCTGGGAGGGTCAGACGAAAAGACACAGGATTAAGAACCTCAGAAATCCTATACGGACCAATGAAACGAGGTTTAAACTTAGGAGAGGAAACCTTCATAGGAATATGACGAGAAGATAACCAAACCAGATCCAGGGAAAAACAAGTCCAACACTGGAACATTGAAAGGAAGCATGGATCAAAGCATTAGGTGGAGTTAAGTAGAGAAGCACCTAACAACCTCACCAGATCACCTGAGGGAGGAAACTCAGAAGCCGCAGTATCACTTTCCTCCACAAACGGAAGCTCCCAGAGAGAATCAGCCAAAGTACCACTTGTGACCACAGGAGGGAGCTCTGCCACAGAATTCACAACAGTTGTCCTCATATGAACTCGAGCCTGGGAGCTTTCTAGGAAAGTTCCCACGATCTAGGAACAACCAGCAGAGGGCGCCTCACTGCAAATGAAGGTAAATATAGGTCATTGACCTACTTTACCTTCATTCTCCGGGGTTTTGCAGCCACGAACAACGTTGCATTAGCAAAGCTCGTGGCTGCAAAATATTTTAACCCCTTCAGATGGATTTACATCATTGGACTTTACAGATCTGCGGAAGGTAAGGATATTGTTGGTTTATTATGTTTTTTTTGTTACAGAACGAGGGTCTTCAGTGATTGGATTGGGCGTTGAATAAAATATTCCAACAACCTTTGTTTTTATTTCATTAAAATAATTTTTAATAATGTATTTGTGTATTTTTTTTAACCCTTTACTAGTATTGGATTAATAATGGATAGGTGTCATAATTGACGCCTCTCCATTATTAATTTGGCTTAATGTCACCTTACAATAGCAAGGTGGCATTAACCCTTCATTACCCCATATCCCACCGCTACACGGGAATGGGAAGAGAGTGGCCAAGTTCCAGAATAGGCACATCTTCCAGATGTGCCTTTTCTGGGGTGTCTGGGGGCAGATGTTTTTAGCCAGGGGGGGGGGGGGGGGCAATAACCGTGGACCCTCTCCAGGCTATTAATATCTGCCCTCAGTCACTGGCTTTACTACTCTGGCGGAGAAAATTGCGCAGGAGCCCACGCCAATTTTTTCCGCCATTTAACCCTTTAATTTAGTAGATAGAACGGCCAAATTTTGCATATACACACTACTAACATTAGTAGTGTGGAATATGCAAAAAAAAGATGATATGAGATGGTTTACTGTATGTAACCAGGTCTCATATCATGTCGGGTTTAGGAAGGAGAGAGCAAAAGCCGGTAATTGAATTACCGGCTTTAAAGCTATCTTGCGCTGGAAGAAATATTAATATATATATATATATGTGTCTACTGACATATATATATATATATGTATATATATATATATATATATATATATATATAGACAGTATATATATATATATTTTTTTTTTGTGACACATGGATCCCTTCTATAGCGGTATGTTGGTTTTGCAAGCCTGCGAGAAAAACACGCAGTACGGATGCCATACGGATTACATACGGAGGATGCCATGCGCAAAAAACGCTGACACACCCTGCCTACGGAGGAGCTATGGACCACTATTTTGGGGACTTTTCAGCGTATTACGGCCATAATATACGGACTGTATTGTTTTACGCTGTGTGTGACGCCGGCCTAAAGCCGTATAATACTGATCAGTTTAATACGGCAGATAGGAGCAGGGGCATAGAGAATAATTGTGCCGTTTGTTTTGCGAGTTTTACGGACGTATTTTCTGCGCTCATACGTCCGTAAAACTCGCAAGTGTGACAGCGGCCTGGGGAGGGAGCCGACGATGTTTGCTCCTCCCTAAGGCTATGTGCACACTTCAGGATTTTTAGCGGTTTTTAGCATTTTTTTCTGCCATTTTCCGCCAAAAAAGCTAAAAAACGCTTATATAAGCATTCCATAATATTTAATGCATTCCGCATTGTTTGTGCACATGCTGCGTTTTTTTTCCTCGCATTTCGGCAAGAAACGCAGCTTTCTTTGTGCGGAATTGCGGCGATTCTGCACACATAGGAATGCAAGGATCCGCTTACTTTCCGCATGTGGCTATGCCCACCATGCTGGAAGTAAGCGGATCATTTGCGGAGGGTACCCAGTCTGGAGGACTGTTCTTTTTAACATTAGATCTTTTTGCCTATGCAGCATCAATAGTAAAAAGTTGGTCACACTTGTCAAACACTATGTTTGACAAGTGTGACCAACCTGTCAATCAGTTTTCCAAGCGATGCTACAGATCGCTTGAAAAAATTCTGCAAGCTAATTACGCTTGCAAAACGCTAGTGTTAGCGGGAATAGGCATGCCAATTCCGCATGTGTTTTACCCGCGGAAGGTAGTTGCGGAATTGCCTCGGAAATCTCTGGGGCAATTCCAGATATGTGCACAAAGCCTAAATTGTGAACCTGAACAGTTTCTTCTTTCCTATAAGCACCAGGTCCTCGTGACTATGTTGGAGGTCAGAGAAGCCTAATTCATCTTTGTAAGAGGGACATTTTGTCAAAAGTACGCCTAACATCTCAGCTTTAGGCTGGAGTCACACTCGGCGTAAGACAATACGGTCCGTATATTACGGCCGTAATACGCTGAAAAGTCCCCAAAATAGTGGTCCGTAGCTCCTCCATAGGCAGGGTGTATCAGCGTATTTTGCGCATGGCATCCTCCGTATGTAATCCGTATGGCATCCGTACTGCGTGTTTTTCTCGCAGGCTTGCAAAACCAACATACGGCTATACAAGGGATCCATGTGTTAAAACCAAAAAAAAATATATATATACTGTCTATATATATATGTGTCAGTAGACACATATATGTATATATATTATTACTTCATACAGCGCTAGATAGCTTTAAAGCCGGTAATTCAATTTTGGGGAATGAAGGTAAAGTAGGTCAATGACCTATATTTACCTTCATTTGCGGTGAGGTGCCCTCTGCTGGTTGTCCCTAGATCGTGGGAACTTTCCTAGAAAGCTCCCTGGCTCGAGTTCATATGAGGACAACCAGCAGAGGGCGCCTCTTATGAACTCGAGCCTGGGAGCTTTCTAGGAAAGTTCCCACGATTTAGGAACAACCAGCAGAGGGTGCCTCACCGCAAATGAAGGTAAATATAGGTCATTGACATACTTTACCTTCATTCCCCGAGGTTTTGCAGCCACGAACAACGTTGCATTAGCAAAGCTCGTGGCTGCAAAATATTTTAACCCCTACAGATGGATTTACATCGTTGGACGTTACAGATCTGCGGAAGGTATGGATATTGTTGGTTTATTATTTTTTTTTTGTTACAGATCGAGGGTCTTCAGTGATTGGATTGGGCGTTGAATAAAATATTACAACAACCTTTGTTTTTATTTCATTAAAATAATTTTTAATAATGTGTTTGTGTATTTTTTAACCCTTTACTAGTATTGGATTAATAATGGATAGGTGTCATAATTGACGCCTCTCCATTATTAATTTGGCTTAATGTCACCTTACAATAGCAAGGTGACATTAACTGTTATGGCTGGCAATCAGGCAACACAGCGTGCAGTAATCAGCGCACATACAGAGATCTGGCAATAACCAAAAACAATAGGACGAGCTCTGAGACGTGGAATCTCTGTAGACTGCAGTACCTGATCTATCCTCACACAACTATAAGCAGCAGTGGATTGCGCCTATCACTACCTATGCAACTCGGCAC
Source organism: Ranitomeya imitator (assembly GCF_032444005.1). Taxonomy (NCBI): domain Eukaryota; kingdom Metazoa; phylum Chordata; class Amphibia; order Anura; family Dendrobatidae; genus Ranitomeya; species Ranitomeya imitator. The sequence goes on from NC_091286.1 coordinate 678,459,602, forward strand.
TGCCTGAGGAGCTGACTAGCCTGAAGATAGAAATACAAGCCTGACTTACCTCAGAGAAATACCCCAAAGGAATAGGCAGCCCCCCACATATAATGACTGTTAGCAAGATGAAAAGACAAACGTAGGAATGAAATAGATTCAGCAAAGTGAGGCCCGATATTCTAGACAGAGCGAGGATAGCAAAGAGAACTATGCAGTCTACAAAAAACCCTAAAACGAAAACCACGCAAAGGGGCAAAAAGACCCACCGTGCCGAACTAACAGCACGGCGGTGCACCCCTTTGCTTCTCAGAGCTTCCAGCAAAAGTTAATAGCAAGCTGGACAGAAAAAACAGAAAACAAACTAGAAGCACTTATCTAGCAGAGCAGCAGGCCCAAGGAAAGATGCAGTAGCTCAGATCCAACACTGGAACATTGACAAGGAGCAAGGAAGACAGACTCAGGTGGAGCTAAATAGCAAGGCAGCCAACGAGCTCACCAAAACACCTGAGGGAGGAAGCCCAGAGACTGCAATACCACTTGTGACCACAGAAGTGAACTCAGCCACAGAATTCACAACAATTAACCTTTCATTACCCCATATCCCACCGCTACACGGGAATGGGAAGAGAGTGGCCAAGTGCCAGAATAGGCGCATCTTCCAGATGTGCCTTTTCTGGGGTGTCTGGGGGCAGGTGTTTTTAGCCAGGGGGGGGGGCCAATAACCGTGGACCCTCTCCAGGCTATTAATATCTGCCCTCAGTCACTGGCTTTACTACTCTGGCGGAGAAAATTGCGCGGGAGCCCACGCCAGTTTTTTCCGCCATTTAACCCTTTAATTTAGTAGATAGAACGGCCAAATTTTGCACATACACACTACTAACATTAGTAGTGTGGAATATGCAAAAAAAAAGGTGATATGAGATGGTTTACTGTATGTAAACCATGTCTCATATCATGTCGGATTTAGGAAGGAGAAATGAAAAGCCGGCAATTGAATTACCGGCTTTAAAGCTATCTAGCGCTGTATGAAGTAATAATATATATACATATATGTGTCTCACTGACATATATATATATATATATATATATATATATACCTATTCTATGTGTACACATTTATTCTACCTATTCTACTGTAAGCTGTCAGTGTGATTTTACTGGACACCGCAATGAATTACCGGCTTTTCTCTGTAACAGCGCTGCGTATTTCTCGCAAGTCACACTGCTGGTCCGTGTGTGATCCGTATTTTTCTGGCTTTCATAGACTTTCATTGGCGTATTTTTTGCGCAATACGGTGACAAACGCAGCATGCTGCGATTTTCTACGGCCGTAGAAGCCAGTATTATACGGATCAGTAAAATACGGCAGCTAGGAGCAGAGGCATAGAGAATAATTGTGCCGTTTGTTTGGCGAGTTTTACGGACGTATTTTCTGCACTCATACGTCCGTAAAACTCGCTAGTGTGACTCCAGCCTTAGCGGAAAGGTCCAGCTCACATCAGCCAATTGCAGAGGAAATACCGACACCAAATCCAAAAAAACTGTAGGAAAAAAATAATCCATTTGGATTTCCTTTAGAAACACAAAAAGTTCAAGATGCTGCAAGCAATTGTTTCCCTTTGTATTCTCCTTGGTCTACAAAGATGTAAAAACGCTACAAAAATATATGGACTGAGGGTTCTTCAGCATTGGTGGTGAGCGATGCCGATTCGACCCCAACCTGAGACGAGTGCACGATCGGCAGATATTGTGCATGTGTTTTCTTCATTGGAACAGGACACGTAATTGATACTTGCTCATTTTGTAGGGTATTGGCCGGTGTGTCGGATTGCAATATCATCGGCACTGGTCACTTCCGATGTGGATGACCCTTTAAACGCTATGATGCAAATTTAACTTTAAAAAAAAAACATGAACTTCATGTACAATTAGCTTTAAATATAGTTTAGAAATCCGCATGGACAACCAACCACCAAGAAAAAAAAACGTAAAAAAACAACAAAAACAAACAAAATTTGTACAGAGAATTCTAAGATTTTAACAATGGTATTTGTCGCTAGCTGTAGGGTTAGTGGTCACTAAAACCGCCCCAGGGTATGAAGGGTTAAGCAGCATCCTAATTCCTGAATTTTACTGTCAGACATGGGATGGATATTCTCATTTCCTTGTCTCCACTCCACAGACTCGGAGGCCTGCGTCTTTCTGCCTTTTGTCCCATCGCCAGTAGCTTGCCTCTAGGCTACGTTCAGCTTTTCTAATAAAGACCCCCGTTTATCAATGACATCAATGGTTATCTGTCCCAGCTGCCCACAGTGATGCATTTGTAACAGGATTTGGCCTGCATGGCCTCATTTAGTCGTATTTAACGTCCTACAGGGGTCCGGCGTTTGATCTCCCAGTGATATAATTGACTCGGTGTGATCAGGAGTCTTTACTGATTTGTATTGACACTTTACCTCCCCTCGCTGCTTTTTATTATTTGTTGGGAGCGGAACCAAATTCATTGCCCTCATCACAGCCTTAATGAGTGACCCAGGACCCATATGCTCACCATAAGTTATCTTTATGGGTTGTTAGAAAATGATAAAGACGGCGGCACAGTCGCCCGCATAGGGGACAGCTTACTGTCAGGCGACAGCACTCACAAAACTCCCAGCAAGATCCCGCCAGAGATTCTGGGAACTAATTTGACGGAAATGCTTACTAATAGCATTTTAATGTGACCCATTTATGGTGATGAATCTGCATCAATCAAACTCAACCTTCAGCTTCTTGTCCAAAGATGTAATTGTGAGGAGGTGGAAAATGTTTATTGTAGTGATAGTTACTGTTTTATACTGTGGTTGCATCGATCATATGGCACAAAAACCAAGAGAGATTGTCAAAGCTTCTCTCTCTTACATAAAATGGACCTTTCACTGGATTTTGTCATTTTAACTGAGCACCTCCTCCCATTTTTCAACTGATCCTAGAACAGTTTTTCTTTTTCTTCTGTTCACCCCTGATGAAGCATGTTGTGCGAAATGTGTGTCAGGCTGGCTGGGCATCTTCCTTACCTCTGGTTGGAATTATTATATCTGAGTCTGTATTACTCTGTATTATACAGTATATTTAGATGGTTTCACTATATACAGTTAGGGCCAGAAATATTTGGACAGTGACACAATTTTCGCGAGTTGGGCTCTGCATGCCACCACATTGGATTTGAAATGAAACCTCTACAACAGAATTCAAGTGCAGATTGTAACGTTTAATTTGAAGGGTTGAACAAAAATATCTGATAGAAAATGTAGGAATTGTACACATTTCTTTACAAACACTCCACATTTTAGGAGGTCAAAAGTAATTGGACAAATAAACAAAACCCAAACAAAATATTTTTATTTTCAATATTTTGTTGCAAATCCTTTGGAGGCAATCACTGCCTTAAGTCTGGAACCCATGGACATCACCAAACGCTGGGTTTCCTCCTTCTTAATGCTTTGCCAGGCCTTTACAGCCGCAGCCTTCAGGTCTTGCTTGTTTGTGGGTCTTTCCGTCTTAAGTCTGGATTTGAGCAAGTGAAATGCATGCTCAATTGGGTTTAGATCTGGAGATTGACTTGGCCATTGCAGAATGTGCCACTTTTTGGCACTCATGAACTCCTGGGTAGCTTTGGCTGTATGCTTGGGGTCATTGTCCATCTGTACTATGAAGCGCCGTCCAATCAACTTTGCAGCATTTGGCTGAATCTGGGCTGAAAGTATATCCCGATACACTTCAGAATTCATCCGGCTACTCTTGTCTGCTCTTATGTCATCAATAAACACAAGTGACCCAGTGCCATTGAAAGCCATGCATGCCCATGCCATCACGTTGTCTCCACCATGTTTTACAGAGGATGTGGTGTGCCTTGGATCATGTGCCGTTCCCTTTCTTCTCCAAACTTTTTTCTTCCCATCATTCTGGTACAGGTTGATCTTTGTCTCATCTGTCCATAGAATACTTTTCCAGAACTGAGCTGGCTTCTTGAGGTGTTTTTCTGCAAATTTAACTCTGGCCTGTCTATTTTTGGTATTGATGAATGGTTTGCATCTAGATGTGAACCCTTTGTATTTACTGTCATGGAGTTTTCTCTTTACTGTTGACTTAGAGACAGATACACCTACTTCACTGAGAGTGTTCTGGACTTCAGTTGATGTTGTGAACGGGTTCTTCTTCACCAAATTAAGTATGCGGCGATCATCCACCACTGTTGTCATCCGTGGACGCCCAGGCCTTTTTGAGTTCCCAAGCTCACCAGTCAATTCCTTTTTTCTCAGAATGTACCCAGCTGTTGATTTTGCTACTCCAAGCATGTCTGCTATCTCTCTGATGGATTTTTTCTTTTTTTTCAGCCTCAGGATGTTCTGCTTCACCTCAATTGAGAGTTCCTTTGACCGCATGTTGTCTGCTCACAGCAACAGCTTCCAAATGCAAAACCACACACCTGGAATCCACCCCTGACCTTTTAACTACTTCATTGATTACAGGTTAACGAGGGAGACGCCTTCAGAGTTAATTGCAGCCCTTAGAGTCCATTGTCCAATTACTTTTGGTCCCTTGAAAAAGAGGACGCTATGCATTATAGAGCTATGATTCCTAAACCCTTTCTCCGATTTGGATGTGGAAACTATCATATTGCAGCTGGGAGTGTGCACTTTCAGCCCATATTACATATATAATTGTATTTCTGAACATGTTTTTGTAAACAGCTAAAATAACAAAACTTGTGTCACTGTCCAAATATTTCTGGCCCTAACTGTATGTCCTTCCATTAGTATAGCTGCTACCATGGACTATTAGATCTGTACCTACAATTTGCTCTGTACTTTTCTGCACTTGCATATGTATATTTTTGTCCCTGGTGACATAGTTTGTGCTCAAAGGTTTACATACCCTGGCAGAATTTTTGCTTTCTTGGCCTAATTTTCAGAGAATATGAATGCTAACACCAAAACTTTTTCTCCACTCATGGTTAGTGGTTGGGTGAAGCCATTTATTGTCAAACTACTGCGTTTCCTCTTTTTAAATCATGATGACAACCCAAAATATCCAAATGACCCCGATCAAAAGTTCACATACCCCATTTCTTAATATCGTGTATTGACCCCTCTAACATCAATAACAACTTGAAGTCTTTTGTGGTAGTTGTGGATGAGGTTCTTTATTTTCTCAGATGGTAAAGCTGCCCACTCTTCTTGGCAAAAAGCCTCCAGTTCCTGTAAATTCCTGGGCTGTCTGTCTGGGTGTTCCTGGCTTGTATTCTTATGGGGTGACCAGGGTGGTCACTAGCGGATATATTGATCTTAATGCCTCGTAAGTTCTGCCTGATAACTGTCTACACATTTAGGAACTAAGGAGGCACTCTGACCCTAATTATATTTTATAGATATAATTATTCCATTTTTTTTTTATTTTGTGATTTTTCCATTTTTTCATTTCTGTTTTTTCCTCCTCTTCTTCCAAGAGTCGTAGCTTTATTTTTCCATCCACATAGCTATCTGTGAGTTTGTTTTTTGAGGGATGAGTTGTGCTTTTGAAAGGCTCCATTCATTCTACCATATAGTGTAGCGAAAAATGGGAAAAAAAATTCAAAGCGCGGTGAAATTGCAAAAAAAGAAAAAAAGAAGCCTAATTCCACAATGTTTTTTTGTGTGTACTGTGGTCATTATATGGTAAAATTTACCTGGCCATATGATTTTGCAGGTCAGTAAGAAAACGCCGATACCAAACATGTATATATATACTAGATGGTGGCCCGATTCTAATGCATCAGGTATTCTCGAATATGCATGTCCATATAGTATATTGCACAGCCCACGTAGTATATTGCCCAGCCACGTAGTATATTGCCCAGTCATGTAGTATATTGCCCAGCCACGTACTATATTACCCAGCCACATAGTATATTGCCCAGTGATTATTGCCCAGCTACGTAGTATATTGCGCAGCCACGTAGTATATTGCCCAGTCACATAGTATATTGCCCAGCCACGTAGTATATTGCCCAGTCACGTAGTATATTGCCCAGTCACATAGTATATTGCCCAGCCACGTAGTATATTGCCCAGTCACGTAGTATATTGCCCAGTCACGTAGTATATTGCCCAGTCACGTAGTATATTGCCCAGCCAAGTACTATATTACCCAGCCACATAGTATATTGCCCAGTGATTATTGCCCAGCTACGTAGCATATTGCGCAGCCACGTAGTATATTGCCCAGCCACGTAGTATATTGCCCAGCCACGTAGTATATTGCCCAGCCACGTAGTATATTGCCCAGTCACGTAGTATATTGCCCAGCCAAGTACTATATTACCCAGCCACATAGTATATTGCCCAGTGATTATTGCCCAGCTACGTAGCATATTGCCCAGCCACGTAGTATATTGCCCAGCCACATAGTATATTGCCCAGCCACATAGTATATTGCCCAGCCACATAGTATATTGCCCAGTCACGCAGTATATTGCCCAGCCACGTAGTATATTGCCCAGCCACGTAGTATATTGCCCAGCCACGTAGTATATTGCCCAGCCACGTAGTATATTGCCCAGCCACGTAGTATATTGCCCAGTCACATAGTATATTGCCCAGCCACATAGTATATTGCCCAGCCACATAGTATATTGCCCAGTCACGCAGTTTATTGCCCAGCCACATAGTATATTGCCCAGCCACATAGTATATTGCCCAGTCACGTAGTATATTGCCCAGCCACGTAGTATATTGCCCAGCCACATAGTATATTGACCAGTCATGCAGTATATTGCCCAGTCACGTAGTATATTGCGCAGCCACGTAGTATATTGCCCAGTCACGCAGTATATTGCCCAGTCACATAGTATATTGCGCAGCCACGTAGTATATTGCCCAGCCACATAGTATATTGCCCAGTCACGCAGTATATTGCCCAGTCACGTAGTATATTGCGCAGCCACGTAGTATATTGCCCAGCCACATAGTATATTGCCCAGTCACGCAGTATATTGCCCAGCCACGTAGTATATTGTCCAGCCACATAGTATATTGTCCAGCCACGTAGTATATTGCCCAGCCACGTAGTATTTTGCCCAGCCATGTAGTATATTGCCCAGTCACATAGTATATTGCCCAGCCACATAGTATATTGCCCAGCCACATAGTATATTGCCCAGCCAGGTAGTATATTGCCCAGCCACATAGTATATTGCCCAGCCACATAGTATATTGCCCAGTGACGTAGTATATTGCCCAGTCATGTAGTATATTGCCCAGTCACGTAGTATATTGCCCAGCCAAGTACTATATTACCCAGCCACATAGTATATTGCCCAGTGATTATTGCCCAGCTACGTAGTATATTGCGCAGCCACGTAGTATATTGCCCAGCCACGTAGTATATTGCCCAGCCACGTAGTATATTGCCCAGTCACATAGTATATTGCCCAGTCACATAGTATATTGCCCAGCCACGTAGTATATTGTCCAGCCACGTAGTATATTGTCCAGCCACGTAGTATATTGCCCAGCCACGTAGTATATTGCCCAGCCACGTAGTATATTGCCCAGCCATATAGTATATTGCCCAGCCACATAGTATATTGCCCAGTCACGTAGTATATTGCCCAGTCACGTAGTATATTGCCCAATCACGTAGTATATTGCCCAATCACGTAGTATATTGCCCAGTCACATAGTATATTGCCCAACCACGTTGTATATTGCCCAGCCACGTTGTATAATGCCCAGCCACGTAGTATATTGTCCAGTCATGTAGTATATTGCCCAATCAAATAGTATACTGCCCAGTCACATAGTATATTGCCCAGCCACGTAGTATATTGTCCAGCCACGTAGTATATTGTCCAGCCACGTAGTATATTGCCCAGCCACGTAGTATATTGCCCAGCCACGTAGTATATTGCCCAATCAAATAGTATACTGCCCAGTTTCATAGTATATTGCCCAACCACAGTGTATATTGCCCAGCCACGTAGTATAATGCCCAGCCACATAGTATATTGTCCAGTCATGTAGTATATTGCCCAGTCACATAGTGTATTGCCCAGTCACGTAGTATATTGCCCAATCACGTAGTATATTGCCCAGTCACATAGTATATTGCCCAACCACGTTGTATATTGCCCAGCCACGTAGTATATTGTCCAGTCATGTAGTATGCAGAGGAGATGACGCGGCGACAGAGGGTAAGAATAGCAGGTTTTTTGTTTTTTTATTATTTTTAACATTTAACATTTTTTTACTATTGATGACGCATAGGTAGCATCAATAGTAAAAAGTTAGGGACACAAAGGGTTAATAGCAGCGTTAACGGAGTGCGTTAACTACGGCATAACGCGGTCCGTTACCGCCAGCATTAACCCTGTGTGAGCGGTGACTGGAGGGGAGTATGCGGGCACCGGGCACTGACTGCGGGGAGGAAGGAACGGCCATTTTCTTCTGGACTGTGCCCGTCGCTGATTGGTCGTGGCTGTTTTGCCGCGACCAATCAGCGACTTGGATTTCCATGACAGACAGAGGCCGCGACCAATGAATATCCGTGACAGACAGACTGAAGGACAAACAGACAGACAGAAAGACGGAAGTGACCCTTAGACAATTATATAGTAGATTATTTTTATTTAACTGGTGAAAAAATTCAAAAATTTGTAAAAAAAAAAAAAAAAAAGGATTTTGCTTCCGTAATTTTGTGATTTGGGGCTGTGTGAGGGCTTGTTTTTTGCAACCTGAGCTGATGGTTTTTTTATACAATTTTGGGGTTGCTCATAATTCATAATAATAATAATAATATTTTTTTATTTATATAGCGCCAACATATTCCGCAGCGATTTACAAATTATAGAGAGGACTTGTACAGACAATAGACATTACAGCATAACAGAAATCACAGTTCAAAACAGATACCAGGAGGAGTGAGGGCCCTGCTCGCAAGCTTACAAACTATGGGGAAAAGGGGAGACACGAGAGGTGGATGGTAACAATTGCTTTAGTTATTCGGACCGGCTATAGTGTAAGGCTCGGGTGTTCATGTAAAGCTGCATGAACCAGTTAACTGCCTAAGTATGTAGCAGTACAGACACAGAGGGCTATTAACTGCATAAAATGAATGAGAACATAATGCGAGGGACCTGATTATGTTGTGTTTTTTTGTTGTTGTTGTTATATATATATATATATATATATATATATATATATATTATTTTTTTTTCTTATTTTTTTTTTTTAAATAGGCCACACAGGGATCGTTAGGTTAATGCATTGAGGCGGTAGGCCAGTCTGAACAAATGAGTTTTTAGGGCACGCTTAAAACTGTGGGGATTGGGGATTAATCGTATTAACCTAGGTAGTGCATTCCAAAGAATCGGCGCAGCACGTGTAAAGTCTTTCATGAGTTTAGATTTTTTTTATTATTATGTTATTTACCGATCAGATTAATTATTTTTATATTTTGATAGTTCAGACTTTTCTGAACACAGTGGTACCAAATATGTGTATTTTTTTTATTTGATTTATTTTTAATGGTGCAAACAGGGGGTGATTTGAACTTTTCTCATATTTTTAAAAACCTTTTTTCACTTTTTCCTGTATTTAGTAGCCCCTTTAGGGGACATGAAGCTGTGATTGTCCAGTCGCTTGCATTGTGCATAGTAGTGCTTCAGCAGAAATGACGATCTCCTAGAAACGGCGGATAAACACTTGTGTTCACAGGAGGATCTTAACCCTGCTGTTGTCTTCGGTCTGGGGAGACCGATTTTGAACTTTGGTATTTTTTCTTGAACACCCCAGTTCAAGATGCGGTTCTGAAACTTGTGGTTGATTGACTTAAATGAGGATGGGTCGGTCGGCCACGGGTTTCAGAGCCGCATCTTGAATATTTTAAAGAATATTGAAGTTCAAGGTTGGTCGTTTTTGACCGAAGACAACAGCAGGGTTAATGACAGTCATGTGGGTCATCAGCAGACCCCAAGGTGTCATGGCAACCCATTGGTGCTCCGCGATCACGTCACGGGTGCACTGATAGGGGTGTGAAATGGCGCACGAGCTTGATGCCACATGTTAAAGGCCGGCTGTCAGAGATTGCCTGTTAACAGTTTAACGGCCAATGGAGAAGCTCCCCTTCACCCATGTCAGCCATCATGTGAGGGGAAAGATGCGGCTCCTACGCAGAGTTCAGGGCTTGTGGTGACATCACGGGTCACATGATCGTGATGTCACCAAACGTTTTGAAGCAGTCTCCACATCGTAAGCTTCACTGATAATGCCCTGGGCAATTGACCAGTTCTATCCTGGACAACGACCCTGGGAACTTGACATGGAGAGAGATGGTCCAGACACAAGGACTCTTGACTCCTGGAGGAGTCAGATGCTGCTGGTTCATTTAGAGGGGCACAACTCTTATTAAATCAGGAGCATCTGATGAGTGGGAGGCTCCTGTGTTTGCCACGCCAGAAATGTGCCCGATTTGGGAACAGAAGTAAGATTTCTTGGGTAAGGAACACTGCAACTCTTCATGAATTCGATGAGCTGTGGCGTGCTGAGTTGCGCCAAAAATATTGCGACTTTTCAAAGCAATTTACACCCGAATTGTGGCATTGTTACTTTAATGAATCAGAGCTTTTGCTCTTCTTGATCTCAAAGAGTTTTGCTCTTTCAAGTGTTTACTTTGTGCGAAACATGACCGTATCCTCATAATTTAATGGTTAAGTAAACATGTTTGGATGATACCGGATACTGGAACCATTCATCAATTACCGGCCTGTGTCTAGGGACCGGCAGGGAGGATAATAAAGGACGTATCTCTGATAATGTCTCCTACAATACTCATCATGGACTCCTTATCTATATCTGTTTGTTACACTTATGTCAATGTTTATTGAGAAAAAACATCTTCAAGATCAGACATCAAGCACTGAAGAAATCAGATCACGGACTCGAGGGGAAGAAGAAAGATGCGTCGTGTTACATGCATTTATATATTACTCAAATTTGGGATTTTTTTCAATAAAAGTGAAAAGGTCCAGAGGTGAGTAATGGCCGATTATAGCTTTTTTGCTATCAAAGGTGAAAATTTTAACTCTGTTTTTTGAGCACCCTTGTCCTCCTCTCTCCCCCAAAAAAACACACCGACTTATGACGCATTGGTATGTCATATGTCGGTTCCCTGACTTTGATGCGGGGCTAAGGAACTGAGCCCACATCTTAGCCGGCAGATGATGGCTGTGTTACACAGTCATCATCTGCCTCTAACAGCTGTGCATGGAGAGCAGCTTCACCCTATGACCAAGTGACAATCTGTAGCAGCTGCATGCACAGCAGGGGTGCGTGTCATTCTATGCACTCTGCGACGTGATCGCTGGACTGCCATGATGGTTGGGGGTCTGCCGAAGGCCCCCGTGCCTGTCATGACAGTACTTCTGTGAACACCGGCTTCTTACTGACATTCATAGGAGACTATGATTTGCCCTATATACAGCAATACTGTGGTATTGTGGTGTATAGTCAAGTGATCAGATGATGACAGGTTCAAGTCCCTTAAAGGAACTAACATATAGTAAAAAGTGGAAAAAAAACTTTTAAAAATATAAAAAATATACATTTAAATCATACCACTTTTTTGACTTTCTTTGAATTGCAATTATAAATTTTTTCTTTGTACTTAATGCACTAGAAAGCAGAAGCAAGCAACAGAAATAAATCTGAAATCAGTGTCAGACGATTTGCTGGCTAGTCACAAGTGACTGGACTAAGTTTTTGCATTTCTTGTACAATTGTTCAAGTGAAGGAAGCATATGTTTTTTTCAAAATGTAATGTCCTAAAATACATATGCAAATTGCCTCTTCAGAGAAAAAGAGGACTTGAACTCTATAGCGCCACCTATTGGAAGTAGCGATCCTACAAGTCACAATCAACCCTTTAACGAGTCTTGCAATATGACTTAGGATAAAGTACAGATATTCAAAGGGATCCAGTGAGGTCCCATTACAATATTAACCCGCAGATACAGGGATAATATGCATAATAGTTTATGACAGTACCCAGTCACTGTACTGAAAGTGTGACACCTTTATTTATCCCAGGAGATGTTGGCCTTCAGTCACGCCTGAGTATTCCGAGCGATTACAGTCATAGGTGTAAGCACACCTTGACACTGATTGATAGTCAGTTCTCTACTAGTGCACTGCTGTCAGTCAGTGCCAGGATATGCTTACAGCCGCTCCTATCAGTGCTGTGATCGATGTCTGCAATTTCTCTGGGCATGCCTGACTGACTAAAAGCAGGCAGCTCTCAAGCGAAATAAAGTTCATTTTTCCCTTGTGCCGCACTTCCAGTACAAGGACCTGGCAGTCTCCTGATGTCATTAACCTGCAGATTAACTCTATATCGTTAATATTGTTAACAGCATTATGGGACGTGACAGGTTCCCTTTAAGGCCGGCTTCACACTAGCTTAGAACACGGACGAGTGCTATGCGAGAAAACATCACATAGCACTGGGGCCAATATTAATCTTTGGTGCAGCTCCCATCACCGTTTTTTTTCCCGGGCATATTCAGCGTGCAAGTGAAATTGCAGAATGCTGAGACTATACGCGTATATCGGCCGAGTCTCGCCAATGCAAGTCTATGGGTGTGAGAAAAGAATCGGACACTACACAGACCATCCGTGTGACTTGCGACAAATGCGCACACATTTTCCTCATTTCAGCCCATGAAGCCATTAAATTCAATCGGGAAAACCAGTGAGAAATGTAAAGCCATACACATGTCAGACGGATCCATAGGTGCGAGAAAATCGCATCATCGCATTGCAAACGCATCACACACGGATGACCATACGGAGAACACTTGTGCGACTCTCGGCAGGGAGACTCGGACCGATTTTCCATACGAAACGTGTCCCCCCGGCCTTACCGTGACTATCTACCTCACACAGTAAACGTGTTTACAAAATTAACAACTGTACATGCCACATAAGTACTGTGCCCTGCTTTTTGGACATGTTCCCAGTATTTCTTATATTATTTGTGTGACAGGGGTTTTGAATTTTGTAAAAAAATATGTAGTCATGAAACTGTGCATGTCTGTTTTTGAACTCCTGTTTTGTTTGTCCAATTTAACAACCATTCAACTATATATGTATATATATATATATATATATATATATATATATATATATATATACATATATACATATATATATATATATATATATATATATATACTAGATTGTGGCCCGATTCTAACGCATCGGGTATTCTAGAATATGCATGTCCACATAGTATATGGACAATGATGATTCCAGAATTCGCGGCAGACTGTGCCCGTCGCTGATTGGTCGAGGCAACCTTTATGACATCATCGTCGCCATGGCAACCATTATGACATCATCGTCGCTGTGCCCGTTGCTGATTGGTCGAGGCCTGGCGGCCTCGACCAATCAGAGACGCGGGATTTCCAGGACAGACAGACAGACAGACAGAAAGACAGACAGACAGACAGAAAGACAGACAGACGGAAAAACCCTTAGACAATTATATATATAGATATATATATATATATATATCTACTATATAATTGTCTAAGGGTCACTTCCGTCTGTCTGTCCTTCTGTCTGTCATGGTTATTCATTCGCTGATTGGTCTCGGCAGCTGCCTGTCATGGCTGCCGCGACCAATCAGCGACGGGCACACTCCGGAAGAAAATGGCCGCTCCTTACTCCTTGCAGTCAGTGCCCAACGCCCATTGCCCGCATACTCCCCTCCGGTCACCGCTAACACAGGGTTAATGCCGGCGGTAACGGACCGCGTTATGCCGCGGGTAACGCACTCCGTTACTGCCGCTATTAACCCTGTGTGTCCCCAACTATTTACTATTAATGCTGCCTATGCAGCATCAATAGTAAAACGATCTAATGTTAATAATAATAATAATAATAAAAAAAAAAACCTTATTCTCACCTTCCGCCGTCGCGTCCTCTCCTCGGCACTGCAAGCGGCAGGTTCCACTTTCAAAGATGCTATGGGAGAAGGACCGCGATGTCATGGAAGGTCCTGCGCTCATACCAATCCTGGGACCGGACAAGGCTCATAAGCGCCGGAACTACAACGGGCTCTTCGGATGGTGAGTATGTTTCTTTTTTATTTTTTAACCTGTTAGATACGTGACTGGGCAATATACTACCTGGCTGGGCAATATACTACGTGTATGTGCTGTATACTACGTGACTGTCCTAAATACTACGTGGCTCTGTGCTGTATACTACGTTGCTGTGCAATAGACTGCGAGGTGGGGCAATATACTACGTGGCTCTGTGCTGTATATTACGTGACTGGGCAATATACTACGTGGCTGGGCAATATACTACGTGGCTGTGCAATATACTACGTGACTGGGCAATATACTACGTGACTGGGCAATATACTACGTGGCTGGGCAATATACTACGTGACTGGGCAATATACTACGTGGCTGTGCAAAATACTACGTGACTGGTCAATATACTACGTGACTGGGAAATATACTACGTGGCTGGGAAATATACTACGTGGCTGGGCAATATTCTACATGGCTGGGCAATATACTACGTGGATGGGCAATATACTACGTGGCTGGGCAATATACTACGTGTCTGGGCCATATACTACGTGGCTGGGCAATATACTACGTGGCTGGGCAATATCCTATGTGGCTGGGCTATATACTATACTACATATATACTATATACTACGTGGCTGGGAAATATACTACGTGGTTGGGCAATATACAACGTGTCTGGGCAATATACTACGTGGCTGGGCAATATACTACGTGGCTGGGCAATATCCTACGTGGCTGGGCTATATACTATACTACATATATACTATATACTACGTGGCTGGGCAATATACTACGTGGTTGGGCAATATACAACGTGTCTGGGCAATATACTATGTGGCTGGGCAATATACTATACTATATATATACTATATACTACGTGGCTGGGAAATATACTATATATATACTATATACTACGTGGCTGGGCAATAAACTACGTGGCTGGGCAATATACAACGTGGCTGGGCAATATACTACGTGTCTAGGCAATATACTACATACCTGGGCAATATACTACGTGGCTGGGCAATATTCTACGTGGCTGGGCAATATATTATGTGGCTGGGCAATATACTACGTGACTGGGCAATATACTACGTGGCTGTGCAAAATACTACGTGACTGGTCAATATACTACGTGACTGGGCAATATACTGCGTGGCTGGGCAATATTCTACATTGCTGGGCAATATACTACGTGTCTGGGCCATATACTACATGGCTGGGCATATACTACGTGGCTGGGCAATATACTACGTGGCTGGGCAATATCCTACGTGGCTGGGCAATATACTATACTATATATACACTATATACTACGTGGCTGGGAAATATACTATATATATACTATACTATATACTACGTGGCTGGGCAATATACTACGTGGTTGGGCAATATACCAAATGTTTGGGCAATATACTACGTGTCTGGGCAATATACTATGTGGCTGGGCAATATACTATACTATATATATATACTATATACTACGTGGCTGGGAAATATACTATATATATATACTATATACTACGTGGCTGGGCAATAAACTACGTGGCTGGGCAATATACAACGTGGCTGGGCAATATACTACGTGTCTGGGCAATATACTACATAGCTGGGCAATATACTACGTAGCTGGGCAATATTCTACGTGGCTTGGCAATATACTACGTGACTGGGCAATATACTACGTGGCTGTGCAAAATACTATGTGACTGGTCAATATACTACGTGACTGAGCAATATACTACGTGACTGGGAAATATACTATGTGGCTGGGCAATATTCTACATGGCTGGGCAATATACTACGTGGCTGGGCAATATACTACGTGGCTGGGCAATATACTACGTGTCTGGGCCATATACTACGTGGCTGGGCAATATACTACGTGGCTGGGCAATATCCTACGTGGCTGGGCAATATACTATACTATATATATACTATATACTACGTGGCTGGGAAATATACTATATATATACTATAGTATATACTACGTGGCTGGGCAATATACTACGTGGTTGGGCAATATACAATGTGTCTGGGCAATATACTACATGTCTGAGCAATATACTACGTGGCTGGGCAATATACTATACTATATATATACTATATACTACGTGGCTGGGAAATATACTATATATATACTATATACTACGTGGCTGGGCAATAAACTACATGGCTGGGCAATATACAACATGGCTGGGCAATATACTACGTGTCTGGGCAATATACTACATAGCTGGGCAATATACTACGTGGCTGGGCAATATACTACGTGGCTGGCCAATATACTACGTGGCTGGGCAATATACTGCGTGGCTGGGCAATATACTGCGTGGCTGGACAATATACTACATGGCTGGGCAATATACTACGTGACTGGGCAATATACTACGTGACTGGGCAATATACTATGTGGCTGTGCAATATACTATGTGGCTAGGCAATATAGTATGTGGCTGGGCAATATTCTGCGTGGCTGGCCAATATACTACGTGGCTGGCCAATATACTACGTGGCTGGGCAATATACTACGTGACTGGGCAATATACGTGGCTGGGCAATATACTACGTGGCTGGGCAATATACTACGTGGCTGGGCAATATACTACGTGGCTGGACAATATTCTACGTGGCTGGGCAATATAGTACATGGCTGGGCAATATACTATGTGACTGGGCAATATACTACGAGGACATGCATATTCTAGAATACCCGATGCGTTAGAATCGGGCCACCATCTAGTATACATATATTTGTGTGTATATATATATATATATATATATATATATATATATATATATATATATATATATATATATACATACACACTGCTAAAAAAAATAAAGGGAACACTAAAATACCACATCCTATAGATATCTCTGAATGAAATAATGAAATATTCCAGTTGCAAATTTTTATTCATTGCATAGTGGAATGTGTTCAGAACAATAAAACATAACAATTATCAATGTAAACAAAAAAATGATTATCCCATGGAGGTCTGGATTTGGAATGATGCTCAAAATCAAAGTGGAAAATCAATTTACAGGCTGATCCAACTTCAGTGGAAATGCCTCATGACAAGGAAAAGATGCTCATTGTGTGTAGTTTCCACATGCCTGTATGACCTCCCTACTGTACAACGCCCGGGCATGCTCCTGATGAGGCGGCAGATGGTCTCCTTAGGAATCTCCTCCCAGACCTGGAATAAAGCATCCGCCAACTCCTGGACAGTCTGTGGTGCAACGTGATGTTGGTGGATGGAGCGAGACATGATGTCCCAGATGTGCTCAATCGGATTCAGGTCTGCGGAACGAGCGGGCCAGTCCATAGCTTCAATGCCTTCATCTTTCAGGACCTGCTGACACACTCCAGCCATATGAGGTCTGGCATTGTCTTGCATTAGGAGGAACCCAGGGCCAACCACACCAGCGTATGGTCTCACAAGGGGTCTGAGGATCTCATCTCAGTACCTAATGGCAGTCAGGCTACCACTGGCGAGCACATGGAAAGCTGTGCGGCCCGCCAAAGAATTGCCACCCCACACCATTACTGACCCACTGCCAAACCAGTCATGCTGAATGATTTTGCAGGCAGCAGATCGCTCTCCACATCATCTCCAGACTCTGTCACGTCTGGCACATGTGCTTAGTGTGAACCGTCTTTCATCTGTGAAGAGCACAGGGCGCCAGTGGCGAATTTGACAATCCTGGTGTTCTGTGGCAAATATCAAGCATCCTGCACGGTGTTGGACTGTGAGCACAACCCCCATCTGTGGACATCGGGCACTCAGACCATCCTCATAGAGTCGGTTTCTAACCATTTGTGCAGACACATGCACATTTTTGGCCTGCTGGAGGTCATTTTGCAGGGATCTGGCAGTGCTCCTCCTGTTCCTCCTTGCACAAAGGAGGAGGTAGCGGTCCTGCTGCTGGGTTGTTGCCCTCCTACGGTCCCTCCACATCTCCTAGTGTACTGGTGTGTCTCCTGGTAGCGCTTCCAGCCTCTGGACGGTACGCTGACGGACACAGCAAACCTTCTTGCCACAGCTCACATTGATGTGCCATCCTGGATGAGCTGAACTGCCTGAGCCACTTGTGTGGGCTGCAGAGTCCGCCTCATGCTACCACGAGTGTGAAAACACAACCAACATTTAAAAGTGACCAAAACATCAACCAGAAAGCATTGGTACTGAGATGTGGTCTGTGGTCCCCACCTGCAGAACCACTCCTTTATTGAGAGTGTCTTGATAATTGCCAATAATTTCGATCTGTTGTCTATTCTATTTGCACAACAGCATGCAAAATTGATTGTCAATCAGTATGATTTACTTGGAGTTATATTTGTTTAAGTGTTCTCTTTATTTTTTTGAGCAGTGTACAGTGCCTTGCGAAAGTATTCAGCTCCCTGGAACTGTTCAACCTTTTCCCACATATCATGATTCAAACATAAAGATACCAAACATTAATTTTTGGTGAAGAATCAACAAGTGGAACACAATTGTGAAGTTGAACAAAAATTTATTGGTTATTTTAAATTTTTGTAGAAAATCAAAAATTGAAAAGTGGGGTGTGCAATATTATTCGGCCTTTTTACTTTCAGTGCTGCAAACTCACTCCAGAAGTTCATTGTGGATCTCTGAATGATCCAATGTTGTCCTAAATGCCTAATGATGATAAATATAATCCACCTGTGTGTAATCAAGTCTCCGTATAAATGCACCTGCTCTGTGATAGTCTTAGGGTTCTGGTTGAAGCACAGAGAGCATCGTGAAGACCAAGGAACACAACAGGCAGGTCCGTGATACTGTTGTGGAGAAGTTTAAAGTCAGATTTGGATACAAAATGATTTCCAAAACTTTAAACATCCCAAGGAGCACTGCGCAAGCGATCATATTGAAATGGAATGAATATCCTACCACTGCAAATCTACCAAGACCCGGCAGTCCCTCTAAGCTTTCATCTCAAACAAGGAGAAGACTGATGAAGCCAAGAGGCCCATGATCACTCTGGATGAACTGCAGAGATCTACAGCTGAGGTGGAAACTTCACACTAGACCTTAGAAATCAAGATCCCAGAGTCTGGAGGAAGAGTGGAGGCCACAATCCAAGCTGCTGGAGGTCTAGTGTGAAGTTTCCACAATCAGTGATGGTTTGGGGAGCCATGTAATCAGCTGGTGAAAGTCCATTGTATTTTAGAGCACTTCATGCTTCCCTCTTCCAACAGCTTTTTGGAGATGGAAATGTCATTCTCCAGCAGGACTTGGCACCTATCCACACTGATAAAAGTAACAGTACCTGGTTTAAAACAACAGTATCACTGTGCTTGGTTGGCAGCAAACTCGCCTGACTATAAACCCCATAGAGAATCTATGGTGCATTGTCAAGAGGAAGATGAGAGACACCAGACCCAACAATGCAGATGAGCTGAAGGCTGCTATCAAAGCAACCTGGGCTTCCATAACCCCTCAGCAGTGCCACAGGCTAATTGTCTCCATGCCACTCCGCATTGATGCGGTAATTGATGCAAAAGGAGCCCTGATCAAGTATTGAGTGCATTTACTGAACATACATACCGTAGGCTAACATTTCAGATTTTAAAATCATTTTTTCAAGCTGGTGTTTTAAAGTATTCTAATTTACTGAGATAAAGATGTTTGAGTTTTCAATGGCTGTAAGCCATAATCATCAACATTAACAGAAATAAACACCTGAAATAGATCACTCTGTTTGTACTGACTCTATAAAATATATGAGTTTCACTTTTTGTATTGACGAACTGAAATAAATTAACTTTTTGACGATATTCTAATTTTGTTGTGAGATGCACCTATATATATATATATATATATATATATATATATATACAGTACAGACCAAAAGTTTGGACACACCTTCTCATTTAAAGATTTTTCTGTATTTTCATGACTATGAAAATTGTACATTCACACCGAAAGCATCAAAACTATGAATTAACACATGTGGAATTATATACTTAACAAAAAAGTGTGAATCAACTGAAATTAAGTCTTATATTCTAGGTTCTTCAAAGTAGCCACCTTTTGCTTTGAGGACTGCTTTGCACACTCTTGGCATTCTCTTGATGAGCTTCAAGAGGTAGTCACCGGGAATGGTCTTCCAACAATCTTGAAGGAGTTCCCAGAGATGCTTAGCACTTGTTGGCCCTTTTGCCTTCACTCTGCGGTCCAGCTCACCCCAAACCATCTCGATTGGGTTCAGGTCTGGTGACTGTGGAGGCCAGGTCATCTGGTGTAGTACCCCATCACTCTCCTTCTTGGTCAAATAGCCTTTACACCGCCTGGAGGTGTGTTTGGGGTCATTGACCTGTTGAAAAATAAATGATGGTCCAACTAAACGCAAACCGGATGGAATAGCATGCTGCTGCAAGATGCATTGATAGCCATGCTGGTTCATTATGCCTTCAATTTTGAATAAATCCCCAACAGTGTCACCAGCAAAGCCCCCCACACCATCACACCTCCTCCTCCATGCTTCACGGTGGGAACCAGGCATGTAGAGTCCATCCGTTCACCTTTTCTGCGTCACACAAAGACACGGTGGTTGGAACCAAAGATCTCAAATTTGGACTCAGCAGATCAAAGCACAGATTTCCACTGGTCTAATGTCCATTCCTTGTGTTGTTTAACCCAAACAAGTCTCTTCTGCTTGTTGCCTGTCATTAGCAGTGGTTTCCTAGCAGCTATTTTACCATGAAGGCCTGCTGCACAAAGTCTCCTCTTAACAGTTGTTGTAGAGATGTGTCTGCTGCTAGAACTCTGTGTGGCATTGACCTGGTCTCTAATCTGAGCTGCTGTTAACCTGCGATTTCTGAGGCTGGTGACTCGGATAAACTTATCGTCAGAAGCAGAGCTGACTCTTGGTCTTCCTTTCCTGTCACGGTCCTCATGTGAGCCAGTTTCTTTGTAGCGTTAATTCATAGTTTTGATGCCTTCCGTGTGAATGTACAATTTTCGTAGTCATGAAAATACAGAAAAATCTTTAAATGAGAAGGTGTCCAAACTTTTTGTCTGTACTGTATATATATATACTGCATTCTGCTGCCCCACTTTGCTCTCTTGGAAACAGGAACACATGGGCTACTTGCACAGTGAACAAGTCTGTAAGAACATGTTCACACACCACCAAGAAACCTGAAGACACAAAAGAGAATGGTAAAACCAAAAACACTCAGTTTGAAAAAATGTTTGCAGTAATCCGCAAGTGCTAGTAAAAGATGTAAATAACAGGGTATTTGGTTGATACGTTTTTTGCAAAAAATGTATACTAAGCTGCTCTACCAATCTTCACGGTATACCCATATCAGAGCAGTCCTAACTAATGTATGCAATCCCTATCTGATGTATTTAAAAACCTGATCATCTGTATATTACCTGTGTGAACAGGGTTCAGAGAGGAAAAATCCATGTGTGCATACAGGGCAGAACAGCTTTTGTGCAGCTAGCCCAAGAGGAGTGGTGGAACTCCCCAGTCTTGTAGACACAAGAGAACAATCATGGAAACAGGAACACATGGGCTACTTGCACAGTGAACAAGTCTGTAAGAACATGTTCACACACCACCAAGAAACCTGAAGACACAAAAGAGAATGGTAAAACCAAAAACACTCAGTTTGAAAAAATGTTTGCAGTAATCCGCAAGTATTAGTATACATTTTTTGCAAAAAACGTATCAACCAAATACCCTGTTATTTACATCTTTTACTAGCACTTGCGGATTACTGCAAACATTTTTTCAAACTGAGTGTTTTTGGTTTTACCATTCTCTTTTGTGTCTTCAGGTTTCTTGGTGGTGTGTGAACATGTTCTTACAGACTTGTTCACTGTGCAAGTAGCCCATGTGTTCCTGTTTCCATGATTGTTCTCTTGTGTCTACAAGACTGGGGAGTTCCACCACTCCTCTTGGGCTAGCTGCACAAAAGCTGTTCTGCCCTGTATGCACACATGGATTTTTCCTCTCTGAACCCTGTTCACACAGGTAATATACAGATGATCAGGTTTTTAAATACATCAGATAGGGATTGCATACATTAGTTAGGACTGATCTGATATGGGTATACCGTGAAGATTGGTAGAGCAGCTTAGTATACATTTTTTGCAAAAAACGTATCAACCAAATACCCTGTTATTTACATCTTTTACTAGCACTTGCGGATTACTGCAAACATTTTTTCAAACTGAGTGTTTTTGGTTTTACAATTCTCTTTTGTGTCTTCCCACTTTGCTCTCTGTATGTTTATCTACCCAACATTTGTTGACAAGATTGTCAAGGGTTAAATATAATGTTGCACAAAATGTATGGTAAAAGGGGTAATTTCAACGAGATAGTGTAAAAGAAAAGAAAAACAGCAAAAATGTGGGAGCTATCTGTAGCAGAAGCAAGAAGAAAAAGAGAAGATTTACATTACAACAATTTAAACAATTTATGTCAAGATGTTTTTTCATCAAGTATTCAGTGTTTCAACCTCAGCTGCCTTCCAACCACCACCGCTGTCACCAGTCATTTCAGCAGTATTACCAAATCCAGGATATAATTAGTGTCCTTTGCCTCTGGTGGGAAAGAAGTGGAGGGTTTATGGAATATATTTCACGTCACTTATCTCTGTAACAGCATAATGATGTTACCTCTGACAGCGACACTGTCAGACCAGTCTTTTTGATTACAAATAACTAAGAGGGCTACCGTAATTTTTGTAATGCTTTTAATTTTAAAAAGTTATTAAATGGACTATAGGTGAATTAAATGTTTTTTACCGTGTTACCATTCATTTGCATGGTCAGATCATTTTAACATTACTAATGCTGTATTTGGAGTGGATCAGATATACCGGTAATCCAAGGAGACACCGGAGTGTTACACAAATAAATTCAGAGCAAATTGAGTATAAGTTTCATTTGTGGCAAATCACATTTAAATTTTTTTTTTGCTGAACCTGTTTTATTAAAATTTAAATAAATTCGACTATATGTATCCTCACATTTCTTGTGGATAATTGATCTGATTCTTAGCTTATTTTCACCTGAATGCCCCTTTATGTTGTTTTTAACATAGAAATATTTATTGGGATAGCTAGGTGACATTCAATATGGCCCCAGCGGTTACACTCAGCTTTCCTTACATCTCCACGGGCAAATCTACCTGTGCGAATCTTCAGTTCTAGTGTTAATGTAGAACTGAGTAAGGCTGGTTTCACATTTGCGTTTTGCTGCGTTTGACGACGCATGCGTCGCTTCTATGCTTGCGTTTTATTGCGGAAATGCAACATGTAGTAATTTCTAGAGGCGTTTTTTTGCGGCAAAAAAAGGCATGCGTTTTTTTGCGGCAAAAAAACGTATTGCTGTCTATGTAAACGCATGCGTTTTTGAGCACATGCGTTTGGTTGCATTTTTAAACATATGCGTTTCAATAGAGAAAAACAAGTCTATACAGTGATAAGCCACCCCCCACCATCAAGGTGATAAAGGGATCTAAACCCTAACCCTAACGCTAATCCTAGGGATCCAAACCCTAACCCTAACCCTAGGGATCCAAACCCTAACCCTAACCCTAGGGATCCAAACCCTAACCCTAGGGATCCAAATCCTAACCCTAACCCTAACCCTAGGGATCCAAACCCTAACCCTATCCCTAGCCATTTCTATTTATAGTGGGTTTTCTAGTTGATTTTTATGATTGGCAGCTGTCACACACTAAAGACGCTTTTGATTCCAAAAAATATTTTTTGCGTTACCACATTTTGAGAGCTACAATTTTTCCATATTTTGGTCCACAGAATCATGTCAGACGCCCTCTGTAGTCCCATTGGCGGTGTCTGGAACTTGATTTTTCTCTTGTGAAATTTCTCATCATGCGTATCAAAAATGCAAACGCAGGAAAAAACGCATGTAAACGCGTAAAAGCACAGCGTTTTTTTTACCGCATGCGAAAACGCATGAGTCTAAAAAACGCAGCGTTTGTACGCGTTTACATGCATTTTTTTCACCACCTGCGGATGCGTTTTAAACGCTGCATTTTTAAACGCAAATGTGAAACTAGCCTAAAGTTGCATTTTAGGAGCCTGGAAAAGTTGTTGTACAGCTCATTTTAATTTTTTAAATGCATCAGTTATCCATCTATGTGTCTCAGAACTGAATATTCCAGGTCTTGTTTTTGTGGTTTTCTTGTTGTTGCATGTGGACATTTATATGAAAAAATTCCAAAGTTTATTATGATTCTATCAGAATTCTTTGCGGAATTTCCCAATATCCTGTTAGGGACAGATGCGCCCATTGGCATGTAGATGCATTCTTACAAAGAAAAGCATTTCATATTGTTTAGTGTCAGAAAACTCAATATTTCTTATAGTTTTTGTGGCTTTTTTTTTCAGCTCGGTTGAGTTTAATATTATAGAATAGGGTGACAAAACAACCAAAAAAAAAGGTGTTCTGTGAAGTTAATTTTGTGCTGATAATTTAAAAAATAAAATTGCAAAACAAAATTATTCACCACCTTGAAAATTCAGTTTATTTTCAAAATTTATAAACATTCTGCTGTTTGCAATTAAGTAATCAAACAACAACAATGTACATAGCTCAAAGCAACTAATATAGCAAGTGGTTTCTCCAAATTTAGCAGAAAATGTCACTTTTACTGACTACTGCAGTGTCAGAATTATTCAACCCCTTTACGACATATGACGTATATCTTTGTGATATGTCGCGTCCCCAACTTTAATGCGGGCTCAGGCGTTGAGCCTGCCTCTTTCCCAGTACATGACAGCTGATTTAATCACCTGTCACGTGCCTTTAATTCAGCTTATTGGCGCCCCTGTCACATGATCGGGGGGGCGCCGATGAGTTGTCATGACAATTGGGGGTCTGCAGAAGACCCCCGTGTCTGTCGTTGTGAATCACCTGTGAAAGCTGGGTATGTGTGATTGTAGCCTTATGCTCAGGAAAGAGCCTTTATAGTGGCAATCTACTCCCTCTTTGGTAGTCTTATGCCCATCTTCTTCACCTGGCACAAGCAATATCAACTGCAGTTCAGGCGCCCAGAAGCAATTGGAAATAAATGACAGTCATGCCATGCCCAATAATACCTACTTATGGACAATCTGGAGACCATTCAGGGTGGCATCAGCCATGGGTGAGATGAGCGTTTTGCCTTAGATGGCATTCTGCACTTTTTCTGAGGGGATGGCACTAGTAGCAGCATGTCTTTCAGAGGCAATGACAACACATCATTTCGGACAGGCGCCTGCCGTCCATATTGTAAGTTTTGGCCACTGCCCACAAATTCCGCAGCCCATTAGCTTGATTGGGAGCTGTTGCGGAGCTAGATACAGCGCAATACTGCAGAAAGATGTGTCCAGCTCTGCACTGACTCAGTGTGGTTCATATATTACAGAAAATACCTGAAATGAGATAGGGGCAGATACCATCCTGGACAATACTGAGTGATTTCTTCTCCGTCTGCTTCTCTTAACCTTTCCAACTGTATTATTGCTGCTGGCCAGGATTATCTTTGAGGGGTCTAACTAAGTGACTACCTGGTCTTCACTAGATCCTCTGATGGTGAGGAGAGGCTTCGGTTAGGGTAGACACCAGGTGCCACTCAGGGCAGTCCCGGAACTTTCAGTAGATGACTAATAGGTCAAATGCAAAATACGAGGCACTGAGGGCGAATATAGACATGTGGTCAAGAAGTCTGAGGTCTGAGAGGGCAGCACAGGTTCACAATACAAAGTTGGAGTCAGGAGCAGAGTAATCAGACAAAATGAGTAAACAAACCATGCCAGTACCAAGAGAGTTAAAACAACAAAGCACCTTGACAGTTTCAAATTCCTGCAGAGTCTGGCCATATCTCCTTTTAGCTAATTGAAGACTCTCCAGCAACAGAAGGATGTAGTAGTGCTGGAAGAGTTACACAGGGCAGCTCAGGGAGATGGTTTGACACTGGGAAGAGCAGAGCGGTGCATACAGTAAGATGACGCTTTCAAACCATGTGGGTCACCCACATGACACCTGCAGCCAACTGAAGTGGAGGAACCTTACTTTTGCATGCCAATGTGTGGACTGAGTTGACCTCACTTCTAAATGACTCATGGGGGGAACCTCACAGCTAAATGACGATGTGGAGAAAAAAAAGCAAATTATTGTTATATGACATTGTAGGGGGATGAGAGAAACCCTTTTTGATGACATTTATGGGTGGGGATAATGAGAACACATCTATTAGATTATATCAGTGAGGCAGAAGTTGGTGAATTGAGATCTTGATTGTGGTTTATAACAGGGGTTCTAGTGGTGGAAAGTCTTCACTTACAACTGATACTTGAAGAAGGGGTCCCAGCTTAAAGATAACACTGTACTGGGGGACTAGGTCCTAACGTTTATGCTTTGCGAGCAGCTATAGTAAGCAGACACAATGGGTGGATCATAGGCAGAATGTATATGAGATCACTTTTCTGTATTAGACATACCCCACTTTTAGTGGATATAATTTGAAGCTGGGCTTCAGCTCATAACTGATTCTGCATTGTGTGAGCTTCCTCATCTGTTTGCGGGTGGCGTTGATGTGAGCTGTTAGCTGCAACTTTGCAAATTATATTGGTCCACCTTTAAGCTGGGAGGGAGACTTCCATGTAGATCCAGCACTCTCATATTACTTCTTCCAACAGAATAGTGAGGCTAATATATCCCAAGATTTTCCTCTTTCAACCCGAACCATACTCCGAGTGATGGGTGCCCTGCTCCACTATATACAGTATATAGTAAGCTAAATTTGCCTATTTTATATTGAGTGACATTGTAACAGGTTACTAAGGAAATGTAATGTCAAGACTAGGACTTGAAAAATGTTTTTAAAATCCGAAATGTAGGCATACTGAAATGTATGTTCTGAAAAATGCACTTGCAGCGCCCCAGAGTCCTGGTCGTTGCAGTAATGTCGCTCTGCCACTAAGGGGAGTGATGTTATGTCTGATTGCACTAAAGGAGTTCACCTGACCAGGTATCACAAGCACACATTACACTTCATACTCCGGCCACCAGGGGGAGCAAAAGGCACTATGTACTAGGCCACTCCTCACACTGGTAAAACTGGGGGTTGGATAGGAAGCTAGAACAGAACGCAGCCTGGGAAAACTCCAGGGAGGACCTGTCAGGGTTGGGTTCCTGACAGGGGCCTAGCAGAAAAGATAGAGAGTGACGGAACCGCGCCTGCACTACCTTGCGGTGGTATCCCAAGAAAGGACACGAAGAGAAGGATATTGTGGAAAAGTGAGAAACGAGATCAAAGCACAAAGGAGAGCCAGTAGGAGTCGTGCCCCGAGAACGGCAACATACTACTGAGGCGTGTAGTCGGTGACCGGAACACCGAGGGAGTAACTGACTTCAAGCATTACTTCAAATACTGCAGGACAATTGATTATAGGTTGGCTGTCTACCTTACATCACCTAAGCAGACATAGGGGGCAAGCATGGTGAGGGGCATCTCTAGGGTCCCAGAATAGCTCCGAGCCTTCTCGTCAAACGGGTGCGTCCTATCCAGATAATCTTGGGGGACAGAGAGAGAGAGAGAGAGAGAAAGAACGAACACGAGAGTTGTGAGGACTATCCCGAATGCTCAGCAGGGAACAACTACAACACACAGGCGCTAGTGGTAGGCACTGATTTCCATCTGCAAAGGGAACTCTGGATGTGCCTTCGGACCGGCCGGTCTCAGACAGCCCTGTTAACAGTGCTCTGGATTGAGGATCCCGAAGTCTTCAGTAAAAGGTAAAGAGACTGCAACCCGGTGTCCTCGTTATTAACTGAGCCTCACACCATCGCCACCTACTCTACTGGGAAGCCCTGGGGACACACTTCACCTGTGGGAAGGTATACCATCTAGCTGCCATTCCATCACCCCAGCGGACCGCTAAGCAGCGTCGGTCACTCTGACCGAATACCACAGGTGGCGTCATGAACCCTTGACAAACTATCATCACCCCTTTCATTGGACGCCCCTTAGCAGGGTCACGGACCAGGTCCAGCCACCGTGACAACCCCAGCACCGAGACAGAGAGGACCGGTACCGAGAACCTGTGGCCCTGTGTCTGGGGGCGCTCCACACTCAATACTTGGTCGGGGCTCCTTTTGCATCAGTTACTGCATCAATGCGGCGTGGCATGGAGGCGATCAGCCTGTGGCACTGCTGAGGTGTTATGGAAGCCCAGGTTGCTTTAATAGCAGCCTTCAGCTCGTCTACATTGTTGGGTCTGGTGTTACTCATCTTCCGCTTGACAATACCACAAAGATTTTCTGTGTGGTCAACATGAATCGAGATTGCTAGCCAATCAAGCACAGTGATACTGTTGTTTTTAAATCAGGTATTGGTACTTATGGCAGTGTGGACAGGTGCCAAGTCCTGCTGGAGTATGACATTTCCATCTCCAAAAAGCTTGTCGGCAGAGGGAAGCATGAAGTGCTCTAAAATTTCCTGATAGACGACTGCAGTAACTTTGGTCTTAATAAAACACAGTGGAGCTACACCAGCAGATGACATGTGTTATGACCTGGTGGTTAGGAGCACCCGAAAAGACATGATGGTTAAACCAACAAAGGACAAGCTCTGGGAAGTGGGAGCTCTGCTGACCGCAACCCCTAATCCTATCACACACACTAGAAATAGCCGTGGAGCGTTCCTGACACTCCCTAGACGCCTCTTCACAGCCTAAGAGCTAACTAGCCCTAGAGATAGAAAATAAAGCCTACCTTGCCTCAGAGAAATTCCCCTAAGAAAAAGGCAGCCCCCCACATATATTGACTGTGAGTAAAGATGAAAGTCACAAACACAGAAATGAAACAGGTTTCAGCAAAGGGAGGCCAGACTTACTAAACAGACTGAGGATAGGAAAGGTAACTTTGCGGTCAGCACAAAAAACTACAAAAGACCACGCGGAGTGTACAAAAAGACCTCCGCACCGACTCACGGTGCGGGGGTGCCACTCTGCATCCCAGAGCTTCCAGCTAGCAAAGCAAAATCATGATAGCACAGCTGGACAAGAAAACAAAGAACAAATAATAAACCAGCAGGGACTTAGCTTCTGCTGGAGTAGATAGGAAACCCGACAGATCCAAGAGCGAACTGAACCAGTACAAGAACATTGACAGCTGGCATGGAGTAACGATCTGAGTGGAGTTAAATAGAGCAGCCAGCCAAAGAATAAACTACGTCACCTGTGGAAGGAACCTCAGAAGCAGCAGCTCCACTCACAGCCACCAGAGGGAGTCCATGGACAGAACTCGCCGAAGTACCATTCATGACCACAGGAGGGAGTTCGATAACAGAATTCACAACAGTACCCCCCCCTTGAGGAGGGGTCACCGAACCCTCACCAGAGCCCCCAGGCCGATTAGGACGAGCCAAATGAAAGGCACGAACTAGATCGGCAGCGTGAACATCAGAGGCAAAAACCCAGGAATTATCTTCCTGACCATAACCCTTCCACTTGACCAGATACTGGAGTTTCCGTCTCGAAATACGAGAATCCAAAATCTTTTCCACCACATACTCCAACTCCCCCTCGACCAACACCGGGGCAGGAGGATCAACGGAGGGAACCATAGGCGCCACGTATCTCCGCAATAACGACCTATGGAACACATTATGGATGGCAAAAGAAGCTGGAAGGGCCAAACGAAATGGCACAGGGTTGAGAACTTCAGAAATCTTATACAGACCAATGAATCGAGGCTTAAACTTAGGAGAGGAAACCTTCATAGGAACATAACGAGACGACAAGCAAACCAAATCCCCAACACGAAGTCGGGGACCAACACAGCGCCGGCGGTTAGCGAAACATTGAGCCTTCCCCTGGGACAATGTCAAATTGTCCACCACATGAGTCCAAATCTGCTGCAACCTGTCCACCACAGTATCCACACCAGGACAGTCCGAAGGCTCAACCTGCCCTGAAGAGAAACGAGGATGAAAACCAGAATTACAGAAAAACGGCGAAACCAAAGTAGCAGAGCTGGCCCGATTATTAAGGGCGAACTCAGCCAAAGGCAAGAAGGACACCCAATCATCCTGATCAGCAGAAACAAAGCATCTCAGATATGTTTCCAAAGTCTGATTAGTTTGTTCGGTTTGGCCATTTGTCTGAGGATGGAAAGCCGAAGAAAAAGACAAATCAATGCCCATCTTAGCACAAAAGGACCGCCAAAACCTCGAAACAAACTGGGAACCTCTGTCCGAAACGATGTTCTCCGGAATGCCATGCAAACGAACCACATGCTGGAAAAACAATGGCACCAAATCAGAGGAGGAAGGCAACTTAGACAAGGGTAACAAATGGACCATCTTAGAGAAGCGATCACAAACCACCCAAATGACCGACATCCTTTGAGAGACAGGGAGATCTGAAATAAAATCCATGGAAATATGCGTCCAGGGCCTCTTCGGGACCGGCAAGGGCAAAAGCAACCCACTGGCACGAGAACAGCAGGGCTTAGCCCGAGCACAAGTCCCACAGGAATGCACAAAAGAACGCACATCCCGTGACAAAGAAGGCCACCAAAAGTATCTAGCCACCAAATCTCTGGTACCAAAGATTCCAGGATGACCAGCCAACACTGAACAATGAACCTCAGAGATAACTCTACTAGTCCATCTATCATGGACAAACAGTTTCTCCGCTGGACAACGGTCAGGTCTCTCAGCCTGAAACTTCTGCAGCACCCGCCGCAAATCAGGGGAGATGGCAGACAAAATTACCCCCTCTTTGAGAATACCCGCCAGCTCAGGAACACCCGGAGAGTCAGGCACAAAACTCCTTGACAGGGCATCAGCCTTCACATTCTTAGAGCCCGGAAGGTACGAAACTACAAAATTAAAATGGGAGAAAAACAGCGACCATCGAGCCTGTCTAGGATTCAACCGTTTGGCAGACTCGAGATAAGTCAAATTCTTGTGATCCGTCAAAACCACCACGCGATGCTTGGCTCCTTCAAGCCAATGTCGCCACTCCTCGAATGTCCACTTCATGGCCAACAACTCTCGATTGCCAACATCATAATTGCGCTCAGCAGGCAAGAACTTTCTAGAAAAGAAGGCACATGGTTTCATCACCGAGCCATCAGAACTTCTTTGCGACAAAACAGCCCCTGCTCCAATCTCAGAAGCAACAACCTCGACCTGAAACGGGAGCGAAACATCTGGCTGGCACAACACAGGGGCAGAAGAAAAACGACGCTTCAACTACTGAAAAGCCTCTACAGCCGCGGAGGACCAATTGACCACATCAGCACCTTTCTTGGTCAAATCAGTCAACGGTTTAGCCACACTAGAAAAATTAGCGATGAAGCGACGGTAAAAATTAGCAAAGCCCAGGAACTTCTGCAGGCTCTTCACAGATGTCGGCTGAGTCCAATCATAAATGGCCTGAACTTTAACAGGGTCCATCTCGATAGTAGAAGCAGAAAAAATGAAACCCAAAAATGAAACCCTCTGAACTCCGAAGAGACATTTAGACCCCTTCACAAACAAGGAATTTGCGCGAAGGACCTGGAACACCATTCTGACCTGCTTTACATTAGAAAGCCCGAATGGCATAACCAGGTACGCAAAATGGCCCTCGGGCGTATTAAATCCTGTTTTCCATTCATCGCCCTGTTTAATACGCACAAGATTATACGCCCCTCGAAGATCTATCTTGGTGAACCAACTAGCCCCCTTAATCCGAGCAAACAAATCAGACAGCAGCGGCAAAGGGTACTGAAATTTGACTGTGATCTTATTAAGATGGCGGTAATCAATACAAGGTCTCAAAGAACCATCCTTCTTGGCCACAAAAAAGAACCCTGCTACCAACGGTGATGACGACGGGCGAATAAGACCTTTCTCCAAGGATTCCTTTATATAACTCCGCATAGCGGCGTGCTCTGGCACAGATAAATTGAACAGTCGGCCCCTAGGAAACTTACTACCAGGAATCAAATTAATAGCACAATCGCAATCCCTATGAGGAGGTAGGGCACTGGATTTGGGCTCATCAAATACATCCCGGTAATCCGACAAAAATTCAAGGACTTCAGAAGGAGTGGAAGGCGAAATTGACAGCAATGGAACATCACCATGTACCCCTTGACAACCCCAGCTGGACACAGACATAGATTTCCAATCCAATACTGGATTATGGACCTGTAGCCATGGCAACCCCAAAACGACCACATCATGCAGATTATGCAATTCCAAAAAGCGAATATCCTCCTGATGTGCAGGAGCCATGCACATGGTCAATTGAGTCCAGTACTGAGGCTTATTCTTGGCCAAAGGCGTAGCATCAATTCCTCTCAATGGAATAGGATACTGCAAGGGCTCCAAGAAAAAACCACAGCGCCTGGCAAACTCCAAGTCCATCAAATTCAAGGCAGCGCCTGAATCCACAAATGCCATAACAGAATAGGACAACAAAGAGCAAATCAGAGTAATGGACAAAAGAAATTTAGACTGTACCGTACCAATGGTGGCAGACCTAGCGAACCGCTTAGTGCGCTTAGGACAATCGGAGATAGCATGAGTGGAGTCGCCACAGTAAAAACATAGCCCATTCTGACGTCTGTGTTCTTGCCGCTCAGCTCTGGTCAAAGTCCTATCACATTGCATAGGCTCAGGCCTATGCTCAGAGAATACTGCCAAATGGTGCACAGCTTTGCGCTCCCGCAAGCGCCGATCGATCTGAATGGCCAATGACATAGACTCATTCAGACCAGCAGGCGTGGGAAATCCCACCATGACATCCTTAAGGGTTTCAGAAAGACCCTTTCTGAAAATTGCCGCCAGGGCACACTCATTCCACTGAGTAAGCACAGACCACTTTCTAAACTTCTGACAATATACCTCCGCTTCATCCTGACCCTGACACAAAGCCAGCAAGATTTTCTCCGCCTTATCCACTGAATTTGGTTTATCATAAAGCAATCCAAGCGCCAGAAAAAACGCATCTACATCACGCACTGCAGGATCTCCTGGCGCAAGGGAAAATGCCCAGTCTTTAGGGTCACCACGCAACAAAGAAATATTGATTTTTACTTGTTGAACGGGGTCACCAGAGGAGCGAGGTTTCAAAGCAAGAAACAGTTTACAATTATTTTTGAAATTCATGAACTTAGATCTATCCCCAGAAAACAA
Organism: Ranitomeya imitator; assembly: GCF_032444005.1. Lineage (NCBI taxonomy): Eukaryota > Metazoa > Chordata > Amphibia > Anura > Dendrobatidae > Ranitomeya > Ranitomeya imitator. Next base: position 678,492,900 of record NC_091286.1, read on the forward strand.
ATCAGGAATTGGAATTCTAGGCTCTAACATCGGATTCTGAACCACAAAATCTTGAATATTTTGTACTCTTGCAGTGAGATGATCCACACAAGAGGACAGACCTTGAATGTCCATATCTACACCTGTGTCCTGAACCACCTAGAGGTTAAGGGGGAAAGAAAGACAAAACACACTGCAAAGAAAAAAAATGGTCTCAGAACTTCTCTTATCCCTCTATTGAGATGCATTAATACTTTGGTCCAGCTGTACTGTTATGACCTGGTGGTTAGGAGCACCCGAAAAGACCTGATGGTTAAACCAACAAAGGACAAGCTCTGGGAAGTGGGAGCTCTGCTGACCGCAACCCCTAATCCTATCACACACACTAGAAATAGCCGTGGAGCATTCCTGACACTCCCTAGACGCCTCTTCACAGCCTAAGAGCTAACTAGCCCTAGAGATAGAAAATAAAGCCTACCTTGCCTCAGAGAAATTCCCCAAAGAAAAAGGCAGCCCCCCACATATATTGACTGTGAGTAAAGATGAAAGTCACAAACACAGAAATGAAACAGGTTTCAGCAAAGGGAGGCCAGACTTACTAAACAGACTGAGGATAGGAAAGGTAACTTTGCGGTCAGCACAAAAAACTACAAAGGACCATGCAGAGCGTACAAAAAGACCTCCGCACCGACTAACGGCACGGAGGTGCTCCCTCTGCGTCCCAGAGCTTCCAGCAAGCAAGAAAAACCAATATAGCAAGCTGGATAGAAAAAATAGCAAACAAAAGTAACACGAGCAGAACTTAGCTTATGCAGGGCAGACAGGCCACAAGAACGATCCAGGAGAGAGCAAGACCAATACTGGAACATTGACTGGAGGCCAGGAACAAGGGGGTGCCACTCTGCATCCCAGAGCTTCCAGCTAGCAAAGCAAAATCATGATAGCAAAGCTGGACAAGAAAACAAAGAACAAATAATAAACTAGCAGGGACTTAGCTTCTGCTGGAGTAGACAGGAAACCCGACAGATCCAAGAGCAAACTGAACCAGTACAAGAACATTGACAGCTGGCATGGAGTAACGATCTGAGTGGAGTCAAATAGAGCAGCCAGCCAAAGAATAAACTACGTCACCTGTGGAAGGAACCTCAAAAGCAGCAGCTCCACTCACAGCCACCAGAGGGAGTCCATGGACAGAACTCGCCGAAGTACCATTCATGACCACAGGAGGGAGTTCGATAACAGAATTCACAACAGACATGGCTCCCCAAACCATCACTGATTGTGGAAACTTCACACTAGACCTCCAGCAGTTTGGATTGTGGCCTCGAGTCTCCACTCTTCCTCCAGACTCTGGGACCTTGGTTTCCAAATGAAATGCAAAATTTACTTTCATCTGAAAACAACACCTTGGACCACTGACAACAGTCCAGTTCTTTTTCTCCTAGTCCCAGGTAAGACGCTTCTGGCGTTGTCTATTGGTCATGAGTGGCTTGACACAAGGAATGTGACACTTGTAGCCCATGTCCTGGATACGTCTGTGTGTGGTGGCTCTTGAAGCACTGACTTCAGCAGTAGTCCACTCCTTGTGAATCTCCCCCAAAATTGTTGAATGGCCTTTTCTTAACAATCCTTTCAAGGCTGTGATTATCCTGGTTGCTTGTGCACCTTTTTCTACCACCCTCAACTTTCCATTAATATGCTTGGGTACAGCACTCTGTGAACAGCCGGCTTCTTTAGCAATGACCTTTTGAGGCTTACCCTCTTTGTGCAGTGTGTCAATGACTGCCTTCTGAACATCTGTCAAGTCAGCAATCTTCCCCATGATTGTGGAGTCTACTGAAACAGACTAAGGGACCTTTTTAAATGCTTAGAAAGCCTTTGCAGGTGTTTTTGTTAATTATTCTAATTTACTGAGATAATGACTTTTGGGTTTTCATTGGCTGTAAGCCATGATCATCAACATTAACAGAAATAAACACCTGAAATAGATCACTCTGTTTATAATGAATACCGTATATACTCGAGCATTTTTTTAGGCTGAAATTGCCCCTCTTGGCTTATACTCGAGTCATTCCCAGGGGTCGGCAGGGAAGCGGAAGCGGCAGCTGTCTAATAATACTCACCTGCTCCTGGCACGGTCCCTGCAGGTCCCTGGTTCTCTGGGCGCTGACAGCTTCTTCCTGTATTGAGCGGTCACATGGTACCGCTCATTACAGTAATGAATATGGACCCGACTCCACTCTCATCGGGGTGGAGCCGCATATTCATTACTGTAAAGAGCGGTACCATGTGACCGCTCAATACACGAAGAAGCTGTCAACGCCTGGAAAACCAGGGACCTGCAGGGACCGCGCCAGGAGCAGGTGAGTATAATGGGGGCATATTCACCTGTCCCACATTCCACTGTCGGCGCCGCTCCGTCTTCCGCATCCTCTGCAGTGACGCTCAGGTCAGAGGGCACGATGACGCGATTAGTGTGCGCGCCGCCCTCTGCCTGAACGTCAGTGCAGAGGACGCGGAAGACACAGCGGCGGGACAGGTGACTATGGCAAGTTCCGGGGGCCTGAGCAGCGAGAGGTGTGTGATTTTTTTTTTCATGGCAGCAACAGCATATGGGGCAAATGTCTCTATGGAGCATCTTATGGGGCCATGTGCAGCGTTATATGGGGCAAATATTTCTATGGAGCATCTTATGGGGCCATAATCAGCATTTGTGCAGCATTATAAGGTGGAAATATCTCTATGGAGCATCTTATGGGGCCATGTGCAGCATTATATGTGGCAAATATTTCTATGGAGCATCTTATGGGGCCATGTTTGCAGCATTATATGGGGCAAATATTTCTATGGAGCATCTTATGGGGCCATGTTTGCAGCATTATATGGGGCAAATATCTCTATGGAGCATCTTATGGGGCCATGTGCAGCGTTATATGGGGCAAATATTTCTATGGAGCATCTTATGGGGCCATGTTTGCAGCATTATATGGGGCAAATATCTCTATGGAGCATCTTATGGGGCCATGTTTGCAGCATTATATGGGGCAAATATCTCTATGGAGCATCTTATGGGGCCATGCTTGCAGCATTATATGGGGCAAATATCTCTATGGAGCATCTTATGGGGCCATGTTTGCAGCATTATATGGGGCAAATATCTCTATGGAGCATCTTATGGGGCCATGTGCAGCGTTATATGGGGAAAATATTTCTATGGAGCATCTTATGGGGCCATAATCAGCATTTGTGCAGCATTATAAGGTGGAAATATCTCTATGGAGTATCTTATGGGGCCATGTGCAGCGTTATATGGGGCAAATATTTCTATGGAGCATCTTATGGGGCCATGTTTGCAGCATTATATGGGGCAAATATCTCTATGGAGCATCTTATGGGGCCATGTGCAGCGTTATATGGGGCAAATATTTCTATGGAGCATCTTATGGGGCCATGTTTGCAGCATTATATGGGGCAAATATCTCTATGGAGCATCTTATGGGGCCATGTTTGCAGCATTATATGGGGCAAATATCTCTATGGAGCATCTTATGGGGCCATGTTTGCAGCATTATATGGGGCAAATATCTCTATGGAGCATCTTATGGGGCCATGTGCAGCGTTATATGGGGCAAATATTTCTATGGAGCATCTTATGGGGCCATAATCAGCATTTATGCAGCATTATAAGGGGGAAATATCTCTATGGAGCATCTTATGAGGACATAATCAGCACCTGTGCAGCATTATATGGTGCACATGTTTCTATGGAACATCTTATGGGGCCATGATCAGCATTTGTGCAGCATTATACAGGGCAAATGTGTCTATGGAGCATCTTATGGGGCCATAATCAGCATTTGGGCAGCATTATATGGGGCAAATGCCTGTATGGAACATCTTATGGGGCTATAATCAGCATTTGTGCAGAATTATATGGGGTAAATGCCTGTATGGAGCATCTTATGGGGCTATAATCAGCATTTGTGCAGAATTATATGGGGTAAATGCCTGTATGGAGCATCTTATGGGGCTATAATCAGCATTTGTTCAGCATTATATGGGGCAAATGTGTCTATGGAGCATCTTATGGGGCCATAATCAGCATTTGTGCAGCATTATATGGGGCAAATGACTGTATGGAGAATCTTATGGGGCCGTAATCAGCATTTGTGCAGCATGATATAGGGCAAATGCCTGTATGGAACATCTTATGGGGTCATAATCAACATTTTTGCAGCATTATATGGGGCATATTTTAATATGGAGCATCTTATGGGGTCCATCATAAACTGTATGGAGCATTATACCTCGAATGGGGCGTATTTTATATGGAGCATCTTATAGGGCCCATCATGAACTGTATGGAGCATTATATGGGGCTCCTGATTCAATATGGATATTCAAAAACACTTAACCTACTGATGTCTCAATTAATTTTACTTTTATTGGTATCTATTTTTATTTTTGACATTTACCGGTAGCTGCTGCATTTTCCACCCTAGGCTTATACTCGAGTCATTGAGTTTTCCCAGTTTTTGGTGGCAAAATTAGGGGTCTCGGCTTATACTCGGGTCGGCGTATACTCGAGTATATACGATATATAATATATGACGTTCACTTTTTGTATTGAAGAACTGAAATAAATTAACTTTTTGATGATATTCTAAGTTTGTAACAAGCACCTGTAGATCACTTTCTCTAGTCCAATGCTTCCAATATATCCAGATGCTGCTTAGACTGCAGGGAGCCCCGACCACCTTCCAGAAGCCCATGGATCGGATCCTCACACCCCATAAGAATTATGCCGCGGCATACCTGGCTGATATTGTAATCTTCATCCCAGATTGGGGTAGTCATCTGCAAAAGATCCAGTTGGGGTTTTCTCTAAATCCCAGAAAATGTGCCATGGGGAAAGAATAGACCAGATACCTAGGATATATAGTAGGTAGAGGCAAGATCAAACCCCAGATCAGTAAAGTGGACGCAATCCAAAACTGGCCAAGACCATGCTCAAAGAATCAAGTTAGAGCCATTCTGGGAATCATGGGTTACTACAGGAGGTTTCTCCCAAACTTTGCCATCATGGCTGAACCCCTGTGTAACGGGGTCTACTGTGCTATAGTACCTCTTTTAGCACCCCCCGTGTTTCAGGAAGTCCACTCTGCTTTTGCTGGATTCTGAATGAAGGACGCTGGCTAGGATTTCTTGATTACATGGGAGCATATAAAAGCTGACTGCTACTCCAGGTATTTCCAGTCTAAAAGAACACACTTTATTTACAACACACAGAATATATAACACAGATACACAGGGCAGGCCAATATAAAAAACAGGCCAGACATACATTACAATAGCCGCAGGGGGCCGGAGCCTGCTGGTATTTACTGTGGGAATTACAAAGGTGGGGGAGGACAGAAGGGGCATATCGCGTCCTCTCTGCCCAGGGGCGCAGCCTGTGGACTGATGCATTTCACATGGAACCTATTATACATAATATATATATAGCATAACATATTCTTGGTGCTGGGGGTTCTGTAACACCCTGACCTAAAGGTGACAAAATCAGTTATGACTAGTGTTGAGCATTCTGATACCGCAAGTATCGGGTATCGGCCGATACTTACGGTATCGGAATTCCGTTACCGAGTTCCGATACTTTTGTGGTATCGGGAATCGGTATCGGATCCATAGTGATGTGTAAAATAAAGAATTAAAATAAAAAATATTGATATATTCACCTCTCCGGCGGCCCCTGGACATCACTGCTGGTAACCGGCAGGCTTCTTTGTTTAAAATGAGCGCGTTTAGGACCTGAGAATGACGTCGCGGCTTCTGATTGGTCGCGTGCCGCTCATGTGACCGCCACGCGACCAATCACAAGCCGCGACGTCATTCTCAGGCACTAAACTCCTCATTCTAGGAATTTAGGACCTGCGAATGACGTCGCGGCTTCTGTTTGGTCGCGTGGCGGTCACATGAGCGGCATGCGACCAATCAGAAGCCTCGACATCATTCTCAGGTCCTAAACGCGCTCATTTTAAACAAAGAAGCCTGCCGGTTACCAGCGGTGATGTCCAGGGGCCGCCGGAGAGGTGAATATATCAATATTTTTTATTTTAATTCTTTATTTTACACATTAATATGGATCCCAGGGCCTGAAGGAGAGTTTCCTCTCCTTCAGACCCTGGGAACCATCAGGATACCTTCCAATACTTGGTGTCCCATTGACTTGTATTGGTATCGGATATCGGTATCGGCGATATCCGATACTTTTCGGGTATCGGCCGATACTATCCGATACCGATACTTTCAAGTATCGGATGGTATCGCTCAACACTAGTTATGACCAAATGAACTACAAATGTGGAGAATGCCTTTCAAGAACTGAGGGTAGCTCTGTGTAAGCAGCTAGTTCTGGTGACCCCCAACTTTAAGAAGGAATTTGTACTTCTGACAGATGCCTCAAAAGTCGGTTTAGGAGCAGTCCTTTCTCAAGAATAGAGATGAGCAAACTTGTTCAGAAAATGTTCAAATTCGGCACAAACCTTGCACATTCGGATTTGTGTTCAGATTCCCAAGCATTTTCCTCACAATTGGCCAAATTCTGCCAAAGTTCAGTAAATTATCAAGTTTCTACTGTTACTTTTGTTAGAACTTTGGCTAAGATAGTGGTGTTGTATGATGAGCTATGGGGACTTGTTTGATGAGGGAAGCGGGTAGGGAGAAGTTAAAGGAGCGGCGGAATGTTATTCTTTTTTTTTCAACTAATTTAATATGTGGAGATTCAGGCAACCCATCAGGGCCCAGAAGCCATCCACAACTAGACGCAAGGGTTTGTGTCATTGGCTGCTGAAGTCACATGTCCCTCTCATATAAAAATGTGGACATTTGGCTTTGGCGCCATTTTGTGATTGTAAAGCATAGTGAGGCTGCTGCTGCTGCAAGTAATCAGGTAGTTAGCTAGGCGGTTTATTGTCAGTTCAGATAGATAGGATCCTGTGTCAAACCGACCTTCCAGCACATAAATCTGCAGTGCTAATTCTGTGGTGCAGCCACAAGTCTCCACTTCAGCATATAAATCCATAGTGCTGCCAATTCTGTGATACATCGACCAGTCGACACTTCAGCATATCAATCTTTTGTGCTAATTGTGTCATCCAGCCACCAGTCCACATTTTCAGCATCTGAATCCTTTGTGATAAATTTTGTTGCCCAGCCACACTATCTCTGCAAATAATTGTTAATTTATTGACAGGTGACTGACAGGTCTTGGTCTAGAGTTGTGAAACAGCTTTTTAAAAGATAGGAAGGGTACATCCAACATGAGTGGGGAAAAGTAAGGTCATGGTGGAAGGGGGAATAGGTGTGGTATTCGAGGTGTACGTGGGGTAGGTGGTAATGATACTGAAAGCTCTACTCAACAAACATCGGCTCCTCCTATCCAAAGACAACTGAGGTCTGTTACTGGATGGGCTACTCAACTCCCTTTCTTTGGCAGCCGCAAAGGAGTACACCTTGTAGATAATTTTTGGAAATGTGGAGACTCCAAGATGGGTTTCCATCTGGAGAGTTGCCTTTAGTGGAAGGGGTGTCAGAGCCCCATTATACTGTTTCTACTCTGGGGAAATTAATGCCACTTAAGTGGTGTGTGTCAATAATGTTTTTGAAAAGTGAAGACTCCAAGCTGGGTTTCCGTCTTGTGGGTTGCCTGCAGTGGAAGGGGTCTCAGAGCACTAGGCCTGTGAACTCGGCGAGCACCGAGCATTTCCAGGATTATTTAGTGGTAACTGGTGTCTCCACCCATCGTATTTGGAGGACTTTAGAGACCCAATCACGATGCAGGGATTGTCTCCCTGGCTATGAAATGCCGCAGCCATCTTTGTTGTGGTCGTGCAGTATTTGGCTTGGCCACACAGCATCATCCCGAGTATAAGAGACCTGGCGCCGCCCTGCTCGCTGCATTCAGCTCCGGATTCAGCGAAAGTAGGGAGAGCTGCTGCCGATATAGGGTCAGAATCGTGGTTTTAGAGTTACTGCAGGTCTGCAACTCTTAAATCCACAACTACTCAGAAACCAATAGTCCTTTATAGGGTTAATTCATGGGTCCCGATATTGCAGCGCTAGGCAGGCAGGGCACAGCATATCCACATCAGTGCAAGGCCTGCAGGCACTGTATGTGCGTCCAATGGTCCCACTGCATTCCTCCCAAAGCTCCATAACTGCTTGCTGCTTCAGCGTCTTTACTATATACCTAGTTACATTTTTTTTCCAAAAATTCACCCCCAAAAAACAAAAATATACAGTCTGTTCTGTCAGACTGAGGCCTGTTGAAAATCATAGTTTGTCAGGCACACGTAGCATAGTTGTGTGTGCTAGCCTTGTGCCACTTTTTTTTGTGTTTGTTTTAAATTCACTGAGAAAGGCCTCATATATCTGCGTGCTCCAAGTTTTTGCATTGTAGGCCGTTTTGCCACTGTTTTTGCTGTCTGTTACTCTAATAATATTCAGCACTATTTGGCATTTAAAAAAAAGCCAGCCACATATTTGCCAGTCTGGTATTTCCATGACAGCCCTCACATATCTGCGTGCTCCAAGTTTTGGCATTGTAGGCCAGTGTACTTATTTTTTGGCTGTCTGATACTCTAATACTATACAGCACTATTTTGCATAAATTTATTTACAAGAAAGCCCCCAAAAATTGAATACAGTCTGTTATATCAGGATGAGGCATGCCTGGTGTTTGGGTTTTAAAAATCGTAGATTTGCAGGCATACTGATCAGATATTATTTCGCTACTAATAAATATATTTGTGTTGAGCATTTGCAATAGTGCAGTAGTCTAATTAAAATGGGCAAGGCAAGGGGCAAGGGACGGGGAATTGGACATGATGATGATGGTGCATGCAGAGGACGAGGCTGTGGCCAAGGTGAAAGTGGGCAACAACAAAGACCCACATCTTCTCGCTCGACCTTCCTGTCCCAGTTTCTAGGTGACCGCAGCATACCACTATTGAAGCCAGAGCAGTGTGAAATAGTTGTTGGTTGGAAAGCGGATAATGCTTCCAGTCACTTAGCCACGACCACCACCATGTCTTCCACATGGTCAAGTCTGAGTAGCCGTGAGTGTGGCCCGGATATTCCTCACCCTGATCCTCCTTCCTCCCACCATGCCGAGTGCCATGAGACAACTGATCCCACACTTGGACACTCTGAAGAGCTGTTCAGTTTTTCATTTCAAGATTCTGAACTCTCGGCCAGTCAACTTGAATTGGGGACTGATGAGATCGCATGTACAGATGCCCAAAGCTTTGGCCAGCCCCGGTCATGCTAAGGCGAAGGTGGTAAAGTGTCAGAAGAGGTGGACGATGATGAGACACAATTGACAAAGTCAGGAGGAGGAGCAGGGTGCGGATGTGGAAGACGAGGTGGTGGATGATATAGTGACTGACCCAACCTGGCAGGAGGACATGCAGAGTGAGGGCAGTAGCACACATGGGGAAGGAGGCATATCACCACAACAGGCAGGAGCAAGCAGTGTGGTGGCCACAGACAGAAGGCGTGCACCCGTTCCCCGTAATACCAACATGAGAGAAGTAGCCATTCCAACTGTTAGATCTTCCCGAGTCTGGTTATTTTTAATAGACTCTGCCAATAACCGCGAATAGGCCATTTGCAGCACCTGCCATGCGCGCATCAGCAGGGGTAGCAAAACAACCAGCCTGACCACCACCAGCATGATCAGGCACATGGCAGCAAAGCACCAGACTTTGTGGGCCGAACCCCAGTCTCCAAAACCACTGCCTGTAGGTCACACCACTGCTTCTTCGACTGTTTTGCGGAGAAGCCAATCCCCAATACACCGTGCATGTGAAGATGCCTCAAGCCCAGCACCTGTTGTGGCCCACAGTCAAGCAGCACCATCATCAAGCCTGTCCACATCCTAGCCTTCAATTGTCTATAACCCAGTTTTGGGAACGCAAGCGGAAATACCCCTCCAATGCCCCACAGGCCACAGTCCTAAATTCTAATATTTCTCTTCATCTTGCACTAGAAATGCTGCCTTTTAGGCTCATTGAGACGGAAGCTTTCTGCATCCTGATGGCGGCGGCCGTCCCAAGGTACTTTAGTCCCCAGTCGCCACTATTTCTCCCGGTGTGCCGTACTGGCATTACACCAGCATGTGTCCCATAACATTACCCATACCCTCAACAATGCTGTTATCGGGAAAGTCCACCTAACCACGGACACGTGGACAAGTGCTTGTGGGCAGGGATAGTACATCTCACTGACGACACACTGGGTTAATATAGTGGAAGCCGGGACCCAGTCAGAACACATCCTCCCCATTCTGAGGATTGCTGGCCCTATGTCAATCAGGGTTTCCCCCACAGTCCACAGCTCCTGCATCTCCTCCTCCTCCTCTTCATCCTCCATCTCCAAAATCAACACATCAGTCAGGAGCTGGAAGCACTTCAGCACTGGCTCAGCCAAGCGGCAACAGGCTGTGCTGAAGCTAATCTGCGTAGGAGACAAACCGCACAATGCTGAAGAGTTGTGGACAGTGCTGAAAGAGCAGTCAGATGTTTGGATGACACTGCTGAACCTACAGCCAGGCATGGTCGTGTGTGACAATGGCCATAACCTGGTGGCGGCTCTGAGGCTAGGTGATCTCACACACTTACCTTGCTTGGCCCATGTGCTTAGCCTCGCGGTTCAACGTTTCAACGATTTTAGTGCTGGTGGTGGAATTATAACAGATAAGTGCATCCGCCTGTCAACAGAAAATGCTGACAGGCTGACTCTTATAAAAATGAACAAGACCGGGATTGGGAAAGGCTTCTGTACACCACCAAGTTCAAACAGTGAAACCTAACCTCAAATACATTCTCTCTTTTGGGGAGGTGTATTCTCATGCACCTCTTCACAACCACACATGGGTATACGCTTCCAGATTTGGTCTGTTTGTGGTTATCATCCAGAACCACTAGATCACCAGGGTGAACATGTTTTGTACTGTTATAGGCCGGTGAATTTTGGGCAAGGGGCCTGCGATGGCACTAGTCTATTTTTAAAAAAGTTACTTTCATTGGGGAATTGTTTGGCAGCTCATGCACTTCATTTTAAGTCTCAGTGACCCACACCACTACATTGGGCTTGCTTCTTAACTCTGTCTCCTGTAGTGTCTCTTCTTTAACTACCACTAGATTACCAGGGTGAACGTGCTTTGTACTATTATTGCCCGGTGAAGTTTAGGCAAGGGGCCTGTGATGGCATTAGTCTATTTTTAAAAAATGTACACCCATTGGGGAATTGTTTTGCAGCTCATGCACTGCATTACAAGTCTCAGAGACACACACCACTACATTGGGCCTACTTCTTAACTCTGTCTCTTGCAATGTCTCTTCTTTAACTGACACTTGATCAGCAGGGTGAACGTGCTCTGTATGGTGAATTTTGGGCATAGGGGCTGTGATGGCACTATTTTATTTTATTAAAAAGGACCCCACATTGGGGAATTGGGCATGACATTACATTGGGCCTACTTCTTCATTCTGTCTCCTGCAATGTGTCCTTCCACTAGATCAGCAGGGTGAACGTGCTCTATACAGTGCATTTTAGGCAAGGGGGCTGTGATGGCACTATTTTATTTTGTAAAAAAAGGAACCCACATTGGGGAATTTGGCATAAATTGGGAATTGGGCACACACCACATGGCCAGCTAGAATTGTTAAATGTTACAATGACAATTCCCAGTGAACGCATTTGTAGTAGTTGAAAGCAATGTTAAAGTTGAAAAACGGTTCAAAAACTCTGCGTCTGAACTAAGCTTAAATGGGGGAGGAAATTTCTGTTCTGGGGTTAATAATTTGGCCTTACAGGCAAGTCATTAACCTGCAAAGTATGCACCTTGACATATTTCCCAGCAAAATTCGCTTTGGTTTTTTGTGGCACCGGGAAAATGGCATGAATCTCTGAAAAAATTGATTAAAGTTGTGAACTAGGAGTCAGGAACGCTTCCAGGGGCGATCCCCATGATGTCCCTGTGTCATTTGAGCAGTGTTTCCATCATTTTCAGACGTTTTTAGACCTTTAAAGGACCCCAGGGGGGGATTGCGGTAAAAATACTCGGGTCTCCCATAGACTTACATTGGGCTCGTTGTTCTGGCCGAGTATCCGAGTATTCCAATCTGCTCCACCCGAGCAACGAGCATTCGAGAATTTTAGTGCTCTCTCATCACTATTAGCTACCTCTTATATTCCAAATCTTAAAAGGGGGCAAATTCTGCTCCATCTCATACATCCATCTCTACAACAAAGTTCCTCCAGGCAAAAAAGATCAAGGTGCTCAAGGACTGGCCAGCCCAGTCACCAGACATGAACATCATTGAGCATGTTTGGGGTAGGATGAAAGAGGAAGCTTGGAAGACAAGACCAAAAAATTTTGATGAACTCTGGGAGGCATGTAAGACTGCATTCTTTGCTATTCCTGATGTCTTCATTAATAAATTGTATGAATCATTGTTGAACTGCATGGATGCAGTCCTTCAAGCTCATGGAAGTCACATGAAATATTCAATATTATTATTATTATTATTATTTATTTATATAGCACCATTAATTCCATGGTGCTGTACATGAGAAAATATGACTTTAATAGCACCACAACTTCATTCACCAATGTTATGCAACATATATTTGTATTTTAAGTTAATTATTTGTTTGAATATCACATTACTTTCTGTGGGCGACAAAACTTTTGTCTTGCCAAAATCTGACCATTCTGTGTCCATTAACTGATCAATATTTCTGCATTGATGCCAATTTATTTTCTTAACCTAAACCACATTTTGGAGGGTTTTAGCTTTCAAAAGAATAATTTATACAATCAATGGATGAATTTAACGTCAGGTTATAAGCTTTTATTTACATAACATGGATAAGCGACATAACTTCTGTCACGGAGTGAATTTCTACAGTGGGTCAATTGATGCCAATTTTCCTGGTGTCTGGCTCTAATTTTTGGAAATGTTTGGACTCAAAGTTGTGTCTCCTTCATGTGTGTTGTCTCTAGCAGTAGGTGTCTGGGACCATCAGGCCTGCACTTTCAGTCAACTTCCCGATTTACTATCCCTAGATATTTCTACCAATTGTAGTCTATGAAGCTGATATTTGTGCCACCTGAGTGTGGCTGAGCAGAAAAGCAGGTTGAGCTGTTGCATGAGGTATCAGAGCTCCCAGCACAGCAGGCCTACACCGGTCCCTCACCAACCTCTTAATTTTAACTTAAATACACAGCTGTAAATGCTGGTCCAGGCCCTTATTCATGCATGATCAATGCCTGATTGCTCCATCATTCTAAAATTTCTACTGTGGGTAAATTGATGTCACTTTTCCTAGTGTCTGCTCCTAAGTTTTGGAAATGTTTGGACACTTCCTAAGTGTTGCCTGAATTTGAAAGGACTCTCAGAGCACAGCAGGCCTACCCCTGTCACTCATCTACTTGTTGCTGATCAATGTGTAAGTTAGAAATGTTGGTCCAAGCCCTGCCCCAGGCCCTTTCCCAGGCATCCATGTTGCACAATTATACTATTTCTACTCTGGATCAATTGATACCATGTTTCCTGGTGTCTGACCCTAGTTTGAGCTATTTTGGCAGCTTTTGGCCATCCCTAAAGATGCTGTCCATGCTTTTTGTTTTGCTTCCCATTGAATTCAATTGGGTTTGGATAAGTTCCAAAAAATGTTCAACGAACATCGTGAATTTTGACTAAATGAACCTTAAAAGATTTGCTCATCTCTACTCAGGAGACACACGGGGAGGAGCACCCTGTTCTCTACCAGAGTAAGAAGCTTTTGACATTTGAGAAGAATTATTCCATCATAGAAAAAAGGATGCTTGGCCATAAAGTGGGTGGTGGACACATTGCAATATTATCTGTTAGGGTGAAAATTTTAATTAGTATCAGACCGTGCCACACTGAGGTGAATAATGGAGAAAAAGGAGGAAAATGCTTGAGTTACCTGTTGGTTTCTAGCCCTGCAGGATTTCCACTTCCATGTGAAACATAGAGTCGGGAAGTTACATGACAATGCCGATGCTCTCTCTAAAATCCTCTATCTAGTGGTAGAAGGTGTCAAGCCTCACATCTTTAGGCAAAGGGGAGGTATTTAAGTGGCTGGTGAGCACATAGTGACTGGGAGATATATATCACAGAGGTGCATGCCCTCTGTGATATAAACTAGGAGTAATGCTCTAGTACACATAGTATTAAGAGGGGTTAATCGGCTATATTAGGTCCAGCTGCAATTGTGAGCAGCTGAAGAGTTAGGGCAGGTAGGCTGCTCACTATATCTCCACCCCTGGGTGTGGTCCACAAAATAAAATGGAGTCTCTTTGACACATGTGTGCATGGAGGTAAGAAGACCTTCTGTGTGATGTCTCCAGACTGAGACGGTATGCTGGATGCTATCCAGCCTGTGTGTCCTGGACTAACTATAAAATCAACTTTGTTGGAACTGTTTACTATGTTTTGCCTGCACTGAAAAGACATTCATTTTCCTTTGGCATGGTTTATGAAGCTTCAATAAACCAGCCTGGACATTTAAATGGAAACAGTTCCTATGTTACTTCACCACGCACCCAAGTGAGAAACATTCCTAATATATATATATATATATTAACAAAAATATATAAAATAATATGAAATAAAATATCAGAAAATAGTAAATAATTAAAACTAAACAATATAAAATAAATCTGTATGTAAAATAAATAATATTTAAATAAAAAATATCAGAAAATAACATTAAAAATATAAACTGCCTAAATATAATAAATATTAAATACAATGTATAATTAAAAATAATAAAAAATAAAATATATAAAATGATAAATATGAAACAAAAATATCATAAAATAGTAAATAATAAAAACAAAAAATTGTATAACAAATATCTAAAATTATATGACCAAAAAATCTGAAAATAATAATTAAAATATCTGAAAATATACATATTAATATATGTATAGAAATTATAAATACACATATATAAAAGTAATCAATAGCTAAAAGTAATAAAGCAAATATATAAATTGATAAATATGAAAAAATATCAGAAATTAAAACTATAATAAGAAATAGAAAACATAATACAGTGCCTACAAGTAGTATTCAACCCCCTGCAGATTTAGCATGTTTACACATTTGGAATTAACTTGGCATTGTGACATTTGGACTGTATTTCAGCCTGGAAGTGTGAAATGCACTGCAGCAAAAAAAATGTTATTTCTTTGTTTATTTTTTTTTTTAAATTGTGAAAAGTCTTTTCAGAGGGTCATTTATTATTCGACCCCTCAACCCACCAGAATTCTGTTTAGTTCCCCTAAAGTATTAAGAAGTAGTTCAGGCACAAAGAACAATGAGCTTCACATATTTGGATTAATTATCTCTTTTTCCAGCCTTTTCTGACTATTTAAGACCCTCCCCAAACTTGTGAACAGCACTCATACATGGTCAACATGGGAAAGACAAAGGAGCATTCCAAGGCCATCAGAGACAAGATCGTGGAGGGTCACAAGGCTGGCAAGGGGTACAAAACCCTTTCCAAGAAGTTGGGCCTACCTGTCTCCACCGTTGGGAGCATCATCCGGAAGTGGAAGGCTTATGGAACTACTGTTAGCCTTCCACGGCCTGGACAGCCTTTGAAAGTTTCCTCCACGTGCCGAGGCCAGGCATGTCCGAAGAGTCAAGGCTAACCCAAGGACAACAAGGAAGGAGCTCCGGGAAGATCTCATGGCAGTGGGGACATTGGTTTCAGTCAATACCATAAGTAACGTACTCCACCGCAATGGTCTCCGTTCCAGATGAGCCCGTAAGGTACCTTTACTTTCAAAGCGTCATGTCAAGGCTCGTCTACAGTTTGCTCATGATCACTTGGAGGACTCTGAGACTGACTGGTTCAAGGTTCTCTGGTCTGATGAGACCAAGATCGAGATCTTTGGTGCCAACCACACATGTGATGTTTGGAGACTGGATGGCACTGCATACGACCCCAAGAATACCATCCATACAGTCAAGCATGGTGGTGGCAGCATCATGCTGTGGGGCTGTTTCTCAGCCAAGGGGCCTGGCCATCTGGTCCGCATCAATGGGAAGATGGATAGCACGGCCTACCTGGAGATTTTGGCCAAGAACCTCCGCTCGTCCATCAAGGATCTTAAGATGGGTCGTCATTTCATCTTCCAACAAGACAACGACCCAAAGCACACAGCCAAGAAAACCAAGGCCTGGTTCAAGAGGCAAAAAATCAAGGTGTTGCTGTGGCCTAGTCAGTCTCCTGACCTTAACCCAATTAAAAACTTGTGGAAGGAGCTCAAGATTAAAATCCACATGAGACACCCAAAGAACCTAGATAACTTGGAGAAGATCTGCATGGAGGAGTGGGCCAAGATAACTCCAGAGACCTGTGCCGGCCTGATCAGGTCTTATAAAAGACGATTATTAGCTGTAATTGCAAACAAAGGTTATTCCACAAAATATTAAACCTAGGGGTTGAATAATAATTGACCCACACTTTTATGTTTAAAATTTATAAAAATTTAACTGAGCAACAAAACTTTTTGGTTTGTAAGATTTATGCATCTGTTAATAAATCCTGCTCTTGTTTGAAGTTTGAAGGCTCTAACTTATTTGCATCTTATTAAACCTGCTAAATCTGCAGGGGGTTGAATACTACTTGTAGGTATTGTATGTATTTACAAATAAATAATATCTAAAATTATTATATGAACTACAACCATTTGAAATAATAATTAAAATTATCTGAACAAAATGAATATAAAAATATATAATCTATAATCTTTATTTTTTTATATAGCGCTAACATATTCCGCAGCGCTTTACAGGTTGCTCACATTATCATATATATATATATAAAACAATAATAAATGAAAATATATAAAAGTAATAAATAATAACATAATAAATAGGTATAAACATACCGTCAGTAATTCACTATCAATACAACATTTATAAACTGATGAAAGTGAAACGCAAATATCTGAAAATAATAATTAAAATTAGGGGAACAAAATAAATATAAAAATATATATAAAAATGATAAATTCAAATACATAAAAGTAATAAATAATAATATAAAAAATAGGTATAAAAATACAGTCAGTAATTCACTATCAGTACAGCATTTATAAACTGATGAAAAAAAATGAACAAATTTATTAGTAAAATAGCATCGGGCCTCAGTAATTTTGTGTTAGTGATTTACATGTAATAGCATTAGGATGGGAGCGCTCATATCATCAGTGCGCGGCCATCTCCGATGATGAATGAGCCGAGGAACCAGAGATGATTATTTGATTGTTTTCACGGCAAACAGATCAGCATTTTAATTTCTCACGTCTGTGTTTATTGCTTATTTGGCCCCTTGCTCTGCTTGTAAAAACTCAGCTAAATGGGAATGAATAAATGTAATTACTGTGTTTGACAGTGGTAATCTGCGCCGAGGATCATATTGGCTTTGCCAGTGTTAATCTAATCACTGCTGAGTATGTGTCACAGCACAAAGACATTGACAGTAAGCAGAGGCTCAAGCCCGGAATAAAGCGTTCAAGCCCGGCACAGTCGTCTTAACATGTTACTTAGATCATATTAGGAGAACGAGCCAAGAGCTTTCCTATAAATATGACTAATGCTTATGGCCTCCAGCCCTTCATTACAATTGATAAACTTTTAATAGCATGGATTTTTTTTTTTGTTTAGTGCGTGTATAGATTGTATAATTTGCTTATTTTGTTATTAGAAATACTGTAATTACTTTTTTTTATGTTATGTTTAGTCGAGGACTTATTGATTGCACGGGCCCTTTAAGAAATCAAGTATGGGGCAGACAAATATATTTATAGGGGTGGTAACTTCCATGAATGTTTTTAAAAAAATTATGAAAATATCTGACCAAATTTGAAAATTTCTGAAGAATGAGCCATTAAAAGGTATCAACCACTGAGGACTCTCAATTCTGAAGAATGAGCACAATTTTAGGTGATCTGGTGGCTAACTTTGAACCCCCAAAGGAGTTGTGTCAAGGATCCCCTTGGGGGAACCAACTCATTAAGGTTCAAAAATCACCTAGGAATCTATGGTGCCGCTAAGGGTAAGCCACTCATTTTCCTTGACTTTTGATCCTTGGTGGCAGACCTTCCATCAATATGCCTGGGAAGGTCATGTGGACAAGGATTGTCATACTCATTATGGGACTTTTAATTACTACAGGTATTGATTTTTTAATTTGCTTATTTTGTCACTGTAAATCATTATAAATTAAAAATTTAGATAATTGTATGTATTTATTTTTTTACTAATTGGGAACTTCTTTTGTGCATGGTCCTTTTAATAAATCAAGTATAGGATAGACTAATATGTTTTTAAGGTGGGGAATCTTCCTTAAAGAGGCTTTCCACTGCATTCATTTTGATGACCTATCCTCTGGATAGGTCATTGATGTCTCATTGGTGGAGTTACGACACACGGCAACTCTGCAAATCAGCTGTTCCCGGTGGCGGTGGCAGATGGAACTGCTAAGTTACGGAGCTGCCATGTTTACCGATAGTGGCCACGGCTTAGTACTGCAAGTCTGCCCCCTATTTAAATCAATAATGGCAGTACTGAAACACATCCGCTATCAGTAGACAGATCAGCACTGTAACTTACCACTTTTGACCGGAAGTGACACAAAGAACAATTGATTGGCGGGAGCGTTGGGTGTCGCATCCCCACCGATCAGACATTGATGACCTTTCCTGAGGATAGGTCTTCAACGTTAAAGTAGTGGATAACCTCTTTAGGCAACAAAAAGATATTTTTGGAGATATTCATGATAAAATCCAAAAATTGGATGATGATTGAGCACCATTTTAAGTGATCTGGTAGCCAAAATAATACCCTAGGGGTCATGTTAAGTATTCTTTTGATAACTGAATTTAAGAAACCCCTGGGGAATAGTTAATACCACTAAGGATGGAGACACATAATTCCCTTGAGTGTGCGACCATTGCGGACAGGTCCACCATAACACAAGTGTATAGAGAGTTCCTAGTGGTGGACTTTCCTTTTTTGACATCCAGATGCAGTAAGGATTATTTACGGTAGTTTCATTATTTTGTTTTTATAATTATGTTTTCTTTTTGCTTTTTTGAAGGGATGGTACTTTTAATTTTCTCAAGAGTAAAAAATAAAGAATTATGGATATGTTTATGATGAAATCTGAAAATCGTGGGAGATTTGAGCACAATTTTAGGTTACAAAGTGATTTAAAAGGGGTCATACAGAGAACCAATTTGGTGAGTGAAGCTTTTTTGTAGCTCCGTTCAGAAACTCCTGGAAAAACAGTTGCTGCCCCAAAGGATGGAGCCAACAAATTGCATTGAGTGTATGTGTGACGGTTTTGGACTAGTCCACCATAACTCTAGATCATAGAGTGTCTGGAAAGGATGGAAAGGGCAAGGATTGCCATTATGAGATAATCCCTTTAAAGGTTATTTTTGGTGGCGTTCTCCTTAGAATCGACGGGACTTATAGGGTTTGAATGAAGTTGAGACTAGGAAAATGGCGAGTAATTGGGTTACTTGACTATTCAGCACCATAGTTAGTGTGGGATGTAGATATAGGGAGAGCAGAAGAGGTCATACCCTGGTCTTAGATTTAGGGGGGTCTGAGGCTCCTCTGTCATATAAGATGCCAGTTTTAAAATTGACACATGACGCGTAGAAACCAGTGATGAGACAAAAATTTGCCAAGGAAATTCAATTTGCATCAAAACTATGAGAAGCTAATCAAGTGTATATTATTATGCTCTGAAGTCTCTCCAGACCAAAGAACGTAATAAGAGTAAAACGAAATAAAAATTTTAGAAAATTAAACTCACCCAGCCCTCAATTGTCATGTTTGCCAATTTTCTCCAGTCCATGAGTCTTCTTTGGACAAATCGTCGATGCGATCTTCACTCGCCCATCTTTTGCGTCTTCTTCACGGCTTCCTAATGTCACGACCTAGTCAGCGAAGAAGTAGCCACTGGCACCGTAAAACACAGAAAATTCCAAAAAGACTAAGATGGCCCAGTGAAGACCAGACCAAAGAAGATGAGCAGACCAGCGCTCCGATGCTTCTAGTTACATGTCTGGTAACAACTTTCTATCCTCAGTTACACTACGAAATACAGCTCTGGAGCACAAACTGCAGCGCCAAGAGAGATATATGACCATTTTTCCGTTTTCATGTTAGAAACTAAGATATTGAAGTTTTAACATTTCTATAGGACGAAATACGGTATTCAAACGTGACATTTCTTAATCACATTAAAGCTGATGCCCCATCCCCATGTGTAAAGCGTTGCTCCGTATACTACAGACAGGATCTGCGCTGGCTGAATATTTATTTTTGTTTCTGAGAGTCGTGGGCTCAGCTCTGACTGGCGTTGTAATGGCTGACTGAACAAATCTGATCACAATCTGTACAATCAGCCCCGGGCCCAGATTACCTGGTGATAAACTAACTTGTGTGCAGAGCACGGCTTCTGTGGGCAATGATAGACATGTCATGTGTTGTCAAAAATCCATGACAGCCATTACCTCAAGTAGAACCTGCACCACCTGTGATCATGTGATCAGCGGAAGGACTGCATTTCCCTCTATTCTAAGTCTTTATTCGCCGGTCTCTCGCTATCATGATGGATGGAAAAAAAAGAGAATAAAGAAATTTGACACAGGACAGAAATAGTAGAATAACAGAAGGGATCGTTTTAGACATAAGAGGCGACACTATAGTAACTATATTCTAGTATATAGGAGCAGTATTATAGCAAAGAAAGAAAAAACCAGTATGAATAGAAAACACTCCACTCCAACTAATTTTAGGCAGTGAAACCTTTAAACATAATTAATACAGCTCTGGCAAAAATTAAGAAATCACTGCAAAATGTTCAGTTCAGTAGCCAGGCTGCTATGGGGCCCCTGGGCAGGCGGGGAGCCCAGTGTCATAGGAGGTTCAGCTGTATCGGCTACATGCCAATACAGCTGACAGCATTGATGAGAGATGGTGCATTACGCTCCTTCTCCCATCATCCCCCTGTCAGCATGTGATGTCACCGCCGCCGACGCTTACAGGGGTCGCGATGACGTCACGGCTCGGCGCCTGCAGTCCGGAGATGTTCAGGCGCTCGGAGCGGCGAAGGAGCCAGGAAGAAGAGAGGTGAGTATACTGTATATTTATTTATTTTTATGGGGGCTGCCTTATACTACAAAGTCTGCCTATGGGGGTGATGCCTTATACTACAGGGTCTGCCTTATACTACAGATACTGCCTATGGGGGGATTCCTTATACTACAGAGTCTGCCTATGGGGGGCTGTCATATTACAGAGTCTACCTATGGGGGGCTGCCTTATACTACAGAGTATGCCTATGGGGGGCTGCCTTATACTGCAGAGTGCCTATGGGGGATTCCTTATACTATAGAGTCTGCTTATGGGGACTGCCTCATACTACAGAGTCTGCCTATGGGGGGCTGCCTTATACTGCAGAGTGCCTATGGGGGGATTCCTTATACTATAGAGTCTGCCTATGGGGGGCTGCCTTATTACAGAGTCTTCTTATGAGAGCTGCCTAATTACAGAGTATGCCTATGGGGGGTCTGCCTCATACTACAGAGTCTGCTATGGGGGGCTGCCTTATACTACAGTCTGTCTATGGGGGGCTGCCTTATACTACAGAGTCTGCCTATGGGGGGTCTGCCTTATACTACAGAGTCTGACTATGGGGGTCTGCCTTATACTACAGAGTCTGCCTATGGGAGGATTCCTTATATTACAGAGTCTGCCTATCGGGGGTC
This sequence comes from Ranitomeya imitator, assembly GCF_032444005.1. NCBI lineage: Eukaryota > Metazoa > Chordata > Amphibia > Anura > Dendrobatidae > Ranitomeya > Ranitomeya imitator. The sequence continues at coordinate 678,514,780 of NC_091286.1, forward strand.
TGCCATATACTGCAGACTCTGCCTATGGGGGGCTGCCTTATACTACAGAGTCTGCCTATGGGGGGTCTGCCTTATACTACAGAGTCTGCCTATGGGAGGATTCCTTATATTACAGAGTCTGCCTATGGGGGCTGCCTTTTAAAAGAGTCTGCCTATGGGGGTCTGCCATATACTGCAGACTCTGCCTATGGGGGCTGCTTTATACTACAGAGTCTGCCTATGGGGGATTCCTTATACTGCAGAGTCTGCCCATGGGTGGCTGCCGTATTATAGAGTCTGCCTATGGGGGTCTGCCTTATACTACAGAGTGTGCCTATGTGGGGTCTGCCTTATTACAGAGACTGCCTATGGGGAGCTGCCTTATCACAGAGTCTGCCTATGGGGGTCTGCATTATACTACAGAGTGTGCCTATGGAGGGGTTGCCTTATTACAGAGTCTGCCTATGGGGAGCTGCTTTATCACAGAGTCTGCCTATGGGGGGTTGCCTTATTACAGAGTCTGCCTATGGGGGGCTACCTTATGCTATAGAGTCTGCCTATGGGGGTGCATTATATACTGTGTGCAGAATTATTAGGCAAGTTGTATTTTAGAGGATTATTTTTATTATTGATCAACAACTATGTTCTCAATCAACCCAAAGGACTCATAAATATCAAAGCTTAATATTTTGGAGTTTTTAAGTTGGAATGGATTTTTTTTTAGATTTGGCTATCTGGAGGATATCTGTTTGTGCAGGTAACTATTAGGCCGGCGTCACACTTGCGAGTTTTACGGACGTAAGAGCGCAGAAACTACGTCCGTAAAACTCGCAAAACATACGGCACAATTATTCTCTATGCCCCTGCTCCTATCTGCCGTATTTTACGGATCCGTATTATACGGCTTTCTACGGCCGAAGAAAATCGCAGCATGCTGCGTTTGTCACCGTACTGCACAAGAAATACGCCAATGAAAGTCTATGGAAGCCTGAAAAATACGGATCACACACGGACCAGCAGTGTGACTTGCGAGAAATACGCAGCGGTGTTAGAGAGAAAAGCCGGTAATTCATTGCGGTGTACAGTAAAATCACACTGACAGCTTACAATAGAATAGGTAGAATAAATGTGTACACATAGAATAGGTATATATATATATATATATATATATATATATGTCAGTGAGACACATATATATACATATATATTAATATTTCTTCCAGCGCTAGACAGCTTTAAAGCCGGTAATTCAATTACCGGCTTTTGCTCTCTCCTTCCTAAACCCGACATGATTTGAGACATGGTTTACATACAGTAAACCATGTCTTCTCCCCCTTTTTTTTGCATATTCCACACTACTAATGTTAGTAGTGTGTTGTGACCTGGTGGTCAGGACAATAATGGACCTGGTGGTTAAGAGCACACTGAATGACGTTATAGTTACTGATAATAAAGGACGAGCTCTGGGATGTGGGAACTCTGCTGACCGCAATCCCTAATCCTATCAAACACACTAGAAATAGCCGTGGATTGCGCCTAACGCTCCCTATACAACTTGGCACAGCCTAAGGAACTAGCTAGCCCTGAAGATAGAAAAATAAAGCCTACCTTGCCTCAGAGAAATTCCCCAAAGGAAAAGGCAGCCCCCACATATAATGACTGTGAGTAAAGATGAAAATACAAACACAGAGATGAAATAGATTTAGCAAAGTGAGGCCCGACTTACTGAACAGACCGAGGATAGGAAAGGTTACTTTGCGGTCAGCACAAAAACCTACAAAAAGACCACGCAGAGGGCGCAAAAAAGACCCTCTGCACCGACTCACCGTGCGGAGGCGCTCCCTCTGCGTCCCAGAGCTTCCAGCAAGCAAGACAACAATAAAAATAGCAAGCTGGACAGAAAAATAGCAAACCAAAGAAATACAAGCTTGAACTTAGCTTCTGCTGGAAAGACAGGTCACAAGAACGATCCAGGAGTGAACAAGACCAATACTGGAACATAGACAGGTGGCATGGAGCAAAGACCTAAGTCGAGTTAAATAGAGCAGCCAGCTAACGAATTAACGTCGTCACCTGTGGAAGGAAACTCAGAAACACCCACCAGAGGAAGTCCATGGACAGAACCAGCCGAAGTACCATTCATGACCACAGGAGGGAGCCCGACAACAGAATTCACAACAGTACCCCCCCCTTGAGGAGGGGTCACCGAACCCTCACCAGAGCCCCCAGGCCGACCAGGATGAGCCAAATGAAAGGCACGAACCAGATCGGCAGCATGAACATCAGAGGCAAAAACCCAGGAATTATCTTCCTGACCATAACCCTTCCACTTGACCAGGTACTGGAGTTTCCATCTCAAAACACGAGAATCCAAAATCTTCTCCACCACATACTCCAACTCCCCCTCAACCAACACCGGGGCAGGAGGATCAACGGATGGAACCACAGGCGCCACGTATCTCCGCAATAACGACCTATGGAACACATTATGGATGGCAAAAGAAGCAGGAAGGGCCAAACGAAATGACACAGGATTGATAACCTCAGAAATCTTATACGGACCAATGAAACGAGGCTTAAACTTAGGAGAGGAAACCTTCATAGGAACATAACAAGACGACAACCAAACCAAATTCCCAACACGAAGTCGGGGACCCACACAGCGCCGGCGGTTAGCGAAACGTTGAGCCTTCTCCTGGGACAATGTCAAATTGTCCACCACATGAGTCCAAATCTGCTGCTACGTATCCACGACAGTATCTACACCAGGACAGTCCGAAGACTCAACCTGCCCCGAAGAGAAACGAGGATGGAAACCAGAATTACAGAGAAACGGCGAAACCAAAGTAGCCGAGCTGGCCCGATTATTAAGGGCGAACTAAGCCAACGGCATAAAGGACACCCAATCATCCTGATCAGCAGAAACAAAGCATCCCAGATATGTTTCCAAAGTTTGATTAGTTCGTTCGGTTTGGCCATTTGTCTGAGGATGGAAAGCCGAGGAAAAAGACAAATCAATGCCCATCCTTGCACAAAAGGATCGCCAAAACCTCGAAACAAACTGGGAACCTCTGTCAGAAACGATCTTCTCCAGGATACCATGTAAACGAACCACATGCTGGAAAAATAATGGCACCAAATCAGAGGAGGAAGGCAATTTAGACAAAGGTACCAAATGGACCATCTTAGAAAAGCGATCACAAACCACCCAAATGACTGACATCTTTTGAGAGACGGGGAGATCCAAAATAAAATCCATAGAAATATGCGTCCAGGGCATCTTCGGGACCGGCAAGGGCAAAAGCAACCCACTGGCACGAGAACAGCAGGGCTTAGCCCAAGCACAAGTCCCACAGGACTGCACAAAAGAACGCACATCCCGTGACAAAGACGGCCACCAAAAGGATCTAGCCACTAAATCTCTGGTACCAAAGATTCCAGGATGCCCAGCCAACACTGAACAATGAATCTCAGAGATAACTCTACAAGTCCATCTATCAGGGACAAACAGGTTCTCCGCTGGGCAACGGTCAGGTCTATCAGCCTGAAATTTTTGCAGCACCCGCCGCAAATCAGTGGAGATGGCAGACACAATTACCCCCTCTTTGAGAATACCCGCCGGCTCAGGAACACCCGGAGAGTCAGGCACAAAACTCCTTGACAGGGCATCAGCCTTCACATTCTTAGAGCCAGGAAGGTACGAAACCACAAAATCAAAACATGAGAAAAATAACGACCATCTAGCCTGTCTCGGATTCAACCGTTTGGCAGACTCAAGATAAGTCAAATTCTTGTGATCTGTCGAGACCATCACGCGATGCTTGGCTCCTTCAAGCCAATGACGCCACTCCTCGAACGCCCACTTCATGGCCAACAACTCACGATTACCAACATCATAATTACGCTCAGCAGGTGAAAACTTTCTAGAAAAGAAAGCACATGGCTTCATCACCGAGCCCTCAGAACTTCTTTGCGACAAAACAGCCCCTGCTCCAATCTCAGAAGCATCAACCTCAACCTGAAACGGGAGCGAAACATCTGGCTGGCACAACACAGGGGCAGAAGAAAAACGACGCTTCAACTCCTGAAAAGCCTCTAGAGCTGCAGAAGACCAATTGACCACATCAGCAACCTTCTTGGTCAAATCAGTCAACGGTTTAGCAACAGTAGAAAAATTAGCGATGAAGCGCCGATAAAAATTAGGAAAGCCCAGGAACTTTTGCAGGCTCTTCACAGATGTCGGCTGAGTCCAATCGTAAGTGGCCTGGACTTTAACAGGGTCCATCTCGATAGTAGAAGGGGAAAAAATGAACCCCAAAAATGAAACCTTCTGAACTCCAAAGAGACACTTTGACCCCTTCACAAACAAGGAATTCGTACGAAGGACCTGGAACACCATTCTGACCTGCTTCACATGAGACTCCCAATCATCCGAAAAGACCAAAATATCATCCAAATACACAATCAGGAATTTATCCAGGTACTCTTGGAAGATGTCATGCATAAAGGACTGAAATACTGATGGAGCATTGGAAAGCCCGGATGGCATAACCAGGTACTCAAAATGGCCCTCGGGCATATTAAATGCTGTTTTCCATTCATTGCCTTGTTTAATACGCACAAGATTATACGCCCCTCGAAGATCTATCTTGGTGAACCAACTAGCCCCTTTAATACGAGCAAACAAATCAGACAGCAACGGCAAAGGATACTGAAATTTGACTGTAATTTTATTAAGAAGGCGGTAATCAATACAAGGTCTCAAAGAACCATCCTTCTTGGCCACAAAAAAGAACCCTGCTCCTAACGGTGATGACGACGGGCGAATATGGCCTTTCTCCAAGGATTCCTTTATATAACTCCGCATAGCGGCGTGTTCTGGCACAGATAATTTGAACAATCGGCCCTTAGGAAACTTACTACCAGGAATCAAATTAATTGCACAATCGCAATCCCTATGAGGAGGTAGGACACTGGCTTTGGGCTCATCAAATACATCTCGATAATCCGACAAAAACTCTGGAACTTCAGAAGGAGTGGAAGATGAAATAGACAAAAATTGAACATCACCATGTACCCCCTGGCAACCCCAGCTGGACACAGACATAGATTTCCAGTCCAATACTGGATTATGAACCTGTAGCCATGGCAACCCCAAAACGACCACATCATGCAGATTATGCAACACCAGAAAGCGGATATCCTCCTGATGTGCAGGAGCCATGCACATGGTCAATTGGGTCCAGTACTGAGGCTTATTCTTGGCCAAAGGCGTAGCATCAATTCCTCTCAATGGAATAGGATACTGCAAGAGCTCCAAGAAAAAACCACAGCGCCTAGCATACTCCAAGTCCATCAAATTCAGGGCAGCGCCTGAATCCACAAATGCCATAACAGAATAGGATGACAAAGAGCAAATCAGAGTAACGGACAATAGAAATTTAGACTGTACGGTACCAATGGTGGCAGACCTAGCGAACCGCTTAGTGCGCTTAGGACAATCGGAGATAGCATGAGTGGAATCACCACAGTAAAAACACAGCCCATTCCGACGTCTGTGTTCTTGCCGTTCAGCTCTGGTCAAAGTCCTATCATATTGCATAGGCTCAGGCCCATGCTCAGATAGTACCGCCAAATGGTGCACAGCTTTACGCTCATGCAAGCGTCGATCGATCTGAATGGCCAAGGACATAGACTCATTCAGACCAGCAGGCATGGGAAATCCCACCATGACATCCTTAAGGGCTTCAGAGAGACCCTTTCTGAAGATTGCTGCCAGGGCACATTCATTCCACTGAGTGAGCACAGACCACTTTCTAAACCTCTGACAATATATCTCCGCTTCATCCTGACCCTGACACAGAGCCAGCATGATTTTCTCTGCCTGATCCACTGAATTAGGTTCGTCATAAAGCAATCCAAGCGCCAGGAAAAACACATCAACATCACCACGTAACAAAGAAATAATGATCTTTACTTGTTGAACAGGGTCACCTGAGGAGCGAGGTTTCAAGGCAAGAAACAATTTACAATTATTTTTGAAATTCAAGAACTTAGATCTATCACCAAAAAACAAATCAGGAATTGGAATCCTAGGCTCTGACATCAGATTCTGAACCACAAAATCTTGAATGTTTTGTACCCTTGTAAGTGAGATTATCCATCCAAGAGGACAGACCTTGAATGTCCATGTTTATACCTGTGTCCTGAACCACCCAGAAGTAAAGGGGAAAAGAGAGACAAAACACACTGCAAAGAAAAAAAAATGGTCTCAGAACTTCTCTTATCCCTCTATTGAGATGCATTAGTACTTTGGGCCACCTGTACTGTTGTGACCTGGTGGTCAGGACAATAATGGACCTGGTGGTTAAGAGCACACTGAATGACCTGATAGTTACTGATAATAAAGGATGAGCTCTGGGACGTGGGAACTCTGCTGACCGCAATCCCTAATCCTATCAAACACACTAGAAATAGCCGTGGATTGCGCTTAACGCTCCCTATGCAACTCGGCACAGCCTAAGGAACTAGCTAGCCCTGAAGATAGAAAAATAAAGCCTACCTTGCCTCAGAGAAATTCCCCCCCAAAAAAGGCAGCCCCCCACATATAATGACTGTGTAAAGATGAAAATACAAACACAGAGATGAAATAGATTTAGCAAAGTGAGGCCCGACTTACTGAACAGACCGAGGATAGAAAAGGTTACTTTGCGGTCAGCACAAAAACCTACAAAAAGACCCTCCGCACCGACTCACAGTGCGGAGGCGCTCCCTCTGCGTCCCAGAGCTTCCAGCAAGCAAGACAACAATAAAAATTGCAAGCTGGACAGAAAAATAGCAAACCAAAGAAATACAGTACAAGCTGGAACTTAGCTTCTGCTGGGAAGACAGGTCACAAGAACGATCCAGGAGTGAACAAGACCAATACTGGAACATTGACAGGTGGCATGGAGCAAAGATCTAAGTGGAGTTAAATAGAGCAGCCAGCTAACGAATTAACCTCGTCACCTGTGGAAGGAAACTCAGAAACACCCACCAGAGGAAGTCCATGGACAGAACCAGCCAAAGTACCATTCATGACCACAGGAGGGAGCCCGACAACAGAATTCACAACAGTAGTGTGTATATGCAAAATTTGGCCATTCTATCTACTAATTTAAAGGGTTAAATGGCGGAAAAAATTGGCGTGGGCTCCCGCGCAATTTTCTCCGCCAGAGTAGTAAAGCCAGTGACTGAGGGCAGATATTAATAGCCTGGAGAGGGTCCATGGTTATTGCCCCCCCCCCTTGGCTAAAAACACCTGCCCCCAGCCACCCCAGAAAAGGCACATCTGGAAGATGCGCCTATTCTGGCACTTGGCCACTCCCTTCCCATTCCCGTGTAGTGGTGGGGTATGGGGTAATGAAGGGTTAATGCCACCTTGGTATTGTAAGGTGACATTAAGCCAAATTAATAATGGAGAGGCGTCAATTATGACACCTATCCATTATTAATCCAATGCTAGGAAAGGGTTAAAAAACACAAACACATTATTAAAAATTATTTTAATGAAATAAAAACAAAGGTTGTTGTAATATTTTATTGAACGCCCATTCCAATCACTGATTGTGTATTTTTTTTAACCCTTTCCTAGTATTGGATTAATAATGGATAGGTGTCATAATTGACGCCTCTCCATTATTAATCTGGCTTAATGTCACCTTACAATAGCAAGGTGGCATTAACTGTTGTGAATTCTGTGGCAGAGCTCCCTCCTGTGGTCACAAGTGGTACTTCGGCTGGTTCTCTCTGTGAGCTTCCGTTGGTGGAGGAAAGTGGTACTGTGGCTTCTGAGTTTCCTTCCTCAGGTGATGTGGTGAAGTCGTTAGGTGCTTCTCTATTTAACTCCACCTAGAGCTTTGATCCTGGCTTCCTTTGGGGTCAATGTTCTAGTATTGGACCTGTTTCCTCCTGGATCGTTCCTGTGGCCTGCTGCTCTGCATAGCTAAGTTCCTCTTTGCTATTTGTTTGCTGTTTTTTTCTGTCCAGCTTGTCAATTTGTTTTTTACTGCTTGCTGGAAGCTCTGGGACGCAGAGGGTGTACCTCCGTGCCGTTAGTTCGGTACGGAGGGTCTTTTTGCCCCCTTTGCATGGTTTTTGTAGGGTTTTGTGTTGACCGCAAAGTTGCCTTTCCTATCCTCACTCTGTTCAGAAAGTTGGGCCTCGCTTTGCTAAATCTATTTCATCTCTACGTTTGTCTTTTCATCTTAACTCACAGTCATTATATGTATGTAATCCGTATGGCATCCGTACTGCGTGGTTTTCTCGCAGGCTTGCAAATCCGACATACGGCAAAACAAGGGATCCATGTGTTAAAAAAAATATATATATCTATATACTGTCTATATATATATATATCTATATATATAATTGTCTAAGGGTTTTTCCGTCTGTCTGTCTGTCTGTCTGTCTGTCCTGGAAATCCCGCATCTCTGATTGGTCGAGGCCGCCAGTCAGCGACGGGCACAGCGACGATGATGTCATAAAGGACGTAGAAATCTCACGTTTCTCATTCAGCGACGGGCACAGTATCAACGTAGATGTCATAATGGTTGCCATGGTGACGATGATGTCATAAATGCTGCATCGACCAATCAGCGACGGGCACAGTCTGCCGCGAATTCTGGAATCATCATTGTCCATATACTACGGGGACATGCATATTCTAGAATACCCGATGCGTTAGAATCGGGCCACAATCTAGTATATATATATATATATATATATATATATATATATATATATATATATATATGTCATTAGACACATATATGTATATATATTTTAACTTCAAACAGATAGGTTTAAAGCCGGTAATTCAATTTCCGGCTTTTGCTCTCTCCTTCCTAAACCCGACATGATATGAGACATGGTTACATACAGTAAACCATGTCTTCTCTCCATTTTTTTTTCATATTCCACACTACTAAAGTTAGTAGTGTGTATATGCAAAATTTGGCCGTTCTATCTACTAAATTAAAGGGTTAAATGGTGGAAAAAATTGGCGTGGGCTCCCGCGCAATTTTCTCCGCCAGAGTAGTAAAGCCAGTGACTGAGGGCAGATATTAATAGCCTGGAGAGGGTCCATGGTTATTGGCCTCCCCCTGGCTAAAAACATCTGCCCCCAGCCACCCCAGAACAGGCACATCTGGAAGATGCGCCTATTCTGGCACTTGGCCACTCCCTTCCCATTCCCGTGTAGTGGTGGGGTATGGGGTAATGAAGGGTTAATGCCACCTTGGTATTGTAAGGTGACATTAAGCCAAATTAATAATGGAGAGGCGTCAATTATGACACCTATCCATTATTAATCCAATGCTAGGAAAGGGTTAAAAAACACAAACACATTATTAAAAATTATTTTAATGAAATAAAAACAAAGGTTGTTGTAATATTTTATTGAACGCCCATTCCAATCACTGATTGTGTATTTTTTTTAACCCTTTCCTAGTATTGGATTAATAATGGATAGGTGTCATAATTGACGCCTCTCCATTATTAATCTGGCTTAATGTCACCTTACAATAGCAAGGTGGCATTAACTGTTGTGAATTCTGTGGCAGAGCTCCCTCCTGTGGTCACAAGTGGTACTTCGGCTGGTTCTCTCTGTGAGCTTCCGTTGGTGGAGGAAAGTGGTACTGTGGCTTCTGAGTTTCCTTCCTCAGGTGATGTGGTGAAGTCGTTAGGTGCTTCTCTATTTAACTCCACCTAGAGCTTTGATCCTGGCTTCCTTTGGGGTCAATGTTCTAGTATTGGACCTGTTTCCTCCTGGATCGTTCCTGTGGCCTGCTGCTCTGCATAGCTAAGTTCCTCTTTGCTATTTGTTTGCTGTTTTTTTCTGTCCAGCTTGTCAATTTGTTTTTTACTGCTTGCTGGAAGCTCTGGGACGCAGAGGGTGTACCTCCGTGCCGTTAGTTCGGTACGGAGGGTCTTTTTGCCCCCTTTGCATGGTTTTTGTAGGGTTTTGTGTTGACCGCAAAGTTGCCTTTCCTATCCTCACTCTGTTCAGAAAGTTGGGCCTCGCTTTGCTAAATCTATTTCATCTCTACGTTTGTCTTTTCATCTTAACTCACAGTCATTATATGTATGTAATCCGTATGGCATCCGTACTGCGTGGTTTTCTCGCAGGCTTGCAAATCCGACATACGGCAAAACAAGGGATCCATGTGTTAAAAAAAATATATATATCTATATACTGTCTATATATATATATATCTATATATATAATTGTCTAAGGGTTTTTCCGTCTGTCTGTCTGTCTGTCTGTCTGTCCTGGAAATCCCGCATCTCTGATTGGTCGAGGCCGCCAGTCAGCGACGGGCACAGCGACGATGATGTCATAAAGGACGTAGAAATCTCACGTTTCTCATTCAGCGACGGGCACAGTATCAACGTAGATGTCATAATGGTTGCCATGGTGACGATGATGTCATAAATGCTGCATCGACCAATCAGCGACGGGCACAGTCTGCCGCGAATTCTGGAATCATCATTGTCCATATACTACGGGGACATGCATATTCTAGAATACCCGATGCGTTAGAATCGGGCCACAATCTAGTATATATATATATATATATATATATATATATATATATATATATGTCATTAGACACATATATGTATATATATTTTAACTTCAAACAGATAGGTTTAAAGCCGGTAATTCAATTTCCGGCTTTTGCTCTCTCCTTCCTAAACCCGACATGATATGAGACATGGTTACATACAGTAAACCATGTCTTCTCTCCATTTTTTTTTCATATTCCACACTACTAAAGTTAGTAGTGTGTATATGCAAAATTTGGCCGTTCTATCTACTAAATTAAAGGGTTAAATGGTGGAAAAAATTGGCGTGGGCTCCCGCGCAATTTTCTCCGCCAGAGTAGTAAAGCCAGTGACTGAGGGCAGATATTAATAGCCTGGAGAGGGTCCATGGTTATTGGCCTCCCCCTGGCTAAAAACATCTGCCCCCAGCCACCCCAGAACAGGCACATCTGGAAGATGCGCCTATTCTGGCACTTGGCCACTCTCTTCCCATTCCCGTGTAGCGGTGGGGTATGGGGTAATGAAGGGTTAATGCCACCTTGCTATTGTAAGGTGACATTAAGCCTAATTAATAATGGAGAGGTGTCAATTATGACACCTATCCATTATTAATCCAAATGAATGAAAGGGTTAAAAAAAAACACACATTCTTAAAAATTATTTTAATGAAATAAAACCAAAGGTTGTTGTAATATTTTATTTAACACCCAATCCAATCACTGAAGACCCTCGTTCTGTGAAAGAAAAACCATAATAAACCAACAATATACTTACCTTCCGCAGATCTGTAAAGTCCAACGATGTAAATCCTTCTGAAGGGGTTAAAACATTTTGCAGCAAGGAGTTCCGCTAATGCAGGCTGCTCCTTGCTGCAAAATCCCGGGGAATGAAGCTAAAAATAGGTCACTGATCTATATTTAGCTTCATTTGCGGTGAGGCGCCCTCTGCTGGCTGTTCATAGATCGTGGGAGCTTTCCTTGAAAGCCTGGGAGCTTTCTAGGTAAGTTCCCACGATCTATGAACAGCCAGCAGAGGGCGCCTCACCGCAAATGAAGCTAAATATAGATCAGTGACCTATTTTTAGCTTCATTCCCCGGGGTTTTGCAGCAAGGAGCAGCCTGCATTAGCGGAACTCCTTGCTGCAAAATGTTTTAACCCCTTCAGAAGGATTTACATCGTTGGACTTTACAGATCTGCGGAAGGTAAGTATATTGTTGGTTTATTATATTTTTTCTTTCACAGAACGAGGGTCTTCAGTGATTGAATTGGGCGTTAAATAAAATATTACAACCTTTGGTTTTATTTCATTAAAATAATTTTTAAGAATGTGTGTGTGTTTTTTTTTAACCCTTTCATTCATTTGGATTAATAATGGATAGGTGTCATAATTGACGCCTCTCCATTATTAATTTGGCATAATGTCACCTTACAATAGCAAGGTGGCATTAACCCTTCATTACCCCATATCCCACCGCTACACGGGAATGGGAAGAGAGTGGCCAAGTGCCAGAATAGGAACATCTTCCAGATGTGCCTGTTCTGGGGTGGCTGGGGGCAGATGTTTTTAGCCAGGGGGGGGCCAATAACCATGGACCCTCTCCAGGCTATTAATATCTGCCCTCAGTCACTGGCTTTACTACTCTGGCGGAGAAAATTGTGCGGGAGCCCACGCCAATTTTTTCCGCCATTTAACCCTTTAATTTAGTAGATAGAACGGCCAAATTTTGCAGAAACACACTACTGACATTAGTAGTGTGGAATCTGCAAAAAAAATGGAGAGAAGACATGGTTTACTGTATGTAAACCATGTCTCAAATCATGTCGGGTTTTAGGAAGGAGAAAGCAAAAGCCGGTAATTGAATTACCGGCTTTTTGCTATATCGCGGCTGTATGAAGTAATAATATATGTACATATATGTGTCTACTGACATATATATATATATATATAGACAGTATATATGTTTTTATTTTTTTTTAAACACATGGATCCCTTGTATAGGCGTATGTCGGTTTGGCAAGCCTGCGATAAAAACACGCAGTACGGCTGCCATACGGATTACATACGGAGGATGCCATGCGCAAAAAACGGTGACACACCCTGCCTACGGAGGAGCTACGGACCACTATTTTCGGGACTTTTCAGCGTATTACGGCCGTAATATACGGACCGTATTTGCATACGCTGTGTGTGACGCCGGCCTAAGAGAGCATCATACTGTGTATAGGGGAGCTGTGCAGGGGGAGACTCGAGACATTAAGTGTAAAGTGGGCACTTATTGTTAAAGGGGAACTCAGGTTACTGTGACTGTCAAAGGGGCACACAGGGCATTATTATTTTCTAGGGGGCAAAATATGGGCACTGTTTTCTAGGGCACTTGCACCCAGCATTACTATATTGTAGAGGGGTGCTTTAGAAATTAGAGGGCACACAGAGCCACACAGCAGGTGCAGTAAAAGGAACACATATGGCAGCAGCGGCTCAGTATTGGGGTATCAGGTGCAGTAATAGGGTCCCATACAGCAGCGGCTCAGTATTGGGGTATCAGGGGCAGTAATAGGGACACATACGGCAGCAGCGGCTCAGTATTGGGGTATCAGGTGCAGTAATAGAAACACATACGGCAGCAGCGGCTCAGTATTGGGGTATCAGGGGCAGGAATAGGGTCACATACGGCAGCAGTGGCTCAGTATTGGGGTATCAGGTGCAGTAATAGGGACACATATGGCAGCAGCGACTCAGTATTGGGGTATCAGGTGCAGTAATAGAAACACATACGGCAGCAGCGGCTCAGTATTGGGGTATCAGGGGCAGGAATAGGGTCACATACGGCAGCAGTGGCTCAGTATTGGGGTATCAGGTGCAGTAATAGGGACACATATGGCAGCAGCGGCTCAATATTGGGGTATCAGGTGCAGTAATAGGGTCACATACGGCAGCAGTGGCTCAGTATTGGGGTATCAGGTGCAGTAATAGGGACACATACGGCAGCAGCGGCTCAGTATCGGGGTATCAGGTGCAGTAATAGGGACACATGGCAGCAGCGGCTCAGTATTGGGGTATCAGGTGCAGTAATAGGGACACATACAGCAGCAGCAGCTCAGTATTGGGGCATCAGGTACAGTAATAGGGTCACATATGGCAGCAGCGGCTCAGTATTGGGGTATCAGGGGCAGTAAGAGGGACACATACGACAGCAGCAGCTCAGTATTGGGGTATCAGGGGCAGTAATAGGGACACATACGGCAGCAGCGGCTCAGTATTGGGGTATCAGGTGCAGTAATAGAGACACATACGGCAGCAGCGGCTCAGTATTGGGGTATCAGGTGCAGTAATAGAGACACATACGGCAGCAGCTCAGTATTGGGGTATCAGGTGCAGTAATAGGACACATACGGCAGCAGCGGCTCAGTATTGGGGTATCACGGGCAGTAATAGGACACATACGGCAGCAGCGGCTCAGTATTGGGGTATCAGGTGCAGTAATAGGGACACATACGGCAGCAGCGGCTCAGTATTGGGGTATAAGGTGCAGTAATAGGGACATATACGGCAGCAGCGGCTCAGTATTGGGGTATCAGGTGCAGTAATAGGGTCACATACGGCAGCAGCGGCTCAGTATTGGGGTATCAGGTGCAGTAATAGGACACATACGGCAGCAGCGGCTCAGTATTGGGGTATCAGGGGCAGTAATAGGGACACATACGGCAGCAGCGGCTCAGTATTGTGGTATCAGGGCCCAGGGGCAGTAATAGGGACACATACGGCAGCAGCGGCTCAGTATTGGGGTATCAGGGGCAGTAATAGGGACACATACGGCAGCAGCGGCTCAGTATCGGGGTATCAGGGGCAGTAATAGGGACACATACGGCAGCAGCGGCTCAGTATCGGGGTATCAGGGGCAGTAATAGGGACACATACGGCAGCAGCGGCTCAGTATTGGGGTATAAGGTGCAGTAATGGGGTCACATACGGCAGAAGCGGCTCAGTATTGGGGTATCAGGGGCAGTAATAGGGACACATACGGCAGCAGCGGCTCAGTATCGGGGTATCAGGGGCAGTAATAGGGACACATACGGCAGCAGCGGCTCAGTATCGGGGTATCAGGGGCAGTAATAGGGACACATACGGCAGCAGCGGCTCAGTATCGGGGTATCAGGGGCAGTAATAGGGACACATACGGCAGTAGCGGCTCAGTATTGGGGTATCAGGTGCAGTAATAGGGTCACATACGGCAGCAGCAGCTCAGTATTGGGGTATCAGGTGCAGTAATAGGGTCACATACGGCAGCAGCGGCTCAGTATCGGGGTATCAGGGGCAGTAATAGGGACACATACGGCAGCAGCGGCTCAGTATCGGGGTATCAGGTGCAGTAATAGGGACACATACGGCAGCAGCGGCTCAGTATCGGGGTATCAGGGGCAGTAATAGGGACACATACGGCAGCAGCGGCTCAGTATTGGGGTATCAGGGGCAGTAATAGGGACACATACGGCAGTAGCGGCTCAGTATTGGGGTATCAGGTGCAGTAATAGGGTCACATACGGCAGCAGCAGCTCAGTATTGGGGTATCAGGTGCAGTAATAGGGACACATACGGCAGCAGCGGCTCAGTATTGGGG
Organism: Ranitomeya imitator; assembly: GCF_032444005.1. Classification (NCBI taxonomy): domain Eukaryota; kingdom Metazoa; phylum Chordata; class Amphibia; order Anura; family Dendrobatidae; genus Ranitomeya; species Ranitomeya imitator. The sequence continues at coordinate 678,529,965 of NC_091286.1, forward strand.
TATCAGGTGCAGTAATAGGGACACATACGTTAGCAGCGGCTCAGTATCGGGGTATCAGGGGCAGTAATAGGGACACATACGGCAGTAGCGGCTCAGTATTGGGGTATCAGGTGCAGTAATAGGGACACATACGGCAGCAGCGGCTCAGTATCGGGGTATCAGGGGCAGTAATAGGGTCACCTATGGCATCAGCGGCTCAGTATTGTGGTATCAGGGGCTGTAATAGGGACACATACGGCAGCAGCGGCTCAGTATTGGGGTATCAGGGGCAGTAATAGGGACACATACGGCAGCAGAGGCTCAGTATTGGAGTATCAGGTGCAGTAATAGGGACACATACGGCAGCAGCGGCTCAGTATTGAGGTATCAGGGGCAGTAATAGGGACACATACAGCAGTGGCTCAGTATTGGGGTATCAGGGGCAGTAATAGGGACACATACGGCAGCAGCGGCTCAGTATTGGGGTATCAGGTGCAGTAATAGGGACACATACGGCAGCAGCGGCTCAGTATTGGGGAATCAGGGGCCGTAATAGGGACACATACGGTAGCAATGGCTCAGTATTGGGGTATCAGGGGCAGTAATAGGGACACATACGGCAGCAGCGGCTCAGTATCAAGGCATCAGGTGCAGTAATAGGGACACATACGGTAGCAGTGGCTCAGTATTGGGGTATCAGGTGCAGTAATAGGGACACATACAGCAGCAGCGGCTCAGTATCAAGGTATCAGGTGCAGTAATAGGGACACATACGGTAGCAGCGGCTCAGTATTGGGGTATCAGGTGCAGTAATAGGGACACATACCCCAATATTGAGCCGCTGCTGCCGTATCAGGTGCAGTAATAGGGACACATACAGCAGCAGCGGCTCAGTATCAAGGTATCAGGTGCAGTAATAGGGACACATACGGTAGCAGCGGCTCAGTATTGGGGTATCAGGTGCAGTAATAGGGACACATACGGTAGCAGCGGCTCAGTATTGGGGTATCAGGTGCAGTAATAGGGACACATACGGTAGCAGTGGCTCAGTATTGGGGTATCAGGTGCAGTAATAGGGACACATACAGCAGCAGCGGCTCAGTATCAAGGTATCAGGTGCAGTAATAGGGACACATACGGCAGCAGCGGCTCAGTATTGGGGTATCAGGTGCAGTAATAGGGACACATACGGCAGCAGCGGCTCAATATTGGGGTATCAGGTGCAGTGATAGGGACACATATGGCAGCAGCGGCTCAGTATTGAGGCATCAGGTGCAGTAATAGGGACACATACGGCAGCAGTGGCTCATTATTGGGGTATCAGGGGCAGTAATAGGGTCACATACGGCAGCAGCGGCTCAGTATTGGGGTATCAGGTGCAGTAATAGGGACACATACAGCAGCAGCGGCTCAGTATTGGGGTATCAGGTGCAGTAATAGGGACACATACAGCAGCAGCGGCTCAGTATTGGGGTATCAGGGGCAGTAATAGGGACACATACGGCAGCAGCGGCTCAGTATTGGGGTATCAGGTGCAGTAATAGGGACACATACCCCAATACTGAGCCACTGCTGCTGTATCAGGTGCAGTAATAGGGGCACATACGGCAGCAGCGGCTCAGTATTGGGGTATCAGGTGCAGCAATAGGGACACATACGGCAGCAGCAGCTCAGTATTGGGGTATCAGGGGCAGTAATAGGGACACATACGGCAGCAGCGGCTCAGTATTGAGGTATCAGGGGCAGTAATAGGGACACATACGGCAGCAGCAGCTCAGTATTGGGGTATCAGGGGCAGTAATAGGGACACATACGGCAGCAGAGGCTCAGTATTGGGGTATCAGGGGCAGTAATAGGGACACATACGGCAGCAGAGGCTCAGTATTGGGGTATCAGGGGCAGTAATAGGGACACATACGGCAGCAGCAGCTCAGTATTGGGGTATCAGGGGCAGTAATAGGGACACATACGGCAGCAGAGGCTCAGTATTGGGGTGTCAGGAGCAGTAATAGGGACACATACGGCAGCAGCAGCTCAGTATTGGGGTATCAGGGGCAGTAATAGGGACACATACGGCAGCAGAGGCTCAGTATTGGGGTGTCAGGAGCAGTAATAGGGACACATACGGCAGCAGCGGCTCAGTATTGGGGTATCAGGAGCAGTAATAGGGACACATACGGCAGCAGCGGCTCAGTATTGGGGTATCAGCAGGATGAGGAGTTTGTGCAGGTTGGGAATAGATGGTGATGGAGCTGGAATATGAGTAGTGAAATGTGTCTTTGTTGTTTTCTCTGCAGACGAGTCCTGGTTGGAAGAAGTTGTCATGTCGGTCTGGGCCAGATGGAAAAGATGGGAAAAGTGACGATTACATCATAAAGGACATCAGCGGTAAGTCATTATCTGTAACTGTGCAGTGATCTCTTATATGTTCTGTAGGGCTGGTATCTACCACTGACGATATGGCGGTAATATCCATGTTGGTCTTTGTATAGAGATTACTTTCAGCAACAGCGCGGTCACCTGCTGAGGTTCACCTCCACTATTAGGGCGCGTCACCGAGTCGTAATCAAGGTTACCTGGATAGGGGCCCTCTCAGAAGCTTTGCCTCCCCCTGAACCAAAACCCTAGCTATGCCTCTGGTTCAGTTTTTCTGATTTTTCTCTTTATAGGTAGATTTTTGAGTAAAATGTAAATTGTTCATTTATTCTATAAACTTCTGACAACATGTCTCCGAAGTTCCAAGCAATAAATTTTTTATATATTTTCTGAATATGAGAAATGGTGAAAATAACAATACTAATGTTGTAACTCAGGAAGAGTTCAGAAATCAATATTTTGTGGAATAACCATGATTTTTAATCACAGCTTTCATGCGTCTTGGCATGCTTTCCACCTTTTTTTCACACTGCTTCTGGTGCAAAAATGTAAGCAGTTCTTCTTTTTTGATGGCCCGTGACTATCCATCATCCTCTTGATTACATTCCAGAGGTTTTCAATGGGGTTCAGGTCTGGAGATTGGGCGGCCATGAGAGGGATTTGATGTGGTGGTCCTTCATCCACACCTTGATTGACCTAGCTGTGTGGCATAGCGCATTGTCCTGCTTGAAAAACCAGTCCTCAAGGTTGGGGAACATTGCCTGAGCAGAAGGAATCAACTGTTTTTCCAGGAAATCCTTGTATGCGACTTGATTCATACGTCCTTCGCAAAGAACAACCTGCCCAATTCCAGCCTTGCTGAAGTATCCACAGATCAACACCTGATCGTCTAATGGTTAGATGGAGACCAGGAGAGGCTACAAGCCACAGTGTCTGCACCCACTGTGAAATTTGGTGGAGGATCGGTGATGATCTGGGGATGCTTAAGCAAGGTTGGAATTGGGCAGGTTGTCCTTTGCGAAGGACATATGAAAAAGCCGCATAGAAGGTTATTCTGGAAAAACAGTTGATTCCCACTGCTCAGGCAATGTTCCCCAACTCTGAGGACTGGTTTTCTGTACCAGGAGTGGCATAAGGTCACCCAAAAGCAGTGTGGAAGACTGGTTGAAAGAAGCCAAGACGCATGAAAGCTGTGATTAAAAATCATGGTTATTCCACAAAATATTGATTTCTCAACTCTTCCTGAATTTGTTTTTTTTTTTGCATTATTTGAGGTCTGCAAGCAATGCATTTCTTGTTATTTTCACCATTTCTCATATTCAGAAAATAAATACAAAATATAACATAGTAACATAGTTACATAGTTATTAAGGTTGATGGAAGACTTTAAGTCCATCTAGTTCACCCCATAGCCTAACCTAACATGCCCTAACATGTTGATCCAGAGGAAGGCAAAAAAAAACCCATGTGGCAAATAGTAAGCTCCACTTTGGGGAAAAAAATTCCTTCCCGACTCCACATATGGCAATCAGACTTGTTCCCTGGATCAACGCCCTATCAAGGAATCTAGTGTATATAACCTGTAACATTATACTTTTCCAGAAAGGTATCCAGTCCCCTCTTAAATGTAAGTAATGAATCACTCATTACATCATCATACGGCAGAGAGTTCCATAGTCTCACTGCTCTTACAGTAAAGAACCCGCATCTGTTATTATGCTTAAACCTTCTTTCCTCCAGACGCAGAGGATGCCCCCTTGTCCCTGTCTTAGGTCTGTGATTAAAAAGATCATCAGAAAGGTCTTTGTACTGTTCCCTCATATATTTATACATTAACATAAGATCACCCCTTAGTCTTCGTTTTTCCAAACTAAATAGCCCCAAGTGTAATAACCTATCTTGGTATTGCAGACCCCCCAGTCCTCTAATAACCTTGGTCGCTCTTCTCTGCACCCGCTCCAGTTCAGCTATGTCTTTCTTATACACCGGAGACCAGAACTGTGCACAGTATTCTAAGTGTGGTCGAACTAGTGACTTGTATAGAGGTAAAATTATGTTCTCCTCATGAGCATCTATGCCTCTTTTAATGCATCCCATTATTTTATTTGCCTTTGTAGCAGCTGCCTGACACTGGCCACTGAATATGAGTTTGTCATCCACACATACACCCAGGTCTTTTTCATTGACGGTTTTGCCCAGAGTTTTAGAATTAAGCACATATTTATACATCTTATTACTTCTACCCAAGTGCATGACCTTACATTTATCCCCATTAAAGCTCATTTGCCAATTTATCAGCCCAAGCTTCTAGTTTACATAAATCATCCTGTAACATAACATTGTCCTCCTCTGTATTGATTACCCTGCAGAGTTTAGTATCATCTGCAAATATTGAAATTCTACTCTGAATGCCCCCTACAAGGTCATTAATAAATAAGTTAAAAAGAAGACGGCCCAATACTGACCGCTGTGGTACCCCACTGCTAACCGCGACCCAGTCCGAGTGTGTTCCATTAATAACCACCCTTTGTTTCCTATCCCTGAGCCAGCTCTCAACCCACTTACACATATTTTCCCCTATCCCCATTATTCTCATTTTATGTATCAACCTTTTGTGTGGCACCGTATCAAAAGCTTTTGAAAAGTCCATATACACTACATCCACTGGGTTCCCTTGCTCCAATCCAGAACTTACCTCTTCATAGAAGCTGATCAGATTAGTCTGACATGAACGGTCCCTAGTAAACCCGTGCTGATACTGGGTCATGAGGTTATTCCTCTTCAGATACTCCAGTATAGCATCCCTTAGAATGCCCTCCAGGATTTTACCCACAGTAGAGGTTCAGCCCAAGCTTCTAGTTTACATAAATCATGTATTGCTTGGAACTTTGGAGACATGTTGTCAGTAGTTTATAGAATAAATGAACAATTTACATTTTACTGAACATTTTGCAATGGTCTCTTAATTTTTGCCAGAGCTGTGAATTCTTGTACATAGGATCAGTATTATAGTAGATATATTCTTGTACATAGGAGCAGTAATATAGTAGATATATTCTTGTACATAGGAGCAGTATTATAGTAGATATATTCTTGTACATAGGAGCAGTATTATAGTAGTTATATTCTTGTACATAGGAGCAGTATTATAGTAGATATATTCTTGTACATAGGAGCAGTATTATAGTAGTTATATTCTTGTACATAGGAGCAGTATTATAGTAGATATATTCTTGTACATAGGAGCAGTATTATAGTAGATATATTCTTGTACATAGGAGCAGTATTATAGTAGATATATTCTTGTATATAGGAGCAGTATTATAGCAGTTATATTCTTGTACATAGGAGCAGCATTATAGTAGATATATTCTTGTACATAGGAGCAGTATTATAGTAGTTATATTCTTGTACATAGGAGCAGTATTATAGTAGATATATTCTTGTACATAGGAGCAGTATTATAGTAGTTATATTCTTGTACATAGGGGCAGTATTATAGTAGATATATTCTTGTACATAGGAGCAGTATTATAGTAGTTATATTCTTGTACATAGGAGCAGTATTACAGTAGTTATATTCTTGTACATAGGAGCAGTATTATAGTAGATATATTCTTGTACATAGGAGCAGTATTATAGTAGTTATATTCTTGTACATAGGAGCAGTATTATAGTAGATATATTCTTGTATATAGGAGCAGTATTATAGTAGTTATATTCTTGTACATAGGAGCAGCATTATAGTAGATATATTCTTGTACATAGGAGCAGTATTATAGTAGTTATATTCTTGTACATAGGAGCAGTATTATAGTAGATATATTATTGTACATAGGAGCAGTATTATAGTAGTTATATTCTTGTACATAGGGGCAGTATTATAGTAGATATATTCTTGTACATAGGAGCAGTATTATAGTAGTTATATTCTTGTACATAGGAGCAGTATTACAGTAGTTATATTCTTGTACATAGGAGCAGTATTATAGTAGATATATTCTTGTACATAGGAGCAGTATTATAGTAGATATATTCTTGTACATAGGAGCAGTATTATAGTAGATATATTCTTGTACATAGGGGCAGTATTATAGTAGATACAGTGGGGCAAAAAAGTATTTAGTCAGTCAGCAATAGTGCAAATTCCACCACTTAAAAAGATGAGAGGCGTCTGTAATTTACATCATAGGTAGACCTCAACTATGGGAGACAAACTGAGAAAAAAAAATCCAGAAAATCACTTTGTCTGTTTTTTTTTAACAATTTATTTGCATATTATGGTGGAAAATAAGTATTTGGTCAGAAACAAAATTTCATCTCAATACTTTGTAATATATCCTTTGTTGGCAATGACTGAGGTCAAACGTTTTCTGTAAGTCTTCACAAGGTTGCCACACACTGTTGTTGGTATGTTGGCCCACTCCTCCATGCAGATCTCCTCTAGAGCAATGATGTTTTTGGCTTTTCACTTGGCAACACGGACTTTCAACTCCCTCCAAAGGTTTTCTATAGGGTTGAGATCTGGAGACTGGCTAGGCCACTCCAGGACCTTGAAATGCTTCTTACGAAGCCACTCCTTCGTTGCCCTGGCGGTGTGCTTTGGATCATTGTCATGTTGAAAGACCCAGCCACGTTTCATCTTCAATGCCCTTGCTGATGGAAGGAGGTTTGCACTCAAAATCTCACGATACATGGCCCCATTCATTCTTTCATGTACCCGGATCAGTCGTCCTGGCCCCTTTGCAGAGAAACAGCCCCAAAGCATGATGTTTCCACCACCATGCTTTACAGTAGGTATGGTGTTTGATGGATGCAACTCAGTATTCTTTTTCCTCCAAAGACGACAAGTTGTTTTTCTACCAAACAGTTCCAGTTTGGTTTCATCAGACCATAGGACATTCTCCCAAAACTCCTCTGGATCATCCAAATGCTCTCTAGCAAACTTCAGACGGGCCCGGACATGTACTGGCTTAAGCAGTGCGACACGTCTGGCACTGCAGGATCTGAGTCCATGGTGGCGTAGTGTGTTACTTATGGTAGGCCTTGTTACATTGGTCCCAGCTCTCTGCAGTTCATTCACTAGGTCCCCCCGCGTGGTTCTGGGATTTTTGCTCACCGTTCTTGTGATCATTCTGACCCCACAGGGTGGGATTTTGCGTGGAGCCCCAGATCGAGGGAGATTATCAGTGGTCTTGTATGTCTTCCATTTTCTAATTATTGCTCCCACTGTTGATTTCTTCACTCCAAGCTGGTTGGCTATTGCAGATTCAGTCTTCCCAGCCTGGTGCAGGGCTACAATTTTGTTTCTGGTGTCCTTTGACAGCTCTTTGGTCTTCACCATAGTGGAGTTTGGAGTCAGACTGTTTGAGGGTGTGCACAGGTGTCTTTTTATACTGATAACAAGTTTAAACAGGTGCCATTACTACAGGTAATGAGTGGAGGAAAGAGGAGACTCTTAAAGAGGAAGTTACAGGTCTGTGAGAGCCAGAAATCTTGATTGTTTGTTTCTGACCAAATACTTATTTTCCACCATAATATGCAAATAAATTGTTAAAAAAACAGACAATGTGATTTTCTGGATTTTTTTTTCTCAGTTTGTCTCCCATAGTTGAGGTCTACCTATGATGTAAATTACAGACACCTCTCATCTTTTTAAGTGGTGGAACTTGCACTATTTCTGACTGACTAAATACTTTTTTGCCCCACTGTATATTCTTGTACATATGAGCAGTATTATAGTAAATATATTCTTGTACATAGGAGCAGTATTATAGTAGTTATATTCTTGTACATAGGAGTAGTATTATAGTAGTTATATTCTTGAACATAGGGGCAGTATTATTGTAGTTATATTCTTGTGCATAGGAGCAGTATTATTCTAGTTATATTCTTGTACATAGAGATCAGTATTATAGTAGTTATATTCTTGTACATAGGAGAAGTATTATAGTAGTTATATTGTTGGACATAGGGTCAGTATTATAGTAGTTATATTCTTGTACATAGGATCAGTATTATTGTAGTTATATTCTTGTACATAGGATCAGTATTATAGTAGTTATATTCTTGTACATAGGAGCAGTATTATAGTAATTATATTCTTTATATAGGAGCAGTATTATATTAGTTATATTCTTGTACATAGGATCAGTATTATAGTAGTTATATTCTTGTACATAGGAGCAGTATTATAGTAGATATATTCTTGTACATAGGAGCAGTATTATAGTAGTTATATTCTTATACATAGGGGCAGTATTATAGTAGTTATATTCTTGTACACAGGATCAGTATTATAGTAGTTATATTCTTGTACATAGGTGGCAGTATTACAGTAGTTATATTCTTGTACATAGAGGCAGTATTATAGTAGTTATATTCTTGTACATAAGAGCAGTATTATAGTAGTTATATTCTTATACATAGGGGCAGTATTATAGTAGTTATATTCTTGTACACAGGATCAGTATTATAGTAGTTATATTCTTGTACATAGGAGCAGTATTATAGTAGATATATTCTTGTATATAGGAGCAGTATTATAGTAGTTATATTCTTGTACATAGGAGCAGTATTATAGTAGATATATTCTTGTACATAGGAGCAGTATTATAGTAGTTATATTCTTGTACATATGGTCAGTATTATAGTAGTTATATTCTTGTGCATAGGGGCAGTATTATAGTAGTTATATTCTTGTACATAGGAGCAGTATTATAGTAGTTATATTCTTGTACATAGGGGCAGTATTATAGTAGTTATATTCTTATACATAGGATCAGTATTATAGTAGTTATATTCTTATACATAGGATCAGTATTATAGTAGTTATATTCTTGTACATAGGATCAGTATTATAGTAGTTATATTCTTGTACATAGGAGCAGTATTATAGTAGATATATTCTTGTATATAGGAGCAGTATTATAGTAGTTATATTCTTGTGCATAGGGGCAGTATTATAGTAGTTATATTCTTGTACATAGGAGCAGTATTATAGTAGTTATATTCTTGTACATAGGGGCAGTATAATAGTTGTTATATTCTTGTATATAGGAGCAGTATTATAGTAGTTATATTCTTGTATATAGGAGGCATTATTATAGTAGTTTTGTTCTTGAACATAGGAGCAGCATTATTGTAGTTATATTCTTGTACATAAAGGGCAGTATGATAGTAGTTATATTCTTGTACATAGGAGCAGTATTATTCTAGTTATATTCTTGTACATAGGATCAGTATTATAGTAGTTATATTCTTGTACATAGGAGCAGTATTATAGTAGATATATTCTTGTACATAGGAGCAGTATTATAGTAGATATATTCTTGTACATAGGGGCAGTATTATAGTAGTTATATTCTTGTACATAGGGGCTGTATTATAGTAGTTATATTCTTGTACATAGGGTCAGTATTATAGTAGTTATATTCTTGGACATAGGAGCAGTATTATAGTAGATATATTCTTGTACATAGGAGCAGTATTATAGTAGACATATTCTTGTACATAGGAGCAGTATTATAGTAGTTATATTCTTGAACATAGGGGCAGTATTATAGTAGTTATATTCTTGTGCATAGGAGCAGTATTATTCTAGTTATATTCTTGTACATAGAGAGCAGTATTATAGTAGTTATATTCTTGTACATAGGGGCAGTATTAATGTAGTTATATTCTTGTACATAGGATCAGTATTATAGTAGTTATATTGTTGGACATAGGGTCAGTATTATAGTAGTTATATTCTTGTACATATGATCAGTATTATTGTAGTTATATTCTTGTACATAGGATCAGTATTATAGTAGTTATATTCTTGTATATAGGGGCAGTATTATAGTAGTTATATTCTTGTACATAGGAGCAGTATTATAGTATTTATATTCTTGTATATAGGGGCAGTATTATAGTAGTTATATTCTTGTACATAGGAGCAGTATTATAGTAGTTATATTCTTGTATATAGGGGCAGTATTATAGTAGTTATATTCTTGTACATAGGGAACAGTATTATAGTAGTTATATTCTTGTACATAGGGGCAGTATTATAGTAGTTATATTCTTGTACATAGAGGCAGTATTATAGTAGTTATTTTCTTGTTCATAGGGGGCAGTATTATAGTACTTATATTCTTGTTCATAGGAGCCGTATTATAGTAGTTATATTCTTGTATATAGGAGCAGTATTATAGTAGTTATATTCCTGTACATAGAGGCAGTATTATAGTAGTTATATTCTTGTACATAGGGGCAGTATTATAGTAGTTATATTCTTGTATATAGGGGGCAGTATTATAGTAGTATTATAGTAGTTATATTCTTGTACATATAGGCAGTATTTTAATAGTTATATTCTTGCAAATAGGAGCAGTATTATAGTATTTATATTGTTGTACATAGGGGGCAGTATTATATTAGTTATATTTTTGTACATAGGGGCAGTATGATAGTAGTTATATTCTTGTACATAGAGGCAGTATTATAGCAGTTATATTCTTGTACATAGGAGCAGTATTATAGTAGTTATATTCTTGTACATAGGGGCAGTATTATAGTAGTCATATTTTTGTACATAGGAGCAGTATTATAGTAGTTGTAATCTTGTACATAGGGGGCAGTATTATAGTAGTTATAATCTTGTACATAAGGGGCATTATTATAGTAGTTAGATCCCTGTACATAGGGGTAGTATTATAGTAGTTATACACTTGTACATAGAGGCAGTATTATAGTAGTTATATTCTTGTACATAGTGGCAGTATGATAGTAGTTATATTCTTGTACATAGAGGCAGTATTATAGTAGTTATATTCTTGTACATAGAGGCAATATTATAGTAGTTATAATTTTGTACATAGGGGCAGCATTATAGTAGTTATATCATTGTACATAGGGGGCAGTATTATAGTAGTTATATTCTTGTACATAGGGGCAGTATTATAGTAGTCATATTTTTGTACATAGGAGCAGTATTATAGTAGTTGTAATCTTGTACATAGGGGGCAGTATTATAGTAGTTATAATCTTGTACATAAGGGGCATTATTATAGTAGTTAGATTCTTGTACATAGGGGTAGTATTATAGTAGTTATACACTTGTACATAGAGGCAGTATTATAGTAGTTATATTCTTGTACATAGTGGCAGTATGATAGTAGTTATATTCTTGTACATAGAGGCAGTATTATAGTAGTTATATTCTTGTACATAGAGGCAATATTATAGTAGTTATAATTTTGTACATAAGGGCAGCATTATAGTAGTTATATCATTGTACATAGGGGGCAGTATTATAGTAGTTATATTCTTGTACATAGAGGCAGTATTATAATAGTTATATTGTTGTACATAGGAGCAGTATTATAGTAGTTATATTCTTGTACATAGAGGCAGTGTTATAGTAGTTATATTCTTGTACATAGGTGCAGTATTAGAGTAGTCATATTCTTGTACATTGGAGCAGTATTATAGTAGTTATAATCTTGTACAGAAAGGCAGTATTATAGTAGTTATATCCTTGTACATAGGGAGCAGTATTATAGTAGTTATATTCTTGTACATAGGTGGCAGTATTATAGTAGTATTATAGTAGTTACAGTTAGGGCCAGAAATATTTGGACAGTGACACAAGTTTTGTTATTTTAGCTGTTTACAAAAACATGTTCAGAAATAAAATTATATATGTAATATGGGCTGAAAGTGCACACTCCCAGCTGCAATATGATAGTTTCCACATCCAAATCGGAGAAAGGGTTTAGGAATCATAGCTCTGTAATGCATAGTGTCCTCTTTTTCAAGGGACCAAAAGTAATTGGACAATGGACTCTAAGGGCTGCAATTAACTCTGAAGGCATCTCCCTCGTTAACCTGTAATCAATGAAGTAGTTAAAAGGTCAGGGGTGGATTCCAGGTGTGTGGTTTTGCATTTGGAAGCTGTTGCTGTGAGCAGACAACATGCGGTCAAAGGAACTCTTAATTGAGGTGAAGCAGAACATCCTGAGGCTGAAAAAAAAGAAAAAATCCATCAGAGAGATAGCAGACATGCTTGGAGTAGCAAAATCAACAGTTGGGTACATTCTGAGAAAAAAGGAATTGACTGGTGAGCTTGGGAACTCAAAAAGGCCTGGGCGTCCACGGATGACAACAGTGGTGGATGATCGCCGCATACTTAATTTGGTGAAGAAGAACCCGTTCACAACATCAACTGAAGTCCAGAACACTCTCAGTGAAGTAGGTGTATCTGTCTCTAAGTCAACAGTAAAGAGAAAACTCCATGACAGTAAATACAAAGGGTTCACATCTAGATGCAAACCATTCATCAATACCAAAAATAGACAGGCCAGAGTTAAATTTGCAGAAAAACACCTCAAGAAGCCAGCTCAGTTCTGGAAAAGTATTCTATGGACAGATGAGACAAAGATCAACCTGTACCAGAATGATGGGAAGAAAAAAGTTTGGAGAAGAAAGGGAACGGCACATGATCCAAGGCACACCACATCCTCTGTAAAACATGGTGGAGGCAACGTGATGGCATGGGCATGCATGGCTTTCAATGGCACTGGGTCACTTGTGTTTATTGATGACATAAGAACAGACAAGAGTAGCCGGATGAATTCTGAAGTGTACCGGGATATACTTTCAGCCCAGATTCAGCCAAATGCTGCAAAGTTGATTGGACGGCGCTTCATAGTACAGATGGACAATGACCCCAAGCATACAGCCAAAGCTACCCAGGAGTTCATGAGTGCCAAAAAGTGGAACATTCTGCAATGGCCAAGTCAATCTCCAGATCTAAACCCAATTGAGCATGCATTTCACTTGCTCAAATCCAGACTTAAGACGGAAAGACCCACAAACAAGCAAGACCTGAAGGCTGCGGCTGTAAAGGCCTGGCAAAGCATTAAGAAGGAGGAAACCCAGCGTTTGGTGATGTCCATGGGTTCCAGACTTAAGGCAGTGATTGCCTCCAAAGGATTTGCAACAAAATATTGAAAATAAAAATATTTTGTTTGGGTTATGTTTATTTGTCCAATTACTTTTGACCTCCTAAAATGTGGAGTGTTTGTAAAGAAATGTGTACAATTCCTACATTTTCTATCAGATATTTTTGTTCAACCCTTCAAATTAAACGTTACAATCTGCACTTGAATTCTGTTGTAGAGGTTTCATTTCAAATCCAATGTGGTGGCATGCAGAGCCCAACTCGCGAAAATTGTGTCACTGTCCAAATATTTCTGGCCCTAACTGTATATTCCTGTACATAGAGGCAGTATTATAGTAGTTATATTCTTGTACATGGGGGCAGCATTATAGTAGTTATATTCTTGTACATAGGAGCAGTATTATAGTAGTTATATTGTTGTACATAGGGAACAGTATTAAAGTAGTTATATTCTTGTACATGGGGGCAGTATTATAGTAGTTATATTCCTGTACATAGAGGCAGTATTATAGTAGTTATATTCTTGTATATAGGGGCAGTATTATAGTAGTTATATTCTTGTACATAGGATCAGTATTATAGTTGTTATATTCTTGTACATAGGGGCAGTATTATAGTAGTTATATTCTTGTACATAGGAGCAGTATTATAGTAGTTATATTATTGTACATAGGGGCAGTATTATAGTAGTTATTTTCTTGTACATAGGGGGCAGTATTATAGTAGTTATATTCTTGTACATAGGAGCCGTATTATAGTAGTTATATACTTGTACATAGAGGCAGTATTATAGTAGTTATATTCTTGTACATAGGATCAGTATTATAGTAGTTATATTCTTGTACATAGGGGCAGTACTATAGTAGTTATATTCTTGTACATAGGAGCAGTATTATAGTAGTTATATTATTGTACATAGGGGGCAGTATTATAGTAGTTATTTTCTTGTACATAGGGGGCAGTATTATAGTAGTTATATTATTGTACATAGGGGGCAGTATTATAGTTGTTATTTTCTTGTACATAGGGGGCAGTATTATAGTAGTTATATTCTTGTATATAGGGGCAGTATTATAGTAGTTATATTCTTGTACATAGGAGCAGTATTATAGTAGTTATATTCTTGTTTATAGGGGCAGTATTATAGTAGGTATATTCTTGTACATAGGGACAGTATTATAGTAGTTATATTGTTGTACATAGGGGCAGTATTTTAGTAGTTATATTCTTGTACATAAGGGCAGTATTATAGTAGTTGTATTCTTGTACATACGGGCAGTATTATAGTAGTCTACCACCCTACCCGTGCCCTCCGCTCCGCTAATGACCTCAGGTTAGCATCCTCAATAATCAGAACCTCCCACTCCCGTCTCCAAGACTTTACACGTGCTGCGCCGATTCTTTGGAATGCACTACCTAGGATAATACGATTAATCCCCAATCCCCACAGTTTTAAGCGTGCCCTAAAAACTCATTTGTTCAGACTGGCCTACCGCCTCAATGCATTAACCTAACGATCCCTGTGTGGCCTATATTTAAAAAAAAAAAAAAAAAAAATTAATTAACTGGTTCATGCAGCTTTACATGAACACCCAAGCCTTACACTATGGCTGGTCCGAATAACTATAGCAATTGTTACCATCCACCTCTCGTGTCTCCCCTTTTCCTCATAGTTTGTAAGCTTACGAGCAGGGCCCTCACTCCTCCTGGTATCTGTTTTGAACTGTATTTCTGTTATGCTGTAATGTCTATTGTATGTACAAGTCCCCTCTATAATTTGTAAAGCGCTGCGGAATATGTTGGCGCTATATAAATAAAAATTATTATTATTATTATTATTATTAGTTATATTCTTGTACATAGGAGCAGTATTATAGTAGTTATATTCTTGTACATAGGAGCAGTATTATAGTAGTTATAGTCTTGTACATAGGGGCAGTATTATAGTAATTATATTCTTGTACATAGGGGCAATTTTTATTATAAAAACCAAACATAAATACAAATAAAAACAAAAATCACCCAGAATTACAAAACACAATTCACTTAGGTTATATATACACAAGTACTAAATAATCAGATCATATTCATACATAAATTAAAGTGTCCACACCTAGAGGTAGAAGATAAATTAAGCAAAAAAAAAAAAAAAATCATATTTCCTAACTGAATTTTACATTCCTCCATAACTTATTATTTCTCGGACTCCTTCCAACTTCTAGCGATTTTATCCACCGGAGTTCTGACATAACCTGAGCAGTCGCAGCGGTGTGATCAAACAGCTCATTGTGCAGTGACACCCGGGTTCTCATGTGCCGATGATAGTATTTGATGACACTTATTATAATGTACATTGTCTCTCTGTCGATGTTACTAACAGTGGAGGGGACACCATAGATAATGTCAGGATACTTTAGAGTCCGCAGTCTGGGGATTTTTAGATTAGCTGACACTTCCTCCCAGATCTTCCTCCCTCCCCAGCAATCACATATAAAGTGCTCCATAGTCTCCTCCTGCTGACAACCAAGGGGACAATTCCGATCGGAGACACTCAAGTGTTTCAGGTTCCCCCTGACAAAGAGCCGACTATGCAGCGAAAGCCAAGTGACGTCAAACAGTTTAGGAGGAAGTCGTTTCCCGTTTAGGAACCTAAGGCTTTCCTGCAGGGTGGTGGTGACACAATCTCTCAGGGCCAGTGGATTGTAAAAGAAAGTCTTACATACATGAGCATACAGGTCTCTTCTCGTACTGCTCTCAATGTAAGACTTCTCCAGTCCCCACCTCCTAACACACTTCAGACCATAGTCCAGATACTGGGGGAGGTGGTCACCTGTCCATCTCCTCCTCTTGAGACTGCCGCCTCGCACCCAAGATTCTGCAAAAGGCAATATCCAGTACCTGATACTATTTACCCACAGGGAGCTACTGTTTGAGTCCATGTTCCCAAAATTTACCTTTAGAAACAAGGAGTCAAAGAAAACCCTTGGATTCAACATATCCAGCCCACCCTCTCTCCGCCGTAGGTACGTTATTCCCCTCTTTATTAGGTTCAACCTATTCCCCCACAAGAGCTGGAAGAACAGGCTGAAGAGCCTCACTGAGAAAGATTCTGGCAAAGGGAAAATGACAGAGACATACAAGAAAACAGGGACCAGGTAAGTCTTCAACATTGCGACCCTTTCTCTGTAGGTCAGCCTCCAGTTCTTCCATCGCTGAACCTTTGCATTTCCGGCTTCCAATTTCTCCTCCCAATTTAGGGTGGCATTATCATCCCTCCCAAATTTAACCCCTAGGATCTTAATATGGGTGGAGGCTTTAGCAAACTGCCGCAGATCAAAGCTGGGATCAGTATCTAATGTCCACAGAGCTTGACTCTTCTCAAGGTTGACCAGAGACCCGGAGGCCTCTGAGTAACTTCTGATAGACGCAGATAACACCTGCACCTCTCGAGGATTAGAGATCACCAATGTCACATCATCCGCATAGGCAACAACATTCAGAGGCAGGCAATGGGGGACCGGCACCCCTTGAAAATCACACTCCTGCAGTGACCTCAGAAACGGGTCTAGGGCAAAAACATACAGGAGAGGACTCAGTGGGCAACCCTGTCTCACCCCTGCCTCAACTCCAAAACTGTCACCCTGCCAACCATTAATCAGAGGAAAGCTCACTGCCTCTCTGTACAATGTCTTCAGCCAATCCACAAATTGTCCCGGAATACCGTACTTTGACAAAGTGGCCCACAGATAGTCATGATCAACCCTGTCAAAGGCTTTAGCCTGGTCCAGACTAACAATATATTTCCCACACCGCAGAGCTTTACATCTCTCAAACATCTCCCGTATCGAGATGACTGCTCCAGAGATGTTCCGCCCTTTTACTGTGCCAAACTGAGAGCCTGCCAACAGTGCTGGGGACAAACAGACTAATCTAGAAAATAGGATCTTTGCTAGAATCTTCCTGTCCACATTCAAGAGGGCAATCGGCCTCCAGTTCTTGATGTCGCTCGGCTCTTTACTTTTAGACAGCAGAATCAACGAGGACACTCTCATGGATGGAGGCATCAGGTGATTTTCTAGACAACTTCTATACACACCCACGAGGATTGGAGCCAGGAGGTCTCTGAATTTCCTATAAATTTCTGCTGTTATGCCATCTGGACCTGGTGCCTTCTTCAGATGTAATTTATCAATAGCCTCCTTAACTTCCTCCACCGTTAATTCTGCTGTCAAAGGAAGAAAGTCCAGATCATTAGTATCAGGCGCAGGAGTTGCCTCCAAGAATTGAGCCATCTTATCTTTATCCAAAACTTTCCTCTGAAACAAGTCAGCATAGTAAGATGTCACCACCTCCAGGATACCCTCCCGTGAATCCTGCAATACACCCTGGAAGTCAGTGAGACCCGTGACCATTTTTTTGCCTACCCTCTCCCTGCAATTCTCAAAGGGATCAGGGGCCCCCAAGGACTCATAATCCCGTTCAAGAACCAGGGAGGTATACCTACTATACTGATACTGCCTTATCTCATATTTCAGTCGGACGATCTTCACTTTGTCATCCCCGCCCGCCGAATATAGTGACTCCAATTCTTTACGCAGCTTTAGGTACTGGCTGTACTTATTCCTCCCTTTATTAACTGACAGTCTCTTTAAGAGGGATCTGATATCCTCCTTGACGTCCTCCCACCAGTCGGTCATGTTGTCATAGAAGTCAACCCTATCTAGATGAAGCTGGATAAGGGAGTAGACACGACTCTGAACATAAGCATCATCCAGGAGACTGGAATTGAGCTTCCACAACCCTCTACCAATGTCCGGACGGTTAGAGGTACCCAGACAGAAGCACAAGGCGAGGTGATCAGAGTAAGGGACGACCTTCTCACTCAGGGTGTCGACAGCCTCAGTAGGACTCACAAAAGCAAAATCTATCCTACTGCTCCTGTTGGAACATGAATATGTGAATTTTGGCTGTCGACCTCCCTGTGCGAAAACGTCAGTCAGTCCAGCCTGCATTATGACATTATGTAGGACTTTACCGTCCCGGGTCACTGTCCTGCCCGAGGAACTGTCACCTGACGTCAGTATGGCATTAAAGTCCCCTGCCATCACCACCGGAAGAGAAGTGAAGTGGTAAGGCTTAACGTTATTAAACAGCTGGATCCTGTCAGTCACTGTCTGTGGTCCATAGATGTTAATAAGCCGGAGTCGCCTACCATGAATAGTGACTTCCAGGACCAAACATCTTCCCATGACCACCTCCATCATCCTATGCACAGTCACATCATTGGTGTTAAACAGGACAGCGACTCCGGCGTAAGGCTCCACAGCCAGTGACCAGAAAGAATGACCGCACCGCCATTCCCTCTCAGCCTCTCTCATAAGCCCCAGAGATGTCAGTCTTGTCTCCTGCAGGAAAATGACATCGGTGTCCAGATGTGTGAGATGTTCATACACCACATGTCTCGTCCTCCTTGCTTTAATACTATTCACATTACTTGAGGTTAGTGTTAGTGAGAACCCCGCCATCACAACACAATAGAGAAGGAGCACAGTAACTGCCATCATGATGAAAAAGGCAACCTTCGGCACTCAACAAGTCCACATAAAACTAGCTCTCAGTAGAGAAAAATGATTTATTCATAATCAGCCAGCAAGAAGACAGACATCAAAAGTCCAACGTTTCGGCATACAATGCCTTTATCAAGGTTGTCTGTAAATGCTAGGCGTGCTATATGTAGAGTAAATGATAGCTGTGAGGAATAGAGGAAATCCTAATATGTCATATGCCTAAATACAGGCAAAATGAAATGGATCCAAACCAATGCCGGATATTAAATCAGGGGGGTCCAGAAGTAAAAGACCACTTGCCTATAGTGGATGCGATGCCGGCGTGCGTCCTGTGGCTACTGGGCAGGATGGCAGTAGCCACAGGACCCCATTGTATGCCGAAACGTTGGACTTTTGATGTCTGTCTTCTTGCTGGCTGATTATGAATAAATCATTTTTCTCTACTGAGAGCTAGTTTTATGTGGACTTGTTGAGTGCCGAAGGTTGCCTTTTTCATATATTACTTTTTCCTTCGAGCACCACATCATTTGAAGAGTGCACCACTTTTGACCTTATTATTCTGCCATCATGATGAGTCAGGGATGTTCTGTCCACCACCGGTGTCCATGTCAGACTCTACCTGAGGGTCTAGAGATAAAGGCTTCCGCTTTGACGGAGGGTGGTCCTCTATGTCCTTGTCACACTCTGCATCAACTTTCCTCAACTCTGTCTCATAATCGTCATCATTAGACTCAGATAAAATTCCATACTTGTTGGACACAACCATCACACCTGCAGAATTCTGAACCTTCTTAGTAGCACTCTGACCGGTGTCATATTCTGCCTCAGGTTTACGGGAGGACGTGCTCTTTTTCTTCCTTTTATTGTGATTAACGCTCCAGTCATCAGATTCAGACAGTTATGCTGAAGGAAGGGCTACCTGAGGCTGCTGGACCTGAGGAGCGACCTCCATGTTCCCCTGTGCACCCTCTATACCCTGCTTATGAGTGGACTCCTGTTGGGCATCTGGGTTGGTCACCATCTCTCCTGACATTAAATCCTCCCCCTCATGTGCCCCTGCCACCACATCCTCATCCTCCTGAGCCTCTGCCCCTGCCAGTACAGCCTCATCAGGGAAGACTCTGCAGATATTATGCCAGGCGTCTGGACAGTCCCTGTGAGGGTGGCCCATCTTACCGCAGAGGTTATACCTAACATCCCGGCAATCCACAGTGACATGGCCGATATCCCCACACAGGCTGCACTTCACCACCGTACAGGCGTTGGCCAGATGACCTTTCCCACCACATTTGAAGCATTTCCTGGGCTGCCCGGGGTAATAACATCTTCCCTTCTCCCTCCCAATGAAGAAGGAGTTGGGTAAATGGGCAGTAATGTTATTAAATTGCCGCAGTTTAACCACAGCTTTCCACCCCATTGTCCAGATACCATCCTCATCTCTGACCTTGGAGAGTCCAGAGGCGAGGTCACAGTGTCTCCGGAGCCACACCTCGATGTCCTGTGGGGGAACGGCCTCATTCCAAAAGGTGATGTTTACCGTGACAGTGTCCGGCCTGGAGATAGGAACCAATATAAATTTATTCCAGCCTTCAGCATCTCTGAACCTGGGGTAATTGGCCCAGAACCTGTCCAGGTCACACTGTAGCTTGAAGCTGACCTCATAGCCCTGTCTGTCCTGAAGATTGGACACCGCCAGTATCTCATTTACCACAAACCCCATCTGGCCGCATAGCAGCTCTCTCACCACATACCTGCACTGTGGCAGATCCTCCTTGGCACCTATGTACTTAAACCGCACCACATTAATGCGCTTAAATGTCTGGCCGGTATATCTGGCGCTGGAAGTGAAGGATGGGGCGCCGCGGCTCCAGGCATTCCTGGGGGGCACCTGCCGGGCCACACTGGGCCGACTGACAGGGAGAGGGTCTGCAGCAGGGAGAGGGTCTGCAGCAGGGGGGGCTGTCACACCTTGCGGACTAGATGGTAACGGGGGATAGTCACACATCATGCACATTATTATTAGCAGCATCATTATCATCAGACAGTGCCACGTCCATGACAGAATGTGAAACCTCCCCGACCCCATGGGCACAACATCACCAGCCCCAGTCTGTGCCTCAGCCTCAGCCTCGGCCTCATCAGCACAAACAGTCTCACAAATACAGTCCTGCTCCTGCATGGGGCATTCTGGGACCTGTGGTGCCTCTGCTGGAGTCTGAAGTGCATGCTCCTGTTCACACTCAGCTGCCTCAGCAGCACAAACAGTCTCACAAATACTGTCCTCCTGCATGGGGCATTCTGGGACCTGTGGTTCCTCTGCTGGAGTCTGAAGTGCATGCTCCTGTTCACACTCAGCTGCTTGCTGCTGCAGTTTTTTTCCTTCCTGGAAGCAGAAGCGGGCAGCCTGTAACACTGGCCGTGTCCGCTGCTGGGGGGTCCCGTCCTGAACATCAGGGGTCCTGGTCTCTACAGCACAGTCCTGCTTTTGGGAGGCGAACCGCTCCCGGTTCCTGTAGGTCTCCGCCAGGGGCCCCATGCCCTCCAGCACAGATTCAATGTCCTGCACCACACTTGCCAGCTGCACCCCCAGTGTGTTCAGCCTCAGGTCATACACATCATTACTGGCAGGATTAGTGGTCTTTAGACTATAGATAAAGTCGACCTCCATTTGCAGCGCTTTTTTTGCTGCTGTAACTCACCCAGTTTCCTGACAAGTCCCGGTATCTCGTCCGCTAGCTGCAGCTCGGGTGCATGCGCCGGCTGCACAGGTTTTGCCTTCACCACGGGTGCAGGGGTTTTGAACACTGCCTTGTGCGGTTCCACCACAGACGGCTTTGTGGCTCCTCGGCTGGATGCCGGCTCCGCAGCAGGTTTATCGCTGCCACCTGACTGTGACCGGGTGCGTCCTGACAGCGCCACACTGCCATGTTGCTGCAAGTTCTCCTGGATGGTCTGTCTTTCCAAAGACGTCCGTCTCTGCCTGGAAGCAGCAGAGGTGATTGGTACAGCTGAGACCGATCTCACCTGTGCCTCAGGCAGGGGCTGCTGACTGACCGGGGAGTTACAGGACTTCATACTGTGCTGTGGAACATCACTCACCAACACTTTACCTTCTGGCTTCTTTGCTGGACTTGGAGTAGATTTTCCTCCCAAAACTTTACTTGCAGGTTTTTCCTCCTTCACAGAACTGCTGCAGCTTTGGCCGCTGCATTCACTGGTCTCACAGTGGCTTTGGGATTAATATTCCCATTCAGAGAAGCCTGGGAGCCTTGTCCCAGTGTAGGCCGAGAAGCCTGGGCCTTGCCTGGGGAGCTTCCCCGCCCAGGGTGGCCCCTCCCTGGGCTTGCTCCAGACATGAGGAGAACTACAGACACACAACCTCACAGCTAGGAGGCAGTATTATAGTAGATATATCCTTGTACATAGGAGCAGTATTATAGTAGTTATATTCTTGTATATAGGAGCAGTATTATAGTAGTTATATTCTTGTACATAGGGGCAGTATTATAGTAGTTATATTCTTGTACATAGAGAGCAGTATTATACTAGTTATATTCTTGTACATAGGGGCAGTATTATAGTATTTATATTCTTGTATATTGGGGCAGTATTATAGTAGTTATATTCTTGTACATAGGAGCAGTATTATAGTAGTTATATTCTTGTACATAGGGAACAGTATTATAGTAGTTATATTCTTGTACATAGGAGCAGTATTATAGTAGTTATATTCTTGTATATAGGGGCAGTATTATAGTAGTTATATTCTTGTACATAGGGAACAGAATTATAGTAGTTATATTCTTGTACATAGGGGCAGTATTATAGTAGTTATATCCTTGTATATAGGGGCAGTATTATAGTAGTTATGTTCTTGTACATAGGGGCAGTATTATAGTAGTTATATTCTTGTATATAGGGGCAGTATTATAGTAGTTATATTCTTGTACATAGGGGCAGTATTATAGTAGTTATGTTCTTGTATATAGGGGCAGTATTATAGTAGTTATATTCTTGTATATAGGGGCAGTATTATAGTAGTTATATTCTTGTACATAGGGAACAGTATTATAGTAGTTATGTTCTTGTACATAGGGGCAGTATTATAGTAGTTATATTCTTGTATATAGGGGCAGTATTATAGTAGTTATGTTCTTGTATATAGGGAGCAGTATTATAGTAGTTATATTATTGTACATAGGAGCAGTATTATAGTAGTTATATTCTTGTACATAGGAGCAGTATTATAATAGTTATATTCTTGTACATAGGGGCAGTATTATAGTAATTATATTCTTGTACATAGGGGCAGTATTATAATAGTTATATTCTTGTACATAGGAGCAGTATTATAGTAATTATATTCTTGTACATAGGGACAGTATTATAGTAGTTATATTCTTGTACATAGAGAGCAGTATTATACTAGTTATATTCTTGTACATAGAGAGCAGTATTATACTAGTTATATTCTTGTACATAGGGGCAGTATTATAGTAGTTATATTCTTGTACATAGGAGCAGTATTATAGTAGTTATATTCTTGTACATAGAGAGCAGTATTATACTAGTTATATTCTTGTACATAGGGGCAGTATTATAGTATTTATATTCTTGTATATTGGGGCAGTATTATAGTAGTTATATTCTTGTACATAGGAGCAGTATTATAGTAGTTATATTCTTGTACATAGGGAACAGTATTATAGTAGTTATATTCTTGTACATAGGAGCAGTATTATAGTAGTTATATTCTTGTATATAGGGGCAGTATTATAGTAGTTATATTCTTGTACATAGGGAACAGTATTATAGTAGTTATATTCTTGTACATAGGGGCAGTATTATAGTAGTTATATCCTTGTATATAGGGGCAGTATTATAGTAGTTATGTTCTTGTACATAGGGGCAGTATTATAGTAGTTATATTCTTGTATATAGGGGCAGTATTATAGTAGTTATATTCTTGTACATAGGGGCAGTATTATAGTAGTTATGTTCTTGTATATAGGGGCAGTATTATAGTAGTTATATTCTTGTATATAGGGGCAGTATTATAGTAGTTATATTCTTGTACATAGGGAACAGTATTATAGTAGTTATGTTCTTGTACATAGGGGCAGTATTATAGTAGTTATATTCTTGTATATAGGGGCAGTATTATAGTAGTTATGTTCTTGTATATAGGGAGCAGTATTATAGTAGTTATATTATTGTACATAGGAGCAGTATTATAGTAGTTATATTCTTGTACATAGGAGCATTATTATAATAGTTATATTCTTGTACATAGGGGCAGTATTATAGTAATTATATTCTTGTACATGGGGCAGTATTATAATAGTTATATTCTTGTACATAGGAGCAGTATTATAGTAATTATATTCTTGTACATAGGGACAGTATTATAGTAGTTATAGTCTTGTACATAGGAGCAGTATTATAGTAGTTATATTCTTGTACATAGGAGCAGTATTATAGTAGTTATATTCTTGCACATAGGAGCAGTATTATAGTAGTTATATTCTTGTACATAGAGGCAGTATTATAGTAGTTATATTCTTGTACATAGGGGCAGTATTATAGTAGTTATATTCTTGTACATAGGAGCAGTATTATAGTAGTTATATTCTTGTATATAGGGGCAGTATTATAGTAGTTATATTCTTGTACATAGCAAACAGTATTATAGTAGTTATATTCTTGTACATAGGGGCAGTATTATAGTAGTTATATTCTTGTATATAGGGGCAGTATTATAGTAGTTATATTCTTGTATATAGGGGCAGTATTATAGTAGTTATATTCTTGTACATAGGGAACAGTATTATAGTAGTTATGTACTTGTACATAGGGGCAGTATTATAGTAGTTATATTCTTGTACATAGGGAACAGTATTATAGTAGTTATATTCTTGTACATAGGAGCAGTATTATAGTAGTTATATTCTTGTATATAGGGGCAGTATTATAGTAGTTATATTCTTGTACATAGGAGCAGTATTATAGTAGTTATATTCTTGTACATAGGAGCAGTATTATAGTAGTTATATTCTTGTACATAAGGGCAGTATTATAGTAGTTATATTCTTGTACATAGGGAACAGTATTATAGTAGTTATATTCTTATACATAGGGGCAGTATTATAGTAGTTATATCCTTGTATATAGGGGCAGTATTATAGTAGTTATGTTCTTATACATAGGGGCAGTATTATAGTAGTTATATTCTTGTATATAGGGGCAGTATTATAGTAGTTATATTCTTGTACATAGGGGCAGTATTATAGTAGTTATGTTCTTGTATATAGGGGCAGTATTATAGTAGTTATATTCTTGTACATAGGGACAGTATTATAGTAGTTATATTCTTGTACATAGAGAGCAGTATTATACTAGTTATATTCTTGTACATAGAGAGCAGTATTATACTAGTTATATTCTTGTACATAGGGGCAGTATTATAGTAGTTATATTCTTGTACATAGGAGCAGTATTATAGTAGTTATATTCTTGTACATAGAGAGCAGTATTATACTAGTTATATTCTTGTACATAGGGGCAGTATTATAGTATTTATATTCTTGTATATTGGGGCAGTATTATAGTAGTTATATTCTTGTACATAGGAGCAGTATTATAGTAGTTATATTCTTGTACATAGGGAACAGTATTATAGTAGTTATATTCTTGTACATAGGAGCAGTATTATAGTAGTTATATTCTTGTATATAGGGGCAGTATTATAGTAGTTATATTCTTGTACATAGGGAACAGTATTATAGTAGTTATATTCTTGTACATAGGGGCAGTATTATAGTAGTTATATCCTTGTATATAGGGGCAGTATTATAGTAGTTATGTTCTTGTACATAGGGGCAGTATTATAGTAGTTATATTCTTGTATATAGGGGCAGTATTATAGTAGTTATATTCTTGTACATAGGGGCAGTATTATAGTAGTTATGTTCTTGTATATAGGGGCAGTATTATAGTAGTTATATTCTTGTATATAGGGGCAGTATTATAGTAGTTATATTCTTGTACATAGGGAACAGTATTATAGTAGTTATGTTCTTGTACATAGGGGCAGTATTATAGTAGTTATATTCTTGTATATAGGGGCAGTATTATAGTAGTTATGTTCTTGTATATAGGGAGCAGTATTATAGTAGTTATATTATTGTACATAGGAGCAGTATTATAGTAGTTATATTCTTGTACATAGGAGCATTATTATAATAGTTATATTCTTGTACATAGGGGCAGTATTATAGTAATTATATTCTTGTACATAGGGGCAGTATTATAATAGTTATATTCTTGTACATAGGAGCAGTATTATAGTAATTATATTCTTGTACATAGGGACAGTATTATAGTAGTTATAGTCTTGTACATAGGAGCAGTATTATAGTAGTTATATTCTTGTACATAGGAGCAGTATTATAGTAGTTATATTCTTGCACATAGGAGCAGTATTATAGTAGTTATATTCTTGTACATAGAGGCAGTATTATAGTAGTTATATTCTTGTACATAGGGGCAGTATTATAGTAGTTATATTCTTGTACATAGGAGCAGTATTATAGTAGTTATATTCTTGTATATAGGGGCAGTATTATAGTAGTTATATTCTTGTACATAGCAAACAGTATTATAGTAGTTATATTCTTGTACATAGGGGCAGTATTATAGTAGTTATATTCTTGTATATAGGGGCAGTATTATAGTAGTTATATTCTTGTATATAGGGGCAGTATTATAGTAGTTATATTCTTGTACATAGGGAACAGTATTATAGTAGTTATGTACTTGTACATAGGGGCAGTATTATAGTAGTTATATTCTTGTACATAGGGAACAGTATTATAGTAGTTATATTCTTGTACATAGGAGCAGTATTATAGTAGTTATATTCTTGTATATAGGGGCAGTATTATAGTAGTTATATTCTTGTACATAGGAGCAGTATTATAGTAGTTATATTCTTGTACATAGGAGCAGTATTATAGTAGTTATATTCTTGTACATAAGGGCAGTATTATAGTAGTTATATTCTTGTACATAGGGAACAGTATTATAGTAGTTATATTCTTATACATAGGGGCAGTATTATAGTAGTTATATCCTTGTATATAGGGGCAGTATTATAGTAGTTATGTTCTTATACATAGGGGCAGTATTATAGTAGTTATATTCTTGTATATAGGGGCAGTATTATAGTAGTTATATTCTTGTACATAGGGGCAGTATTATAGTAGTTATGTTCTTGTATATAGGGGCAGTATTATAGTAGTTATATTCTTGTATATAGGGGCAGTATTATAGTAGTTATATTCTTGTACATAGGGAACAGTATTATAGTAGTTATGTTCTTGTACATAGGGGCAGTATTATAGTAGTTATATTCTTGTATATAGGGGCAGTATTATAGTAGTTATGTTCTTGTATATAGGGAGCAGTATTATAGTAGTTATATTATTGTACATAGGAGCAGTATTATAGTAGTTATATTCTTGTACATAGGAGCAGTATTATAATAGTTATATTCTTGTACATAGGGGCAGTATTATAATAGTTATATTCTTGTACATAGGAGCAGTATTATAGTAATTATATTCTTGTACATAGGGACAGTATTATAGTAGTTATAGTCTTGTACATAGGAGCAGTATTATAGTAGTTATATTCTTGTACATAGGAGCAGTATTATAGTAGTTATATTCCTGTACATAGGAGCAGTATTATAGTAGTTATATTCTTGCACATAGGAGCAGTATTATAGTAGTTATATTCTTGTACATAGAGGCAGTATTATAGTAGTTATATTCTTGTACATAGGGGCAGTATTATAGTAGTTATATTCTTGTACATAGGAGCAGTATTATAGTAGTTATATTCTTGTACATAGGGAACAGTATTTTAGTAGTTATATTCTTGTACATAGGAGCAGTATTATAGTAGTTATATTCTTGTATATAGGGGCAGTATTATAGTAGTTATATTCTTGTACATAGGGAACAGTATTATAGTAGTTATATTCTTGTACATAGGGGCAGTATTATAGTAGTTATATTCTTATATATAGGAGCAGTATTATAGTAGATATATTCTTGTACATAGGGGCAGTATTATAGTAGTTATATTCTTGTACATAGGGAACAGTATTATAGTAGTTATATTCTTGTACATAGGAGCAGTATTATAGTAGTTATATTCTTGTATATAGGGGCAGTATTATAGTAGTTATATTCTTGTACATAGGAGCAGTATTATAGTAGTTATATTCTTGTACATAGGAGCAGTATTATAGTAGTTATATTCTTGCACATAGGAGCAGTATTATTGTAGTTATATTCTTGTACATAGAGGCAGTATTATAGTAGTTATATTCTTGTACATAGGGGCAGTATTATAGTAGTTATATTCTTGTACATAAGGGCAGTATTATAGTAGTTGTATTCTTGTACATAGGGGCAGTATTATAGTAGTTATATTCTTGTACATAGGAGCAGTATTATAATAGTTATATTCTTGTACATAGGGAACAGTATTTTAGTAGTTATATTCTTGTACATAGGAGCAGTATTATAGTAGTTATATTCTTGTATATAGGGGCAGTATTATAGTAGTTATATTCTTGTACATAGGGAACAGTATTATAGTAGTTATATTCTTGTACATAGGGGCAGTATTATAGTAGTTATATTCTTGTACATAGGGGCAGTATTATAGTAGTTATATTCTTGTATATAGGGGCAGTATTATAGTAGTTATATTCTTGTACATAGGGAACAGTATTATAGTAGTTATATTCTTGTACATAGGGGCAGTATTATAGTAGTTATATTCTTGTATGTAGGGGCAGTATTATAGTAGTTATATTCTTGTATATAGGGGCAGTATTATAGTAGTTATATTCTTGTACATAGGGAACAGTATTATAGTAGTTATATACTTGTACATAGGGGCAGTATTATAGTAGTTATATTCTTGTATTTAGGGACAGTATTATAGTAGTTATATTCTTGTACATAGGGAACAGTATTATAGTAGTTATATTCTTGTACATAGGGGCAGTATTATAGTAGTTATATTCTTGTATATAGGGGCAGTATTATAGTAGTTATATTCTTGTATATAGGGGCAGTATTATAGTAGTTATATTCTTGTACATAGGGAACAGTATTATAGTAGTTATATACTTGTACATAAGAGCAGTATTATAGTAGTTATATTCTTGTATTTAGGGACAGTATTATAGTAGGTATATTCTTGTACATAGGGGCAGCATTATAGTAGTTATATTCCTGTACATAGGGGCAGTATTATAGTAGTTATATTCTTGTACATAGGAGCAGTATTATAGTAGTTATATTCTTGTACATAGGAGCAGTATTATAGTAGTTATATTCTTGTACATAGGAGTAGTATTATAGTAGTTATATTCTTGTACATAGGGGCAGTATTATAGTAGTTATATTCTTGTACATAGGAGCAGTATTATAGTAGTTATATTCTTGTACATAGGGGCAGTATTATAGTAGTTATATTCTTGTCCTTATGGAATATTTGTGGCTCCAATTCTTGCTTTGCACATTTTTTTCTTGCTTTTCAGATTCTTTACCGCTTATCACAATCATTCTCAAGTATGTCAATGCTAATATACCTTGCGCTGCTTTATCTTATGCCCAAGTCAGTTGCATTGATGAATAACATGCCAGTGTTATAATAACTCTATCTGCTACATGAACATTTTCTAGACCATATTTCTACTTGCAATGTTACCATGTGGCCTGTAGGTGGCAGCAGACAGTGCAAGGAAGTCTCAGTGCTGTGTCAGCAGGAGGTTCACACAATGCACTGTTCATGTATGAGCTTTATATCATTTAATTATCTCTATTTTTTAATACCTTAAAGACTTTTAGAAAGAAGATTCCTTTTTGTGACTTACATAAAATAGTTTGAGAAAACAGCAGATAAGTGCATGACATGGGTTGCCCATAGATTTCAATGCACAGTATGCAACATTTCATAAAATACCCCTGCAAGAGACATGATAGAAAATATCTGAGTAATATTGGCTGCAAACATAATGCCACTGTATGTTTCACTTGTGACCGAAAGTCTGCAACTGCCTCCCGGCAGGATCAGCAGTTTTCTGTTCATAGATGCCACATGCTGAAATAGGACAGTTTTGGATCAGAAATGGTGGAGAAGACGTTCTTACAAGATCATTTCCGTCAGCTGTTTTTTGCTGTTTAATATGAAAGCAGCATGATGTAGGGGCAGAGAGCCTGATTCCAGCGATGTGTCACTTACTAGGCTGCGTGCTGTAATTTCAATACAATCAGTGTTTTATCAGCAGGAGATTATCATTGGTTCCTTGTGTCAGAAAGTCCAGCTAGTCTGTTTAAACACCACCGATTGACAGGCTGCTCAAAATGTACACAGGAATCTGCCAATCAGAGGTGTGGGCGGGGTTATACACAGCTCAGCATTCTGAGCACTGCTAAATCTACAATAGAGAAAACAGGGATTGTGTCAAAACTGTAGTTTTCTAAGTTGTACCAAGGATGGAAAGTCTGAGAGATAGGCATATAACAAATACAGGGAACATAGTAAACGCTGTTTTTGATTTAAAAAAAAAAGTAAAAGCCAAACAACAATCGCCAGGGTGACCCAGTTGGGATGGTCCCAACCTCTACCATATCTCACAAACTACCTCAATGTAAATAAGGGCTGAGAAGGACAAGGGCCCGACTATGGACACCTATCTAAAAATGATGTCAAGCTCAAAGAAAGAAAAGGCAATGCTCTTACCTGCACTGAGAGCAAGAAAGTAAAGCAAAACCAAAAGAAATGAGCTGGAGTAAAAGTTGGTATACATGGAACGTGTAAGCGCACGTTCATACTGGCCACTAAACAGACGAAACCTAAGCAAAACCTAAGATAGAAACCAAATGAAAATAAACCCTTAATTTGAATATGATTAAAGGGATTTCCACCCAAAAATATATCAATAAAGTCTCTAATTTATCAACGCTTGTAAGGTTGAAAACTTTCGTAAAAAAAGTTTTGAAAAGTCACAAAAGTTTTGCGCAATGCCAGGCTGAGCAACAGATTTGCAATTTTTGGGGGTTTTCAATCCATTTTCTGCACAGCTACAACAGAGTGGACAAAACTGGGGTGGGACGAGTCAGGATGGGGTGTGGTTACATTTATGACGAGCAGAGGTTTTACTCCAGTGTCTGACCGGAGTAAGCTTTGTGGTGCGGCAAGAGGCGAGAATCAGGCACCTCGCACTTGTTAATGTCCACTCATCAAGATTGGCACGAAAAACAGACAGAGGGTCTTGGTTAGTTATTGAAATAAGCAGTCAGCACCCTCTACAACAACTGCGTCAGTCACGTGCAAACATTAGAAATGCTGTCCTGTATCAAGCTCCGGAAACGACGCTGCTGGGACCTGGAATGGAATGCCGAAGAGGTCCTAACTGCACCTGTGGCAGGAAGCCGCCAGTATCTGAACAGCCTATGTTATATGGGTCACCAGTAATAAATTTTGCATGCTTCAATAGTCTCCATTGGAGACTAGAAGCTGCAGTTGATCTATCGCCTCTGCTACATACAGGCGATGATCAGATCGCCTGTGTGTAGCAGAAATGCTCACTTGGTATGAGTGCCGACCATCTGGTGGTCCTCATAGCAATCCAGCTATGACAACCATAGAGGTCTGCTGGAGACCTGTGTTTGTCATGCCAACCCATCGGTGACCCATGATCACGTGTCGGGTCACTGATGGGCAGGATTTCCAGCGCGCTTCCGGTAAGCGTGAGTTAAATGCCACTGTCGGAGATTGGCAGCAGCGTTTAACAGTTTAACAGCCATGGGTGGAACGCTATTCCACCCTCTGCTTTTAGAGGCACATGTTAGCTGTTCAAAACAGCTGACATGTGCCGGGAAAGATGCGGGATCAGCGCCGTAGTGTGCATGTAGAGTGCAAAGCGTACCCTTGAAATCATTTCCCTTTGCCAGGCCAATGCCATCCACATGGAAGAAACTTTCCAGAAGAGCTGTTTTCTGGGAGGCTTCATCAGAAAATTTGCCAATTTCCATGTATCCGGGATCCTCTTGGATGCTGCCGGAGAGTCGGTAAGTATGTAATTACTAGATGGTGGCCCGATTCTAACGCATTGGGTATTCTAAAATATGCATGTCCACGTAGTATATTGCCCAGTCACATAGTATATTGCCCAGTCACGTAGTATATTGCCCAGCTACGTAGTATATTGTCCAGCCACATAGTATATTGCCCAGCTACCTAGTTTATATATTGCCCAGTGACGTAGTATATTGTCCAGCCACGTAGTATATTGCCCAGTCACGTAGTATATTGCCCAAACACGTAGTATATTGCCCAGCCACGTAGTATATTGCCTAGCCACGTAGTATATTGCCCAGTCACGTAGTATATTGCCCAAACACGTAGTGTATTGCCCAGTCACGTAGAATATTGCCCAGCCACATAGTATATTGCCCAGTCACGTAGTATATTGCCCAGTTACGTAGTATATTGCCCAGTCACGTAGTATATTGCCCAGCCACGTAGTATATTGCCCAGCCACGTAGTATATTGCCCAGTCATGTAGTATATTGCCCAGTCACGTAGTATATTGCCCAGCCACGTAGTATATTGCCCAGTCACGTAGTATATTGCCCAGTTACGTAGTATATTGCCCAGTCACGTAGTATATTGCCCAGTCACGTAGTATATTGCCCAGCCACGTAGTATATTGCCCAGTCATGTAGTATATTGCCCAGCCACGTAGTATATTGCCCAGCCACGTAGTATATTGCCCAGCCACGTAGTATATTGCCCAAACACGTAGTATATTGCACAGGCCACATAGTATATTGCCCAGCCACGTAGTATATTGCCCAGTCACGTAGCATATTGCCCAAACACGTAGTATATTGCACAGGCCACATAGTATATTGCCCAGTCACGTAGTATATTGCCCAGTCACGTAGTATATTGCCCAGTCACGTAGCATATTGCCCAAACACGTAGTATATTGCACAGGCCACATAGTATATTGCCCAGTCACGTAGTATATTGCCCAGTCACGTAGTATATTGCCCAGTCACGTAATATATTGCCCAGCCACGTAGTATGTTGCCCAACCACGTAGTATATTGCCCAGTCACGTAGTATATTGCCCAGTCACGTAATATATTGCCCAGCCACGTAGTATATTGCCCAGTCACGTAGTATATTGCCCAGCCACGTAGTATATTGCCCAGTCACGTAGTATATTGCCCAGTCACGTAGTATATTGCCCAGTTACGTAGTATATTGCCCAGTCACGTAGTATATTGCCCAGCCACGTAGTATATTGCCCAGCCACGTAGTATATTGCCCAGTCATGTAGTATATTGCCCAGTCACGTAGTATATTGCCCAGCCATGTTGTATATTGCCCAGCCACGTAGTATATTGCCCAGCCACGTAGTATATTGCCCAGCCACGTAGTATATTGCCCAGCCACGTAGTATATTGCCCAAACACGTAGTATATTGCACAGGCCACATAGTATATTGCCCAGTCACGTAGTATATTGCCCAGTCACGTAGTATATTGCCCAACCACGTAGTATATTGCCCAGCCACGTAGTATATTGCCCAGTCACGTAGCATATTGCCCAAACACGTAGTATATTGCACAGGCCACATAGTATATTGCCCAGTCACGTAGTATATTGCCCAGTCACGTAGTATATTGCCCAGTCACGTAATATATTGCCCAGCCACGTAGTATATTGCCCAGTCACGTAGTATATTGCCCAGTCATGTAATATATTGCCCAGCCACGTAGTATATTGCCCAACCACGTAGTATATTGCCCAGTCACGTAGTATATTGCCCAGTCACGTAATATATTGCCCAGCCACGTAGTATATTGCCCAACCACGTAGTATATTGCCCAGTCACGTAGTATATTGCCCAGTCATGTAATATATTGCCCAGCCACGTAGTATATTGCCCAACCACGTAGTATATTGCCCAGTCACGTAGTATATTGCCCAGTCACGTAATATATTGCCCAGCCACGTAGTATATTGCCCAGTCACGTAGTATACAGCACAGAGCCAGGTAGTATACAGCGCAGATCCATGTAGTATACAGCACAGTCACGTAGTATACTGCCCAGTCACGCAGTATATTGGCCAGTCACGTATATTCACCATATCCCTGTTAAAAAAAAAAATAATAATTAAAATAAAAAATAGTTACATACTCACCTTCCGGATCGAAGCGGCCGGTTAGCGATGCTCATCGCGCGCTCCGGTGTGAAAAGTGCATTGCGGTCTCGCAAGATGACGACGTAGCGGTCTCGCGAGACCGCTCGTCATCATCTCGCGAGACCGCAATGCATGGAGCGGTCACCGGGGCGTCGCGAGGAGCATCGCTAACCGGTCGCTTCGATCCGGGGGCCAACCAAGGGTGAGTATGTAACTATTTTTTTTAATTATTTTTAACATTAGATATTTTTAATATTCATGCTGCATAGGCAGCATGAATAGTAAAAAGTTGGTCACACAGGGTTAATAGCGGTCTACGCTGCCATTAACCCTGTGTGAGCGCTGACCGGAGGGGAGTATGCGGGCGCCAGGCAGTGACTGTGGGGAGTAAGGAGCGGCCATTTTCTTCTGTGCCCGTCGCTGATTGGTCGTGGCTGTTTTGCCGTGACCAATCAGCAACGTGGATTTCCATGGCAGACAGAAGGACGGAAGTGACGCTTAGACAATTATATAGTAGATGGAGTAAGCCACCATGCAGAGTACAGCTATAATGCTAGAAAGGTACAAGATGTGTTGGCGAAGGGGCATTTAAGACCCTCTTAAGTCTCACCTGCCACCCTCATATCTCTGGGACCCGTAGAACGCAGATAAAAAGTAATAAAATCAATAACATTCAATCTAATCAATTAAATTTGATTCTTTCCGTGATATTTGAAATAAAATGCACTTTTTTGTAATGAATTTCTGCAGTCAAATCAATTACTACGAGTCATGGGTTAGAAATCTACAACTTACAAACACGAGGACAAAACTTTCTTTCATGAACTTTTCTTGGAAGAACTTTTCTTTCCCAAAAATATCTAAAAAAAAAAAAAGACATGAACAGACCGCAGCTCGGACAGCGTCACTCGCTCTGTACTTCAGACCATGGGAAACGTGTCCATCTCTTCCGACCGATGACATCTCTTCACCATCGCCCTTGTTTGTGATCTATATAGCAAATAAAATTGATTTCTCAATCGGCGCAGTAAATGAAGTGAGTCCTTGTACTTAATTTAATTGTAAAATGCAACTGATTAGCGTAACAGTCAATTATCCACCATTACGTTTCTCTTTATTGTCAGCCTATTAATATTTAAAGGATGCATTGTGTTAAAAGGGGTTTTCGAATGTGGAGTGGAGCATAGGAGCATGTTTGTATTATGTCATACTACTATAATAGTGTGCATTTGATAGGAAAGCATAAAGGCTGGCTGCTCCCCTGCTTTGTCCTCAAGGTTGATGGTGGGCCACAGTTTGTCAGCTCTGATTTCAGTGTACTCTGCAGGGGCTATAGGGTAAAGCATGGTAGTGCAGCGCCCCAGAGTCCTGGTCGTTGCAGTAATGTCGCTCTGCCACTAAGGGGAGTGATGTTATGTCTGATTGCACTAAAGGAGTTCACCTGACCAGGTATCACAGTCACACACTAAACTTCACACTCCGGCCACCAGGGGGAGCAAAAGGCACTATGTATTAGGCCACTCCTCACACTCTGGTAAAACTGGGGGTTGGATAGGAAGTTAGAACAGAACGCAGCCTGGGAGAGCTCCAGGGAGGACCTGTCAGGGGTGGGTTCCTGGCAGGTACCTAGCAGAAGGACAGAACGCAACAGAGCCGCGCCTGCACTACCTTGCGGCGGCATCCTAATGAAGGACACGAAGGGAAGGATATTGTGGAGTAGTGAGAAACGAGATCACAGCACAAAGGAGAGCCAATAGGAGTCGTGCCCCGAGATCGGCAACATCCTACTGAGGCGCGTAGCCGGTGGCCAGAACGCCGAGGAAGTAACTGACTCCAAGCATTACTTCAAACAGCGGCAGGACAGTTGACTATAGGTTTGCTGTCTACCTTACATCACCTAAGAAGACATAGGGGGCAAACGTGGATAGGGGCGTCTCTAGGGTCCCAGAATAGCTCCGAGCCTTCCCATCAAACGGGTGCGTCCTAGCCAGATATACTTGGGGGGCGGAGAGAGAGAAGGAACGAGAATAGAAGTTGTGAGAACTATCCCGAATGCTCAGCAGGGAAGCACTACAACACACAGGCGCTAGTGGTAGGCAACGATTTCCACCTGTAAAGGGAACTCTGGATGTGCCTTCGGACCGGCCAGTCTCAGACAGCCCAGTTAGCAGTGCTCTGGATTGAGGATCCTGAAGTCTTCAATAAAAAGGTAAAGAGACTGCAACCCTGTGTCCTCGTTATTAACTGCGCGTCACATCATCGCCACCTACATTACTGGGAAGCCCTGGGGCTATACTTCACCTGTGGGAAGGTACACCATCTAGCTGCCATTGCATCACCCCAGTGGACCCCTCAGCAGCGTCGGTCACCCTGACCGAATACCACAGGTGGCGTCACGAATCCTTGACAAACTTACATCACCTTTTCATTGGACACCCCTTAGCAGGGTCACGGACCGGGTCCAGCCACCGTGACAACCCTAGAACCGAGACTGAGAGGCCCGCTACTGAGTAACCCGCGGCCCTGCGTCTGGGGGCGATCCAGTAGGACTAGGACCACGTGTTGTGCCTACAGAGGTTGTGGGATGAAGCACAGTAGTGCAATGTATTGTGCCCTACAGAGGCTGGAGGATGAAGCATGGCAGTTTAAGGGGTATGGGGCCAATTCAATGCCTTGCACTCCTTGCATACGTCCCTGGCATGTAAATATGCCTGACAGACACAGTATATTTCATGTGTCATGTAATGTATATAAGTATATACACTGCTCAAAAAAATGAAGGGAACACTAAAATACCACATCCTAGATATCTCTGAATTAAATATTCCAGTTGCAAATTTTTATTCATTGCATACTGGAATGTGTTCAGAACAATAAAACATAACAATTATCAATGTAAATCACAACTAATATCCCACGGAGGTCTGGACTTGGAATGATACTCAAAATCAAAGTGGAAAATCAAATTGCAGGCTGATCCAACTTCAGTGGAAATGCTTAAAGAAAAGAAAAGATGCTCAGTATTGTGTGTGGCCTCCACGTGCCTGTATGACTTCCCTACAATGTCTGGGCATGCTCCTGAAGAGGCGGCGGATGGTCTCCTGAGGGATCTCCTCCCAGACCTGGATTAAAGCATCCGCCAACTCCTGGACAGTCATAGTAACATAGTAACATAGTAACATAGTTAGTAAGGCCGAAAAAAGACATTTGTCCATCCAGTTCAGCCTATATTCCATCATAATAAATCCCCAGATCTACGTCCTTCTACAGAACCTAATAATTGTATGATACAATATTGTTCTGCTCCAGGAAGACATCCAGGCCTCTCTTGAACCCCTCGACTGAGTTCGCCATCACCACCTCCTCAGGCAAGCAATTCCAGATTCTCACTGCCCTAACAGTAAAGAATCCTCTTCTATGTTGGTGGAAAAACCTTCTCTCCTCCAGACGCAAAGAATGCCCCCTTGTGCCCGTCACCTTCCTTGGTATAAACAGATCCTCAGCGAGATATTTGTATTGTTCCCTTATATACTTATACATGGTTATTACATCGCCCCTCAGTCGTCTTTTTTCTAGACTAAATAATCCTAATTTCGCTAATCTATCTGGGTATTGTAGTTCTCCCATCCCCTTTATTAATTTTGTTGCCCTCCTTTGTACTCTCTCTAGTTCCATTATAGCCTTCCTGAGCACCGGTGCCCAAAACTGGACACAGTACTCCATGTGCGGTCTAACTAGGGATTTGTACAGAGGCAGTATAATGCTCTCATCATGTGTATCCAGACCTCTTTTAATGCACCCCATGATCCTGTTTGCCTTGGCAGCTGCTGCCTGGCACTGGCTGCTCCAGGTAAGTTTATCATTAACTAGGATCCCCAAGTCCTTCTCCCTGTCAGATTTACCCAGTGGTTTCCCATTCAGTGTGTAATGGTGATATTGATTCCTTCTTCCCATGTGTATAACCTTACATTTATCATTGTTAAACCTCATCTGCCACCTTTCAGCCCAAGTTTCCAACTTATCCAGATCCATCTGTAGTCTGTGGTGAACATGTGATGTTGGTGGATGGTGGGAGACATGATGTCCCAGATGTGCTAAATCAGATTCAGATCTGGGGAACGGGTGGGCCGGTCCATAGAAGTGCCTTCATCTTGCAGGAACTGCTGACACACTCCAGCCGCATGAGGTCTGGCATTGTCCTGCATTAGGAGGAACCCAGGGCCAACCGCACCAGCATATGGTCTCACAAGGGGTCTGAGTATCTCATCTCGGTACCTAATGACAGTCAGGCTACCTCTGGTGAGCACATGGAGGGCTGTGCGGCCCTCCAAATAAATGCCACCCCACACCATTAATGACCCACTGCCAAACCGGTCATGCTGAAGGATGTTGCAGGCAGCAGATCGCTCTCTACAGCGTCTCCAGACTCTGTCACGTCTGTCACATGTGCTCAGTGTGAACCTGCTTTCATCTGTGAAGGGCACAGGGCGCCAGTGGCGAATTTGCCAATCCTGTTGTTCTGTGGCAAGTGCCAAGCATCCTGCATCTATGGAGGTCGGGCATTTAGACGATCCTCATGGAGTCGGTTTCTATCCGTTTGTGCAGAGTCAGACACATGCACATTTGTGGCCTGCTGGAGGTCATCTTGCAGGGCTCTGCAAGATGTTCCTGTCCGTCTCATGTTACCACGAGTGTGAAAGCACAACCAACATTCAAAAGTGACCAAAACATCAGGCAGAAAGCATTGGTACTGAGATGTGGTCTGTGGTCCCCACCTGCAGAACCACTCCATTATTGAGGGGGTCTTGATAATTGCCAATAATTTCCATGCACAACAGCGTGTGAAATTGATTGTCAATCAGTGTTGCTTCCAAAGTGGACAGTTTGATTTCACAGCAGTTTGATTTACTTAGAGTTACATTCTGTTGTTTAAGTGTTCCTTTTATTTTTTTGAGCAGGGTATCTTAATATATACTTGCCTTGTAATGTCTACACATCCTGTTCCATCCAGTTGTGTCTGGATCGTGTGTCTGAGCACGATATTGGGACACGTAAGTGATAGGTGTCTCAATATGGAAACTGCTCATGGTACCAGCTTCTTGTACCACCATTCGGGATCAGCCGAATAATTCACTGACCGCCGCCATCTTTGTACAGGAGGAGCGCATGTGCAGTTTTAATGTGAACGCTGCTATCTGTCTGCTCAAAGATGGCGGCCGTCTGATTTACTGCGCCTGCGAGAATAACGCGCAGGCACAGTGAATCATTCGGTTGATTCCGGCTGCAGATGCTCGACGTTTCTACAGGCAGAGGAAGCTGTCACATTAAAGGGGCTTTCCCACGAACAAAAGTTCATTTTAAAAATTGTCTGTGTCTGACTGTGTACATACATGCATACGACATCTCCTGGGCAGGGGAGGAAGCAAAGGAAAATACTGACATTACAGCAGGGGATCACAGAGGATTCATTTTGTGAGGTAAAATATTTCACTGACTGTTTTTAAACAATATTTTACCTCACAAAATGTATCCTCTGCAATCTCCTGCTGTAATGTCAGGATTGTCTTTTGCTTCCTCCCCTGGCCAGGAGTTTTGGTATGTTCTGTACACGGTCAGATACAGACAATTTTTAAAATAAACTTTCGTTCGTGGGAAAATCCCTTTAAAAAGCAAATATCAGCATCAACATGGCTCCTCCTAAAAAGTACGCCAATGACAATGAAAGGAAAGGAGCAAAGGCACAACGTCAAAGACAACAATGGGCAAATGAGACTCTTGAAGAGAAATTCTCAACGCTGCAAAGCCTGCCCCTATCATGACATTACCACACTCCCGATGCAATATCATCGGGCCTCCATCCAGTGTATATATATACAGTACAGACCAAAAGTTTGGACACACCTTCTCATTTAAAGATTTTTCTGTATTTTCATGACTATGAAAATTGTAAATTCACACTTATGAAACAACTGAAAATATGTCTTATATTCTAGGTTCTTCAAAGTAGCCACCTTTGGCTTTGATGACTGCTTTGCACACTCTTGGCATTCTCTTGATGAGCTGCAAGAGGTAGTCACTGGGAATGGTCTTCCAACAATCGTGAAGGAGTTCCCAGAGATGTTTAGCACTTGTTGGCCCTTTTGTCTTTACTCTGCAGTCCAGCCCACCCCAAACCATCAGGTCATCTGGCGTAGCACCCCATCACTCTCCTTTTTGGTCAGATAGTCCTTACACAGCCTGGAGGTGTGTTTGGGGTCATTGTCCTGTTGAAAAATAAATGATGGTTCAGCTAAAAGCAAACCGGATGGAATAGCATGCCGCTGCAAGATGCTGTGGTAGCCATGCTGGTTCAATATGCCTTCAATTTTGAATAAATCCCCAACAGTGTCACCAGCAAAGCACCCCCACACCAACACACCTCCTCCTCCATGCTTCACGGTGGGAACCAGGCATGTAGAGTCCATCCGTTCACCTTTTCTGCGTCGCACAAAGACACGGTGGTTGGAACCAAAGATCTCAAATTTGGACTCATCAGACCAAAGTAGATTTAAACTGGTCTATTGTCCATTCCTTGTGTTCTTTAGCCCAAACAAGTCTCTTCTGCTTGTTGCCTGTCCTTAGCAGTGGTTTCCTAGCAGCTATTTTACCATGAAGGCCTGCTGCACAAAGTCTCCTCTTAACAGTTGTTGTAGAGATGTGTCTGCTGCTAGAACTCTGTGTGGCATTGACCTGGTCTCTAATCTGAGCTGCTGTTAACCTGTGATTTCTGAGGCTGGTGACTCGGATAAACTTATCCTCAGAAGCAGAGGTGACTCTTGGTCTTCCTTTCCTGGGGCGATCCTCATGTGAGCCAGTTTCTTTGTAGTGCTTGATGGTTTTTGCAACTGAACTTGGTACACTTTCAAAGTTTTCCCAATTTTTTGGACTGACTGAGCTTCATTTCTTAAAGTAATGATGGCCACCCGTTTTTCTTTACTTAGCTGCTTTTTTCTTGCCATAATACAAATTCTAACAGTCTATTCAGTAGGACTATTAGCTGTGTATCCACCAGACTTCTGCACAACATAACTGATGGTCCCAACCCCATTTATAAGGCAAGGAATCCCACTTATTAAACCTGACAGGGCACACCTGTGAAGTCAAAACCATTTCCAGGGACTACCTCTTGAAGCACATCAAGAGAATGCCAAGAGTGTTCAAAGCAGTCATCAAAGCAAAAGGTGGCTACTTTGAAGAACCTAGAAAATAAGACATATTTTCAGTTGTTTCACACTTTTTGGTTAAGTATATAATTCCACATGTGTTAATTCATAGTTTTGATGCCTTCAGTGTGAATTTACAATTTTCATAGTCATGAAAATACGGAAAAATCTTTAAATGAGAAGGTGTGTCCAAACTTTTGATCTGTACTGTATATATATACTGTATATATATTGCATATTACTGATGTTCATGTGCTGTACAGGGTAAGGGAAAGTGTAGGATTTAGATTTAGCCCACTAGGGAGGGAACAATAGCGTAAGAAAGGATAAACAAAAGAATATCAGTCATAAATTATGCCATATACATACATCAGATGGCGACTCAAAAAGCAATGCTTTATAACAGGAGAAACAAAAGAGTCAAAATATAGCCAATAAATTACAAAATAACATTATTTATTTAAAGATCTGTCACTAGCTTCCACGTGAAAATTCATAATATTACAAAAAATGTATAGTATATAGTTTGCAGTAAAATTGTGACTACATCCATGGATACAAGTGTGGCGCCCCAGGGTCCTGGTCGTCGCAGTGGTATGGCTTTCCTCTCGGGGATAGTGATGGTACGTTTGGAGGCAAAGAAGGATAACTGCATCCAGGCATCACAAACATGCAACACATTTCACACTCCAGGCCACCAGGGGGAGCTTCTGCTCCTATTTATTAGGACACTCCCCACATAGGAAAAACTGGTCACCTGTAGGGAAAGTTAGTTAGTTGCTGGCTGAGCTCAGCTCAGTTAGTTGGTCCCTGACAGAGGTGGGATCCTGTCAGTGAATGATGGAGAAAGGACTCGTAGCTGTGTATGCCCTCAGAGCTGCAGCTCCTAGGAAGAGACATTCTGAAGGCAGAACTGTATTGCAGCGAGCGTAAAGGAAGTTGTAGCAAAGGAGTGGATACTAGAAGGGGACCAGCCCTACACAGGCTGCCTCTTTCTGAGGCGCAGAAGCCTGGTGGCCGGAAAACCGAGAGAGTAAGGACCTTTATGCTTTGCTCCGGAGACCGGCAGGACAGCTAATTGCAAGTTACCTGTCCGCCCTACACCAAGGAGGCACGGTGGCAACCTTTGCAGGCCGCAACATGCTAGAGTCCCTATAAAGAGCCTCAAGCCACCAGTCCTATCCTATATGGGGGACAGAGAGAAAGACATTACATCTGTGAGGACATTATGTGAAGCCTTAGGCAGTAAGGAACTACAACACTGCAGCGCAAGTGAAGGCTACTGATTTCCACCTGGACAAGGGGACTCTGGATTTGCCTCCAAACTGGCCGGACTCTGCCTGCCCCTCTGATCTGGTGCCCTGGACTGTGGATGCTGAAGTCTTCAGTAAAGGTAAACTGCAACCTTGTGTCCTCGTTCTTCACAGCGCCATTCATCATTCACCATCTAAACACCGGGAAGCCCTGGGGATATACTTCACCTTTGGGAAGGTATACCATCTAGCTGCCATAACATCCCCCCAGTGGACCCCTTAAAGCAGCGTCGGTCACCCTGACCCAATAACACAGGTGGCATCACGAACATTCCCCTTAAAGACACTTCCCTTTTACACGGACGTCCCAGGGCCATGGGCTGGGTCAGCCACCGTGACGTCCCCCTGTGAACCGAAGGACCCAGTACCGAGTACCCCACGGCCCCATGGGGGCGCTCCACAATCAATGACCCAGGAATACAGAACAGGACGTACGTAATTGCCACAAGATCAAGAGATTCTACAAATGGACAGCATAACTATAAATTGCTAACAAATGAATGCATATATCTCAGATATATAGTGATTTAACAAATAGTGCAATTAAATTAGTGATAGCTTGATCACTATATACCTCTGTGCAGTTCATACAAAGTAATGTATAGTTAGATAAGAGGACTAGTTACCCATATATGCAAAGGTCCCATCTGGATCCTGGTCACCTTACCCTAAAGCGCGTTTCGCATGTGGCTGTTACCGCTTCTTCAGGGGACGTGGACCTTTTTTTGAATCTTATGTTTTTCCTGTTATAAAGCGTAAGATAGGAGTAGGCAAGGCCAATAGGATTTAGTTAGTTAGGATGGGCCAACTTGGAATAGCTGGGGAGCTTCCTGGAGTTAGTCAGAGAAGGCTGGGAGCCAGGACATGACAGTTGTGTACCATAACATTCAAGCTCGGGAGCCCAGCCATCCAGGGCCTATGGACTGACAGTCACAAGGTGGTGGAGGAATACAGGGCAGCATCAATATGGTAGTGGTTAACTTTGTGGGAACAACCCTAAACGTCCGAGGTGAAGCGGACAAGGAACTCCTGAAGTGGGTCAGGCTGACCAGTCAGGAAGCTGCAGCACCGAAAGCGATGGTACGACCCTGCAATAGTCCTGGAGAAGTGAGGGACAGTTCAGGGATCGGAATGGGGATATTTTTTGAAGAACCTTGTACTGTTTCTGTGACTGAACTGGAAGAGTTGAGTAAATTTGTTGTGTTGAAACTATATTTTTGGACTCTGTCATTACGTGGTGCTTAAAGAACGAACCCTCGGATGACCGAGGTAGATCCTGGTGTACAAATAAGTGCACTACAGAAGTGACAATGTATTTATGAGATGGAGGGCCAGGGTGTGCCTGTACTGCCCCCCTCAGCCCCGACTATCCCCCTGGTCTCTGTTTCAGCAGCACCACATATTATGCCCTACAGAGGCTGGAGGGTGAAGCATGGTAGCACCACGTATTGTGCTCTACAGAGACTGCAGGATGAAGCATGGCTTTACCATGTATTACGCCCTACAGAGGCAAGAGGCTAAAGCATG
Source organism: Ranitomeya imitator (assembly GCF_032444005.1). NCBI lineage: Eukaryota > Metazoa > Chordata > Amphibia > Anura > Dendrobatidae > Ranitomeya > Ranitomeya imitator. The sequence goes on from NC_091286.1 coordinate 678,574,183, forward strand.
GTAGCACCACATATTGTGCCCTACAGAGGCTGGAGGATGAAGCATGGTAGCACCACGTATTGTTTCCTATTGAGGTTGGAGGATTATGGTAGCATCAAGTATTGTGCCCTACAGAGGCTCGAGGATGAAGCATGGCAGCGCCACGTATTGTGCCCTACAGAGGCTGGAGGATGATGCATGGTAGCACCACATATTACGCCCTACAGAGGCTGGTGGTTGAAGCATGGCAGCGCCACGTATTGTGCCCTACAGAGGCTGGAGGATGATGCATGGTAGCACCACATATTACGCCCTACAGAGGCTGGTGGTTGAAGCATGGCAGCGCCACGTATTGTGCCCTACAGAGGCTGGAGGATGATGCATGGTAGCACCACATATTACGCCCTACAGAGGCTGGTGGTTGAAGCATGGCAGCGACACGTATTGTGCCCTACAGAGGCTGGAGGATGATGCATGGTAGCACCACATATTACGCCCTACAGAGGCTGGTGGGTGAAGCATGGTAGCACCACATATTGTTCCCTACAGAGGCTGGAGGATGAAGCTAGAGAACTCCATCTATTTTATCAGAGGCCTTCAAGTGTTAGATGGGAGAAGCTCGATATGGTTATGTGGCATGAAGCCTAATAAAGGCAGGAGGTAAAAATGGGGCTGTTTTATGTAGTGCTAGCCCTTACTGTCGGGGTTCCTCAGGGTTCACTCCTAGGTCCCCTCCTGTTTTCTCTATATATCACCCCTTTTGGACAAACCATCAGCAGATTTAGTTGTCACTTATCAGTACCATCACTATGCTGATGACACCCAATTATACACATCACCTACTAACATCACCCCTGCATTACTAAAAAATTCCACAGATTATCTGACTGCTGTCTCTAACTTCACGTACTCCTTCTATCTGTCACTGAACCTGTCAAAAGCTGAACTTTTTTTATTTTCTCCCTCGCTAATCTACCTAAACCTGAAATTGCCATTTCCTTGGGTGGTTCTGCCATAATTCTCAAGCAGCACACTCGTTTTCTTGAGGTTATATTTGATTCACATGTTTACTTCTTTCCCTATATCTGATCACTTAATCAATCATGTCACCTCAAAACATCTCTAGAATTTCGCCTTTCCCTACCTTTGACTCTGCAAAATGTCTTAATGTTGCTCTAATTCATTCTTGTCTGGACTGCTGAATAAACTCTCCATTAATCCGTCTCCCGTTAACTAAACTCGCCACTCTTCATACTATCCTGAATGCAGCAGCCAAGATAATGTCTCTGTGCAGCCTCTACACCGATGCCTCCACTCTATGCCAGTCATTACACTAGTTTCCCATCCATTACAGAGTCCAATATAAATTTACAACTCTTACCCATAAAGATTACCACATTGCTCCACTGCCCTACATCTCCTCCCTCATCTTTGTCTACCATCCTACCCATCCTCTCCATTCCACTAACGAGTTAAGATTAACATTCTCTAGAATCCGAATCTCCCTCTCTCTTATCCAGGACTTCTCTCGTGCTGCACTAGCTTTCTGGAATCCACTACCCCTGACAAACCGGTTAATTACCAATATTCAGAGTTTAAACCGTGCCCTAAAAATACATTTCTTGAGACTGCCTAACCTCACTCATCACCTCTACTCTGTGCTAGTCATCACACTAGTTGCCCATCCATTACAGAGTCCAATATAAACGTATCACTCTTACCCATAAAGATCTCCACATTGCTGCATTGCCTTACATCTCCTCCCTCATCTCTGTCTACCATCCTACCCATCCTCTCCATTCCGCTAACAAGTTAAGATTAACATCCTCTATAATCCAAATCTCCCTCTCTCATCTCCAGGACTTCTCTCGTGCTGCACTAGTTTTCTGGAATGCACTACCCCAGACAATCCAGTTAATTCCAAGTATTCACAGGGAAAAGCGAGTCCTAAAAATAAATTTCTTGAGATTGGCTCACCTCACTCATCACCTCACCTTACGAATCTAACTATCCCCTGTTTTCTCTTCCATGCACTCAATAGCACTATGAATCGAAACTTTGCATACATACTGGCTGGTGACCGATTCATGGAGAGTTATTCGATTGCCCCTACGTATTATACTGATGGCTGGACCATACAGTACAAGCACTTTTACCGTTTGTGTTCTCCCTATTTCCTCATACATTGTAAGCCTGGGAGCAGGAGCTTCACTCTTCTTGGTAAATGTTGAACTATATGTTTTTCCATAATGTCATATCTTGTTTGTACAAATTCCCTCTGAATTGTAAAGTGTGGAATATGTTGGCACTAAATAAACAAATTACTATCATTATTATTAGTGCTACCTAGACTAAATACTGTTAGGTGGCAAAACTTGGCAGCGCCATATACTCTTCATAGGCATTATAGCGGCTGAAGAAGAGAGCTTAGTAGGGCCATGTAGTGCCCTATAGGCATTATGGAGCCAGGATAGGAGAGTTTAGTACAACCGAAAATGACCATGGCACCAGAAACCCTTTTGGCACTCACCTTCTGTCCCGATATCAAAAGTAAGACCTGTCCCTACAGATAAACGAGATGTAACCAAGCCACATCTTCCCGTGGTCTTGTTGAAAGTATAAAATCATCACTTGCATTGTACAAGCTTAACAAAAGGTCTGATGTTCCGTTTCTTCATTTTATGCAACATTTTATAATTAAAAGTCCTGATAATTGACAAAAATTCAATTTCCCATTTCCCAGGTTTCTCCGTCTTAGGCCACAGCTGAGCCCTCGGTCGGCTTATTTGTATCCGCTGTGGAGAGCGATTGCCGTGTTTATGCTAATTTTATGCTCTCTGAGTTGTACATGTTATTCAAAGCAGTTGAAGCAGTTATTGCCAGTAATTTTTTTTTTCTGCTGCCCCGGGGCAAAGCAGGACTGAAAAACGGGTCTGCAGACCGAATCAGAGTTATCTCTCCCTCCCTGGTAAATAGCAACCCTACCCTCCAGAATCTGATATCCGTTACTCCACAAACACAGTAATAAAATGAAACAAATCAGATTTCGGAGTAAATAAAGCAGACTTCAGTAGCAGTGACAGTGGTCACAACAACCAGATTTTAATAAGTGATATGTTCGGAAATGTAGATATAAAGAAAAGAATAAAAGCCCCTTTAGCTGTTTCTCCCCCCAAGAACATGAAGCAAATGACTTGCCGGAGTTGATTGTCAGCAATGTAGAACAAACATTTTACATATAATCACAAGTCGTGCCAAAAGAACTCGGGCGTTGTGGAGGATGAAGTGACAGCGTCCATAAAATGTGCAATAGATCATCTTGCGTGTCACATGCAGAAAACCTGACGAGCTATTGCAAAAAAGGGAAAGATTCCACCATTCAGATATTTGAGCCCAAACTTAGTCAAATGGTTTTTCACCGAAATTATGTCGGAAAACTGCATGAAATGTAGCAAAATGTTTGTGCAACTCATTTTTATTCCAGTCCTACCCAACTTCCAGAAAAGTAAGTGGATCTGGACCAGGAGTAGGGCTGCAGTCCATGGCCCGGTACAGTTCTTAGGTCGGCACACAGAAGCTGAAAGATGTGCCAAACTCATGATGAGGTGCATACCTCTTCATGAATTTGGCACCTCTTACTCCAGTGGACATTCCACTCTAAAAGATCCTCTGCATAGGTGGCAAATGTCAGATCAGGATAGCTCTATGCCCTAGGATGCTCGATTTCACATCACTGTCCCTAGCCTCATTGCCATTCCTCCAACCCAACTCAACGGTTATGTGGTTACAATTTCTGAATAGCTATCTCCCTTCACAACCCATGATTGGCCTGGAGATAAATTTTCGCATGGAGAAGCGGTTAGGATGGTTGCTGCCATTCAGAGTGATGGAAATAGTCATGAGCATACTTGACCTCTTCTCCATTCAAACTCCTATCCTCGGTGAGGGTCCCATTGGTTAGACCATTACCAATCTAACATTTATCATCCAGTGCACAGAAATGTTTTGGGCAGAATACCACTTGTAAGATTGCTCTTACTGAGTGTATTGGGGGACACTCACTTGGCACGGGATTCAAGCACACGGGCACGGTTTTTCTTCTAAAAGTTCAACTGAGTTTATTACTCCATAAACCCCAGTGGCAGAAAACACAAAACAACGATCTTCATAGCATGGCAAAACAAAGCAACAATGTTCACAGCGTGACTCCGTTTCATCAGAACTGTGACCACACACTCCTGGTCGAGTCCAATATTCAGGCTCGCTCTGGAGCCAAACACATAGTCTGGTATTACCTGCTTGTTGGCGCTGCAGCAACTAAACACGCTGGTCCTCCTTTGACCAGTGGCCGTGGGTTACCACACAGTTCATAAATCAACACAAGCACCAGCAGTCTATATCGGTACCTGACGGGAGCTCCTGCTGCAACTGCTGACTCCTTGTCAGTCCTCTCTTCCGGGAAAGCTGCCCACGGGGATCACCAACTTGCCTGGGCGGCACACCTTAGTTATTCCAGACCCACCGAAAGTCGGTAGCTTCCCCAACACAGATTATCCAGGTCCACAGTTTCACTGTGCTGCTCAGGGATCCGGTCCTACTCCCAGGACCTCCCACCAAGTCCAAAACCCCACCACGTGCTGTTCAGGAATCCTACTCCCATGATTCCCAGCACGGGCTTCCAGGACCTTGTCCTTGGACCCTTCAGATCCAAACACTGGAACCACACAGGAACCTGTGACCCACACCCTGGTCACATTATATACCTTTTATCCACTCCCCTGGGTGGGAGTGTGGGTGTGTCCCACCCATCTCATATAACTAGCCCTGCCAGCCTCCCATTATAAACATACAACACTATACTTATAGGACTACAGGTCCCAGAACACCACATCGCTTCAGGCTGGCAGCGCAGAGTCCCCTCCTCTGCGACACACATATCGGCCATTCACCACAATGCCGGACTTTGTCTTATTACCACAGCCATGCATGCAACTGCCATGCACCCTCATGGCCTCAATACACCTCTGTGCGCATACTGGGGAGACCATGCAGCGCCCCCTACCTGTTACATAGGTCACTGCATCACACACTTTAACCACTTAATTCTCAGAAGATGTGTACACATGTGTCATTGGGATTGCCCTGACACAGCAGAAGTGATGTGTGGTGACTAGCCGCAGCCCCATACTAGGTATTGCCCTGACACAGCAGAAGTGATGTGCAGTCACTAGCCGCAGCCCCATACTAGGGACTGCCCTGACACAGCAGAAATGATTTTCAGTCACTAGCCACAGCCCCATACTAGGGATTGCCCTGACACAGCAGAAGTGATGTGCACTTGTAAAACCCCAGGAAGCCGGTTGCTACAGTGGTATTGCCTTCCTCATGGGGAGTGTGATTCCATGCCTGGAAGTGAAAAGGATCCCCTTAACAGGTAACAAGTAATAATAATAATAATAATTTTATTTACCATATATACTCGAGTATAAGCTGAGATTTTCAGCCCAAATTTTTGGGCTGAAAGTGCCCCTCTCGGCTTATACTCGAGTCAAGGTGGGTGGCAGGGTCGGCGGGTGAGGGGGTGAGGGCGCTGAGGCATACTTACCTAGTCCCAGCGATCCTGGCGCTCCCCCTGCCGTCCCACGGTATTCTGTGCTGCAGTTCTTCCCCTTTTCAGCGGTCACGTGGGACCTGTTGTGAATTCTGTGGCTGAATTCACTCCTGTGGTCACAAGTGGTACTGCAGCTTCTGAGCTTCCTCCCTCAGGTGTTCTGGTGAGCTCGTTAACTGCTTCATTACTTAACTCCGCCTGATGCTGCTATCCTTGCTCCTTGTCAATGTTTCAGTGTGGGATCTGAGCTTCTCCTGATTGTTCCTGTGACCTGCTGCTCTGTATAGCTAAGTGCTTTTTGCTTTTTTGTTGCTTTTTTTCTGTCCAGCTTGTCTTTTGTTTTGCTGGAAGCTCTGAGACGCAAAGGATGTACCGCCGTGCCGTTAGTTCGGCACGGTGGGTTTTTTTTGCCCCCTTTGCGTGGTTTTGCTTTAGGGTTTTTTGTAGACTGCAAAGTTCGCTTTACTATCCTCGCTCTGTCCTAGAATATCGGGCCCCACTTTGCTGAATCTATTTCATCCCTACGTTTTGTCTTTTCATCTTACTCACAGTCATATGTGGGGGGCTGCCTTTTCCTTTGGGGAATTTCTCTGGGGCAAGTCAGGCCTATTTTTCTATCTTCAGGCTAGCTAGTTTCTTAGGCTGTGCCGAGTTGCCTAGGTAGTTGTTAGGCGCAATCCACAGCCGCTTTTAGTTGTGTTTAGGATAGGATCAGGTGTGCAGTCTACAGAGTTTCCACGTCTCAGAGCTCGTTCTTGTATTTTTGGGTATTTGTCAGATCACTGTGTGCGCTCTGATCGCTAAGCACACTGTGTTTCTGGTTTGCCTTCATAACACCTGTCATTAGCAAACATAACAGTACAAGGAGCCTAACTAATGATTCTCAATAGAGGGAAAGAAAAAGTTCTGACATCATTTTTTTTTTTTTTCTGCTCTGTGTTCACTTTTTTTTTTTTTTTCCCCTAGACATTTGGGTGATTCTGGACACAGGTGTGGACATGGATATTCAGGGTCTGTGCTCTTCAATGGATAATCTCGTTATAAATGTACAAAAAATTCAAGATACTATTGATCAGAAATCTATGTTAGAACCAAGAATTCCTATTCCTGATTTGTTTTTTGGAGATAGAACTAAGTTTCTAAGTTTCAAAAATAATTGTAAGCTATTTCTGGCCTTGAAACCTCATTCTTCTGGTAATCCTATTCAACAGGTTTTGATTATTATTTCTTTTTTGCGCGGCGACCCTCAAGACTGGGCATTTTCTCTTGCGCCAGGAGACCCTGCATTGAGTAGTGTCGATGCGTTTTTCCTGGCGCTCGGATTGCTGTACGATGAGCCTAATTCAGTGGATCAGGCTGAGAAAAATTTGCTGGCTTTGTGCCAGGGTCAGGATGATATAGAAGTATATTGTCAGAAATTTAGGAAATGGTCAGTACTCACTCAGTGGAATGAATCTGCGCTGGCAGCTTTGTTCAGAAAGGGTCTCTCTGAGGCTCTTAAGGATGTCATGGTGGGATTTCCTATGCCTGCTGGTTTGAATGAGTCTTTGTCTTTGGCCATTCAGATCGGTCGACGCTTGCGCGAGCGTAAATCTGTGCACCATTTGGCGGTACTGCCTGAGGTTAAACCTGAGCCTATGCAGTGCGATAGGACTATGACTAGAGTTGAACGGCAGGAATACAGACGTCTGAATGGTCTGTGTTTCTACTGTGGTGATTCCACTCATGCTATTTCTGATTGTCCTAAGCGCACTAAGCGGTCCGCTAGGTCTGCCGTCATTGGTACTGTACAGTCCAAATTCCTTCTGTCCATTACCTTGATATGCTCTTTGTCGTCGTTTTCTGTCATGGCGTTTGTGGATTCGGGCGCTGCCCTGAATCTGATGGATTTGGATTATGCTAAACGTTGTGGGTTTTTCTTGGAGCCTTTGCGGTGTCCTATTCCATTGAGAGGAATTGATGCTACACCTTTGGCCAAGAATAAACCTCAATACTGGGCCCAGCTGACCATGTGCATGGCTCCTGCACATCAGGAAGTTATTCGCTTTCTGGTGTTGCATAATCTGCATGATGTGGTCGTGTTGGGGTTGCCATGGCTACAAACCCATAATCCAGTATTGGATTGGAATTCCATGTCGGTATCCAGCTGGGGTTGTCAGGGGGTACATGGTGATGTTCCATTTTTGTCGATTTCGTCATCCACCCCTTCTGAGGTCCCAGAGTTCTTGTCTGATTATCAGGATGTATTTGAAGAGCCCAAGTCCGATGCTCTACCTCCGCATAGGGATTGTGATTGTGCTATCAATTTGATTCCTGGTAGTAAATTCCCTAAAGGTCGATTATTTAATTTATCCGTGCCCGAACACGCCGCTATGCGCAGTTATGTGAAGGAATCCCTGGAGAAGGGACATATTCGCCCATCGTCATCACCACTGGGAGCAGGGTTCTTCTTTGTAGCCAAGAAGGATGGTTCGCTGAGACCGTGTATTGATTACCGCCTTCTTAATAAGATCACTGTTAAATTTCAGTATCCCTTGCCATTGTTATCTGACTTGTTTGCTCGGATTAAGGGGGCTAGTTGGTTCACTAAGATAGATCTTCGTGGTGCGTATAATCTGGTGAGAATCAGGCAAGGAGATGAATGGAAAACTGCATTCAATACGCCCGAGGGTCATTTTGAGTATCTAGTGATGCCGTTCGGACTTGCCAATGCTCCATCTGTGTTTCAGTCTTTTATGCATGACATCTTCCGTGAGTATCTGGATAAATTCCTGATTGTTTACTTGGATGACATTTTGATCTTCTCAGATGATTGGGAGTCTCATGTGAAGCAGGTCAGAATGGTTTTTCAGGTCCTGCGTGCTAACTCTTTGTTTGTGAAGGGATCAAAGTGTCTCTTCGGTGTGCAGAAAGTTTCATTTTTGGGGTTCATCTTTACCCCTTCTACTATCGAGATGGATCCAGTTAAGGTCCAAGCCATCCAGGATTGGATTCAGCCGACATCTCTGAAAAGTCTGCAAAAGTTCCTGGGCTTTGCTAATTTTTATCGTCGCTTCATCTGTAATTTTTCTAGCATTGCCAAACCATTGACCGATTTGACCAAGAAGGGTGCTGATTTGGTTAATTGGTCTTCTGCTGCTGTGGAAGCTTTTCAGGAGTTGAAGCGTCGTTTTTGTTCTGCCCCTGTGTTGTGTCAGCCAGATGTTTCTCTTCCGTTCCAGGTCGAGGTTGATGCTTCTGAGATTGGAGCAGGGGCGGTTTTGTCACAGAGAGGTTCTGATTGCTCAGTGATGAAACCATGTGCTTTCTTTTCCAGGAAGTTTTCGCCCGCTGAGCGTAATTATGATGTGGGCAATCGAGAGTTGCTGGCCATGAAGTGGGCATTCGAGGAGTGGCGTCATTGGCTTGAAGGAGCTAAGCATCGCGTGGTGGTATTGACTGATCATAAGAACTTGACTTATCTCGAGTCTGCCAAGCGCTTGAATCCTAGACAGGCCCGTTGGTCGTTATTTTTTGCCCGCTTCGACTTTGTGATTTCGTACCTTCCGGGCTCTAAAAATGTGAAGGCGGATGCTCTGTCTAGGAGTTTTGTGCCCGACTCTCCTGGTTTATCTGAGCCAGCGGGTATCCTCAAGGAAGGAGTCATTGTGTCTGCCATCTCCCCTGATTTGCGGCGGGTGCTGCAAAAATTTCAGGCGAATAAACCTGATCGTTGTCCAGCAGAGAAACTGTTCGTCCCTGATAGGTGGACTAATAAACTTATCTCTGAACTTCATTGTTCGGTGTTGGCTGGTCATCCTGGAATCTTTGGTACCAGAGAGTTAGTGGCTAGATCCTTCTGGTGGCCATCTCTGTCACGGGATGTACGTACTTTTGTGCAGTCCTGTGGGATTTGTGCTAGGGCTAAGCCCTGCTGTTCTCGTGCCAGTGGGTTGCTTTTGCCCTTGCCGGTCCCAAAGAGGCCTTGGACACATATTTCGATGGATTTCATTTCTGACCTTCCCGTTTCTCAAAAGATGTCAGTCATTTGGGTGGTCTGTGATCGCTTTTCTAAAATGGTCCATCTGGTGCCCCTGGCTAAATTGCCTTCCTCCTCTGATTTGGTACCTTTGTTCTTTCAGCATGTGGTTCGGTTGCATGGCATTCCTGAGAATATTGTTTCTGACAGAGGTTCCCAGTTTGTTTCAAGGTTCTGGCGAGCCTTTTGTGGTAGGATGGGCATTGACCTATCCTTTTCCTCGGCTTTCCATCCTCAGACTAATGGCCAGACCGAACGAACCAATCAGACCTTGGAAACATATCTGAGATGTTTTGTTTCTGCAGACCAGGATGATTGGGTGTCCTTTTTGCCGTTGGCTGAGTTCGCCCTTAATAATCGGGCCAGCTCGGCTACCTTGGTTTCTCCATTTTTTTGCAATTCTGGGTTCCATCCTCGTTTCTCTTCAGGACAGGTTGAGTCTTCGGACTGTCCTGGTGTGGATTCTGTGGTGGATAGGTTGCAGCAGATCTGGACTCAGGTAGTGGACAATTTGATCTTGTCCCAGGAGAAAGCTCAACTTTTCGCTAATCGCAGACGCCGTGTGGGTCCCCGACTTCGTGTTGGGGATCTGGTTTGGTTATCTTCTCGTCATATTCCTATGAAGGTTTCCTCTCCTAAATTTAAACCTCATTTTTTTGGTCCGTATAGGATTTCTGAGGTTCTCAATCCTGTGTCTTTTTGTTTGACCCTCCCAGACTCCTTTTCCATACATAATGTATTCCATAGGTCGTTGTTGCGGAGATACGTGGCACCTATGGTTCCATCTGTTGAGCCTCCTGCCCCGGTTTTGGTGGAGGGGGAATTGGAGTATATTGTGGAGAAGATTTTGGATTCTCGTGTTTCTAGACGGAAACTCCAGTATCTGGTTAAATGGAAGGGTTATGCTCAGGAAGATAATTCCTGGGTTTTTGCCTCTGATGTTCATGCTTCTGATCTTGTTCGTGCCTTTCATGCGGCTCATCCTGGTCGGCCTGGGGGCTCTGGTGAGGGTTCGGTGACCCCTCCTCAAGGGGGGGGTACTGTTGTGAATTCTGTGGCTGAATTCACTCCTGTGGTCACAAGTGGTACTGCAGCTTCTGAGCTTCCTCCCTCAGGTGTTCTGGTGAGCTCGTTAACTGCTTCATTACTTAACTCCGCCTGATGCTTCTATCCTTGCTCCTTGTCAATGTTTCAGTGTTGGATCTGAGCTTCTCCTGATTGTTCCTGTGACCTGCTGCTCTGTATAGCTAAGTGCTTTTTGCTTTTTTGTTGCTTTTTTTCTGTCCAGCTTGTCTTTTGTTTTGCTGGAAGCTCTGAGACGCAAAGGGTGTACCGCCGTGCCGTTAGTTCGGCACGGTGGGTTTTTTTTGCCCCCTTTGCGTGGTTTTGCTTTAGGGTTTTTTGTAGACTGCAAAGTTCGCTTTACTATCCTCGCTCTGTCCTAGAATATCGGGCCCCACTTTGCTGAATCTATTTCATCCCTACGTTTTGTCTTTTCATCTTACTCACAGTCATTATATGTGGGGGGCTGCCTTTTCCTTTGGGGAATTTCTCTGGGGCAAGTCAGGCCTATTTTTCTATCTTCAGGCTAGCTAGTTTCTTAGGCTGTGCCGAGTTGCCTAGGTAGTTGTTAGGCGCAATCCACAGCCGCTTTTAGTTGTGTTTAGGATAGGATCAGGTGTGCAGTCTACAGAGTTTCCACGTCTCAGAACTCGTTCTTGTATTTTTGGGTATTTGTCAGATCACTGTGTGCGCTCTGATCGCTAAGCACACTGTGTTTCTGGATTGCCTTCATAACACCTGTCATTAGCAAACATAACAGGGACCGCTCATTAGAGAAATGAATAGGCGGCTCCACCTCCCATAGGGGTGGAGCCGCCTATTCATTTCTCTAATCAGCGGTAACGGTGACCGCTGATAGAGGAAGAAGCTGCGGCACAGAAGACCGTGGGACGGCAGGGGGAGCCGGACGTCGGGACCAGGTAAGTATATCATATTTACCTGTCCCCGTTCCAGCCGCCGGGCGCCGCTCTGTCTTCCCGACGTCGCTCCGCTCCGCTCTGACTGTTCAGGTCAGAGGGCGCGATGACGCATATAGTGTGCGCGGCGCCCTCTGCCTGATCAGTCAGAGCAGAGAGACGCCGGGACGAGACGCCGGGACCGGACGCTGGAACGAGACGCCGGGAGCTGAAATCAAGAGAGGTGAGTATGGCTTTTGCTTTTTTTTATTGCAGCAGCGGCAGCAGCGGCACAGATTTATGTGGAGCATCTATGGGGCAGTATGAACGGTGCAGAGCACTATATGGGGCACAGATATGGGGCAGTATGAATGGTGCAGAGCACTATATGGGGCACAGATATGGGGAAATATGAACGGTGCCGAGCACTATATGGCACAGCTATGGGGCAATAATGAACGGTGCAGAGCTCTATATGGCACAGCTATGAGACAGTATGAACGGTGCAGAGCACTATATGGGGCACAGATATGGGGGCAGTATGAACGGTGCAGAGCACTATATGGGACAGCTATGGGACAGTATGAACGGTGCAGAGCACTATATGGGGCACAGATATGGGGCAGTATGAACGGTGCAGAGCATACAGGGCACAGATATGTGGAAATATGAACGGTGCAGAGCACTATATGGCAGAGCTATGGGGAAATATGAACGGTGCAGAGCACTATATGGCAGAGCTATGGGGAAATATGAACGGTGCAGAGCACTATATGGCAGAGCTATGGGGAAATATGAACGGTGCAGAGCACTATATGGCAGAGCTATGTGGAAATATGAACGGTGCAGAGCACTATATGGCACAGCTATGGGGAAATAATGAACGGTGCAGAGCACTATATGGCACAGCTATGGGGAAATAATGATCTATTTTTATTTGTGAAATTCACCGGTAAATGCTGCATTTCCACCTTAGGCTTATACTCGAGTCAATAGGTTTTCCCAGTTTTTTGTGGCAAAATTAGGGGGGATCGGCTTATACTCGGGTCGGCTTATACTCGAGTATATACGGTATATAGCGCCAACATATTCCGCAGCGCTTTACAAATTATAAAGGGGACATATACAGACAATAGACATTACAGCATAACAGAAATCACAGTTCAAAATAGATACCAAGAGGAGTGAGGGCCCTGCTCGCAAGCTTACAAACTATGAGGAAAAGGGGAGACACGAGAGGTGGATGGTAACAATTGCTTTAGTTTTTCGGACCAGCCAGAGTGTAAGGCTCGGGTGTTATGACCTGGTGGTGAGGACAATAATGGACCTGGTGGTTAAGAGCACACGGAATGACCTGATAGTTACTAATAATACAGGACAAGCTCTGAGACGTGGGAACTCTGCTGACCGCAATCCCTAATCCTATCACACACACTAGAAATAGCCGTGGAGCGCTCCTGACGCTCCCTAGGCGCCTCGTCACAGCCTAAGGAACTAGCTAGCCCTAAAGATAGAAAAATAAAGCCTACCTTGCCTCAGAGAAATTCCCCAAAGGAAAAGGCAGCCCACCACATATAATGACTGTGAGTAAAGATGAAAATTACAAACACAGAGATGAAATAGATTTAGCAAAGTGAGGCCCGACTTACTGAACAGACAGAGGATAGGAAAGGTAACTTTGCGGTCAGCACAAAAACTACAAAAAGACCACGCAGAGGGCGCAAAAAGACCCTCCGCACCGACTCACAGTGCGGAGGCGCTCCCTCTGCGTCCCAGAGCTTCCAGCAAGCAAGACAAAAATCAAAATAGCAAGCTGGACAGAAAAAATAGCAAACAGAGAAAAACAAGCAGGAACTTAGCTTCTGCTGGGAAGACAGGTCACAAGAACGATCCAGGAGTGAACTAGACCAATACTGGAACATTGACAGGTGGCATGGAGCAATGATCTAAGTGGAGTTAAATAGAGCAGCCAGCTAACGAATTAACCTAGTCACCTGTGGAAGGAACCTCAGAAGCCGCAGCCCCACTCACAACCACCAGAGGAAGTCCATGGACAGAACCAGCCGAAGTACCATTCATGACCACAGGATGGAGCTTAACAACAGAATTCGCAACACTCGGGTGTTCATGTAAAGCTGCATGAACCAGTTAACTGCTTAAGTATGTAACAGTACAGAGACAGAGGGCTATTAACTACATAAAGTGTATGAGAACATGATACGAGGAACCTGATTATGTTTTTGTTTTTCATAATCGGTCACACAGGGATCGTTAGGTTCATGTGTTGAGGCGGTAGACCAATCTGAACAAATTAGTTTTTAGGGCACGCTTCAAACTGTGGGTATTGGGGATTAATCGTATTAACCTGGTTAGTGCATTCCAAAGAATAAAGTCTTGGAGACAGGAGTGGGAGGTTCTGATTATTGAGGATGCTAACCTGAGGTCATTAGCGGAGCGGAGGGCACGGGTAGGGTGGTAGACTGAGACCAGAGAGGAGATGTAGGGTGGTGCTGACCATGGAGTGCTTTGTGCATGAGGGTAGTAGTTTTGTACTGGATTCTGGAGTGGATAGGTAACCAGTGTAATGACTGGCACAAGGTAGAGGCTGTTATGGCTGGCAATCAGGCAACACAGCGTGCAGTAATCAGCGCACATACAGAGATCTGGCAATAACCAAAAACAATAGGACGAGCTCTGAGACGTGGAATCTCTGTAGACTGCAGTACCTGATCTATCCTCACACAACTATAAGCAGCAGTGGATTGCGCCTATCACTACCTATGCAACTTGGCACTGCCTGAGGAGCTGACTAGCCTGAAGATAGAAATACAAGCCTGACTTACCTCAGAGAAATACCCCAAAGGAATAGGCAGCCCCCCACATATAATGACTGTTAGCAAGATGAAAAGACAAACGTAGGAATGAAATAGATTCAGCAAAGTGAGGCCCGATATTCTAGACAGAGCGAGGATAGCAAAGAGAACTATGCAGTCTACAAAAAACCCTAAAACGAAAACCACGCAAAGGGACAAAAAGACCCACCGTGCCGAACTAACAGCACGGCGGTGCACCCCTTTGCTTCTCAGAGCTTCCAGCAAAAGTTAATAGCAAGCTGGACAGAAAAAACAGAAAACAAACTAGAAGCACTTATCTAGCAGAGCAGCAGGCCCAAGGAAAGATGCAGTAGCTCAGATCCAACACTGGAACATTGACAAGGAGCAAGGAAGACAGACTCAGGTGGAGCTAAATAGCAAGGCAGCCAACGAGCTCACCAAAACACCTGAGGGAGGAAGCCCAGAGACTGCAATACCACTTGTGACCACAGAAGTGAACTCAGCCACAGAATTCACAACAAGAGGCATCAGTGTAAAGGTTGGTGAGGAATATGATCCTGGCTGCAGCAGTCAGCACAGATTGGAGCGGGAAGAGTTTGGCAAGAGTGAGGCCGATTAGTAGAGAGTTACAATAGTCCAGACGAGAATGAATAAGTGAAACAGTAAAAGTTTTTGCAGAGTCGAAAGAAAGAAAAGGGCGAATTCTAGAAATGTTTTTGAGGTGCAGATAAGAAGAGCGAGCCAGTGATCGGATGTGGGGGGTGAATGAAAGCTCGGAATCAAGGATGACCCCATGGCAGCGGGCATGTTGCTTTGGAGTAATGGTGGAACCACACAAGGAGATGGCAATGTCAGGCAAAGGTAGGTTACTAGAGGGAGCGAACACGAGGAGTTTAGTTTTTGACATGTTCAGTTTCAGATAGAGGGAGGACATGATGTTAGAGACAGCGGTAAGACAATCACTGGTGTTTTCTAAAAAGGTCGGCGTGATAACAGGAGAAGAGGTGTATAATTGGGTGTCGTCAGCATAGAGATGGTACTGGAAACCAAATCTACTGATTGTTTGTCCAATAGGGGCAGTATACAAAGAGAAGAGGAGGGGCCTAGGACTGATCCTTGAGGAACCCCAACAGTAAGGGGAAGGTGAGAGGAGGAGGAACCAGCAAAACATACAGTGAAGGATCGGTCAGAGAGATAGGAGGAGAACCAGGAGAGATCGGTGTCCTTGAGACCGATGGAGCGGAGCATAGTGAGGAGGAGCTGATGATCCACAGTGTTGAATGCTGCGTAGAGATCCAAGAGAATTAGCAGGAAGCAGTGACCATTAGATTTAGCTGTTAGTAGGTCATTAGAGACTTTAGTGAGGGCAGTTTCAGTAGAGTGTAAAGAGCGGAAGCCAGATTGAAGAGGGTCGAGAAGAGAGTTATCTGAGAGATAGCGGGTAAGACGGGAGTGGACCAGGCGTTCGAGGAGTTTAGAGATGAAGGGAAGATTAGAGACAGGTCTATAGTTAGCGGCACAGTTTTGGTCGAGGGATGGTTTTTTAAGTAATGGATCTATGATCGCATGCTTAAATGAGGAGGGAAAAATACCTGAAGTGAGAGAAAGGTTGAATATTTTTGTTAGGTGAGAGGTGACAGCCGGGGAAAGGGACTGGAGGACATGTGATGGAAAGGGGTCACTGGTGCAAGTGGTCGGGCGAGAAGATGCAAGGAGCCTGACTACTTCTTCTTCTGTAACTGGTTCAAAGTCAGAGAGTGAACTAGATGCAGTGGGGGAGGGAGGACAGTGCATGGTATGAAGAGATTGGGAGATGATTTCCTGTCGAATGTGGTCAATTTTTTCTTTAAAGTAATTGGCCAGATCGTCAGCGCGGAGATCCGTGGTTGGGTCCTGCACTCTTGGGTTGAGTAGGGACTGGAAAGTGTCAAAGATACGTTTAGGGTTATTTGACAGTGAGGTGATCAGGGTGTTGAAATAAGTTTGTTTGGAGAGGTGAAGGGCAGAGTTGTATGTTTAAGCATGAACTTATAATGGATGAAATCTTCGGGTAGATTAGATTTTCTCCACAGACGTTCGGCGCACCTGGAGCACCGCTGCAGGAAACGTGTTTGCAGTGTGTGCCATGGTTGTCGCCGAATGTACTGAGTTGTTCTATGCATAGGAGGAGCAGCTTCATCCAGGGCACTTTGCAGGGTTTCATTGTAATGCTTCAGAGCAGAATCAGGACATGAGATGGAGGAGATTGGGGCCAATGAGGACTGCAAGTTCTTCATAAGTTTCTGGGTGTAAATGGCCTGTATGTTTCTATAAGTGTGGAAAGTGGGGGGTGACCTGACCGGGATGGCAGTTCTTGATAGAGAATGAAAGAAGGTTGTGGTCAGAGAGTGGGAGAGGGCCACCGCTAAACCTGAAGGCACAGCAGCAGATAAAGCCCACAGTCACCATGAGAAGAGACACCTGTAAAAAGGCTCGAGTTGCCTGCTATGAGGGTAGTGTCCACCTAAAAGTACAGAGAGAAAGAGAGAACCTTGTATGAAGCCAAGGGCAGCAAGGGACTAAAGGTACCGTCACACTAGACGATATCGCTAGCGATCCGTGACGTTGCAGCGTCCTCGCTAGCGATATCGTCCAGTGTGACAGGCAGCAGCGATCAGGCCCCTGCTATGCTGTCGCTGGTCAGGGAAGAAAGTCCAGAACTTTATTTGGTCGCTGGACTCCCCGCAGACATCGCTGAATCGGCGTGTGTGACACCGATTCAGCGATGTCTTCACTGGTAACCAGGGTAAACATCGGGTAACTAAGCGCAGGGCCGCGCTTAGTAACCCGATGTTTACCCTGGTTACCATCCTAAAAGTAAAAAAAAACAAACACTACATACTTACCTACCGCTGTCTGTCCCCGGCGCTGTGCTCTGCTCTCCTCCTGCACTGGCTGTGAGCGTCGGTCAGCCGGAAAGCAGAGCGGTGACGTCACCGCTCTGCTTTCCGGCCGCTGTGCTCACACAGACAGTACAGGAGGAGTGCAGAGCACAGCGCTGGAGGACAGACGGCTGTAGGTAAGTATGTAGTGTTTGTTTTTTTTTACTTTTAGGATGGTAACCAGGGTAAACATCGGGTTACTAAGCGCGGCCCTGCGCTTAGTTACCAGATGTTTACCCTGGTTACCGGCATCGTTGGTCGCTGGAGAGCGGTCTGTGTGACAGCTCTCCAGCGACCAAACAGCGACGCTGCAGCGATCCGGATCGTTGTCGGTATCGCTGCAGCGTCGCTAAGTGTGACGGTACCTTTAGAACACAGAGCAGAAAGGAAGGCTTCCTCCCCACCTGGCTAAGGGGATTCCAAATCGCTTCTAGGGTGCCTGGACCTCACCATCACCTGTTACCTGTACCCTGTACTGTGCCTGCACTCTACCAGTAAAAGGTAAAGAGACTGCAACCTTGTGTCCTCAAATTCTTTCCTGCACCTCGCCATCTATCATCTTTACCAACTACACCCTGAGCCGTGGGGACTAAGTTCTACCTGTGGGGAACTAGACCATCTCTGCTGTAATACCATGATCCCCAGAGGACCCCTTTAAGCAGCGTCAGTCACCCCTGGCCGAGTAACACAGGTGGTGTCATGACCACTACTACATTAGACTTTATTTCCATTTTCATTAACCCCTATTTACTGGATGCCCAGGGCCACGGACCGGGTCACTGCCACCGTGAGCACCACTTAAAGAACAGAACCGGCCCGGTACCGAGTACTCCACGGTCCTAGCAGGCGCTCCACAGTCACAAGCCACAGCCCTATACTAGGGATTGCCCAGACACAGCAGAAGTGATGTGCAGGCACTAACCACAGCCCCATATTAGGGATTGCCCTGACACAGCAGAAGTGATGTGCAGTCACTAGCCACAGTCCTATACTAGGGATTGCCCTGACACAGCAGAAGTGATGTGCAGTCACTAGCCACAGTCCTATACTAGGGATTGCCCTGACACAGCAGAAGTGATGTGCAGTCACTAGCCACAGCCCCATACTAGGGATTGCCCTGACACAGCAGAAGTGATGTGCAGTCACAAGTCGCAGCCCCATTCTAGGGATTGCCCTGACACAGAAGAAGTGATGTGCAGTCACTAGTCGCAGCCCCATACTAGGGATTGCCCTGACACAGCATAAGTGATGTGCAGTCACTAGCCCCAGTCCTATACTAGGGATTGCCCTGACACAGCATAAGTGATGTGCAGTCACTAGCCCCAGTCCTATACTTGGGATTGCCCTGACACAGTAGAAGTGATGTGCAGTCACTAGTCACAGCCCCATACTAGGGATTGCCCTGACACAGCAGAAGTGATGTGCAGTCACTAGCCACAGTCCTATAATAGGGATTGCCCTGACACAGCAGAAGTGATGTGCAGTCATTAGCCACAGCCCCATACTAGGGATTGCCCTGACACAGCAGAAGTGATGTGCAGTCACTAGCCACAGCCCCATACTAGGGATTACCCTGACACAGCAGAAGTGATGTGCAGTCACTAGTCGCAGCCCCATTCTAGGGATTGCCCTGACACAGCAGAAGTGATGTGCAGTCACAAGTCGCAGCCCCATTCTAGGGATTGCCCTGACACAGCATAAGTGATGTGCAGTCACTAGCCCCAGTCCTATACTAGGGATTGCCCTGACACAGCAGAAGTGATGTGCAGTCACTAGTCACAGCCCCATACTAGGGATTGCCCTGACACAGCAGAAGTGATGTGCAGTCACTAGTCACAGCCCCATACTAGGGATTGCCCTGACACAGCAGAAGTGATGTGCAGTCACTAGTCACAGCCCCATACTAGGGATTGCCCTGACACAGCAGAAGTGATGTGTAGTCACTAGTGTTGAGCGATACCGTCCGATACTTGAAAGTATCGGTATCGGATAGTATCGGCCGATACCCGAAAAATATCGGATATCGCTGATACCGATATCCGATACCAATACAAGTCAATGGGACATCAAGTATCGGAAGGTATTCTCATGGTTCCCAGGGTCTGAAGGAGAGGAAACTCTCCTTCAGGCCCTGGGATCCATAGGGATGTGTAAAATAAAGAATTAAAATAAAAAATATTGATATGCTCACCTCTCCGGCGGCCCCTGGACTTCACGCTGCTATCCGGGAGGCTTCTTTGTTTAAAAAGCGCGCCTTTCGGACCTGTGAATGACGTCCCGGCATCTGATTGGCCGCGTGCCGGTCACATGGGCGGCACGCGGCCAATCAGAAGCCGCGACGTCATTCTCATTCACAAAACTGCTAATTCTAGGAATTGAGGACCTGCGAATGACGTCGCGTCCTCTGATTGGTCGCGTGCCGGTCACATGGGCGGCACGCGACCAATCAGAAGCCGGGATGTCATTCACAGGTCCGAAAGGCGCGCTTTTTAAACAAAGAAGCCTCCCGGATAGCAGCGTGAAGTCCAGGGGCCGCCGGAGAGGTGAGCATATCAATATTTTTTATTTTAATTCTTTATTTTACACATCCCTATTGATTCGATACCGATACCCGATATCACAAAAATATCGGATCTCGGTATCGGAATTCCGATACCGCAAATATCGGCCGATACCCGATACTTGCGGTATCGGAATGCTCAACACTAGTAGTCACTAGTGATGGGCGAGCACTAAAATGCTTGGGTGCTCGTTGCTCGGGTCGAGCAAATTGGAATGCTCAGGTACTCGGCCAGAACAACGAGCCCAATGTAAGTCTATGGGAGACCCGAGTATTTTTACCGTGATCCCCCTTGGGGGTCTTTTTAAGGTCTAAAAACGTCTGAAAATGTTGGAAACACTGCTCAAATGACACAGGAACCTCATGGGGATCGCCCCTACAAGCATTCCTGACTAGTTCACAGCCTTAATAATTTTTTTCCGAGATTCATGCCATTTTTCCCGGTGCCACAAAAAACACATGAAAACGAAACCAAAACGGGTTTTGCTTGGAAATATGTCAAGGTACATCCTTTACAGGTTAATGAATTGCCTATAAGGCCAAATATTTAACCCCAGACTGAAAATTTTCTCTCCCACTTAGGCTTAGTTCAGATGCTGCGTTTTTGAAGCGTTTTTCAATTTTAACATTGCTTTCAACCACTACAAATGCATTCACTGGGAAATGTTATTGTAACATGTAACACCCCGGGGAGATTACCTACACTGCATGAGCGTCCCCAATTATGCAGGTATCAGCACACTGTACATGTACAGGTACCCCAGTTTTGGCATCTGTCTTAGTCATGTTTCTCTGGTCTTATATAGTGAATAACACTATGTAGCAACTCTAGTTTCACCCACACCTTCAAGTGGCCACTTTTCAAGGTTGGATGAAACTGAGATATCATGGAGTTATCAGACAAGAGGTCATAAACCCCTAGAAAATAAAAGCCACAAGGATTTAGATCAAACCACCACCGGCATAGTTTTAGTAAACCATAATGTTTTACAATGACAAACATCAAAAATATAGAGGCTTAGAACTGTTTGTGAAGTTAATAAACAAACATTTATCAAGAATGTGTCACTATGAGTATTGTCTGTCATATCTCTATATGATTTACAAGAAATGCAGCTATGTGATTGTCTGAATGCATTCGGTATACAGTTTTTCAATCTTGTTTACAAATCGCCATTTGTATATTCTCCATTTCTACATTTGAGGAAGACAAAGTTAAGGCTGGCAAGGAGAGAAAGTAATATAGTGGACAAAGCTATATTTTTAATGAATTACTGAGGCAAAGTAACAGCATTGCTTTATCAAATTTATATGAAGTGTATTGTGTCCAATGTTAGCAACCAGGCAACACAAAAAGGAGCTTTTCAAGTGAGCTCTTAAAGGTACACAAATGTTATGAAGTGTTTGCCAAAAGGATATGGTTTCACCATTGGGGGATACCTTTTGTAAAAATTGACTAGTGCCATCACAGCCCCTTTGACCAAACTTCACCGGCCTATAATAGTACAAAGCACGTTCACCCTGGTGATCTAGTGGCAGTTAAACAAGAGACTTTGCAGGAGACAGAGTTCAGAAGTAAGGTATAGCGTGGCACAGCTGTGTCGGTGCTCAAGTGAGGTTTCCCACACCAGTAAATATAGTAAATAAATAACTTGGCACTCAACTTGGTGAATAGTGGTAGTCAAGAAAAAAATTTTTATTACTTAGGGTAGCAGTCCAGCAAATTAGACGTTTCGGTCAAACATTAAGACCTTCTTCAGTAAACTGCACAAGTATATGACAGAATGTGACAATTACAATGTCGAAAATAACAATTGCACTATAGAAAAAACATGAACAAAATACAGAGTAAATCTCATAATCAAAATATGTGAACAAAATATGTGATAGGAGGGAAGGAGAGAGAGGTAGGGAAGTCATAATTTTACATACCCGACTGCTGTGATGTATGAGTATAAACGGCACTTTATGTGTATGATAGAATGGTCCTATGATAGATCCAGTAGGACCTAAATGATGGCGGCAGAAAGCCTAGAATAGTAAAGCATTATATGAGGAAACGTGCCGTATAGGTACCTAGATTATGTGAAAAAGTAGTACTAACCGAACAAAAGGATATCTGTTCCTATCCACAGAAGATATATGCAAGGGATAACCTAGAAGAAGGAGCTGTAGAAGCAGGATAAGGACAATTAAAAGTGAGACTATTCCACACCAGAGGTATATAGAGAAGAAAGGGGTCACACTTACTAAGGATAACTGTGGCTACGGAAGTAATGTCACTCTCATAGGGACCGATAGTGTCCAAAGGGTAACTATGGGAACGAAAAAAACACAGGGTCCGAAAAAAACTCCGTAATAGAGCCTATGGAGTAGGGAATTATAGAGTGATGCTCACCATAAGTAAGAAGGTCTCAATAGAGACACATAGTTGAAAATGGGAGCGGGAAAAATCTGTGGTAAAGAAAATATAAATATAAATATAAGGCTCTGTAGTCAAGCACACCTAAAACAAGAGAGGAAAAGAACAAGGGCAAAAATGCTCACCTATAATATAAAGTATTCAGGAAAAATCCATATAAAGATGCAGATATCAAGCAGCTCCTACGACATATAGATAGTGAGTGACGGACCAGGAGACCGGTAAGCAGAGGACTGCAGTAGTATAAAAGACTCACCGAAAGGACGTGGGCAGGAGGAGAACATCAACGCGGTGTCCACCGCTAGTTGAATAATCCGAAATGGAACTAGCCGCGCTATATAGCTGAGGGGCGGGACTACCCGCCGGAAGTTCGGCTGGCCGGAAACCGGCAAAGAGCATTATGGGACATGTAGTCCCGGGGGATATAGACAGAGCCGCGTTGTTTATAGGACGATGTCTAAGTGGCTGGGGTTAGACCGGAAGTAGACGCAGAGTACTCGGGGACATGAAGTCCCGGGGCGGCAATAACCTATGCAGCGTCATATTGATAGACGCTGAAAGGGGAGGAACCAAAAATAAGTGGGCACATCATCACTAGGATGATGTCTAGAAGGCAAAAAGCCGAACCGGAAGTGAGCGCAAAGCACTGTGGAACATGTAGTCCTGGGAGCACCGCAGATAGAGTAGCGTCCTAAGGAAAATAGCAAAGCTATAAACGAAAGGCACAAATGATAACAAGGATAAGAGGATAGCTGACCGGTAAAGTGTAATAGTAGATAACTCATATGACGTGTAATGTGTGTATCAATAACCGGAAATGAGGTAATGGGTGGCAGTGTGGAAGGATGTATCTAAGCTAAGAAAACAGATAACTGACTGTAACAAATATAGAATAGCAGCCGGGTGGGGAACAAGGAAGGAAAATCCGAGGGGGAGGGAGCAGGCAGTGATTTGCATGTTGAACGTAAATAAAGGCGACTCTGTAAAGAGAGACAAACATATTAGTATATGGCGTATTTTACAAATAACATATAAGCACTGGTTTATGTTATTATAGAGAGGTAACATTTGGCTATAATCAAACAGGATTTAGACAAAGGCTAGGGGGTCATACTCTCTGTTCAGGCCCTTAGGAGACAAAGTTTGTAACTCATGGATCCAGTATGCCTCCTTCTTCTTAAGGAGGAGGATTCTGTTCCCACCCCGTCTCTGTACCGGGATGTGTTCCAATATTTGAAATCTTAATTGTGATATGTTGTGGCATTTGGATATAAAATGGGATGGAAGTGGTAGCAGTAAGTTCTGGCAGCGAATCGTGGATTTGTGCTTCGAAATGCGAGATCTAATGGATTGTGTAGTCTCGCCAATATATAGAAGGCCACATGGACATTTGACTGCATAAACTACAAATGATGAGTCACAAGTAAAGTACCCTTTGATATTATATCTTTTGCCAGAGTGGGGATGATGGAGGACGTCACCCTTGATAACACTATTACATTGGTTGCAATGTAGGCATGGGAAGGTGCCATGTTTAGGTTGAGTAAGAAAGCGTTGTGTACTATCCTTGTTGGTACCCAAGTCAGTTTTGACTAGTGAATCGCGGATATTGGTGGAGCGCTTATAACATGGCAGAAAGTGATCCTGAAATTCTGGGATATGTGGATACGCTGTACGGAGTAGATTCCAGTGACGTCTAATGCTGTGATGTAAGACGTGTACATAAGGATGATATATATGTACAAAGGGTACTCTTTTGTTACTAAGGGGACGTGCTGTAGTGTGAGGATTGATTGCCTCTGTTAGGATATCGGGGGGATAGCCCCTTTCTTTAAATTTGAGGTACATCTCGTCCGTTCTGGTTTTTAGAAGGTTAGGATCGGTGACTATCCTCTGTACCCGTTTGAATTGTGACCGAGGAATCGATTTCTTTGTAGCTATAGGGTGTGAACTGCTGTAGTGTAGCAGACTATTTCTGTCTGTTGGCTTGGTGTATAGGTCTGTCCTGAGGGTATCTAGTTCGTCCTTGTAGACAAGTGTATCCAGGAAGCTGACTTTTTCTGTACTGCTCGTCAGGGTGAAGGTTAGTCCTGGCCAGGCTGTATTGAGAGTATGAAAAAACAGATCCAAAGTCTGTGGTGTACCAGTCCATAGACAAAAAACGTCATCTATATAACGTTTCCAGAAGGGGCAATAGGCTTGGAATAGAGGATCTGGGTAAACTATCTCCTCCTCAAAGAGGGCCATGTAGCTGTTGGCATATGGCGGGGCTACGTTGGACCCCATAGCACGCTGTCTGCTATGTCATCTTCGACATTCTCATATAATCCGGATGAAACTAATACCATACTGTCTAAGTTAAATCTCCCCAGTGACTTCCTCAAAGCACCCCCGAGAGAAACGAGAGGGAGGGATTTGGAGCGTGAACAACGACACCAGATCAATTTGGAACTACATTGTGCCACCCTCACCCAATACCTACGCGTTAAGAGAATCCTGAGAGGTTTGCGGGTCCCCCTCCGTCCCACCTTGTTCAGTGACTGTCAGGAATTTTGTCAAAAATATGAGCAGATACTCAATAAGTGCTCATTTGACCTAATGACTCTTACAGTGGAACATTTACAGAAAGCCATAGCCTCCAGCAGAGATACTGTAAAGAACATTGAGACTCAATTATCATCCTCTGGTACTGTTGAGGAAATTGAGGCCCTGAAGATCCGTCTAAAAACAGTCACTGACCAACACAGACGGGATACTGAATATAGAAAAAGATCTAAATTTCAGAGAGACTCTGATGACTACCTAAACAACCGAGTCTATCGCTGGCAGGAAAAATCTACATTCCATTCTAATACTACCAGACCTGATTTTCATTCCTCCATTGACCTTTCTACTTCAGGTTCAGAAACAGACAGACGCGACTACCCCAGGGGATCAAACGGTTTTTTAGGCCAGCGGAGAAGATGACAACCACAAAGAAGAAGAGGACAAGGAGGAGTCAACGAAAGAAGAGACGCGGATTTCTACAGGGTGACCCGGTCCCAGGTAAAATACCGTTGGTGATTAACATCTCATCTAAGACTCTCAGCATTGCGGAACATAGTGTCCTCCAGAAGGGCCTCTCCTTCTGCCCTTCATACAAATTTGACACATTCTCCATGGACATGGACTTACATCATTTTTTCCGCCGTCTGAGACTACTGGTACATTTTGACTCCTCTGAGAGGTCTCCTGTTACTACTTCAGACACTCCTAGATCCCTAATTTCATCACAGAGTCTAGGTTTACGTAACAAGAGCACTTATAGACCTCCTAAGTCCTCCCATGCAGTTGAAGCTTTTATAGGCATCATTGAACAGTCTTTCTCTAAGCTCCGTCAGGACATTGAGACACATAAATTACATACCTCTACCAATCTCAGTGCTCCTTACTTTCAGGCCCTACAGACACTGAAAACCGATAACGAGATCATCATTAAGCCAGCCGATAAAGGCGGGGCTATAGTGATTATGAACAAATCGGATTACACTCAAGAGATCCACCGACAATTAAGAGACGACACTGTCTACCGCCCATTACCAGCTGATCCCACTATCATGATTAGAAACCTTATCAAGGAGACCCTTGATCCCTACGTTGAAAAGGGTGTCATTGATGGCAAAACACAAGAATATCTAACCAAGGACTTCCCAATTACCCCGGTATTCTACATACTGCCCAAAATACATAAAAACCTTGAACATACACCAGGCCGCCCGATAGTGGCCTCCACCGAGTCCATACTCTCCCCACTGGCCATCTTCCTGGAAAAGATCTTGACACCACTCATACGTACATCTCCATCGTTTCTCCTTGATACAGGCGATTTCCTACGCCAACTAAGCAGTATAGACTCACTTCCCACTGACCTCCTGCTGGTCTCTTTAGACGTTAAAGATCTATATACATCTATCCCCCACACTCAAGGAATTCTCAGCGTTAGACATCTACTCACAAACTCATTACTCCACCCCGACGTAGTCAATCTTTGTGTAGACCTACTGACAATAGTCCTTACCAAAAATTTCTTTATGTTCGAAGACCAATTCTTTTTACAAACGAAAGGCACCGCTATGGGGTCCAACGTAGCCCCGCCATATGCCAACAGCTACATGGCCCTCTTTGAGGAGGAGATAGTTTACCCAGATCCTCTATTCCAAGCCTATTGCCCCTTCTGGAAACGTTATATAGATGACGTTTTTTGTCTATGGACTGGTACACCACAGACTTTGGATCTGTTTTTTCATACTCTCAATACAGCCTGGCCAGGACTAACCTTCACCCTGACGAGCAGTACAGAAAAAGTCAGCTTCCTGGATACACTTGTCTACAAGGACGAACTAGATACCCTCAGGACAGACCTATACACCAAGCCAACAGACAGAAATAGTCTGCTACACTACAGCAGTTCACACCCTATAGCTACAAAGAAATCGATTCCTCGGTCACAATTCAAACGGGTACAGAGGATAGTCACCGATCCTAACCTTCTAAAAACCAGAACGGACGAGATGTACCTCAAATTTAAAGAAAGGGGCTATCCCCCCGATATCCTAACAGAGGCAATCAATCCTCACACTACAGCACGTCCCCTTAGTAACAAAAGAGTACCCTTTGTACATATATATCATCCTTATGTACACGTCTTACATCACAGCATTAGACGTCACTGGAATCTACTCCGTACAGCGTATCCACATATCCCAGAATTTCAGGATCACTTTCTGCCATGTTATAAGCGCTCCACCAATATCCGCGATTCACTAGTCAAAGCTGACTTGGGTACCAACAAGGATAGTACACAACGCTTTCTTACTCAACCTAAACATGGCACCTTCCCATGCCTACATTGCAACCAATGTAATAGTGTTATCAAGGGTGACGTCCTCCATCATCCCCACTCTGGCAAAAGATATAATATCAAAGGGTACTTTACTTGTGACTCATCATTTGTAGTTTATGCAGTCAAATGTCCATGTGGCCTTCTATATATTGGCGAGACTACACAATCCATTAGATCTCGCATTTCGAAGCACAAATCCACGATTCGCTGCCAGAACTTACTGCTACCACTTCCATCCCATTTTATATCCAAAGGCCACAACATATCACAATTAAGATTTCAAATATTGGAACACATCCCGGTACAGAGACGGGGTGGGAACAGAATCCTCCTCCTTAAGAAGAAGGAGGCATACTGGATCCATGAGTTACAAACTTTGTCTCCTAAGGGCCTGAACAGAGAGTATGACCCCCTAGCCTTTGTCTAAATCCTGTTTGATTATAGCCAAATGTTACCTCTCTATAATAACATAAACCAGTGCTTATATGTTATTTGTAAAATACGCCATATACTAATATGTTTGTCTCTCTTTACAGAGTCGCCTTTATTGACGTTCAACATGCAAATCACTGCCTGCTCCCTCCCCCTCGGATTTTCCTTCCTTGTTCCCCACCCGGCTGCTATTCTAGATTTGTTACAGTCAGTTATCTGTTTTCTTAGCTTAGATACATCCTTCCACACTGCCACCCATTACCTCATTTCCGGTTATTGATACACATATTACACGTCATATGAGTTATCTACTATTACACTTTACCGGTCAGCTATCCTCTCATCCTTGTTATCATTTGTGCCTTTCGTTTATAGCTTTGCTATTTTCCTTAGGACGCTACTCTATCTGCGGTGCTCCCAGGACTACATGTTCCACAGTGCTTTGCGCTCACTTCCGGTTCGGCTTTTTGCCTTCTAGACATCATCCTAGTGATGATGTGCCCACTTATTTTTGGTTCCTCCCCTTTCAGCATCTATCAATATGACACTGCATAGGTTATTGCCGCCCCGGGACTTCATGTCCCCGAGTACTCTGTGTCTACTTCCGGTCTAACCCCAGCCACTTAGACATCGTCCTATAAACAACGCGGCTCTGTCTATATCCCCCGGGACTACATGTCCCATAATGCTCTTTGCCGGTTTCCGGCCAGCCGAACTTCCGGCGGGTAGTCCCGCCCCTCAGCTATATAGCGCGGCTAGTTCCATTTCGGATTATTCAACTAGCGGTGGACACCGCGTTGATGTTCTCCTCCTGCCCACGTCCTTTCGGTGAGTCTTTTATACTACTGCAGTCCTCTGCTTACCGGTCTCCTGGTCCGTCACTCACTATCTATATGTCGTAGGAGCTGCTTGATATCTGCATCTTTATATGGATTTTTCCCGAATACTTTATATTATAGGTGAGCATTTTTGCCCTTGTTCTTTTCCTCTCTTGTTTTAGTTGTGCTTGACTACAGAGCCTTATATTTATATTTATATTTTCTTTACCAGAGATTTTTCCCACTCCCATTTTCAACTATGTGTCTCTATTGAGACCTTCTTACTTATGGTGAGCATCACTCTATAATTCCCTACTCCATAGGCTCTATTACGAGTTTTTTTCGGACCCTGTGTTTTTTTCGTTCCCATAGTTACCCTTTGGACACTATCGGTCCCTATGAGAGTGACATTACTTCCGTAGCCACAGTTATCCTTAGTAAGTGTGACCCCTTTCTTCTCTATATACCTCTGGTGTGGAATAGTCTCACTTTTAATTGTCCTTATCCTGCTTCTACAGCTCCTTCTTCTAGGTTATCCCTTGCATATATCTTCTGTGGATAGGAACAGATATCCTTTTGTTCGGTTAGTACTACTTTTTCACATAATCTAGGTACCTATACGGCACGTTTCCTCATATAATGCTTTACTATTCTAGGCTTTCTGCCGCCATCATTTAGGTCCTACTGGATCTATCATAGGACCATTCTATCATACACATAAAGTGCCGTTTATACTCATACATCACAGCAGTCGGGTATGTAAAATTATGACTTCCCTACCTCTCTCTCCTTCCCTCCTATCACATATTTTGTTCACATATTTTGATTATGAGATTTACTCTGTATTTTGTTCATGTTTTTTCTATAGTGCAATTGTTATTTTCGACATTGTAATTGTCACATTCTGTCATATACTTGTGCAGTTTACTGAAGAAGGTCTTAATGTTTGACCGAAACGTCTAATTTGCTGGACTGCTACCCTAAGTAATAAAAAAATTTTTCTTGACTACCACTATTCACCAAGTTGAGTGCCAAGTTATTTATTTACTAGAGTTCAGAAGTAGGCCCAATTGAATGCCATGCCCAATTCCCCAATGTGGGGTCCTTTTTGGACTGACTAAAATAGTGTCATCACAGCCCCCTAGACCTAAATGCCCCGTACAGACCACGTTCAACCTGGTTATCTACGGGCCGGACTTGGATAGATTGCAGGAGACCGAGTTAAAAAATAGGCCCAATGGAATGCCATGCCCAATTCCCCAATGTGGTGTCCTTTGGACTGATTAAAATAGTGGCATTACAGCCCCCTTGGCCAAAATTCACCGTACACAGCACGTTGACCCTGGTGATCTAGTGGCAGGTAAAGGACAGATTGCAGGAGACCGAGTTAAGAAGTAGGCCCAAAGAAATGTCATGCCTTGTCATGATTTAAGGGAGCTTAGTCTCCAGAAACGCATGGATATTCTTACCCATATGGTTGGTGCTGAAGTCTGTATCCTCTATGTTTAAAGTTTGTGAATAAAGACAACTCTTTTTTACGGATTCGGTGAAGCTGGACATTCTCTTCTTTTTGGGGCTTTATACGCTTGGACACAGCGGGTCTATGCTCCCGAAGATTGGTTTATGCATCACGGGTGAGCTGGTTTATATTCCTTCTTAAAAATATAGAACCAAAAACACATGGGCTACTTGCATAATGAACAAGTCTGTAGGAACCTGTTCACACCACCAAAGAACTTGAAGACACAAAAACGCACAGAGAGGTAAAAAATACTCTGTTGTAAAAAAGTCACAGTAAATAAGCAAGTGCTAGTCAAAAAATGAAAAAAATACAGGGTATTTAGTTAATACTTTTTTTGCCAAAAAATGTATGTTAAGCTGCTCCACCAATCGCCAAGGTATACCCATAATAGAGCAGTCCTATCTAATGTGTATAATCCCTATCTGATGTATTTAAAAACCTGATCATCTGTATAGTACCTGTATAATCAGGGTTCAGAGAGAAAAAAATATACATGTGGATATGCAGGATGGAACAGCTAAAATGCAAATGACCCACAGAGGAGTGGTCGACTCCCCAGTCTTGCCCAATGGAATGCCATGCCCAATTCCCCAATGTGGTGTCCTTTGGACTGATTAAAGAATGGTTGTAGATGACGAGGAAAAAGCTAACATATTAAACACCTTCTTCTCCACGGTATTCACGGTGGAAAATGAAATGCTAGGTGAAATCCCAAGAAACAATGAAAACCCTATATTAAGGGTCACCAATCTAACCCAAGAAGAGGTGCGAAACCGGCTAAATAAGATTAAAATAGATAAATCTCCGGGTCCGGATGGCATACACCCACGAGTACTAAGAGAACTAAGTAATGTAATAGATAAACCATTATTTCTTATTTTTAGTGACTCTATAGCGACAGGGTCTGTTCCGCAGGACTGGCGCATAGCAAATGTGGTGCCAATATTCAAAAAGGGCTCTAAAAGTGAACCTGGAAATTATAGGCCAGTAAGTCTAACCTCTATTGTTGGTAAAATATTTGAAGGGTTTCTGAGGGATGTTATTCTGGATTATCTCAATGAGAATAACTGTTTAACTCCATATCAGCATGGGTTTATGAGAAATCGCTCCTGTCAAACCAATCTAATCAGTTTTTATGAAGAGGTAAGCTATAGGCTGGACCACGGTGAGTCATTGGACGTGGTATATCTCGATTTTTCCAAAGCATTTGATACCGTGCCGCACAAGAGGTTGGTACACAAAATGAGAATGCTTGGTCTGGGGGAAAATGTGTGTAAATGGGTTAGTAACTGGCTTAGTGATAGAAAGCAGAGGGTGGTTATAAATGGTATAGTCTCTAACTGGGTCGCTGTGACCAGTGGGGTACCGCAGGGGTCAGTATTGGGACCTGTTCTCTTCAACATATTCATTAATGATCTGGTAGAAGGTTTACACAGTAAAATATCGATATTTGCAGATGATACAAAACTATGTAAAGCAGTTAATACAAGAGAAGATAGTATTCTGCTACAGATGGATCTGGATAAGTTGGAAACTTGGGCTGAAAGGTGGCAGATGAGGTTTAACAATGATAAATGTAAGGTTATACACATGGGAAGAGGGAATCAATAACACCATTACACACTGAACGGGAAACCACTGGGTAAATCTGACAGGGAGAAGGACTTGGGGATCCTAGTTAATGATAAACTTACCTGGAGCAGCCAGTGCCAGGCAGCAGCTGCCAAGGCAAACAGGATCATGGGGTGCATTAAAAGAGGTCTGGATACACATGATGAGAGCATTATACTGCCTCTGTACAAATCCCTAGTTAGACCGCACATGGAGTACTGTGTCCAGTTTTGGGCACCGGTGCTCAGGAAGGATATAATGGAACTAGAGAGAGTACAAAGGAGGGCAACAAAATTAATAAAGGGGATGGGAGAACTACAATACCCAGATAGATTAGCGAAATTAGGATTATTTAGTCTAGAAAAAAGACGACTGAGGGGCGATCTAATAACCATGTATAAGTATATAAGGGGACAATACAAATATCTCGCTGAGGATCTGTTTATACCAAGGAAGGTGACGGGCACAAGAGGGCATTCTTTGCGTCTGGAGGAGAGAAGGTTTTTCCACCAACATAGAAGAGGATTCTTTACTGTTAGGGCAGTGAGAATCTGGAATTGCTTGCCTGAGGAGGTGGTGATGGCGAACTCAGTCGAGGGGTTCAAGAGAGGCCTGGATGTCTTCCTGGAGCAGAACAATATTGTATCATACAATTATTAGGTTCTGTAGAAGGACGTAGATCTGGGTATTTATTATAATGGAATATAGGCTGAACTGGATGGACAAATGTCTTTTTTCGGCCTTACTAACTATGTTACTATGTTACTATGTTACAGCCCCCTTGGCCAAAATGCACCGTACACAGCACGTTGACCCTGGTGATCTAGTGGCAGGTACAGGACAGATTGCAGGAGACCGAGTTAAGAAGTAGGCCCAAAGAAATGTCATGCCTTGTCATGATTAAGGGAGCTTAGTCTCCAGAAACGCATTGAGATTCTTACCCATATGGTTCGTGCTGAAGTCTGTATCCTCTATGTTTAAAGTTTGTGAATAAAGAAAACTCTTTTTTATGGATTTGGTGAAGCTGGACATTCTCTTCTTTTTTGGGCTTTACACGCTTGGACACAGCGGGTCCATGCTCCCGAAGATTGGTTTATGCATCACGGGTGAGCTGGTTTATATTCCTTCTTAAAAATATAGTGCCATCACAGCCCACTTTCCCAAAATTCACCGGCCTATAACAGTACTGAGCACTTGCACCCTGGTCATCTAGTGGCAGGTACAGGACAGATTGCAGGAGACCGAGTTAATAAATAGGCCCAATGGAATACCATGACCAATTTCCCAATGTGTTGTCCTTTATGGACTTAAAAATATAGTGCCATCACAGCCCTCTCTCCCAAAATTCACCGGCCTATAACAGTACTGAGCAGGTGCACCCTGGTCATCTAGTGGCAGGTACAGGACAGATTGCAGGAGACCGAGTTAGTAAATAGGCCCAATGGAATGCCATGCCCAATTCCCCAATGTGGTCTCCTTTTTGGACTGATTAAAATAGTGGCATTACAGCCCCCTTGGCCAAAATGCACCGTACAGATCACGTTAACCGTGGTGATCTAGTGGCAGGTACAGGACAGATTGCAGGAGACCGAGTTAAGAAGTAGACCCAAAGAAATGTCATACCCAATTCCCCAATGTGTTGTCCTTTTTGGACATAAAAATTTAGTGCCATTACAGCCCACTTTCACAAAATTCACCGGCCTATAATAGTACTGAGCACGTGCACCCTGGTCATCTAATGGCAGGTACAGGATAGATTGCAGGAGAGCGAGTTAAGAAATAGGCCCAATGTAATGTCATGCCCAATTCCCCAATGTGTTGTCCATTTTTTTAAAAATAAAAGAGCGCCATCACAGCACCCTTGGCCAAAATGCACCATACAGAGCACGTTCACCCTGGTGATATACTGGTTCTGGATAAGGAGGAGGATAAAATAAACAGACCAAATCTGGAAGCGTATACCCAAGTATGGTCGTAAAGAGGTGCATGAGAATACACCTCCCCAAAAGAGAGAATGTATTTGAGGTTATGTTTTGCTGTTTTCACTTGGTGGTGTACAGAAGTCTTTCCCAATCCAGGCATTGTTCATTTTTATAGGAGTCAGCCTGTCAGAATTTTCAGTTGACAGGCGGATGCGCTTATCTGTTATAATTTCACCAACGGTACTAAAAACCCTCTCTGACAGAACGCTAGCAGCAGGGCAGGCCAGGACCTCCAAGGCATAGAGAGCCAGTTCATGCCACGTGTCCAGCTTAGATACTTAATAGTTAAAAGGCACAGAGGAATCACGGAGGACGTTTGAACGATCTGCAAGGTACTCCCTTACCATCTTCCCAAACATTGCACTTCTTGTGACAGCACCCCTTGCCTCTGTGCCACCACGATGGGAGGGTCTGAGAAAACTGTCCCAGAACTTGGCCATTGTTCCCCTGCCTGAGCTGGATTGTACTTCTGTCTCTCTCGCTTGGAGTCCTTGGTTTTACAACAAACTCTGACGCCTGTTGCCAGTGTTCTCACATGGGAATTTTCTAAGTAATTCTCCTACAAGGGCCCTGTGGTACTGCAACATTTTAGAACACCTCTCTACCTCAGGCAGAAGAGATTGAAAGTTTTCCTTGCAGTATGGGTCTAGAAGTGTCACCAACCAGTAATGAGTGTCACCCAAAATTTTGATAATCCAAGGGTCACATGAAATGCAGCGCAACATAAAGTCAGCCATGCATGCCAGACTGCTAACAGGCAAGACTTCCGTGTCTTCACCAACAGGACGACTGACCATGCTGTCCTCCTCATCCTCCTCCTCCCTGTCCTCATGCCATCCCCGCTGAACAGGAGCTAATACAGATGTGTTTGTAGTACTGTCTATAGCGCATGAAGGTAGCTCCTGTTCTTCCTCCTCCTCCTCATTGCCTACCAATCCATGTTGAGAAGACATGAGGCTGGGCTGAGTGTAATCCACCTGTATGTTTCCTTGCTCCATATCCTCGTGCTCCACCTGCAATCCATCCTCTCTGATTGTGAGCTGAGAGTTTTTCAGAATGCTGAAAAGCGGGATGGTGATGCTAATTATGGCATCATCTGTTGTGAATTCTGTGGCTGAGTTCACTTCTGTGGTCACAAGTGGTATTGCAGTCTCTGGGCTTCCTCCCTCAGGTGTTTTGGTGAGCTCGTTGGCTGCCTTGCTATTTAGCTCCACCTGAGTCTGTCTTCCTTGCTCCTTGTCAATGTTCCAGTGTTGGATCTGAGCTACTGCATCTTTCCTTGGGCCTGCTGCTCTGCTAGATAAGTGCTTCTAGTTTGTTTTCTGTTTTTTTCTGTCCAGCTTGCTATTGTCTTTTGCTGGAAGCTCTGAGAAGCAGAGGGGTGCACCGCTGTGCTGTTAGTTCGGCACGGTGGGTCTTTTTGCCCCTTTGCGTGGTTTTCGTTTTAGGGTTTTTTGTAGACTGCATAGTTCTCTTTGCTATCCTCGCTCTGTCTAGAATATCGGGCCTCACTTTGCTGAATCTATTTCATTCCTACGTTTGTCTTTTCATCTTGCTAACAGTCATTATATGTGGGGGGCTGCCTATTCCTTTGGGGTATTTCTCTGAGGTAAGTCAGGCTTGTATTTCTATCTTCAGGCTAGTCAGCTCCTCAGGCAGTGCCGAGTTGCATAGGTAGTTGTTAGGCGCAATCCACTGCTGCTTATAGTTGTGTGAGGATAGATCAGGTACTGCAGTCTACAGAGATTCCACGTCTCAGAGCTCGTCCTATTGTTTTTGGTTATTGCCAGATCTCTGTATGTGCGCTGATTACTGCACGCTGTGTTGCCTGATTGCCAGCCATAACAATCATCGCCGCTCACCATCTTGGTGCAGTCCTCAAAGTTTTGGAGGATGTTACATATGTCTGACATCCATGTCCACTCCTGAGGTCTTATGTGTGGATTCTGACCTGAAATTCGACGGACTTTTTGGTGTTGGTAGTCAACAATGGCCCTTTTCTGCTCACAAATCCTTTCTAACATATGCAGCGTAGAGTTCCAGCGCGTGGGAACATCACACAACAGTCGGTGAGCTGGAAGCTAAAACCGCTGCTGAAGCACGGCAAGGGTGGCTGAAGCTGTAGCTGAATTTCTAAAATGGGCAGACAGACAGCGTACTTTCACTAGCAGATCCGGCAGCTCTGGGTAGCTTTTCAGAAAACATTGAACCACGAGGATAAACACATGGGCCAAGCAAGGTACGTGTGTGAGCTCACCTTGCCTCAGAGCCACCACCAGGTTACGGCCATTCTCACACATGACCATGCCTGACTGTAGGTTCAGCAGTGCCATCCAAGCCTCTTACTGCTCTTTCAGTGCTGTCCACAACTCTTCTGCATTATGCAGTTTCTCACCTATGCAGATTAGCTTCAGCACAGCCTGTTGCCGCTCAACTGAGGCAGTGCTGCAGTGCTTCCAGCTTCTGACTGATGTGTTGATTTCAGAGATGGAGGATGACGAGGAGGAGGATGAGAAGGTGCAGGAGCTGTAGACTGTGGGGGTAACCCTGATTGATGTAGGGCCAGAAATCCTCGGTGTGGGGAGGATGTGTTCCATCCCAAGGTCCAACTGGGTCCCGACTTCCACTATGTTAACACAGTGTGCAGTCATTGAGATGTACCGTCCCTGCTCACAAGCACTTGTCCACGTGTTCGTTGTAAGGTGGACTTTCAAAGTAACAGCATTGTTGAGGGCACGGGTAATGTTGTGGGACACATGCTGCTGTAATGCTGGTACGGCACACCGGGAGAAACATTGGCGACTGGAGACCAAGTACCTTGGGACGGCCGCCGCCATCAGGTTGTGGAAAGCTTGCATCTCAACAAGCCTAAAAGGCAGCATTTCTAGTGCAAGCAGAAGAGAAATATTAGAATTGAGGACTGTGGCCTGTGGGGCGTTGGCTGGGTATTTCCGCTTGCGTTCCAAAGACTGGGCTATAGACAACTGAACGCTGAGCTGGGACAAGAATGTGGACGCGCTTGCTGATGGTGCTGCTTGACTGTGGGCCACAACAGGTGTAGGGCTAGAGGCATCTTCACATGCATGGTTGTAACGGGGTCTAACAAGCTGGGGTACCTCTTTCAGTACCACCCCGTGTTTCAGTAGGTCCACGCTGCTTTTGCTGGATTCTGAATGAAGGAAGCTGGCTGGAATTCCTTGGTTACGTGAGAGCATATAAAAGCTGACTGCTACCCCACGTATTTCCAGTCTAAAAAGAACACACTTTATTTTCAGCACACAGAATATATAACACAGATACAAAGGACAGGCCAATAAGAAAACAGCTGGCCAGACATACATTACAATAGCCGCAGGGGGCCGGAGCCTGCCGCTATTTACTGTGGGAATTACAAAGGTGGGGGAAGGTCAGTAAGAGAATATCTTGTCCAGGGGCGCAGCCTGTGGACTGATGCATTTCACATCAGTCATTTCACATCAGTTTTACTTTATCTAAAAAACTAATTAAAGCTGCCAAAAAGGAAACAGAGAAGCACATTGCTAAGGAGAGTAAAACTAATCCCAAACTGTTCTTCAACTATATCAATAGTAAAAGAATAAAAACTGAAAATGTAGGCCCCTTAAAAAATAGTGAGGAAAGAATGGTTGTAGATGACGAGGAAAAAGCTAACATATTAAACACCTTCTTCTCCACGGTATTCACGGTGGAAAATGAAATGCTAGGTGAAATCCCAAGAAACAATGAAAACCCTATATTAAGGGTCACCAATCTAACCCAAGAAGAGGTGCGAAACCGGCTAAATAAGATTAAAATAGATAAATCTCCGGGTCCGGATGGCATACACCCACGAGTACTAAGAGAACTAAGTAATGTAATAGATAAACCATTATTTCTTATTTTTAGGGACTCTATAGAGACAGGGTCTGTTCCGCAGGATTGGCGCATAGCAAATGTGGTGCCAATATTCAAAAAGGGCTCTAAAAGTGAACCTGGAAATTATAGGCCAGTAAGTCTAACCTCTATTGTTGGTAAAATATTTGAAGGGTTTCTGAGGGATGTTATTCTGGATTATCTCAATGAGAATAACTGTTTAACTCCATATCAGCATGGGTTTATGAGAAATCGCTCCTGTCAAACCAATCTAATCAGTTTTTATGAAGAGGTAAGCTATAGACTGGACCACGGTGAGTCATTGGACGTGGTATATCTCGATTTTTCCAAAGTGTTTGATACCGTGCCGCACAAGAGGTTGGTACACAAAATGAGAATGCTTGGTCTGGGGGAAAATGTGTGTAAATGGGTTAGTAACTGGCTTAGTGATAGAAAGCAGAGGGTGGTTATAAATGGTATAGTCTCTAACTGGGTCGCTGTGACCAGTGGGGTACCGCAGGGGTCAGTATTGGGACCTGT
Source organism: Ranitomeya imitator (assembly GCF_032444005.1). Taxonomy (NCBI): domain Eukaryota; kingdom Metazoa; phylum Chordata; class Amphibia; order Anura; family Dendrobatidae; genus Ranitomeya; species Ranitomeya imitator. The sequence goes on from NC_091286.1 coordinate 678,612,143, forward strand.
TCTCTTCAACATATTCATTAATGATCTGGTAGAAGGTTTACACAGTAAAATATCGATATTTGCAGATGATACAAAACTATGTAAAGCAGTTAATACAAGAGAAGATAGTATTCTGCTACAGATGGATCTGGATAAGTTGGAAACTTGGGCTGAAAGGTGGCAGATGAGGTTTAACAATGATAAATGTAAGGTTATACACATGGGAAGAGGGAATCAATATCACCATTACACACTGAACGGGAAACCACTGGGTAAATCTGACAGGGAGAAGGACTTGGGGATCCTAGTTAATGATAAACTTACCTGGAGCAGCCAGTGCCAGGCAGCAGCTGCCAAGGCAAACAGGATCATGGGGTGCATTAAAAGAGGTCTGGATACACATGATGAGAGCATTATACTGCCTCTGTACAAATCCCTAGTTAGACCGCACATGGAGTACTGTGTCCAGTTTTGGGCACCGGTGCTCAGGAAGGATATAATGGAACTAGAGAGAGTACAAAGGAGGGCAACAAAATTAATAAAGGGGATGGGAGAACTACAATACCCAGATAGATTAGCGAAATTAGGATTATTTAGTCTAGAAAAAAGACGACTGAGGGGCGATCTAATAACCATGTATAAGTATATAAGGGGACAATACAAATATCTCGCTGAGGATCTGTTTATACCAAGGAAGGTGACGGGCACAAGGGGGCATTCTTTGCGTCTGGAGGAGAGAAGGTTTTTCCACCAACATAGAAGAGGATTCTTTACTGTTAGGGCAGTGAGAATCTGGAATTGCTTGTCTGAGGAGGTGGTGATGGCGAACTCAGTCGAGGGGTTCAAGAGAGGCCTGGATGTCTTCCTGGAGCAGAACAATATTGTATCATACAATTATTAGGTTCTGTAGAAGGACGTAGATTTGGGGATTTATTATGATGGAATATAGGCTGAACTGGATGGACAAATGTCTTTTTTCGGCCTTACTAACTATGTTACTATGTTACTATGTTACATGGAAACTATTATACATACATATACTGCATAACATTCTTGGTGCTGGGGGGTTCTGTAACACGGCTTCCCTTTTCAGCGACGCAATCGGCATACACAGTCTGATCCTTAACGGATCTGTTTGGGGATGACCGAAGTTTATGGGGTTGGTACGAGTTCCGTTTGTCGACTTAGTCCATTGGCGTTACCGTTTTGTTTGCCGGGTCTGTAGTGGATGGTGAAGTCCAGAGGTTGTAGGGCTAAACTCCACCGCAGTAATCTGGCGTTGTCTCTGGAGACCCGATTAAGCCAGACTAGGGGATTATGGTCCGTTAGGAGGGAAAACTGTCATCCATACAAATATGGTTGTAACTTTTTGAGTGACCATACTATTGCCAGGCACTCCTTCTCGATGGCCGCATAGCTCACTTCACGGGGCAGTAGTTTCCGACTCAGGTAAGCTACCGGGTGTTCTTGGCCGTCCGGCCCGACTTGGCTTAGTACTGCCCCCAATCCAAACATAGAAGCGTCTGTGTGGACCAAGAAATGTTTAGTTGGATCGGGTGCGGCCAATACAGGGGTATTGGTGAGGGCGTCCTTTAGCTGGCGGAAGGCTTCCTCACACTCTGGGGTCCAGGTTACCTGGCGGGGTTGGTTCTTACGGGTCAGATCAGTGAGGGGCTTGGCTACGCTGCTGTAATTGTGAACAAATTTCCTGAAATACCCCGCTGTCCCTAGAAACGCCATGACCTGGGTTTTAGTGCGTGGGGTTGGCCATTTGGCTATGGCCTCAATCTTGGCTGGTTCTGGTCTCTGTTTCCCACTTCCCACCCAATGCCCTAAATACTGAACCTCTGCTTTGCCCACATGACACTTGTTTGGGTTCAGGGTGATTCCGGCCTTGTGGATCCTGTCCAATACTGTCTCTAGGTGATTTAGATGCTCTTCCCATGTCACACTGTAGATGGCTATGTCATCCAGGTAGGCACACGCATAGTCCCGGAGACCATGCAGAAGCTGGTCAGTCTTCATCCCGAATGGCATAACTCGAAACTGGAATAAGCCAAACGGGGTGACAAATGTTGACTTGGGAATAGCATCAGGACTAAGGGGAATCTGCCAGTAGCCTTTGCATAGATAGATGGTGGTCAAATGCTTTGCCCCTGCCAGCCGGTCTAACAAGTCATCCACACGCAGCATGGGATACGCATCCGTCACTGTTTTCTCATTGAGCTTACGATAGTCTACACAAAACCGTGTAGTCCCATCCTTCTTGGGCACTAACACTACGGGGGATGCCCAGGGACTATCTGACTCTTCAATGACCCCTAAACTGTTGTGAATTCTGTTGTCGGGCTCCCTCCTGTGGTCATGAATGGTACTTCGGCTGGTTCTGTCCATGGACTTCCTCTGGTGGGTGTTTCTGAGTTTCCTTCCACAGGTGACAAGGTTAATTCGTTAGCTGGCTGCTCTATTTAACTCCACTTAGATCTTTGCTCCATGCCACCTGTCAATGTTCCAGTATTGGTCTAGTTCACTCCTGGATCGTTCTTGTGACCTGTCTTCCCAGCAGAAGCTAAGTTCCAGCTTGTATTTCTTTGGTTTGCTATTTTTCTGTCCAGCTTGCTATTTTTATTGTTGTCTTGCTTGCTGAAAGCTCTGGGACGCAGAGGGAGCGCCTCCGCACCGTGAGTCGGTGCGGAGGGTCTTTTTTGCGCCCTCTGCGTGGTCTTTTTGTAGGTTTTTGTGCTGACCGCAAAGTAACCTTTCCTATCCTCGGTCTGTTCAGTAAGTCGGGCCTCACTTTGCTGGATCTATTTCATCTCTGTGTTTGTATTTTCATCTTTACTCACAGTCATTATATGTGGGGGGCTGCCTTTTCCTTTGGGGAATTTCTCTGAGGCAAGGTAGGCTTTATTTTTCTATCTTCAGGGCTAGCTAGTTCCTTAGGCTGTGCCAAGTTGCATAGGGAGCGTTAGGCGCAATCCACGGCTATTTCTAGTGTGTTTGATAGGATTAGGGATTGCGGTCAGCAGAGTTCCCACGTCCCAGAGCTCGTCCTTTATTATCAGTAACTATCAGGTCATTCCGTGTGCTCTTAACCACCAGGTCCATTATTGTCCTGACCACCAGGTCATAACAGTACAGGTGGCCCAAAGTACTAATGCATCTCAATAGAGGGATAAGAGAAGTTCTGAGACCATTTTTTTTTCTTTGCAGTGTGTTTTGTCTCTCTTTTCCCCTTTACCTCTGGGTGGTTCAGGACACAGGTGTAAACATGGACATTCAAGGTCTGTCCTCTTGGATGGATAATCTCACTGCAAGGGTACAAAGCATTCAAGATTTTGTGGTTCAGAATCCGATGTCAGAGCCTAGGATTCCAATTCCTGATTTGTTTTTTGGTGATAGATCTAAGTTCTTGAATTTCAAAAATAATTGTAAATTGTTTCTTGCCTTGAAACCTCGCTCCTCAGGTGACCCTGTTCAACAAGTAAAGATCATTAATTCTTTGTTACGTGGTGACCTTCAAGACTGGGCATTTTCCCTTGCGCCAGGAGATCCGGCATTGCGTGATGTTGATGCGTTTTTCCTGGCGCTTGGATTGCTTTATGACGAACCTAATTCAGTGGATCAGGCAGAGAAAATCTTGCTGGCTCTGTGTCAGGGTCAGGATGAAGCGGAGATATATTGTCAGAAGTTTAGAAAGTGGTCTGCGCTCACTCAGTGGAATGAATGTGCCCTGGCAGCAATCTTCAGAAAGGGTCTCTCTGAAGCCCTTAAGGATGTCATGGTGGGATTTCCCATGCCTGCTGGTCTGAATGAGTCTATGTCCTTGGCCATTCAGATCGATCGACGCTTGCGTGAGCGTAAAGCTGTGCACCATTTGGCGGTACTATCTGAGCATGGGCCTGAGCCTATGCAATGTGATAGGACTTTGACCAGAGCTGAACGGCAAGAACACAGACGTCGGAATGAGCTATGTTTTTACTGTGGTGATTCCACTCATGCTATCTCCGATTGTCCTAAGCGCACTAAGCGGTTTGCTAGGTCTGCCACCATTGGTACGGTACAGTCTAAATTTCTATTGTCCGTTACTCTGATAATAAAAATAATAATAATCTTTATATAGCGCTAACATATTCCGCAGCGCTTTACAGTTTGCACACATTATCATCACTCACAATCTATTTAGATTGTGATGGGGCTCACAATCTAAATTCCCTATCAGTATGTCTTTAGAATGTGGGAGGAAACCGGAGTGCCCGGAGGAAACCCACGCAAACACGGAGAGAACATACAAACTCTTTGCAGATGTTGTCCTGAGTGGGATTAGAACCCAGGACTCCAGCGCTGCAAGGCTGCAGTGCTAACCTCTGCGCCACCGTGCTGCCTCTGATTTGCTCTTTGTCATCCTATTCTGTTATGTGTCATGGCATTTGTGGATTCAGGCGCTGCCCTGAATTTGATGGACTTGGAGTATGCTAGGCGCTGTGGTTTTTTCTTGGAGCCCTTGCAGTATCCTATTCCATTGAGAGGAATTGATGCTACGCCTTTGGCCAAGAATAAGCCTCAGTACTGGACCCAATTGACCATGTGCATGGCTCCTGCACATCAGGAGGATATCCGCTTTCTGGTGTTGCATAATCTGCATGATGTGGTCGTTTTGGGGTTGCCATGGCTACAGGTTCATAATCCAGGAACACATGGGCTACTTGCACAGTGAACAAGTCTGTATGATCATGTTCACACACCACCAAGAAACCTGAAGACACAAAAGAGAATAGTAAAACCAAAAACACTCAGTTTGAAAAAATGTTGCAGTAATCCGCAAGTGCTAGTAAAAGATGTAAAAAACAGGGTATTTGGTTGATACGTTTTTTGCAAAAAATGTATACTAAGCTGCTCTACCAATCTTCACGGTATACCCTTATCAGAGCAGTCCTAACTAATGTATGCAATCCCTATCTGATGTATTTAAAAACCTGATCATCTGTATATAACCTGTGTGAACAGGGTTCAGAGAGGAAAAATCCATGTGTGCATACAGGGTAGAACAGCTTTTGTGCAGATAGCCCAAGAGGAGTGGTGGAACTCCCCAGTCTTGTAGACACAAGAGAGCAATTATGGAAACAGGAACACATGGGCTACTTGCACAGTGAACAAGTCTGTATGATCATGTTCACACACCACCAAGAAACCTGAAGACACAAAAGAGAATAGTAAAACCAAAAACACTCAGTTTGAAAAAATGTTGCAGTAATCCGCAAGTGCTAGTAAAAGATGTAAAAAACAGGGTATTTGGTTGATACGTTTTTTGCAAAAAATGTATACTAAGCTGCTCTACCAATCTTCACGGTATACCCTTATCAGAGCAGTCCTAACTAATGTATGCAATCCCTATCTGATGTATTTAAAAACCTGATCATCTGTATATAACCTGTGTGAACAGGGTTCAGAGAGGAAAAATCCATGTGTGCATACAGGGTAGAACAGCTTTTGTGCAGATAGCCCAAGAGGAGTGGTGGAACTCCCCAGTCTTGTAGACACAAGAGAACAATTATGGAAACAGGAACACATGGGCTACTTGCACAGTGAACAAGTCTGTATGATCATGTTCACACACCACCAAGAAACCTGAAGACACAAAAGAGAATAGTAAAACCAAAAACACTCAGTTTGAAAAAATGTTGCAGTAATCCGCAAGTGCTAGTAAAAGATGTAAAAAACAGGGTATTTGGTTGATACGTTTTTTGCAAAAAATGTATACTAAGCTGCTCTACCAATCTTCACGGTATACCCTTATCAGAGCAGTCCTAACTAATGTATGCAATCCCTATCTGATGTATTTAAAAACCTGATCATCTGTATATAACCTGTGTGAACAGGGTTCAGAGAGGAAAAATCCATGTGTGCATACAGGGTAGAACAGCTTTTGTGCAGATAGCCCAAGAGGAGTGGTGGAACTCCCCAGTCTTGTAGACACAAGAGAACAATTATGGAAACAGGAACACATGGGCTACTTGCACAGTGAACAAGTCTGTATGATCATGTTCACACACCACCAAGAAACCTGAAGACACAAAAGAGAATAGTAAAACCAAAAACACTCAGTTTGAAAAAATGTTGCAGTAATCCGCAAGTGCTAGTAAAAGATGTAAAAAACAGGGTATTTGGTTGATACGTTTTTTGCAAAAAATGTATACTAAGCTGCTCTACCAATCTTCACGGTATACCCTTATCAGAGCAGTCCTAACTAATGTATGCAATCCCTATCTGATGTATTTAAAAACCTGATCATCTGTATATAACCTGTGTGAACAGGGTTCAGAGAGGAAAAATCCATGTGTGCATACAGGGTAGAACAGCTTTTGTGCAGATAGCCCAAGAGGAGTGGTGGAACTCCCCAGTCTTGTAGACACAAGAGAACAATTATGGAAACAGGAACACATGGGCTACTTGCACAGTGAACAAGTCTGTATGATCATGTTCACACACCACCAAGAAACCTGAAGACACAAAAGAGAATAGTAAAACCAAAAACACTCAGTTTGAAAAAATGTTGCAGTAATCCGCAAGTGCTAGTAAAAGATGTAAAAAACAGGGTATTTGGTTGATACGTTTTTTGCAAAAAATGTATACTAAGCTGCTCTACCAATCTTCACGGTATACCCTTATCAGAGCAGTCCTAACTAATGTATGCAAGCCCTATCTGATGTATTTAAAAACCTGATCATCTGTATATAACCTGTGAACAGGGTTCAGAGAGGAAAAATCCATGTGTGCATACAGGGTAGAACAGCTTTTGTGCAGATAGCCCAAGAGGAGTGGTGGAACTCCCCAGTCTTGTAGACACAAGAGAACAATTATGGAAACAGGAACACATGGGCTACTTGCACAGTGAACAAGTCTGTATGATCATGTTCACACACCACCAAGAAACCTGAAGACACAAAAGAGAATAGTAAAACCAAAAACACTCAGTTTGAAAAAATGTTGCAGTAATCCGCAAGTGCTAGTAAAAGATGTAAAAAACAGGGTATTTGGTTGATACGTTTTTTGCGAAAAATGTATACTAAGCTGCTCTACCAATCTTCACGGTATACCCTTATCAGAGCAGTCCTAACTAGCACTTGCGGATTACTGCAACATTTTTTCAAACTGAGTGTTTTTGGTTTTACTATTCTCTTTTGTTTCTTCAGGTTTCTTGGTGGTGTGTGAACATGATCATACAGACTTGTTCACTGTGCAAGTAGCCCATGTGTTCCTGTTTCCATAATTGTTCTCTTGTGTCTACAAGACTGGGGAGTTCCACCACTCCTCTTGGGCTATCTGCACAAAAGCTGTTCTACCCTGTATGCACACATGGATTTTTCCTCTCTGAACCCTGTTCACACAGGTTATATACAGATGATCAGGTTTTTAAATACATCAGATAGGGATTGCATACATTAGTTAGGACTGCTCTGATAAGGGTATACCGTGAAGATTGGTAGAGCAGCTTAGTATACATTTTTTGCAAAAAACGTATCAACCAAATACCCTGTTTTTTACATCTTTTACTAGCACTTGCGGATTACTGCAACATTTTTTCAAACTGAGTGTTTTTGGTTTTACTATTCTCTTTTGTGTCTTCAGGTTTCTTGGTGGTGTGTGAACATGATCATACAGACTTGTTCACTGTGCAAGTAGCCCATGTGTTCCTGTTTCCATAATTGTTCTCTTGTGTCTACAAGACTGGGGAGTTCCACCACTCCTCTTGGGCTATCTGCACAAAAGCTGTTCTACCCTGTATGCACACATGGATTTTTCCTCTCTGAACCCTGTTCACACAGGTTATATACAGATGATCAGGTTTTTAAATACATCAGATAGGGATTGCATACATTAGTTAGGACTGCTCTGATAAGGGTATACCGTGAAGATTGGTAGAGCAGCTTAGTATACATTTTTTGCAAAAAACGTATCAACCAAATACCCTGTTTTTTACATCTTTTACTAGCACTTGCGGATTACTGCAACATTTTTTCAAACTGAGTGTTTTTGGTTTTACTATTCTCTTTTGTGTCTTCAGGTTTCTTGGTGGTGTGTGAACATGATCATACAGACTTGTTCACTGTGCAAGTAGCCCATGTGTTCCTGTTTCCATAATTGTTCTCTTGTGTCTACAAGACTGGGGAGTTCCACCACTCCTCTTGGGCTATCTGCACAAAAGCTGTTCTACCCTGTATGCACACATGGATTTTTCCTCTCTGAACCCTGTTCACACAGGTTATATACAGATGATCAGGTTTTTAAATACATCAGATAGGGATTGCATACATTAGTTAGGACTGCTCTGATAAGGGTATACCGTGAAGATTGGTAGAGCAGCTTAGTATACATTTTTTGCAAAAAACGTATCAACCAAATACCCTGTTTTTTACATCTTTTACTAGCACTTGCGGATTACTGCAACATTTTTTCAAACTGAGTGTTTTTGGTTTTACTATTCTCTTTTGTGTCTTCAGGTTTCTTGGTGGTGTGTGAACATGATCATACAGACTTGTTCACTGTGCAAGTAGCCCATGTGTTCCTGTTTCCATAATTGTTCTCTTGTGTCTACAAGACTGGGGAGTTCCACCACTCCTCTTGGGCTATCTGCACAAAAGCTGTTCTACCCTGTATGCACACATGGATTTTTCCTCTCTGAACCCTGTTCACACAGGTTATATACAGATGATCAGGTTTTTAAATACATCAGATAGGGATTGCATACATTAGTTAGGACTGCTCTGATAAGGGTATACCGTGAAGATTGGTAGAGCAGCTTAGTATACATTTTTTGCAAAAAACGTATCAACCAAATACCCTGTTTTTTACATCTTTTACTAGCACTTGCGGATTACTGCAACATTTTTTCAAACTGAGTGTTTTTGGTTTTACTATTCTCTTTTGTGTCTTCAGGTTTCTTGGTGGTGTGTGAACATGATCATACAGACTTGTTCACTGTGCAAGTAGCCCATGTGTTCCTGTTTCCATAATTGCTCTCTTGTGTCTACAAGACTGGGGAGTTCCACCACTCCTCTTGGGCTATCTGCACAAAAGCTGTTCTACCCTGTATGCACACATGGATTTTTCCTCTCTGAACCCTGTTCACACAGGTTATATACAGATGATCAGGTTTTTAAATACATCAGATAGGGATTGCATACATTAGTTAGGACTGCTCTGATAAGGGTATACCGTGAAGATTGGTAGAGCAGCTTAGTATACATTTTTTGCAAAAAACGTATCAACCAAATACCCTGTTTTTTACATCTTTTACTAGCACTTGCGGATTACTGCAACATTTTTTCAAACTGAGTGTTTTTGGTTTTACTATTCTCTTTTGTGTCTTCAGGTTTCTTGGTGGTGTGTGAACATGATCATACAGACTTGTTCACTGTGCAAGTAGCCCATGTGTTCCTGTTTCCATAATTGTTCTCTTGTGTCTACAAGACTGGGGAGTTCCACCACTCCTCTTGGGCTATCTGCACAAAAGCTGTTCTACCCTGTATGCACACATGGATTTTTCCTCTCTGAACCCTGTTCACACAGGTTATATACAGATGATCAGGTTTTTAAATACATCAGATAGGGATTGCATACATTAGTTAGGACTGCTCTGATAAGGGTATACCGTGAAGATTGGTAGAGCAGCTTAGTATACATCTTTTGCAAAAAACGTATCAACCAAATACCCTGTTTTTTTACATCTTTTACTAGCACTTGCGGATTACTGCAACATTTTTTCAAACTGAGTGTTTTTGGTTTTACTATTCTCTTTTGTGTCTTCAGGTTTCTTGGTGGTGTGTGAACATGATCATACAGACTTGTTCACTGTGCAAGTAGCCCATGTGTTCCTGTTTCCATAATTGTTCTCTTGTGTCTACAAGACTGGGGAGTTCCACCACTCCTCTTGGGCTATCTGCACAAAAGCTGTTCTACCCTGTATGCACACATGGATTTTTCCTCTCTGAACCCTGTTCACACAGGTTATATACAGATGATCAGGTTTTTAAATACATCAGATAGGGATTGCATACATTAGTTAGGACTGCTCTGATAAGGGTATACCGTGAAGATTGGTAGAGCAGCTTAGTATACATTTTTTGCAAAAAACGTATCAACCAAATACCCTGTTTTTTACATCTTTTACTAGCACTTGCGGATTACTGCAACATTTTTTCAAACTGAGTGTTTTTGGTTTTACTATTCTCTTTTGTGTCTTCAGGTTTCTTGGTGGTGTGTGAACATGATCATACAGACTTGTTCACTGTGCAAGTAGCCCATGTGTTCCTGTTTCCATAATTGTTCTCTTGTGTCTACAAGACTGGGGAGTTCCACCACTCCTCTTGGGCTATCTGCACAAAAGCTGTTCTACCCTGTATGCACACATGGATTTTTCCTCTCTGAACCCTGTTCACACAGGTTATATACAGATGATCAGGTTTTTAAATACATCAGATAGGGATTGCATACATTAGTTAGGACTGCTCTGATAAGGGTATACCGTGAAGATTGGTAGAGCAGCTTAGTATACATTTTTTGCAAAAAACGTATCAACCAAATACCCTGTTTTTTACATCTTTTACTAGCACTTGCGGATTACTGCAACATTTTTTCAAACTGAGTGTTTTTGGTTTTACTATTCTCTTTTGTGTCTTCAGGTTCATAATCCAGTATTGGACTGGAAATCTATGTCTGTGTCCAGCTGGGTTTGCCAGGGGGTACATGGTGATGTTCCATTTTTGCCTATTTCGTCTTCCACTCCTTCTGAAGTTGCAGAGTTTTTGTCGGATTATCGGGATGTATTTGATGAGCCCAAAGCCAGTGCCCTACCTCCTCATAGGGATTGCGATTGTGCAATTAATTTGATTCCTGGTAGTAAGTTTCCTAAGGGCCGATTGTTCAATTTATCTGTGCCAGAACACGCCGCTATGCCGAGTTATATAAAGGAATCCTTGGACAAAGGCCATATTCGCCCGTCGTCATCACCGTTAGGAGCAGGGTTCTTTTTTGTGGCCAAGAAGGATGGTTCTTTGAGACCTTGTATTGATTACCGCCTTCTTAATAAAATTACAGTCAAATTTCAGTATCCTTTGCCGTTGCTGTCTGATTTGTTTGCTCGTATTAAAGGGGCTAATTGGTTTACCAAGATAGATCTTCGAGGGGCGTATAATCTTGTGCGTATTAAACAAGGCGATGAATGGAAAACAGCATTTAATATGCCCGAGGGCCAATTTGAGTACCTGGTTATGCCATTCGGGCTTTCCAATGCTCCATCAGTATTTCAGTCCTTTATGCATGACATCTTCCGAGAGTACCTGGATAAATTCCTGATTGTGTATTTGGATGATATTTTGGTCTTTTCGGATGATTGGGAGTCTCATGTGAAGCAGGTCAGAATGGTGTTCCAGGTCCTTCGTGCAAATTCCTTGTTTGTGAAGGGGTCAAAGTGTCTCTTTGGAGTTCAGAAGGTTTCATTTTTGGGGTTCATTTTTCCCCTTCTACTATCGAGATGGACCCTGTTAAAGTCCAGGCCATTTACGATTGGACTCAGCCGACATCTGTGAAGAGCCTGCAAAAGTTCCTGGGCTTTGCTAATTTTTATCGGCGCTTCATCGCTAATTTTTCTACTGTTGCTAAACCGTTGACTGATTTGACCAAGAAGGGTGCTGATGTGGTCAGTTGGTCTTCTGCAGCTGTAGAGGCTTTTCAGGAGTTGAAGCGTCGTTTTTCTTCTGCCCCTGTGTTGTGCCAGCCAGATGTTTCGCTCCCGTTTCAGGTTGAGGTTGATGCTTCTGAGATTGGAGCAGGGGCTGTTTTGTCGCAAAGAAGTTCTGATGGCTCAGTGATGAAGCCATGTGCTTTCTTTACTAGAAAGTTTTCGCCTGCTGAGCGTAATTATGATGTTGGTAATCGTGAGTTGTTGGCCATGAAGTGGGCATTCGAGGAGTGGCGTCATTGGCTTGAAGGAGCCAAGCATCGCGTGGTGGTCTTGACAGATCACAAGAATTTGACTTATCTTGAGTCTGCCAAACGGTTGAATCCGAGACAGGCTCGATGGTCGTTATTTTTCTCCCGTTTTGATTTTGTGGTTTCGTACCTTCCGGGCTCTAAGAATGTGAAGGCTGATGCCCTGTCAAGGAGTTTTGTGCCTGACTCTCCGTGTGTTCCTGAGCCAGCGGGTATTCTCAAAGAGGGGGTAATTTTGTCTGCCATTTCCCCTGATTTGCGGCGGGTGCTGCAAAAATTTCAGGCTGATAGACCTGACCGTTGCCCAACGGAGAAACTGTCCCTGATAGATGGACTAGTAGAGTTATCTCTGAGATTCATTGTTCAGTGTTGGCTGGGCATCCTGGAATCTTTGGTACCAGAGATTTGGTGGCTAGATCCTTTTGGTGGCCTTCTTTGTCACGGGATGTGCGTTCTTTTGTGCAGTCCTGTGGGACTTGTGCTCGGGCTAAGCCCTGCTGTTCTCGTGCCAGTGGGTTGCTTTTGCCCTTGCCGGTCCCGAAGAGGCCCTGGACGCATATTTCTATGGATTTTATTTCGGATCTCCCCGTCTCTCCAAAGATGTCGGTCATTTGGGTGGTTTGTGATCGCTTTTCTAAGATGGTCCATTTGGTACCTTTGTCTAAATTGCCTTCCTCCTCTGATTTGGTGCCATTATTTTTCCAGCATGTGGTTTGTTTACATGGTATCCCGGAGAACATCGTTTCTGACAGAGGTTCCCAGTTTGTTTCGAGGTTTTGGCGATCCTTTTGTGCAAGGATGGGCATTGATTTGTCTTTTTCCTCGGCTTTCCATCCTCAGACAAATGGCCAAACCGAACGAACTAATCAAACTTTGGAAACATATCTGAGATGCTTTGTTTCTGCTGATCAGGATGATTGGGTGTCCTTTTTGCCGTTGGCTGAGTTTGCCCTTAATAATCGGGCCAGCTCGGCTACTTTGGTTTCGCCGTTTTTCTGCAATTCTGGTTTCCATCCTCGTTTCTCTTCAGGGCAGGTTGAGTCTTCGGACTGTCCTGGTGTAGATACTGTGGTGGATAGGTTGCAGCAGATTTGGACTCATGTGGTGGACAATTTGACATTGTCCCAGGAGAAGTCTCAACGTTTCGCTAACCGCCGGCGCTGTGTGGGTCCCCGACTTCGTGTTGGGGATTTGGTTTGGTTGTCGTCTCGTTATGTTCCTATGAAGGTTTCCTCTCCTAAGTTTAAGCCTCGTTTCATTGGTCCGTATAAGATTTCTGAGGTTATCAATCCTGTGTCATTTCGTTTGGCCCTTCCTGCTTCTTTTGCCATCCTTAATGTGTTCCATAGGTCGTTATTGCGGAGATACGTGGCGCCTGTGGTTCCATCCGTTGATCCTCCTGCCCCGGTGTTAGTTGAGGGGGAGTTGGAGTATGTGGTGGAGAAGATTTTGAATTCTCGTGTTTCGAGACGGAAACTCCAGTACCTGGTCAAGTGGAAGGGTTATGGTCAGGAAGATAATTCCTGGGTTTTTGCCCCTGATGTTCATGCTGCTGATCTGGTTCGTGCCTTTCATTTGGCTCATCCTGGTCGGCCTGGGGGCTCTGGTGAGGGTTCGGTGACTCCTCCTCAAGGGGGGGTACTGTTGTGAATTCTGTTGTCGGGCTCCCTCCTGTGGTCATGAATGGTATTTCGGCTGGTTCTGTCCATGGACTTCCTCTGGTGGGTGTTTCTGAGTTTCCTTTCACAGGTGACAAGGTTAATTCGTTAGCTGGCTGCTCTATTTAACTCCACTTAGATCTTTGCTCCATGCCACCTGTCAATGTTCCAGTATTGGTCTAGTTCACTCCTGGATCGTTCTTGTGACCTGTCTTCCCAGCAGAAGCTAAGTTCCAGCTTGTATTTCTTTGGTTTGCTATTTTTCTGTCCAGCTTGCTATTTTTATTGTTGTCTTGCTTGCTGGAAGCTCTGGGACGCAGAGGGAGCGCCTCCGCACCGTGAGTCGGTGCGGAGGGTCTTTTTTGCGCCCTCTGCGTGGTCTTTTTGTAGGTTTTTGTGCTGACCGCAAAGTAACCTTTCCTATCCTCGGTCTGTTCAGTAAGTCGGGCCTCACTTTGCTGGATCTATTTCATCTCTGTGTTTGTATTTTCATCTTTTCTCACAGTCATTATATGTGGGGGGCTGCCTTTTCCTTTGGGGAATTTCTCTGAGGCAAGGTAGGCTTCATTTTTCTATCTTCAGGGCTAGCTAGTTCCTTAGGCTGTGCCGAGTTGCACAGGGAGCGTTAGGCGCAATCCACGGCTATTTCTAGTGTGTTTGATAGGATTAGGGATTGCGGTCAGCAGAGTTCCCACGTCCCAGAGCTCGTCCTTTATTATCGGTAACTATCAGGTCATTCCTTGTGCTCTTAACCACCAGGTCCATTATTGTCCTGACCACCAGGTCATAACACTAAACGCAACATCTCTTGTATCTCTTGTCGCATCCCTTCTCGTACAGACTCAGGGATGCGGAAGGGGGTTGTCTCAAGGGGGTCTGATCCTGGGTCTCAACCTTGTGTTGTGCCAGGTGAGTGTACCCGGGTTTCCCTGAAAACATCCTCTGTCGCTGCCTCAACAACTCCTCCGCCTGCTGTCTCTCCCGGGGACCTAAGTCTTCTCCCCAGTGTACCTGGTCCCATGTTTTAGACTGAGTCCTCTCCCCAAAGACATCAGGCAAGGGAAGTCTGGCTAAATCCTCTGCTTCAGGTGCACAGATGGCCACTACCTCTTCAGGGCGCTCCCGATAGGGCTTCAGCATATTCACGTGGAACATGCGGATAACCCTGGGGTCGTCACAATCGGCGACATTATAGGTGGTGTCGGCTATTTTCCCCACTACCTGGTAGGGCCCCTGCCATGTAGCTTGGAACTTGTTCTGCCTAGTGGGCTCTAACACCAGGACCTTCTGCCCTATTTCCAAGGTGCGCTCTCTGGCCCTCCGATCGTACCATACGCGCTGGCACCGCTGGGCCACCTGCATGTTCCCACATACAGCCTGGGTCAGCTCCTGTAGGCGGTCCCGGAATTCCAGCACATAGGGTACAATAGGTACCCCTTCTATGGTGCCCTCCCCTTCCCAGTGTTCTAGCACTAAGTCTAGGGGTCTCCTTACTCGTCTCCCGTATACCAGTTAGAATGGGGAGAACCCCGTGGATTCTTGGGGCACCTCTCGATAGGCAAATAGGAGGTGAGGCAAGAATTTCTCCCAGTCCCTGTATGTCCTGGTAAAAGTCCCAATGAGTTGTTTTAACGTCCCGTTAAAGCGTTCACACAACCCATTGGTTTGCGGGTGGTACGGGGCGCTTCTAATGGACTTTATGCCGCACAGCTTCCACAGTTGGTTGGTCACCTCTGCTGTAAACTGGGTACCCTGGTCTGAGATAATCTCCCGGGGAAATCCAATCCGTGAGAAAACCTGGAGCAAGGCAGCCGCCACCGTCTCTGCCAGTATGTTAGGTAACGCAACCGCCTCTGGATACCGTGTGGCATAATCTACCACTGTCAATATATACCTTTTCCCTGACGGACTGGGTTTGGCTAACGGCCCTATCAGATTGACCGCTACTCGGCTAAATGGTTCCTCCACAATGGGGAGGGGGCGTAACTTGGCCTTGCATCGATCTCCCCTCTTGCCAATGCGCTGGCAACTGTCACAGGTCTGGCAGTATTGACGAACATCATAGGTTACCCCCGGCCAAAAGAAGTTTTGTGTCAGACGATGCCTGGTGCGACTGACGCCGAAGTGCCCGGCCAAGGGTATGTCATGAGAGATTCGCAGTAACTCCTGCCTATACTTCTTGAGCTGTCGTTTTATAGTGGGGCTCTTCCCTGTGTGGTGCTGCTCTGTGATCCGGTAGAGGAGTCCCTGCTTCCATATAAACTGTTCCCCATCCAGTAACCCTCTCCCCTCCTGTGCCTTCCCACAATATCCCTCCAATGAAGGATCCTCAAGTAACTCCCTCTTAAATTCATCTGGGGTGGCCTAAGAAATGTGTCTGGCTATGGGAATATGTGTAGGACTGGGATGTCTTACCTGGGCCTCCTCTGAGTGTGATTCCACCTCCGCAGCTCGAGCTTGTCTCCGGGTGGTCACAGGATATGTCTCAGCCAGAGGGGCAACCGAGAAGGCAGACAACATGGGCCCCAAGTCATTTCCCAGCAAAACGTCTGCAGGCAAATCCTCCATCAAGCCGACCTCAACAAGGCCATCCCCAACTCCCCAGTTCAGGTGAATCCTGGCAGTGGGCAGTCGATGTATGGCTCCCCCTGCTACATGGACTGCCACTGTCCAGTCCGTCTTCTCTTGGTCCCGGACGAGATGAGGCTTCACAAGGGTCAAAGTTGCTCTGGAATCTCTTAGTCCCTGCATGCGTTTCCCATTAAGCCACACGACCTGTCGATGCTGTTGTCGATTATCTGCCCGGGCTGCCTGCACGGGGTCTACTTCATGCAGCACTTCCTCCATTTCTTCCACCCCTTGGTTAGTTGTAGCCCCCAATGCCGGGTCAGCTTCGCCTTGGTAGCAGTGTACAGCGGCCCGGCGGAAGGTAGCTGTTCCCGCCTTTGGCCACTGGGCATGCTGAGTCCAGTTGGGACATTGTCTTTTCAGGTGGCCCAGCTGATGGCAGGTGTGGCATCGCGCCCCAGGGGAACTGTGGTAGGCCGAGTTTCTAGCTGGTCCCCCTACAATCTTCGGTGGTTTGTGGCCCTCCAGGTCCATGGGCGGACCCCTAGTGACCATCTTTGATCCTGACAACTGAGGCCTCCTGGCGTCATGATGTTCATCGGCCAGACGAGCGGCTTCCTCAAGAGTCATTGGCCGCCTGTCCCGAAGCCATTCCTGTGTCTCGGGGTTTAGTCCATTAAAGAATCGTTCTAACAAGAAGAGCTGGAGGATGTCCTCCTTAGTGGTTGCTTGGCTCCCTTGTACCCACTGTAGCAGTGACCACCGTAATTTACAGGCCCATTCAGCGTGGGTATCGGTTACTTGTTTTATAAGTCCGCGGAACTTTTGGCGGTATGCCTCTGGTGTCAGCGCATACCGGGCCAAGATCACTTCTTTGATCCGCTCATAGTCCATACAGTCCTCATCAGGTACCGTGCGATAGGCGTCCGCTGCCCGGCCTGTCAGCTTGCTTGCCAGAATCTGAACCCGTTCCTCTGGCTTCACTTGATGAAGGGCACACTGCCGCCCAAAGTCCTGCAGAAAGCCATCAATGTCTTCCTCTGCCTCCCCCAACTGTCGGAAGGCATTATACTGGATCTTTTTGTGGCTTACTGTTGAAGGTACCTGGGCAGAAGCCAGAGCTCCCCCTGCTCGCTGACTCTCCTCTCTCCGCTCTGCCATCTCCATCTTGGCCAGTTCCACTTTGGTCCGTTCTGCCAAGTTGGGGTACCTCTTTCAGTACCACCCCGTGTTTCAGGAGGTCCACGCTGCTTTTGCTGGATTCTGAATGAAGGAAGCTGGCTGGAATTCCTTGGTTACGTGAGAGCATATAAAAGCTGACTGCTACCCCACATATTTCCAGTCTAAAAAGAACACACTTTATTTTCAGCACACAGAATATATAACACAGATACAAAGGACAGGCCAATAAGAAAACAGCTGGCCAGACATACATTACAATAGCCGCAGGGGGCCGGAGCCTTCCGCTATTTACTGTGGGAATTACAAAGGTGGGGGAAGGTTAGAAAGAGAATATCTTGTCCAGGGGCGCAGCCTGTGGACTGATGCATTTCACATGGAAACTATTATACATACATATACTGCATAACATTCTTGGTGCTGAGGGGTTCTGTAACACGGCTCCGCTTTTCAGCGACGCGATCGGCATACACAGTCTGATCCTTAACGGATCGGTTTGGGGATGACCGAAGTTTATGGGGTTGGTACGAGTTCTGTTTGTCGACTTAGTCCATCGGCGTTACCGTTTTGTTTGCCGGGTCTGTAGTGGATGGTGAAGTCCAGAGGTTGTAGGGCTAAACTCCACTGCAGTAATCTGACGTTGTCCCTGGAGACCCGATTAAGCCAGACTAGGGGATTATGGTCCGTTAGGAGGGAAAACTGTCATCCATACAAATATGGTTGTAACTTTTTGAGTGACCATACTATTGCCAGGCACTCCTTCTCGATGGCCGCATAGCTCACTTCACGGGGCAGTAGTTTCCGACTCAGGTAAGCTACTGGGTGTTCTTGGCCGTCCGGCCCGACTTGGCTTAGTACTGCCCCCAATCCAAACATAGAAGTGTCTGTGTGGACCAAGAAACGTTTAGTTGGATCGGGTGCGGCCAATACAGGGGTATTGGTGAGGGCATCCTTTAGCTGGCGGAAGGCTTCCTCACACTCTGGGGTCCAGGTTACCTGGCGGGGTTGGTTCTTACGGTTCAGATCAGTGAGGGGCTTGCCTACGCTGCTGTAATTGTGAACGAGTTTCCTGTAATACCCCGCTGTCCCTAGAAACGCCATGACCTGGGTTTTAGTGCGTGGGGTTGGCCATTTGGCTATGGCCTCAATCTTGGCTGGTTCTGGTCTCTGTTTCCCACTTCCCACCCAATGCCCTAAATACTGAACCTCTGCTTTGCCCACGTGACACTTGTTTGTGTTCAGGGTGATTCCGGCCTTGTGGATCCTGTCCAATACTGTCTCTAGGTGATTTAGATGCTCTTCCCATGTCGCGCTGTAGATGGCTATGTCATCCAGGTAGGCACACGCATAGTCCCGGAGACCATCCAGAAGCTGGTCAGCCAGCCTCTGGAAGGTCGCCGGGGCAGTCTTCATCCCGAATGGCATAACGCGAAACTGGAATAAGCCAAACGGGGTGACAAATGCCGACGTGGGAATAGCATCAGGACTAAGGGGAATCTGCCAGTAGCCTTTGCATAGATCGATGTGGTCAAATATTTTGCCCCTGCCAGCCGGTCTAACAAGTCATCCACACGCGGCATGGGATACACATCCGTCACTGTTTTCTCATTGAGCTTACGATAGTCTACACAAAACTATGTAGTCCCATCCTTCTTGGGCACTAACACTACGGGGGATGCCCAGGGACTATCTGACTCTTCAATGACCCCTAAACGCAACATCTCTTGTATCTCTTGATACATCCCTTCTCGTACAGACTCAGGGACGTGGAAGGGGGGTTGTCGCTGGGGGGTCTGATCCTGGGTCTCAAGCTTGTGTTGTGCCAGTTGAGTGTACCTAGGTTTCCCCGAAAACATCCTCTGTCGCTGCCTCAACAACTGTGTACTGGGGATTGGCTTCTCCGCAAAACAATGGGAGAAGCAGTGGTGTTGTAAGAGGGTGAACTGTAGTCCCACTGAGAGGGCACTAGGACCCTGTGGTTTTTGCCTATTGCAGAAGAGAACAGACCGTGCAAAACTCCCAGAGACGATGTGTGCTGCTGGGTGGGGTCTAGTGTCTCGGGTGTAAAGTGAAACTTGGAAGTGAGAGCTGAGAGAGAAAAAGGCGGGAAGCAAAGGCAGAAGCTGCTGTGATATCTTAAAGAGAGACTGTGTGGATTTACTGCAAGTGTTTTTGGAGGAAAAGAAGCTTTTGAGAGACTTTTTGTTGCTAACGTTCCCCTGGAGAAGAATTAACCTTTTGTTTAACTCTGTGAGAGACTTGTGTGGCTAACGTTTCCTGGAGAGGAGTTAACCCTTTATTTAACAAAAGACGGAGACTTTGCTAAGAACCCAGTACGTATTTGGAAGTCTGTGGATTCCCTGTGCATTGAGTGGAGAAACAAGTCTGGACAGACTGCTGATACAGAGACAGACGGATTGTCGTGGAACCATTCCTAGGAGCTACAGAAGCAGAGACTACATCGTGAGACCACTAACTAAGTCCCCGGCGTTTGGGCTCGGCATCGGCCGACAAGACAAGACAAGAGGAGTTTGCTGTAACTTATTGGCGCTGAAAATATGAACTGGCTGCAGCCTCTGCGGATTCCTGCCTGAGAGGAAATCCATCTCAGGATACGGTACCATAGTTATAGATACCCGGGTATCTCTGCTCAGAGTGTTAAATTGTTACTTTAGAGGTGTATCTTATATTAGAGTTGTGTAAGTTATACTCAATGTGCCATTCCAGGGGCTCCCTTAATAACACTACATTCAATTTACACTTGTTCCTGTTTTTAGTTGCCTGTTAGGTAAATTTCTTACTAGTCTGTTGTAGTACACAGTTCTCAGGAGACCTTGGAGTGGCACAGTGATTTCAGCTGCTGCTGAGCTAGTGTATCTTTGGGGTGCATCTGTCTTAATATTCTCCATATTACCTTGATTATTTTGCCTTTGAGTAAATACCGTTGGAGATTTCTGCCTTGGTCTTGGTTTGTGACTCACTGGATCTTATTCGGACCTCTGGTCATTACATTTTTGGCGTAGTCGGCAGGATCCAGTGTTTGTCATGGACGAGGGCGAGGGTGGAAATGACCCCGCTGTATCCGCATCCTCCTCAGGGGTTGGGGTTCCCTTGGCAGCCGCTGCGACTCCGGGAGGGTATGTGCCTGTAGGGGCTTTACTTCAGCACATGCCGAAATACGATGGGCGCAATATGGCGTTGCAAGATTGGGCTGAGAGAATCCAGAGTATTCTGCGCATGTGTAATTTGACCCCCGCGTTACGCGCTGAGCTGGCATTAAATGCACTGGAGGGTGATATTAGGCGTATGGTGATGGTGCGCCCAGAATCAGAGAGGGATACATTAGAAAAGATTTTGGAACTGTTAGAGGGGAGTTTGGGGGGCCGAGCGCGTGTGGCTCAGCTTCGGTCCCTATTCTTTAATCGTCCCCAGAGAGAGTGTGAGTCCCTGATGCAGTACTCTAATATTTTGCAAGAGATGTTGAATGAGATGCAGCGACTAGACCCGGGGGCCATGGGGGCATTCCGGGAGGTAGACCGCTTGCTCCGGGACCAATTCATCACCGGTGTAGCCAATAGACTTCTCCGGGACAAACTGTTGGAAATGGCCCGGGTTGCACCAGAGTTATCTTTCTGGCAGATTTACCGAGCTGCAGTGGAAAGGGAAGAGAAATCGGCCTATGTTCCCGAGGGGTCAGTGAACAGTGCCCAGCTGGAGGAAGGTGGTTCATCAGGGTCGGGGGGAGAGGGGCTGGTAAGCGTGGTACAAGCTCTGCGTGCTGAGGTGAAGGAGTTGAAGCTGAAATTGTCTCAACTGACAGTTGATCCCGCCTCTACCCCCTCGCGGGAACCTCCTGCCTCACCCCCTGGAACGGTGACCCCGCAAATGGCCAGGTCGTCCTATCAGAATGAGTCAAGCCCTCGTCCACGAGGAACAATCACCTGCTAGAAGTGTGGCCGCCAGGGACACATCTCGCGTTACTGCCGGGCGCTTACAGCCCCAGAAACCCCGTCGCCGGCTTTAAACTTCCGGCCGCTGCCATGAGAGGGCAAGCAGCAGCGGCCCCACCCACACAAAGCCCTCGACGGAATGAACAAGATTTGTTTGCATGTAGTCCAGTGATAGAAGCAGAGTTTGAAGGGCGGAAGATGAGGTGCTTGGTTGACACGGGATCCGAATGTACTATAATGCCTCTAGAAGTATATGAGAGATACTTCAGTCGACTAGTGATTCCAGAGGATGGCCGAGTGATACGACTGACCGCCGCAAATAATGGTCAATTGTCAGTAAAAGGGATCGTGTGGATGCAACTAAAAATGTTTGGTCAAGAGCTGGGGCAGAAAGGGGTAGTACTGGTGGATCACCCCCCTAGAAGAGGGATGGAAGTGACGCTCGGAATGAACGTGCTGTGAGATTTGAATCACCAGATGTATGCCAGTGAAGGACCCCGATACTGGGCCCGTGCGACAAGACACCGACCCACACAGAGAATTCTACACCGTCTAGTGCTGAGTTGCGACTTGCTGAAAAGTGCGGTCCCAGGTGGCCGGGTGGGCCGGGTCCGAGTGACTTCGAGGGCCCCGATCCTACTGGGACCCAGACAAGAGGAACTCTTAATGCTGCCTGTGGGAGCTGCACAGAGATTGAATGGGCTTGAAGTGCTACTTGAGCCCGCCCGAGAGGGTTCCTCATTTGCCAAGGTACATGTGGCCCGTTCTTTGGCGATTGTGAAGAATGGACGAGTACCGGTCCGATGCATCAATGTTTTAGATGAAGCTGTTGCAATTCCCGCTGGGACCATACTGGCTGAACTGTTCGTACCGGCAGAGAAGGTGCCGGAAAATGCAGGGTTCGAATTGCGACCAGACCAACAGTCATCCTGGACATTCGCGGTCGAGGTAGGCCGGACTGAACCTCCTACGGAGGAATGGAATGTTCATGTGATCATGGAGCAGATGGGAGTGGATCGGGAGAAGCTGACCCCCGTGCAGTTGGAGCAGTTGGAGAGAGTTTTGTGGGAACATCAAGAGACCTTTTCCCGACATGGAGAGGACTTCGGGTGTACCCAGACGATTGAGCATGAGATTCCAACGGGGGATACTCCACCCATTAGAGAAAGATATCGCCAAATTCCTCCGGCGCTCTATCAAGAGGTGAAGAGCATGGTGGCCAGTATGCTGGACAACCAAGTGATCCGAGAGAGCCGGAGTCCCTGGGCGGCCCCTGTAGTCTTGGTCCGCAAGAAGGATGGGACACTCCGATTTTGTGTGGACTATCGGAAATTGAATGCCCACACCGTACGGGACGCCTATCCTTTACCCCGTATTGAAGAATCCCTGTCGGCCCTGGGTCGGGCCAAGTATTTCTCAACGTTGGATTTGGCAAGCGGGTACTGGCAGGTCCCAATGGCTGAAAAAGATCGGGCCAAGACGGCGTTTGTATTGCCAATGGGGCTCTTTGAGTTCAACCGGATGCCCTTTGGCCTCGCTACCGCCCCGGGAACCTTCCAACGCCTGATGGAACATTGCTTGGGTGATCTAAATTTTGAATCAGTCCTGATATATTTGGACGACATTGTGGTGTTCGGAACCTCATTTGAAGATCATCTGGAGAAGCTGCGTCAAGTTCTCCGGCGGCTCAAGAGCTACGGCCTGAAAATAAAGCCAAAAAAATGTCAGCTGTTACGAAACCAGATTGAATATTTGGGGCATCTGGTGACCCCGGACGGGGTACTACCTTTAGCCAGTAAGATTAAGGCGGTACAAGAGTGGCCACCTCCTTGTGACCTGCGAGAAGTGCGGGCCTTCCTGGGCCTAGCAGGATACTATCGGCGGTTTGTGCCTAAATTCTCACAAGTGGTGAGTCCCTTGAATGAACTTTTGAGAGGGACAGCGCTGGGTCCTCGAAATCGCCCCATTCCATGGGGGCCCCTACAGAAAAAGGCATTTGATGGAGTGAAAACCGCCCTAACGAGTGCCCCATTGCTGGCCTACGCCCGGTTTGACACCCCTTTTTTGTTGTATACCGATGGTAGTCTTCATGGGTTGGGGGCAGTACTAGCACAGGTGCAGGACGGCCGAGAACGAGTGATTTCTTATGGCAGCAGATCTTTAAGAGACTCCGAGCGAAATCCGGCTAACTACAGCTCATTCCGTCTGGAATTGCTGGCCCTGGTGTGGGCAATGACAGAACGCTTCGCCGAGTATCTAACAGGAGCTGAGGTGCTAGTCATGACAGATAACAACCCGCTAGCTCACTTAGAGAATGCAAAACTGGGGGCGTTGGAGCAGCGGTGGGTCGCCAGACTGGCCAAGTTCAATTACCGCATTAAATTTCGCTCTGGTCGAGAGAACGGCAATGCAGATGCATTGTCAAGAGTGCCCCTTGGGTCATCCGGGGAAGATGTTGATGAACAACTTGAGGATACTGAAACTCCAGCTTTGGGGCAAATACCTATCTTCCAAAGTGTGGTACACTCAAGTGGGGTGGCCACCGGGATGCCCTGTGTCCTGGGTAAAACACCCTCAGATTGGACAAGAGTCCAGGATGAGTGTCCGGACGTTGCACTTGTGCGCCGTTGGGTACAAAACAAGGCCTGGCCCAGTGCAGAGGACAAGGCTCAGTTGTCCATGGAAGGAATGAAACTCCTTCGACAATGGGATAAATTGTGTGTGGAACAAGGTCTTTTGTATCGTAAGGTGTACCTGCCATCGGAGCTGCAGCATCGGTACCAACTGATAATTCCTGTGGGGATGGGGCCGGTGGTCGCTCGTGAGGCTCATGAGAAGGGGGCCCATTTTGGAAGTGAAAAGACACTTCAGTGGTTGCAGCGAGTCCTCTACTGCCCTGAGTTGGGAGGGATGGTGGCCGACGCGTGTCGGCAGTGCCGAATTTGTGGGCTCAACAAAAGCCCTGAGCAGCGGGCTCCCACACAGTCTATTAAGACTTCAGCTCCACTGGAACTACTCATGATTGACTACGTGTTGATAGGGTACTCTACATCAGGGTACTCCTACTGCCTGGTGATGACAGATCACTTTACCAAGTATGCTGTAGCGGTGCCGACAAGAGATCAGACGGCCAAGTCGGCGGCTGAGGCAGTGTGCCGACATTTCTTCCAAGTGTTCGGGTGTCCGCAGAGAATACATTCAGATCAAGGGGCCTGCTTTCAGGGAACGCTGATGAAAGAGTTGCACCAGCTCTATGGTATCGAGCAGTCGAGAACAACGCCTTACCACCCTCAGGGTAACGGGGCGTGTGAGCGTTTTAATCGGACCCTGTTGCAAATGTTGAGGTCCTTAGAGAGTCAGCAACAGACATGCTGGCCTGAGTATCTCCCCGAATTGATGTGGGCTTACAATAACAGGGTGCACAGTACTACTGGTTACTCACCACACATGTTGATGTTTGGTAGACCTGGCCGAGACATTGAGGATTTGAGCATGCCAGATCCCTCCTCCGCCCCCCTTCGGACTGCATCCGAGTGGGTACGAGAGCATCGGCGGCGGTTGAGGGTGGTGCATCAGGTGGTGGGTGACCGCCTTCGCCAGGTGGTCCATAAGGACACGCGACCTGTACAAACAGAGCTGTTCTCTCCGGGAGACAGAGTGTTGGTGAGGACAAAACGACGGTCAGGAAAGCTGAGTGACTGATGGGAGGCGATACCGTATCTGATAAAAAAACAGGTGAACCCTGAGATTCCAGTGTACGAGGTCGAACCGGTGGGGACAGGGGGGCCAACCCGTAATTTGCATCGTAACATGTTACAGCGGTGCTGGTTTGAAGATTCGGCGCCTACCCCCCTAGAGCCAGAGGCCATGTTTCAAGGGGCGGAAGCTCTGAATGATCTTGAGTTTGATGGTGTGCTTACTCCTGCGCCTGCTTATTTGCCCCCTGTGACCGATCTGGCCTCGGGTGATGAGAATGTTGGGGATATGGAGGATGTTGTTGAGGAGAGTGCATCAGGTCAACTGCTTGGTCCTGACGCTGTATCACAGGACATCGAGCCGCAGGAGGAGACAACTCCACTTACGCCCACTGACACGACCATGGAAGAGACTCTAGCTCCCTCTAAGGTCGCACCTGTTGATGTAGGACTCAGGAGAACTACACGATCTACGGCAGGAATACCGCCTCAGCGATATGCTCAAGATGAATTTGAGTGGGAAGGTATGTCGAGGACGCCAACCTCTAGTGGGGTGGCATGTAAGAGGGTGAACTGTAGTCCCACTGAGAGGGCACTAGGACCCTGTGGTTTTTGCCTATTGCAGAAGAGAACAGACCGTGCAAAACTCCCAGAGACGATGTGTGCTGCTGGGTGGGGTCTAGTGTCTCGGGTGTAAAGTGAAACTTGGAAGTGAGAGCTGAGAGAGAAAAAGGCGGGAAGCAAAGGCAGAAGCTGCTGTGATATCTTAAAGAGAGACTGTGTGGATTTACTGCAAGTGTTTTTGGAGGAAAAGAAGCTTTTGAGAGACTTTTTGTTGCTAACGTTCCCCTGGAGAAGAATTAACCTTTTGTTTAACTCTGTGAGAGACTTGTGTGGCTAACGTTTCCTGGAGAGGAGTTAACCCTTTATTTAACAAAAGACGGAGACTTTGCTAAGAACCCAGTACGTATTTGGAAGTCTGTGGATTCCCTGTGCATTGAGTGGAGAAACAAGTCTGGACAGACTGCTGATACAGAGACAGACGGATTGTCGTGGAACCATTCCTAGGAGCTACAGAAGCAGAGACTACATCGTGAGACCACTAACTAAGTCCCCGGCGTTTGGGCTCGGCATCGGCCGACAAGACAAGACAAGAGGAGTTTGCTGTAACTTATTGGCGCTGAAAATATGAACTGGCTGCAGCCTCTGCGGATTCCTGCCTGAGAGGAAATCCATCTCAGGATACGGTACCATAGTTATAGATACCCGGGTATCTCTGCTCAGAGTGTTAAATTGTTACTTTAGAGGTGTATCTTATATTAGAGTTGTGTAAGTTATACTCAATGTGCCATTCCAGGGGCTCCCTTAATAACACTACATTCAATTTACACTTGTTCCTGTTTTTAGTTGCCTGTTAGGTAAATTTCTTACTAGTCTGTTGTAGTATACAGTTCTCAGGAGACCTTGGAGTGGCACAGTGATTTCAGCTGCTGCTGAGCTAGTGTATCTTTGGGGTGCATCTGTCTTAATATTCTCCATATTACCTTGATTATTTTGCCTTTGAGTAAATACCGTTGGAGATTTCTGCCTTGGTCTTGGTTTGTGACTCACTGGATCTTATTCGGACCTCTGGTCATTACAGTGTGACCAGTAGGCAGTGGTGGAGCCTGGGGTTTGGCCCACAAAGTCGGGTGCTTTGCTTGCATGTGCCTGATCATGCTGGTGGTGGTCAGGCTGGTTGTTTTCCTACCCCTGCTGATGTGGGAATGGCAGGAGCTGCAAATGGCCTGTTTGGGGTTATTGGCAGAGTCTTTAAAAAAAAGCCAGACTCAGGAAGATCTCACAGGTGGAATGGCAACTTCACTCATGTTGGTGTTACGGGGAACGGATGCACGCCTTCTGTCTGTGGCTACCACACTGCTTTCTGCCTATTGTGGGGATATGCCTCCTTCCCCATTTGTGCTGCTGTCTTCACTATGCATGTCTTCCTGCCAGGTTGTGTCAGTCACTATGTCATTCACCACCTCGTCTTCCACATCCGCACCCTGCTCCTCCTCCTGACTTTCTGGCAATTCTGTCTCATCATCGTCCACCTCTTGTGACACTTTCCCACCATCGCCTTCGTGTGACCTGGGCTGGTCAAAGCTTTGGGCAGCTGTACATGTGATCTAATTTTTTCCCACTTCAAGTTGACCTGCAGAGATTTCTGAATCTTGAATGGGAAAACTGAACAGCTCTTCAGAGTGTCAAAGCATGGGATCAGTTTTCTCAGGGCCCTCGACATGGTGGGAGGAAGGCGGATCAGGGTGAGGAATATCCTGGCCACACTCATGGCTACTCAGACTTGACCATGTGGAAGACAAGGTGGTGGTGGTGGCTAAGTGACTGGAAGCATTATCCGCTATCCAACCAACAACCGTTTCACTGCTCTGGCTTCAATAGTGGTGTGCTGCGGACCCCTAGAAACTGGGACAGGAAGGTCGAGTGAGATCTTGTGGGTCTTTGTTGTTGCCCACTTTCACCTTGCCCACGGCCTCATCCTCTGGATGCACCATCAGCATCACGTCCACTTCCCCGTCCTTTGCCCCTTGCCTTAACCATTTTAAATGGACTACTGCACTATTTAAAATGCTCAACACAAATGTCTTTATTACTAGCGAAATAATATGTGATCAGTATGCCTGAAAATCTACAATTTTTCAAACCCAAACACCAGGCAGGCCTCAACCTAACAGACTGTATTCATTTTTTTTTTTAAGTTTTATAGAAATAGAGTATCACACAGCCACAAAATAAGTTCACCGGCCTCCAATGCCCAAACTTGGAACAGAGATATATGACGGCTGTAACAGAAATACCACACTGGAAAATCTGTGGCCTTTCAATTTTTTGGGATGGTAAATAGCGCTGTATAGAATTTGAGTATCATACAGCAACAAAATAAGTACACCGGCCTCCAATGCCCAAACTTAGAGCACAGAGATATATGACGGTTGACGACTGTAACGGAAATACCACACTGGCAAATCTGTGGCCTTTCAATTTTTTTGGATGCTAAATAGCGCTGTATAGAATTTGAGTATCACACAGCAACAAAATAAGTACACCGGCCTCCAATGACCAAACTTGGAGCAGATGTATGAGGCCTTTTTCGGTGAATTTAAAACACCAAAAAATAAAAAATAAAAGGGCCCAAGGGTAGCACACACAACTATGCTATGTATGCCTCACAAACTATCACTTTTCAACAGGCCTCAGTCTGACAGAATAGACTGTATATTTTTTTTATGGGGGGGGTGGAATTTGTGGGAAAAAAAGGTATATAGACAGTAAATAATCTGCATCAGCAGACAGTTATGGAGCTTTGGGAAGGATGCAGTGGGACCAATGGACGCACATACAGTAGTTTTGATCAAATCACTTTTTTATCAGCAGAATATTATCACTACAGGACTAGTGTGATTCAAGTCACTTCAAATGGCCAAGCCATGAGTCAGGATAGTTAAGGAGTCCAAGGTCAGAAGCCAGGAGGGTACGTCATAAACAGAAGGAAGAGACAAAAGCGTAGTCAGGTAACGTTTTGAGGTCAGAATACCAGGAAGTTAGTGGATCAGAGCAAGGGGGTTAAACAGATGGATGTTCAGAAAGAGGTCCACATCAGACAGTGAAAGATATATAAAAAGAACACAAGGCACAGAGAGACAAACCATACGGTAGCTGAATGTTCGTCTGGCAGAGGTCTGGGAGAAACAGTTCAGTTAAGTAGCTTGGCAATCACCTGAGACAGTGAACACCTGGAGAAAGCCAGATCCTCCCAGTCTAAGATTGGATGACACAGCTGACAATTAACACACTGACAGCTCACACACCCCATCACCAGACTGAATGACTGAGCTGTCAATCAAAGCACTGACAGCTTCAGCACCCCCCTGTACCAGAATGGATGGCAGAGCTGTCAGTAACTGCATCCCAGACACACTGAGGGGTTAAACAGTGACAACTGGTATACATGCTTTCATGTAGTCCAACCCCACCCCCACCACTGATTGGAAGCTTTCTGCCTATACACAGTGTACACAGAAAGCTGCCAATCAGTGGTGGGGGCAAGGTTATACAAAGCTCAGCATTCAGAGAACTGAAGATCTGCAGCAGAGAAAACAGGATTTTATCAAAACTGCCACATCCATACCACTGCCCTTAAATCACGTTGCTCTCAGGTGGTGGAGTAAAAACCTGGTAAAAGATTCCCTTTAAAAATGAAGAAATAAAAAAAAAATTAAAAAATATTTGGTATCGTTACTACCTCAAAAGTCCAATTTGTCGAAATATAAAATGAATAGCTCACATGGTAAACAAAAGTATAAGGTAATAGAAAAATGCAGAATTGGTGTTTTTTTTGGCCACAGCACCTCCACCAAAATATTGAATGTACCCTAAAATAGTAAAACAGTATTAATAAAATACACAATAAACAATACACACACACACAAAATACACATTCACAAGTTAAGGATTTCAGAAAATAGCTGCAAAAACTATATTTTGTTTTTACAAATTTCAGAATTTTTGTTCACCGCCAGGTTTGGTATCGCAGTAATCGTTCCTAGATCACTTGCACCACACAATGAATGCAGAAAAATAAAAATCCTCCCCAAATGGTGGAATTCTATTTTTTTTTCTCTTCACTATTGCAGCACACTTGGAATTTTCTCCTGTTTAGCAGTACATTGTATGGTAAAGTGAATGATTTCTGTTATGACCTGGTGGTTAGGAGCACCCGGAATGACCTGATAGTTAAACCTCATACAGGACGAGCTGTATCATGAAAACCAGCTGGATCATGAAAACAGTGAACAAATAATGACTATCATGAAAAAATCATGAAAACCAGCTGGACAAGAAAACAGTGAACAAATAATGACTATCAGGAACTTAGCTTCTGCAGGAGAAGGCAGGTCACCAGAGAGATCCAGGAGCGAACTGAACTAATGCAAAAACATTGACAGCTGGCATGGAGTAACGATCTGAGAGAAGTTAAATAGAGCAGCCAACCAAAGGATAAACCACGTCACCTGTGTAAGGAACCTCAGAAGCAGCAGCTTCACTCATAGCCACCAGAGGGAGCCCATAGACAGAACTCGCCGAAGTACCATTCACGACCACAGGACGGAGTTCGACAACAGAATTCACAACAGTACCCCCCCTTGAGGAGGGGTCACCGAACCCTCACCAGAGCCCCCAGGCCGATCAGGATGAGCCAAATGAAAGGCACGAACAAGATCGGCAGCATGAACATCAGAGGCAAAAACCCAGGAATTATCTTCCTGACCATAACCCTTCCACTTGACCAGGTACTGGAGTTTCCGTCTCGAAACACGAGAATCCAAAATCTTCTCCACCACATACTCCAACTCACCCTCGACCAACACCGGGGCAGGAGGACCAACGGAGGGAACCATAGGCGCCACGTATCTCCGCAACAACGACCTATGGAACACATTATGGATGGCAAAAGAAGCTGGAAGGTCCAAACGAAATGACACAGGATTAAGAACTTCAGAAATCTTATATGGCCCAATGAAACGAGGCTTAAACTTAGGAGAGGAAACCTTCATAGGAACGTGACGAGATGACCACCAAACCAAATCCCCAACACGAAGTCGGGGACCAACACAACGCCGGCGGTTAGCGAAACGTTGAGCCTTCTCCTGGGACAATGTCAAATTGTCCACCACATGAGTCCAAATCTGCTGCAACCTGTCCAACACCGCATCCACATCAGGACAGTCCGAAGGCTCAACCTGCCCTGAAGAGAAACGAGGATGGAAACCAGAATTACAGAAAAAAGGAGAAACAAAAGTAGCCGAGCTGGCCCGATTATTAAGGGCGAACTCAGCCAAAGGCAAGAAGGACACCCAATCATCCTGATCAGCAGAAACAAAGCATCTCAGATATGTCTCCAAAGTCTGATTAGTTCGTTCGGTTTGGCCATTAGTCTGAGGATGGAAAGCTGAAGAAAAAGACAAATCAATGCCCATCTTACCGCAAAAGGACCGCCAAAACCTCGAAACAAACTGGGAACCTCTGTCCGAGACGATGTTCTCTGGAATGCCATGCAAACGAACCACATGCTGGAAAAACAATGGCACCAAATCAGAGGAGGAAGGCAATTTAGATAAGGGTACCAAATGGACCATCTTAGAGAACCGATCACAAACCACCCAAATGACCGACATCTTTTGAGAAACAGGGAGATCAGAAATAAAATCCATGGAAATATGCGTCCAGGGCCTCTTCGGGATCGGCAAGGGCAAAAGCAACCCACTGGCACAAGAACAGCAGGGCTTAGCCCGAGCACAAGTCCCACAGGACTGCACAAAAGAACGCACATCCCGTGACAAAGAAGGCCACCAAAAGGATCTAGCCACCAAATCTCTGGTACCAAAGATTCCAGGATGACCAGCCAACACTGAACAATGAATCTCAGAGATAACTCTACTAGTCCATCTATCAGGGACAAACAGTTTCTCCGTAGGACAACGGTCAGGTCTATCAGCCTGAAACTTTTGCAGCACACACCGCAAATCAGGGGAAATGGCAGACAAAATTACCCCTTCTTTAAGAATACCCGCCGGCTCCGGAACACCCGGAGAGTCAGGCACAAAACTCCTTGACAGGGCGTCAGCCTTCACATTCTTAGATCCCGGAAGGTATGAAACCACAAAATCAAAACGGGAGAAAAAGAGCGACCATCGAGCCTGTCTAGGATTCAACCGTTTGGCAGACTCGAGATAAGTCAAATTCTTGTGATCCATCAAGACCACCACGCGATGTTTAGCTCCTTCAAGCCAATGTCGCCACTCCTCGAATGCCTACTTCATGGCCAACAACTTCCGATTGCCCACATCATAATTGCGCTCAGCAGGCGAGAATTTTCTAGAAAAGAAGGCACAGGGTTTCATCACCGAGCCATCAGAACTTCTTTGCGACAAAACAGCCCCTGCTCCAATTTCAGAAGCATCAACCTCAACCTGAAAAGGGAACGAAACATCTGGCTGGCACAACACAGGGGCAGAAGCAAAACGACGCTTCAACTTCTGAAAAGCCTCTACAGCCGCAGAGGACCAATTGATCACATCAGCACCTTTCTTGGTCAAATCAGTCAACGGTTTAGCAATACTGGAAAAATTAGCGATGAAGCGACGATAAAAATTAGCAAAGCCCAGGAACTTCTGCAAGCTCTTCACAGATGTCGGCTGAGTCCAATCGTAAATGGCCTGAACTTTAACGGGGTCCATCTCGATAGTAGAAGAGGAAAAAATGAAACCCAAAAATGAAACCTTCTGAACTCCAAAGAGACACTTTGACCCCTTCACAAACAAGGAATTCGCACGAAGGACCTGGAACACCATTCTGACCTGCTTCACATGAGACTCCCAATCATCCGAAAAGACCAAAATGTCATCCAAATATACAATCATGAATCTATCCAGGTACTCTCGGAAGATGTCATGCATAAAGGACTGAAACACAGATGGAGCATTAGAAAGCCCGAATGGCATAACCAGGTACTCAAAATGGCCCTCGGGCGTATTAAATGCCGTTTTCCATTCATCACCCTGTTTAATTCGCACAAGATTATACGCACCACGAAGATCTATCTTGGTGAACCAACTAGCCCCCTTAATCCGAGCAAATAAATCAGACAGCAGCGGCAAAGGATACTGAAATTTGACTGTGATCTTATTAAGAAGGCGGTAATCAATACAAGATCTCAAAGAACCATCCTTCTTGGCCACAAAAAAGAACCCTGCTCCCAATGGTGACGACGACAGACGAATATGACCCTTCTCCAAGGATTCCTTTATATAACTCCGCAAATTAAAGTAAACAGACGGCCCTTAGGAAACTTACTACCAGGAATCAAATTAATAGCACAGTCGCAATCCCTATGAGGAGGTAGAGCACCAGATTTGGGCTCTTCAAATACATCCCGGTAATCTGATAAAAACTCAGGGACTTCAGAAGGAGTGGAAGGCGAAATTGACAGCAATGGAACATCACCATGTACCCCCTGACAACCCAAGCTGGACACAGACATAGATTTCCAATCCAACACTGGATTATGGACCTGTAGCCAAGGCAATCCCAAAACGACCACATCATGCAGATTATGCAACACCAAAAAGCGAATATCCTCCTTATGTGCAGAAGCCATGCACATGGTCAATTGAGTCCAGTACTGAGGCTTATTCTTGGCCAAAGGCGTAGCATCAATTCCTCTCAATGGAATAGGATACTGCAAGGGCTCCAAGAAAGAACCACAGCGCCTGGCAAACTCCAAGTCCATCAAATTCAGGGCAGCGCCTGAATCCACAAATGCCATTACAGAATAGGACGACAGAGAGCAAATCAGAGTAACGGACAAAAGAAATTTAGACTGTACCGTACCAATCTTGGCAGACCTAGCGAACCGCTTATTGCGCTTAGGACAATCGGAGATAGCATGAGTGGATTCACCACAGTAAAAACACAGCCCATTCCAACGTCTGTGTTCTTGTCGTTCAGCTCTGGTCAAAGTCCTATCACACTGCATAGGCTCAGGCCTATGCTCAGAGAATACCGCCAGATGGTGCACAGCTTTGCGCTCACGCATGCGCCGATCAATCTGAATGGCCAAAGACATAGACTCATTCAGTCCAGCAGGTGTGGGAAATCCCACCATGACATCCTTAAGGGCTTCAGAAAGACCCTTTCTGAAAATTGCCACCAGGGCACATTCATTCCACTGAGTAAGCACAGACCACTTTCTAAACTTCTGACAGTACACCTCCGCTTCATCCTGACCCTGACACAAAGCCAGCAAGATTTTCTCTGCCTGATCCGCTGAATTTGGTTCATCATAAAGCAATCCAAGCGCCAGAAAAAAACGCATCAACATCACGCAATGCAGGATCTCCTGGCGCAAGGGAAAATGCCCAGTCTTGAGGGTCACCAAGCAACAAAGAAATAATGATTTTTACCTGTTGAACGGGGTCACCAGAGGAGCGGGGTTTCAAAGCTAGAAACAGTTTACAATTATTTTTGAAATTCAAGAACCTAGATCTATCCCCAGAAAATAAGTCAGGAATAGGAATTCTAGGCTCTAACATAGGATTCTGAACCACAAAATCTTGAATGTTTTGTACCCTTGCAGTGAGATGATCCACACAAGAGGACAGACCTTGAATGTCCATATCTACACCTGTGTCCTGAACCACCCAAAGGTCTAGGGGAAAAGAAAGACAAAACACAGTGCAAAGAAAAAAAAATGGTCTCAGAAGTTCTCTTATCCCTCTATTGAGATGCATTAATACTTTGGGCCAGCTATACTGTTAAGACCTGGTGGTTAGGAGCACCCGGAATGACCTGATAGTTAAACCTCATACAGGATGAGCTCTGGGATGTGGGAGCTCTGCTGACCGCAAGCCCTAATCCTATCACAAACACTAGAAATAGCCGTGGAGTGCTCCTGACCAGACCTAGGCGCCTCGTCACAGCCTAAGCGCTATCTAGCCCTAGAGATAGAAAAATAAAGCCAACCTTGCCTCAGAGAAATTCCCCAAAGGTAAAGGAAGCCCCCCACATATATTGACTGTGAGTAAAGATGAAAGTCACAAATGTAAAAATGAAACATGTTTCAGCAAAGGGAGGCCAGACTTACTAAATAGACAGAGGATAGGAAAGGTAACTTTGCGATCAGCACAAAAACCTACAAAAGACCACGCAGTGTGCAAAAAAGACCTCCGCACCGACTCACGGTGCGGAGGGGCCACTCTGCATCCCAGAGCTTCCAGCTAGCAAGACAAAATCATGATAACCAGCCGGACAAGAAAACAGTGAACAAATAATGACTATCAGGAACTTAGCTTCTGCAGGAGAAGGCAGGTCACCAGAGAGATCCAGGAGCGAACTGAACTAATGCAAAAACAATGACAGCTGCATTGAGTAACGATCTGAGAGGAGATAAATAGAGCAGCCAACCTAAGGATAAACCACGTCACCTGTGTAAGAAACCTCAGAAGCAGCAGCTTCACTCATAGCCACCAGAGGGAGCCCATAGACAGAACTCGCCGAAGTACCATTCACGACCACAGGAGGGAGTTCGACAACAGAATTCACAATAGATTTCATTCAAAATTACAAATCCAAAAAGAGGGAAAATGCCAGCTCAGTATATGTAGAGTATAAGTCCACTATGTTCGGAACCATAGTGCAACCGATCGTGTGGTAAGTATATAAAAAATAGAAACATGTTCCTGCTCCATGGTTAAAAAAAATTGGTATTCTTTATTTTATAATCTAAAGTCCATTTACAAAAAAGTGTGCGTGGTGGTAGAAGAATAGAAAAGCATAGCCTTGTTCTATTCTTTCACCATCTCGTACACTTTTTTCTAAATGGATTTTAAATTATAAAATAAAGAATACCAAATACTTTTTAATCACAGAGCTGAAACTTGTCTCTATTATTGAAAAAATTACAAATTGTCCCATAAGAAAACTCTGATACGACTACATTGACTAAAAAAGTAAAAAAAGGTTACAACTCACGAAAGAAGGGGAAGAAAAAAGTGAAAGTCCTAAAACAGTAAAATGTCTGCAGCAATTAGGAGATAAAGGGGTCAACGTTTGAAGATGTGACCAAAATGGGGTCAACTCTTGAAGATATGACCAAAATGGGGTCAACTCTTGAAGATATGACCAAAATGGGATCAACTCTTGAAGATATGACCAAAATGGGGTCAACTCTTGAAGATATTACCAAAGTGGGGTTAACTCTTAGAGATATGACCAAATTGGGGTCAACTCATAAAGATATGACCAAAATGGTGTCAACTCTTGAAAATATGACCAAAATGGTGTCAACTCTTGAAAATATGACCAAAATGGGGTCAACTCTTGAAGACATGACCAAAATAGAGTAATCTCTTGAAGATATGACCAAAATGGGGTAATATCTTGAAGATATGACCAAAATGGGGTCATCTGCTGAAGATATGACTAAAATGGGGTCAACTCTTGAAGATATGACCCAAATGGGGTCAACTCTTAAAGATATGACCAAAATGGTGTCAACTCTTGAAGATATGACCAAAATGGGGTCAACTCTTGAAGACATGACCAAAATAGAGTAATCTCTTGAAGATATGACCAAAATGGGGTAATCTCTTGAAGATATGACCAAAATGGGGTCAACTCTTGAAGATATGACCAAAATGGGGTCGACTGTTGAAGATATGACCAAAATGGGGTCAACTCTTAAAGATATGACCAAAATTGGGTCAACTCTTAAAGATATGACCAAAATGGTGTCAACTCTTGAAGATGTGACCAAAGAGGGGTCAACTCTTGAATATATGACCAAAATGGGGTCAACTCTTGAAGATATGACCAAAATGGGGTCAACTGTTGAAGATATGACCAAAGTGGGGTCTACTCTTAAAGATATGACCAAAATGGGGTCAACTCTTAAAGATATGACCAAAATGGTGTCAACTCTTGAAGATATGACCAAAATCGGGTCAACTCTTGAAGATATGACCAAAATGGTGTCAACTCTTGAAGATATGACCAAAATGGACATCATATAGGGGTCCCATACTTTGCACCCTACTATGTGAACCAGAATGGAGAGTACGTGTATAAAAGCACCTTAGTCCATAATTTGATACAAATTTTAGAAATGCAGAAAGTTGAAAATAAAATATATAATTCTGCAAAACTAAATAAAAGTCTAATAATATTATAAATTCCCCCCATTCTGTCCCCATTGTAAATGAACTCTCGAGTCTCCAGAGTGTGAACTTTTCGCATCCCGTTGCTGTTTTCTATCCTCCGGCTCGGCATAAATCTCTGCATTCTATCTGAATTCTTATTTACAATAAAACCTCCGTCACTTCAATTTTTCTCCCCGTGAAATATATAAAAAAATATCGTCGCCTCTCCGCCATAAAGTAGCGCCTATTTTCCCAGGCTGCTCTTTAAATCTGCTCTAATCTGCAGCTGTGATCCTTTTTACCGCAATATTTAAATCCGAGACCTAATTTGCATATCCGTCCATTAACATACCTCCTAGTTATCATTTTCTTGTTTGCAAAAGTGAACTAAGTGGAATTGGAAAGGTTTATCTCTATGCAGGATATTATTCAAATGTGACAGCTCACTCTCGTCACGCATGAGGCAGCCTTCCAGGCGTTCTGTCTCTCGGGGCAATAGCAACAAGAGGCAAAGATGAAGCTTTTTATCTTGCCGTAATTAGTATTTCATCTAATTTGGTCATACGTCTCGGGGAAACTTCCCCACAGGAGAACTTGCTGCACCTCCAGGACGGTAAACGGCAAAAAGAATCACCGGGCTAAATCAATGCGGCATTTCGGGGTCAACGGATCCATATTTCATGTGATAATTATCTGCAATTAAGGACGTGACATTGGCCGTCTAGGAAATTAGATTTTTATGTGAGGTATCAATGGTGTTCACGGGTAAAGAGCCCTGGAACCTCTTTGGAAAATCTGATGCAGGGAACCTTCTCCACCTAACATGTGCCATTTATAATGCTGGCGTCTTCTTAGGAGAAGACAAGTTGTTGTGACTCCTCAATCCGATGCCTCGTGAGTAGTGTTGAGCGATACCTTCCGATATCGGAAAGTATCGGTATCGGTTTGGATCGGCCGATATTCAAAAAATATCGGATATCGCCGATACCGATACCCGATCCCAATGCAAGTCAATGGGACCAAAATATCGGAATTAAAATAAACCCTTTCTTTCCTTGTAGGTTCATTCTACATGAAGGAAAACAACTAAGAATAATGCCGGATGTATTTGGGGAGGTGGCGGAGACATTAAAGTCATAGAGGTTTATCCCAATCAAATAGAATAGCATGTTTTTTGTTTTTTTTTAAGACGTTCGGAGTGACAAAGATATTGACTATGTAAATTTTTTTTTTATTTTGTCAGATATTGATGTTTCACTATTCCACGCCCTTCCCCTTCTTTTTTTTCTTTTTTTTTTTCTTTTCCCACACTTTCATCTTCATCATCATCAGCATCTTTGACATCAACTTCTTCACCTTATTCATCTTCTTCTTCATCTTCTACCTATTTTTTTTTTTTTATTACATTCTTCATATTCATTTTATTCAACTATTATTATTCTTCTTATTCTACATATTCTTTTTATTCCACTGTTATTATTCTTCCTATTCTACTTCTTCATCATATTCTCATTTGTGACAGGCATTCCCGTAGTTGTTATCTATAAAAGTTTGAAGATTACACCTTCCGTTCTGCCAGTCACAAAAGTTACATTTGTCCGCGTTCAGTTTGGCCTGCAGCATCAGGCTTTATCCAGGGGCACCACGAGGAGGAACGGACTCACCCCCATACACTGCTTAGTCTTCTTCTGCATATAATTTAGATAATATCTTTTGCTCTGATATTAAGTCTTATGCTTAATGTTCTTCTGCTCTTTGTTCTGCAGCCTCTTGTTCTTCTGCTTCTCGGTCTTCCATGTTGTCGTCTCCAGGGTCGTCGTCTCCAGTGTCGTCATCTCCGCCGTCGTCGTCGTCGTCATCGGGGTGGTCTTCCGTGTCGTCGTCATCGTGGTGGTCTTCCGGGTCGTCGACGTTAGGGTCTTCAACTTGGAAATGTAGCAGAAGGTACAAGAAGGCTGAGAAAATGCCAAGAACCAGCTGAT
Organism: Ranitomeya imitator; assembly: GCF_032444005.1. Classification (NCBI taxonomy): domain Eukaryota; kingdom Metazoa; phylum Chordata; class Amphibia; order Anura; family Dendrobatidae; genus Ranitomeya; species Ranitomeya imitator. The sequence goes on from NC_091286.1 coordinate 678,650,901, forward strand.
GGAACTGGAACTCGGATGGCTACCCGAAGGTTCAAGAGCCTATGGAACTACCGAGGACCAGCTGACGTTACTGGAACCCGGTTACTAAGCGGAGGTACCCGTGCTAAAAAGCACTACCAAGGACCGCCTGACGTTGACGGAACTCGGATACCCAGAAGGAGGCACCTAAGCCAAAGGCTCTGCCCGGAACCAGCTGACGTTACTGGAACCAGGATGGGGAGCAGAAGGTACAAGAGCAAAAGACACTGCCGAGAACCAGCTGACGGTACTGGAACCCGGATGGGTAGCCGAAGGTCCAAGAGCCAATGGAACTACCGAGGACCAGCTGACGTTACTGGAACCCGGTTACTAAGCAGGAGGTACCCGTGCCTGAAAGCACTACCAAGGACCACCTGACGTTGGTGGAACTTGGATACCCAGAAGGAGGCACCTAAGCCAAAGGCTCTGCCCGGAACCAGCTGACGGTACTGGAACCAGGATGGGGAGCAGAAGGTACAAGAGCAAAAGACACTGCCGAGAACCAGCTGACGGTGCTGGAACCAGGTGGTGGACCCGAAGGCCCACAGGAGAGGAGAGAACAGCTAGGCCGCGAGGCAGCCGCAGTTACCGAACCCCAACAGTCCTACAGGGGGAGCTGGGCCTACTGGCACTACAGAACCAGCCTTGACTACCAGTTCACGCAGCCCACATAGGAAGCTCCTAAACTGGAGGCACCCTGGAGTTGGCTAACCCGACCGCACCACGACGAGGCAAGCATAGGTGTCTCAGTGAGCTTGACACAACCCGGAAACAGCTGACGGTGCTGAAACCAGGCTTGGCACGAGGGAGTACCTGTGACAAAAACACTGCCGAGAACCAGCTGGCGGTGCTGGAACCCGGATGCGTTGCCCCAGTGTGCAAGAGCCAATGGCACGACCGAGGACCAGCTGACGGTGCTGGAACCCGGTTACTAAGCTGTAGGTGCCCGCGCTTAAAAGCACTACCAAGGACCGCCTGGCGTTGGCGGAACTCGGATACCCAGGAGGAGGCACCTAAGCCAAAGGCTCGGCCCGGAACCAGCTGACGGTGCTGGAACCAGGTGGTGGACCCGAAGGTCCACAGGAGAGGAGAGAACAGCTAGGCCGCGAGGCAGCCGCAGTTACCGAACCCCAACAGTCCTACAGGGGGAGCTGGGCCTACTGGCACTACAGAACCAGCCTTGACTACCAGTTCACGCAGCCCACATAGGAAGCTCCTAAACTGGAGGCACCCTGGAGTTGGCTAACCCGACCGCACCACGACGAGGCAAGCATAGGTGTCTCAGTGAAGTTGACACAACCCGGAAACAGCTGACGGTGCTGAAACCAGGCTTGGCACGAGGGAGTACCTGTGACAAGAACACTGCCGAGAACCAGCTGGCGGTGCTGGAACCCGGATGCGTTGCCCCAGTGTGCAAGAGCCAATGGCACGACCGAGGACCAGCTGACGGTGCTGGAACCCGGTTACTAAGCTGTAGGTGCCCGCGCTTAAAAGCACTACCAAGGACCGCCTGGCGTTGGCGGAACTCGGATACCCAGGAGGAGGCACCTAAGCCAAAGGCTCGGCCCGGAACCAGCTGACGGTGCTGGAACCAGGTGGTGGACCCGAAGGTCCACAGGAGAGGAGAGAACAGCTAGGCCGCGAGGCAGCCGCAGTTACCGAACCCCAACAGTCCTACAGGGGGAGCTGGGCCTACTGGCACTACAGAACCAGCCTTGACTACCAGTTCACGCAGCCCACATAGGAAGCTCCTAAACTGGAGGCACCCTGGAGTTGGCTAACCCGACCGCACCACGACGAGGCAAGCATAGGTGTCTCAGTGAAGTTGACACAACCCGGAAACAGCTGACGGTGCTGAAACCAGGCTTGGCACGAGGGAGTACCTGTGACAAGAACACTGCCGAGAACCAGCTGGCGGTGCTGGAACCCGGATGCGTTGCCCCAGTGTGCAAGAGCCAATGGCACGACCGAGGACCAGCTGACGGTGCTGGAACCCGGTTACTAAGCTGTAGGTGCCCGCGCTTAAAAGCACTACCAAGGACCGCCTGGCGTTGGCGGAACTCGGATACCCAGGAGGAGGCACCTAAGCCAAAGGCTCGGCCCGGAACCAGCTGACGGTGCTGGAACCAGGTGGTGGACCCGAAGGTCCACAGGAGAGGAGAGAACAGCTAGGCCGCGAGGCAGCCGCAGTTACCGAACCCCAACAGTCCTACAGGGGGAGCTGGGCCTACTGGCACTACAGAACCAGCCTTGACTACCAGTTCACGCAGCCCACATAGGAAGCTCCTAAACTGGAGGCACCCTGGAGTTGGCTAACCCGACCGCACCACGACGAGGCAAGCATAGGTGTCTCAGTGAAGTTGACACAACCCGGAAACAGCTGACGGTGCTGAAACCAGGCTTGGCACGAGGGAGTACCTGTGACAAGAACACTGCCGAGAACCAGCTGGCGGTGCTGGAACCCGGATGCGTTGCCCCAGTGTGCAAGAGCCAATGGCACGACCGAGGACCAGCTGACGGTGCTGGAACCCGGTTACTAAGCTGTAGGTGCCCGCGCTTAAAAGCACTACCAAGGACCGCCTGGCGTTGGCGGAACTCGGATACCCAGGAGGAGGCACCTAAGCCAAAGGCTCGGCCCGGAACCAGCTGACGGTGCTGGAACCAGGTGGTGGACCCGAAGGTCCACAGGAGAGGAGAGAACAGCTAGGCCGCGAGGCAGCCGCAGTTACCGAACCCCAACAGTCCTACAGGGGGAGCTGGGCCTACTGGCACTACAGAACCAGCCTTGACTACCAGTTCACGCAGCCCACATAGGAAGCTCCTAAACTGGAGGCACCCTGGAGTTGGCTAACCCGACCGCACCACGACGAGGCAAGCATAGGTGTCTCAGTGAAGTTGACACAACCCGGAAACAGCTGACGGTGCTGAAACCAGGCTTGGCACGAGGGAGTACCTGTGACAAGAACACTGCCGAGAACCAGCTGGCGGTGCTGGAACCCGGATGCGTTGCCCCAGTGTGCAAGAGCCAATGGCACGACCGAGGACCAGCTGACGGTGCTGGAACCCGGTTACTAAGCTGTAGGTGCCCGCGCTTAAAAGCACTACCAAGGACCGCCTGGCGTTGGCGGAACTCGGATACCCAGGAGGAGGCACCTAAGCCAAAGGCTCGGCCCGGAACCAGCTGACGGTGCTGGAACCAGGTGGTGGACCCGAAGGCCCACAGGAGAGGAGAGAACAGCTAGGCCGCGAGGCAGCCGCAGTTACCGAACCCCAACAGTCCTACAGGGGGAGCTGGGCCTACTGGCACTACAGAACCAGCCTTGACTACCAGTTCACGCAGCCCACATAGGAAGCTCCTAAACTGGAGGCACCCTGGAGTTGGCTAACCCGACCGCACCACGACGAGGCAAGCATAGGTGTCTCAGTGAAGTTGACACAACCCGGAAACAGCTGACGGTGCTGAAACCAGGCTTGGCACGAGGGAGTACCTGTGACAAGAACACTGCCGAGAACCAGCTGGCGGTGCTGGAACCCGGATGCGTTGCCCCAGTGTGCAAGAGCCAATGGCACGACCGAGGACCAGCTGACGGTGCTGGAACCCGGTTACTAAGCTGTAGGTGCCCGCGCTTAAAAGCACTACCAAGGACCGCCTGGCGTTGGCGGAACTCGGATACCCAGGAGGAGGCACCTAAGCCAAAGGCTCGGCCCGGAACCAGCTGACGGTGCTGGAACCAGGTGGTGGACCCGAAGGCCCACAGGAGAGGAGAGAACAGCTAGGCCGCGAGGCAGCCGCAGTTACCGAACCCCAACAGTCCTACAGGGGGAGCTGGGCCTACTGGCACTACAGAACCAGCCTTGACTACCAGTTCACGCAGCCCACATAGGAAGCTCCTAAACTGGAGGCACCCTGGAGTTGGCTAACCCGACCGCACCACGACGAGGCAAGCATAGGTGTCTCAGTGAAGTTGACACAACCCGGAAACAGCTGACGGTGCTGAAACCAGGCTTGGCACGAGGGAGTACCTGTGACAAGAACACTGCCGAGAACCAGCTGGCGGTGCTGGAACCCGGATGCGTTGCCCCAGTGTGCAAGAGCCAATGGCACGACCGAGGACCAGCTGACGGTGCTGGAACCCGGTTACTAAGCTGTAGGTGCCCGCGCTTAAAAGCACTACCAAGGACCGCCTGGCGTTGGCGGAACTCGGATACCCAGGAGGAGGCACCTAAGCCAAAGGCTCGGCCCGGAACCAGCTGACGGTGCTGGAACCAGGTGGTGGACCCGAAGGTCCACAGGAGAGGAGAGAACAGCTAGGCCGCGAGGCAGCCGCAGTTACCGAACCCCAACAGTCCTACAGGGGGAGCTGGGCCTACTGGCACTACAGAACCAGCCTTGACTACCAGTTCACGCAGCCCACATAGGAAGCTCCTAAACTGGAGGCACCCTGGAGTTGGCTAACCCGACCGCACCACGACGAGGCAAGCATAGGTGTCTCAGTGAAGTTGACACAACCCGGAAACAGCTGACGGTGCTGAAACCAGGCTTGGCACGAGGGAGTACCTGTGACAAGAACACTGCCGAGAACCAGCTGGCGGTGCTGGAACCCGGATGCGTTGCCCCAGTGTGCAAGAGCCAATGGCACGACCGAGGACCAGCTGACGGTGCTGGAACCCGGTTACTAAGCTGTAGGTGCCCGCGCTTAAAAGCACTACCAAGGACCGCCTGGCGTTGGCGGAACTCGGATACCCAGGAGGAGGCACCTAAGCCAAAGGCTCGGCCCGGAACCAGCTGACGGTGCTGGAACCAGGTGGTGGACCCGAAGGTCCACAGGAGAGGAGAGAACAGCTAGGCCGCGAGGCAGCCGCAGTTACCGAACCCCAACAGTCCTACAGGGGGAGCTGGGCCTACTGGCACTACAGAACCAGCCTTGACTACCAGTTCACGCAGCCCACATAGGAAGCTCCTAAACTGGAGGCACCCTGGAGTTGGCTAACCCGACCGCACCACGACGAGGCAAGCATAGGTGTCTCAGTGAAGTTGACACAACCCGGAAACAGCTGACGGTGCTGAAACCAGGCTTGGCACGAGGGAGTACCTGTGACAAGAACACTGCCGAGAACCAGCTGGCGGTGCTGGAACCCGGATGCGTTGCCCCAGTGTGCAAGAGCCAATGGCACGACCGAGGACCAGCTGACGGTGCTGGAACCCGGTTACTAAGCTGTAGGTGCCCGCGCTTAAAAGCACTACCAAGGACCGCCTGGCGTTGGCGGAACTCGGATACCCAGGAGGAGGCACCTAAGCCAAAGGCTCGGCCCGGAACCAGCTGACGGTGCTGGAACCAGGTGGTGGACCCGAAGGCCCACAGGAGAGGAGAGAACAGCTAGGCCGCGAGGCAGCCGCAGTTACCGAACCCCAACAGTCCTACAGGGGGAGCTGGGCCTACTGGCACTACAGAACCAGCCTTGACTACCAGTTCACGCAGCCCACATAGGAAGCTCCTAAACTGGAGGCACCCTGGAGTTGGCTAACCCGACCGCACCACGACGAGGCAAGCATAGGTGTCTCAGTGAAGTTGACACAACCCGGAAACAGCTGACGGTGCTGAAACCAGGCTTGGCACGAGGGAGTACCTGTGACAAGAACACTGCCGAGAACCAGCTGGCGGTGCTGGAACCCGGATGCGTTGCCCCAGTGTGCAAGAGCCAATGGCACGACCGAGGACCAGCTGACGGTGCTGGAACCCGGTTACTAAGCTGTAGGTGCCCGCGCTTAAAAGCACTACCAAGGACCGCCTGGCGTTGGCGGAACTCGGATACCCAGGAGGAGGCACCTAAGCCAAAGGCTCGGCCCGGAACCAGCTGACGGTGCTGGAACCAGGTGGTGGACCCGAAGGCCCACAGGAGAGGAGAGAACAGCTAGGCCGCGAGGCAGCCGCAGTTACCGAACCCCAACAGTCCTACAGGGGGAGCTGGGCCTACTGGCACTACAGAACCAGCCTTGACTACCAGTTCACGCAGCCCACATAGGAAGCTCCTAAACTGGAGGCACCCTGGAGTTGGCTAACCCGACCGCACCACGACGAGGCAAGCATAGGTGTCTCAGTGAAGTTGACACAACCCGGAAACAGCTGACGGTGCTGAAACCAGGCTTGGCACGAGGGAGTACCTGTGACAAGAACACTGCCGAGAACCAGCTGGCGGTGCTGGAACCCGGATGCGTTGCCCCAGTGTGCAAGAGCCAATGGCACGACCGAGGACCAGCTGACGGTGCTGGAACCCGGTTACTAAGCTGTAGGTGCCCGCGCTTAAAAGCACTACCAAGGACCGCCTGGCGTTGGCGGAACTCGGATACCCAGGAGGAGGCACCTAAGCCAAAGGCTCGGCCCGGAACCAGCTGACGGTGCTGGAACCAGGTGGTGGACCCGAAGGCCCACAGGAGAGGAGAGAACAGCTAGGCCGCGAGGCAGCCGCAGTTACCGAACCCCAACAGTCCTACAGGGGGAGCTGGGCCTACTGGCACTACAGAACCAGCCTTGACTACCAGTTCACGCAGCCCACATAGGAAGCTCCTAAACTGGAGGCACCCTGGAGTTGGCTAACCCGACCGCACCACGACGAGGCAAGCATAGGTGTCTCAGTGAAGTTGACACAACCCGGAAACAGCTGACGGTGCTGAAACCAGGCTTGGCACGAGGGAGTACCTGTGACAAGAACACTGCCGAGAACCAGCTGGCGGTGCTGGAACCCGGATGCGTTGCCCCAGTGTGCAAGAGCCAATGGCACGACCGAGGACCAGCTGACGGTGCTGGAACCCGGTTACTAAGCTGTAGGTGCCCGCGCTTAAAAGCACTACCAAGGACCGCCTGGCGTTGGCGGAACTCGGATACCCAGGAGGAGGCACCTAAGCCAAAGGCTCGGCCCGGAACCAGCTGACGGTGCTGGAACCAGGTGGTGGACCCGAAGGCCCACAGGAGAGGAGAGAACAGCTAGGCCGCGAGGCAGCCGCAGTTACCGAACCCCAACAGTCCTACAGGGGGAGCTGGGCCTACTGGCACTACAGAACCAGCCTTGACTACCAGTTCACGCAGCCCACATAGGAAGCTCCTAAACTGGAGGCACCCTGGAGTTGGCTAACCCGACCGCACCACGACGAGGCAAGCATAGGTGTCTCAGTGAAGTTGACCCAACCCGGAAACAGCTGACGGTGCTGAAACCAGGCTTGGCACGAGGGAGTACCTGTGACAAGAACACTGCCGAGAACCAGCTGGCGGTGCTGGAACCCGGATGCGTTGCCCCAGTGTGCAAGAGCCAATGGCACGACCGAGGACCAGCTGACGGTGCTGGAACCCGGTTACTAAGCTGTAGGTGCCCGCGCTTAAAAGCACTACCAAGGACCGCCTGGCGTTGGCGGAACTCGGATACCCAGGAGGAGGCACCTAAGCCAAAGGCTCGGCCCGGAACCAGCTGACGGTGCTGGAACCAGGTGGTGGACCCGAAGGTCCACAGGAGAGGAGAGAACAGCTAGGCCGCGAGGCAGCCGCAGTTACCGAACCCCAACAGTCCTACAGGGGGAGCTGGGCCTACTGGCACTACAGAACCAGCCTTGACTACCAGTTCACGCAGCCCACATAGGAAGCTCCTAAACTGGAGGCACCCTGGAGTTGGCTAACCCGACCGCACCACGACGAGGCAAGCATAGGTGTCTCAGTGAGCTTGACACAACCCGGAAACAGCTGACGGTGCTGAAACCAGGCTTGGCACGAGGGAGTACCTGTGACAAAAACACTGCCGAGAACCAGCTGGCGGTGCTGGAACCCGGATGCGTTGCCTTGCCTATTAAAGATTGTCTTCCTAGAGCCCCAACTAGCGGTGTTGGAGCAAAGGGTAAGCAGGGGGAGATGAGTGTAGGCCGAAGCCTGCACTGGAGGCAGCTTTGTGTCTGCGTTGCGTTTGCAGGACACTTTGCCGGCTACACACTGGGGGAACAGCTGGCGTTGCTGAACCCCACTAACACAATGGCGTGTGTTTTTCTCTGTGCAGCTAGCACTTGCGGGCAAAAACTAGCGATGTTAGAGCCCGTGTTGAAGCAGGAGGAGGAGGAGAGGAGCAGAGTGTAGGCCGAAGCTTAGTTGAACCAATTTCAAAGGAAACCTTTAACCCCCCCCTCAGGTGTTACAAAGTACAAGAGACACACCTTGTGCAGTATTAATGCTGCACAAGTGAAAGGTTGCTCTATTAATTTGTCTACTTGCACACGCTGAATGAAAGACATACACAATTTACCCCATTCTACAGTCAAACTGTAGTGGATGCGTGACTTGGTTTTTTGATGAGACGCAGCACAGGTGTCCAAAATAACGCCTTGGTGCTTGGAGCAGCTTCCTGAGCGTTGTTATTTGCTGTACAGGAGTCTGCGCTCTTGTGTTATCCCTTGGCAATGCCCTGTTAGCGCTGCCCATCTTATGACATCATTTCATGTTGGCCGGTGCGGTTAACGATGGCCATAAATCCCAGACCCACAGTGTCTTTTCATAAAGCCACACTGCGGTGCTGGGATTCGTGGCCTTGAGCAGTAAATATTTTGGCCGCTCACACACGTCCTTACACCTGCTTCAGACTGGGCGGCCTCTGCTGATCCCTTCTTGCATGCCGCGGCCATGAGGCTGCACAGTCTGAAGAAGGCTGAAGGAGATGAGTTAAGACAGGCGAAGATATGCACTGCTCGTGCCCATCAATCACACCCTCGCAGTCAAAATAATTAAGACAACGAGGAGCATTTTATTCAGGCAGGGCGGACGAACAGGCGCAAGTAGCCAACCAATGATGTCAGAAGACGGGAAGCGCTACCAAGGGGGGTGCTGCGTATCATTAGAAAGGAAAGTCACACCTCAGGGACAGTGGAATGGTCTCAAAGAGACACATTTTGTACGTGTTGAGTTCCACGTGGGCAAGGAGAAAACATCAGCCACCTTGTACAAATGCAGCAGTACTGCTGTACAAGGTGGCTGTTATACATAGAAACACCTGGGGGTGGGGGCCAGGCTCCCTTCAATTTCAGTTCATGTGCCTGCGTGGCGTTTGCAGGTCACGTTGCAAGCTGCACAGCAGGGGAACAGCTGGCGGTGCTGAACCCCACTAACACATTGGCTGGTGTTTTTCTCTGTGCAGCTAGCATTTCCGGGCAAAAACTAGCGGTGTTTGAGCCCAGGGTCAGCAGGAGGAGGAGGAGAGGAGCAAAGTGTAGGCCGAAGCCTGCACTGGTGGCAGCTTTTGGTCGGTTGTGCCAGCGTGGCTTGTGCTGGACACGATGCCGGCTACACAGCGGGGGAACAGCTGGCGTTGCTGAACCCCACTAACACATTGGCTGGTGTTTTTCTCTGTGCAGCTAGCATTTCCGGGCAAAAACTAGCGGTGTTTGAGCCCAGGGTCAGCAGGAGGAGGAGGAGAGGAGCAAAGTGTAGGCCGAAGCCTGCACTGGTGGCAGCTTTTGGTCGGTTGTGCCAGCGTGGCTTGTGCTGGACACGATGCCGGCTACACAGCGGGGGAACAGCTGGCGTTGCTGAACCCCACTAACACATTGGCTGGTGTTTTTCTCTGTGCAGCTAGCATTTCCGGGCAAAAACTAGCGTTGTTAGAGCCCAGGGTCAGCAGGAGGAGGAGGAGAGGAGCAAAGTGTAGGCCGAAGCCTAGTTGAACCAATTTCAAAGGTTACCTTTAACCCCCCCTCAGGTGTTACAAAGAACAAGAGCCACTCCTTCTGCAGCATTAATGCTGCACAAGTAAAAGGTTGCTCTATTAATTTGTCTACTTGCACAAGCTGAATGCAACACGTAGACTATTTAGCCCATTATACTGTTTAACAGTAGTGGAGGCGTGACTTGTCTTTTTAAAGAAAAGCAGCACAGGTGTCGAAAACACCTTTTTGCATGGGCGCAGCTTCCTGAGCGTTGTTAGTTGCTGTACAGGAGTCTGCGCTCTTGTGATCCTTTGGCCATGCGCTGTGAGCGCTTCCTGTCTTATGACCTCATTTCATGTTGGCCGTTGCGGTTAGCGATGGACATGAATCCCAGACCCACAGTGTGTTTTTAAAAAATCACACTGCGGTGCTGGGATTCGTGCCCTGGTGCAGTAAATATGTTTGCCGCTCACACATGTCCTTACACCTGCTTCAGACTGGACGGCCTCATCTGATCCCTTATCGCCTGCCGAGGCCATGAGGACACCCAGTCTGAAGAAGGCGGAAGGAGATGAGTGAACACAGGCAAACATATGCACTGCACATGCCCATCAATCACACCCTCGCTGTCCAAAAAAATAAGACACCGAGGGGCGTTGTTTCGAGCGGGGGAGATGCACAGGCGCAGCCAGCTAACCAATGATGTCAAAAGACGGGCAGCGCTAACAAGGGTGGTGCTGCGTGTCATTACAAAGGAAAGTCACACCTCAGGGACATTGTAATGGTCTCTAATGAGACACATTTTGTACGTGTTGAGTTCCACGTGGGCAAGGAGAAAAAGTCAGCCACCTCGTACAAATGCAGCAGTACTGCTGTACAAGGTGGCTGTTATACATAGAAACACCTGGGGGGGTGGGGGGCAGGCTCCCTTCAATTTCAGTTCATGTGCCTGCGTGGCGTTTGCAGGTCACGTTGCAAGCTACACAGCAGGGGAACAGCTGGCGTTGCTGAACCCCACTGACACATTGACTGGTGTTTTTCTCTGTGCAGATTGCATGTCCGGGCAAAAACTAGCGGTGTTAGAGCCCAGGGTCAGCAGGAGGAGGAGGAGAGGAGCAAAGTGTAGGCCGAAGCCTGCACTGGTGGCAGCTTTTGTTCTGTTGTGCCAGCGTGGCTTGTGCTGGACACGTTGCCGACTACACAGCAGGGGAACAGCTGGCGGTGCTGAACCCCACTAACACATTGGCTGGTGTTTTTCTCTGTGCAGCTAGCATTTCCGGGCAAAAACTAGCGGTGTTTGAGCCCAGGGTCAGCAGGAGGAGTAGAGGAGCAGAGTGTAGGCCGAAGCCTAGTTGAACCAATTTCAAAGGTTACCTTTAACCCCCCCCTCAGGTGTTGCAAGGTACAAGAGCCACACCTTGAACAGCATTAATGATGCACAAGTCAAAGGTTGCTCTATTTAATTTTGCTCCTTGCACACGCTGAATTAAACACGTACACTATTTAGCCCATTATACTGTCAAACAGTTGTGGAGGCGTGACTTGTCTTTTTAACGAGACGCAGCACAGGTGTCAAAATTTGCACCTAGGTACTGGGCGCAGATTCCTGAGCGTTGTTATTTGCTGTACAGGAGTCTGCGCTCTTGTGTTATCCCTTGGCAATACCCTGTTAGTGCAGGCCGTCTCATGACCTCATTTCATGTTGGCCGGTGCGGTTAACGATGGCCATAAATCCCAGACCCACAGTGGCTTTTCCTAAAGTCACACTGCGGTGCTGGGATTCGTGGCCTTGTGCAGTAAATATGTTCGCCGCTCACACATGTCCTTACACCTGCTTCAGACTGGGCGGCCTCAGCTGATCCCTTATCGCATGCCGCGGCCATGAGGCCGCACAGTCAGAAGAAGGCGGAAGGAGGGGAGTGAAAACAGGGGAACATATGCACTGCTCGTGCCCATCAATCACACCCTCGCAGTCAAAATATATGAGACAACGGGGGGCGTTGTGTCGGGCAGGGGGGACGCACAGGCACAGCCAGCCAACCAATGATGTCAGGAGACGGGCAGCGCTAACAATGGGGGTGCTGCGTGTCATTACAAAGGAAAGTCACACCTCAGGGACATTGTAATGGTCTCTAATGAGACACATTTTGTACGTGTTGAGTTCCACGTGGGCAAGGAGAAAAAGTCAGCCACCTCGTACAAATGCAGCAGTACTGCTGTACAAGGTGGCTGATATACATAGAAACACCTGTGGGTGGGGGGCAGGCTCCCTTCAATTTCAGTTCATGTGCCTGCGTGGCGTTTGCAGGTCACGTTGCAAGCTACACAGCAGGGGAACAGCTGGCGTTGCTGAACCCCACTGACACATTGACTGGTGTTTTTCTCTGTGCAGATTGCATGTCCGGGCAGAAACTGGCGTTGTTTGAGCCCAGGGTCAGCAGGAGGAGGAGAGGAGCAAAGTGTAGGCCGAAGCCTGCACTGGTGGCAGCTTTTGGTCGGTTGTGCCAGCGTGGCTTGTGCTGGACACGATGCCGGCTACACAGCGGGGGAACAGCAGGCGGTGCTGAACCCCACTAACACATTGGCTGGTGTTTTTCTCTGTGCAGCTAGCATTTCCGGGCAAAAACTAGCGGTGTTTGAGCCCAGGGTCAGCAGGAGGAGTAGAGGAGCAGAGTGTAGGCCGAAGCCTAGTTGAACCAATTTCAAAGGTTACCTTTAACCCCCCCCTCAGGTGTTGCAAGGTACAAGAGCCACACCTTGAACAGCAGTAATGATGCACAAGTCAAAGGTTGCTCTATTTAATTTTGCTCCTTGCACACGCTGAATTAAACACGTACACTATTTAGCCCATTATACTGTCAAACAGTTGTGGAGGCGTGACTTGTCTTTTTAACGAGACGCAGCACAGGTGTCAAAATTTGCACCTAGGTACTGGGCGCAGATTCCTGAGCGTTGTTATTTGCTGTACAGGAGTCTGCGCTCTTGTGTTATCCCTTGGCAATACCCTGTTAGTGCAGGCCGTCTCATGACCTCATTTCATGTTGGCCGGTGCGGTTAACGATGGCCATAAATCCCAGACCCACAGTGGCTTTTCCTAAAGTCACACTGCGGTGCTGGGATTCGTGGCCTTGTGCAGTAAATATGTTCGCCGCTCACACATGTCCTTACACCTGCTTCAGACTGGGCGGCCTCAGCTGATCCCTTATCGCATGCCGCGGCCATGAGGCCGCACAGTCAGAAGAAGGCGGAAGGAGGGGAGTGAAAACAGGGGAACATATGCACTGCTCGTGCCCATCAATCACACCCTCGCAGTCAAAATATATGAGACAACGGGGGGCGTTGTGTCGGGCAGGGGGGACGCACAGGCACAGCCAGCCAACCAATGATGTCAGGAGACGGGCAGCGCTAACAATGGGGGTGCTGCGTGTCATTACAAAGGAAAGTCACACCTCAGGGACATTGTAATGGTCTCTAATGAGACACATTTTGTACGTGTTGAGTTCCACGTGGGCAAGGAGAAAAAGTCAGCCACCTCGTACAAATGCAGCAGTACTGCTGTACAAGGTGGCTGATATACATAGAAACACCTGTGGGTGGGGGGCAGGCTCCCTTCAATTTCAGTTCATGTGCCTGCGTGGCGTTTGCAGGTCACGTTGCAAGCTACACAGCAGGGGAACAGCTGGCGTTGCTGAACCCCACTGACACATTGACTGGTGTTTTTCTCTGTGCAGATTGCATGTCCGGGCAGAAACTGGCGTTGTTTGAGCCCAGGGTCAGCAGGAGGAGGAGAGGAGCAAAGTGTAGGCCGAAGCCTGCACTGGTGGCAGCTTTTGGTCGGTTGTGCCAGCGTGGCTTGTGCTGGACACGATGCCGGCTACACAGCGGGGGAACAGCAGGCGGTGCTGAACCCCACTAACACATTGGCTGGTGTTTTTCTCTGTGCAGCTAGCATGTCCGGGCAGAAACTGGCGTTGTTTGAGCCCAGGGTCAGCAGGAGGAGGAGAGGAGCAAAGTGTAGGCCGAAGCCTGCACTGGTGGCAGCTTTTGGTCGGTTGTGCCAGCGTGGCTTGTGCTGGACACGTTGCCGACTACACAGCAGGGGAACAGCTGGCGGTGCTGAACCCCACTAACACATTGGCTGGTGTTTTTCTCTGTGCAGCTAGCATTTCCGGGCAAAAACTAGCGGTGTTTGAGCCCAGGGTCAGCAGGAGGAGTAGAGGAGCAGAGTGTAGGCCGAAGCCTAGTTGAACCAATTTCAAAGGTTACCTTTAACCCCCCCCTCAGGTGTTGCAAGGTACAAGAGCCACACCTTGTGCAGCATTAATGCTGCACAAGTAAAAGGTTGCTCTATTTGTTTTGCTCCTTGCACACGCTGACTAAAACACGTACACTATTTAGCCCATTATACTGTCAAACAGTTGTGGAGGCGTGACTTGTCTTTTTAACGAGACGCAGCACAGGTGTCAAAATTTGCACCTAGGTACTGGGCGCAGATTCCTGAGCGTTGTTATTTGCTGTACAGGAGTCTGCGCTATTGTGATCCCTTGGCCATGCGCTGTGAGCGCTTCCTGTCTTCTGACCTCATTTCATGTCGGCCGTTGCGGTTAGCGATGGACATGAATCCCAGACCCACAGTGTGTTTTCAAACAATCACACTACGTGGCTGGGATTCGTGGCCTTGTGCAGTAAATAGGTTTGCCGCTTACACATGTCCTTACACCGGCTCCAGACTGGGCGGCCTCAGCTGATCCCTTATCGCCTACCACGGCCAGGAGGCCGCACAGTCTGAAGAAGGCGGAAGGAGATGAGTTAAGACAGGCGAACATATGCACTGCTCGTGCCCATAAACCACACCCTCGCTGACAAAATAAATATGACAACGAGGGGCGTTGTTTCTAGCAGGGCGGATGCACAGGCGCAGCCAGCTAACCATGATGACAAAAGACGGGAAACGCTACCAAGGGGGGTGCTGCGTATCATTACAAAGGAAAGTCACACCTCAGGGACAGTGGAATGGTCTCAATGAGACACATTTTGTACGTGTTGAGTTCCACGTGGGCAAGGAGAAAAAGTCAGCCACCTTGTACAAATGCAGCAGTACTGCTGTACTAGGTGGCTGTTATACATAGAAACACCTGGGGGGGTGGGGCCAGGTTCCCTTTTAATTTCAGTTCCTGTGCCTGCATGGCGTTTGCAGGTCACGTTGCCGGCTACACAGCAGGGGAACAGCTGGCGTTGCTGAACCCCACTAACACATTGGCTGGTGTTTTTCTCTGTGCAGCTAGCACTTCCGGGCAAAAACTAGCGGTGTTTGAGCCCAGGGTCAGCAGGAGGAGGAGAGGAGCAGAGTGTAGGCCGAAGCCTGCACTGGTGGCAGCTTTTGTTCTGTTGTGCCAGCGTGGCTTGTGCTGGACACGTTGCCGACTACACAGCAGGGGAACAGCTGGCGGTGCTGAACCCCACTGACACATCACCTAGTGTTTTTTTCTGTGTAGACAACACTTCCAGGTGGCAACTGACAGTGTTGAAACCCAGGGAATCAAAGAGGAGCAGAGTGTAGGCCGAAGCCTGCAGTGGAGCAAGTTGAAAGGGAACCTTTAACCCCCCCCCCCAGGCATTTGTTGCTGAAAGAGCCATCTTGTACAGCAGTAATACTGCACATGGAAAATGGTGGCTCCGAAAATTATGCTCCTTGCAAACGCTGAAGTACACACTCATATAATGTGTCCCCTCACACCGTCAAACCATCCCGGAAGTGGGACTTTCCTTTGTAATGTGACACAGCACAGCCGTCATTCCAACCCCCTTGGTGCCGGGCACCACCTCCTCAACGTTGTTTGGTTCTGTCACGGAGCCCGCACTGTAATGTTATCCCTTGGCCATGCACAGTTAGCGGTGCCCGTCTTCTGACATCATGTAGGTGTCAGGCTGGCAGTGCCTGTGCGTCCAAGCTGCCCGAGATCCAACCTTGCAGTGTCATCTAATGTAGTCCCACTGCGGGCCAGGGATCCATGGGCATGCGCAGTGCATATCATCGCCTCTCACTCACCTCCTTCCTGCTTCTTCAGACTGTGCGGCGTCACGGCCGTGGCATGCTATTAGGGATCAGCTGACGCCGCCTAGTCTGAAGAAGCGTGAAGAAGGGGAGTGAGAGGCTAGTATATGCACTGCGCATGGCCATGGATACCAGGCCCACTGTGGGATCACATTAGACGACACTGCGAGGTGTGATTTCGGGCAGCGTGGACGCACAGGCGCAGCCAGGACGACAACAAATGATGTCAGAGGACGGGCAGCGCAAACTGTGCATGGCCAAGGGATAACATAACAGCGCAGGGTCCATGACGGAATCAAACAACGCTAAGGAGGCAGCGCACGGTGCCAAGGGGGTAGCAATGACGGCTGTGCTGTGTCACATTACAAAGGAAAGTCCCACCTCCGGGACGGTTGGACGGTGTGAGGGGACACATTACATGAGTGTGTAGTTCAGCGTTTGCAAGGAGCATAATTTCAAGAGCGACCTTTCCCTTGTGCAGTATTAGTGCTGCACATGGTGGCTCTTTCAGTAACAAACGCCTAGGGGGGGGGGGGGACAGGTCCCCTTACATTTTAGTTGTGCCAGCGTGGCGGTCGCATGACACGTTGCCGGATACACAGCTGGGGATCAGCTGACGTTACTGAACCCCAATAACAGAGGAGCGACTGTTGACTGTGCACACAGCACTTCCAGGCACCAACTGGCGGTGTTAGAGCCCAGGGACAGCAGGAGGAGCAGATTGGAGGTATTGCCGCACACACAGCTGGGGATCAGCTGACGTTACTGAACCCCAATAACAGAGGAGCGACTGTTGACTGTGCACACAGCACTTCCAGGCACCAACTGGCGGTGTTAGAGCCCAGGGACAGCAGGAGGAGCAGATTGGAGGTATTGCCGCACACACAGCTGGGGATCAGCTGACGTTACTGAACCCCAATAACAGAGGAGCGACTGTTGACTGTGCACACAGCACTTCCAGGCACCAACTGGCGGTGTTAGAGCCCAGGGACAGCAGGAGGAGCAGAGGAACAGAGTGTAGGCCGAAGCCTGATTGGAGCAAGTTGAAAGGAAACCTTTAACCCCCCCCCCCCAAGACGTTTGTAGCTGAAAGAGCCATGTTGTGCAGCACTAAGGATGCAAAAGGAAAAGGTTGCTCTTTTAATTATGCTCCTTGCAAACACCGAAGTAAACACTAAAAATGTGTCCCTTTATACCGTTAAACCGTTCCGGAGGTGCGAATTTCCTTCGTAATGGGACACAGCACAGCTGTCATTCCTATCCCCTTGATGCCGTGCGCTGCCTCCTCAGCGTTGTTTTAAGCTGCCACGGAGCCTGCGCTGTTCTGTTAGCCCTTGGCCATGCCCAATTAGCGCTGCCTGTCTTCTGACATAATTTGGTGTCAGGCTGTCAGTGCCTGTGCGTCCACGCTGCTCCAGATCCCACCTCGCAGTCTCATCTAACGTAATCCCACTGCGGGCCTTGGAACCATGGGCATGCACAGTGCATAACCTCGACTCTCACTCCCCTCCTTCCCTCTTCTTCAGACTGTGCGGTGTCACGGCCGTGGCATGCTAGGGATCAGCTGACGGCGCACAGTCTAAAGAAGGCGGAGGGAAATGAGCGAGAGCCCGAGGGGAAGATATGCACTGCGCATGCCCATGGATCCCAGGCCCGCAGTGTGACTCAATCAGAAGACACTGCGAGGCGGGATCTCGGGCACCGCGGCCGCACAGGCGCAGCCAGCCTGACACCAAATTATGTCAGAAGACAGGCAGCGCAAATAGGGCATGCCCAAGGGATAACAGAACAGCGCAGGCTCCGTGACAGCTTAAAACAACGCTGAGGAGGCAGCGCATGGCACCAAGGGGGTAGGAATGACGGCTGTGCTGCGTCACATTACGAAGGAAAGTCCCAGCTCCGGGACGGTATAACGGTATCAGTGAACACATTTTATAAGTGTTAAGTTCTGCGTGTGCAAAGAGCTAAAAAAAAAGAGCTACCTTTTCCTTGTGCAGCATTACTGCTGCACAAGATGGCTCTTTCAGTAACAAACGACGGGGGGGGGGGGGGGGGGACAGGTTCCCTTACATTTAGGTTGTTGTGCCAGCGTGGCGGTCGCAGGACACATTGCCGGCTACACAGCTGGTGATCAGCTGACGTTACTGAAACCCAATAACACTGGGTCGTATGTTTTTACTGTGCAGCCTGCACTTCTGAGCCGCAACTGGCGGTGTTGGAGCCCAGGAATAGCAGTTCAGGTGGTAGAAAGATGAACACAGCAGGAGACCTGGATGACACCCAATTACTTAATCAGGCAGAGGAGTGGCAAATTCCTGCGAGATCCAGGCCTGGTTCATTTTCAGGAAAGTAAGCCGGTCAACGTTATCGGAGGATAGTCGCATGCGACGGTCTGTTAGTACACCACCTGCGGCACTAAAGACACGTTCCGATAAGACACTAGCCGCAGGGCAAGCCAGCACCTCCAATGCATACTGGCTTAGCTCTGGCCATGTATCCAGCTTAGAGACCCAAAACTTGAACGGGGAAGAGCCGTCTGGGAGTACAGTAAGAGGGCAAGCCATGTAGTCTGTCACCATCTGACGGAACCGTTGCCTCCTGCTGACTGGAGCCGCCGGTGATGGTGTAGACATTTGGGGCGGGCACACAAAAGTGTGCCAGAGTTGTGCCATACTGGGCTTGCCTTGGGCAGAGGCACTGCTTCTGCTCCCTCTTTGGGCAGAGCCTCCCCCACTGCCTCGACGCACTGAGCTGCTTTGTAAAGCACTAGCAGCACTCCTCTCAGTTGGACAGGAGAAGATGATGGAATTCACCAGTGTGTCGTGGTACTCCCGCAATTTACGCTCCCGGGTCAACGCAGGGATGAGGTTTTGGACGTTGTCCCGGTAGCGAGGATCGAGGAGGGTGAACACCCAATAATCAGGCATGTTGAGAATGTGGTCGATGCGGCGGTCGTTTCTCAGGCACTGCAGCATGAAATCCACCATGTGCTGCAGAGTGCCAACCGGCCCAGAAACGCTGTCCCCTGCTTGAGACATGATCTCTGCCCGCTCGTCATCACCCCACCCTCGCTGTACACACTGACCACTGGACAATTGTGTCGCTCCCTCCTCTGGACGGAGCTCTTCCTCCTCCATTGACTCCTCCTCATCCTCCTCACAAATTGGCCCCTGCGTACCCCTTTGTGAGGAACCACGTGGCGCTGACTCTCCAGAAGCTGATGGAAAAGGTGACTCCTCATCCTCCACCTCTTCCACCACATCATCCCTTAACCCTTGCAAAGTTTGCTGAAGCAGGCAGATAAGGGGGACAGTCATGCTGACTAGTGCATCATCTGCACTTGCCATCCGCGTGGAATAATCAAAAGGACGCAAAACCTGGCAGACGTCCTTCATAGTGGCCCACTCTGTGGTTGTGAAGTCTGATCGGCGCTGACTGCGACTTCTTTGCGCCTGATGCAGCTGGTACTCCATAACTGCTTGCTGCTGCTCACACAACCGCTCCAACATATGTAACGTGGAATTCCACCGGGTAGGTAGGTCACATATGATGCGGTGTTCCGGAAGGCGGAATCGGCGCTGCAGAGCAGCAATGCGGGATCTGGCCAAGCTGGAACGCCGCAAGTGAGCACACTCTAGGCGGACCTTGTGCAGCAGGGCATCAAGATCCGGATAGTCCCTCAGAAAACTCTGCACAACCAAATTGAGCACATGTGCCAGACATGGGATGTGAGTGAGGTTGCCAAGGGCCAAAGCTGCCACCAGATTTCGGCCATTGTCACACACTACCATGCCTGGCTGGAGATTCGCTGGCAGTAACCACACATCGCTCTCCTGCTTGATGGCATTCCAGAGCTCCTGCGCTGTGTGGCTTCGATGCCCCAATGAAACTAGTTTCAAGACGGCCTGCTGACGTTTGGCCACGGCTGTGCTCATGTCGGTCATAGGTAAACGTTCACGGGTCCATGTGGAGGTGGACTGTGACGGATCCTGCAGAGAGGAATCAGAGGAACTGGTGTAAGAGGAGGAGTCGATGCGTACAGACTGGATTCCTGCAATCCTTGGAGTGGGCAGGACACGTCCTGCGCCACTCGCACGATCTGTACCTGGCTCAACAACATTAACCCAATGGGCAGTGAGGGAAACATATCGCCCCTGTCCATGCTGACTGGTCCACGCATCGGTGGTGAGGTGGACCTTGCTACTGACGGCGTTCAGTAGCGCATGTTTTATGTTTGCCTCAACATGCCTGTGCAGGGCAGGGACAGCCTGCCTGCTGAAGTAAAAGCGGCTGGGCACCTTGTACTGTGGGACTGCCAATGCCATCAAGTCACGGAAGCTGTCAGTCTCCACCAGCCTGAACGAGAGCATTTCCAGGGACAACAGTTTGGCAATGCCTGCATTCAGAGCCTGTGCTCGGGGGTGGTTGGCCGAGAATGCCCGCCTTTTCTCCCATGCCTGTACTACCGATGGCTGTAGAGTAGACTGGGAGTGTGAGGATGACTGGGAAGGTGGTGCTGTGGGTGGAATTACACAAGGTC
Source organism: Ranitomeya imitator (assembly GCF_032444005.1). Taxonomy (NCBI): domain Eukaryota; kingdom Metazoa; phylum Chordata; class Amphibia; order Anura; family Dendrobatidae; genus Ranitomeya; species Ranitomeya imitator. Next base: position 678,671,187 of record NC_091286.1, read on the forward strand.
TCTGGGAGGAAGCCAAACCAGCTGTGCGTGAGCTGGAGGAAGAGGCAACACGAGCTGAAGAGGTGGTAGCTGCCGCTGTTGGTTGGCCTACATCTTCAGTGTGTTTCTGTAACTCCACCGCGTGCCTGGTCCGCACATGTTTCCACATATTTGTGGTATTGAGGTTGCTGACATTTTTCCCTCTTTTTACTTTATGATGACACAGCTTGCATTTGACAAAACAAATGTCATCTGCAACTGTGTCAAAAAAGGACCAGGCACTGCAAGTCTTGGGAGCGCCCTTTTTGGCTTTGGAAAGAGACAGGCTCCTAACGGGTGCCAAAGTGGAGGCTACAGGCTCCGCAGTCTTCCCCCTCCCTCTCCCTCTTTGGCCCGTAAGAGGAAGCTCTTCCTCTGAGCTGCTCCCACCACCTTCCTGTTCCTCACGCCACGATGGGTCAAGGACCTCATCATCTCCACTACCCTCTGCCACCAACTGCTCCTCCTGGGTAGTCTCAGCAGCACAGTACGCACGAGAAAGCGGCACCTGAGTTTCATCATCAGATGCGTACTGCGCTGTGGTCACCGGAGGCACTGGCCCACCTGCCTCTTCAGAGTCAGAGAGAAAAAGGTGTTGGGCATCACTGCACACTGCCTCTTCTTCCATTTCTCCAATGCTGCTTGGCTGGCCCCCTGTTTCCAAGCCAAGAGATTCAGAGAACAGAAGTAGAGACGGCTCCTGTCCTGGGCTCTCTGACTGCCTGGCCAATTTGGCAGGTGGTGAAGAGACAGATGGCTGCTCTCCAGTGCTCTGTGCCTGAGAGGATGTGGCACTAACTGAAGTCGATGCCGAGGCGTTAGCTGCCATCCACCCGACAACGGCTTCAATTTGGTCTTCACGCAGCAGCGGTGCACGGCGCTCTCCGACAAAGCTGCGCATGAAGGACTGTTCCCTGCTGAAACTGAGTGACGACGAGTCACCGGCGCCCGCAGCAGGCACAGAATCACCACGTCCTCTCCCTGCTCCTCTCCCTGCTCCGCGCCCACGCCCACGTGCCTTACTCCCTGCCCTCTTCATCTTGGTTGACAGATAAAGATAAGCAGAAAAGTACTAAGGCCTTAGTGTGCTTATTCCTGTAATGCTCCTCCTAACAGGTGTAAGAAACACTAATGTTGTAAATTGTGGACTAAACTTTATTATTTTTCAAATGTGGCCTACACAAGTGTAAGTTGTGTTTGGTGAACTTAACCTTTTTTTTGGTGCAGATCGGGCTACAGAGCTAGTTTAAATCACACGGAGACCGTGCAGACAGCCGTAAACGGCGCTGCAAGGCCAAGAAACCCTCCTCTAGGTTATCCTATATAGTGTTTTTCCACTATTTAGCTGGATACAAGTGGAAAGACACTAATAGGAATTTTTTTTTTCAAATTTTAAACTGGCTGCACTATTTGAAAAAAAGGAAATTGTTTTTCAAGGTATGAGGCAGTAACGCACCCTGAGCTGAATCCAACCGGCTATGGCTGCACACAGACTACAGGGCGAGCTGGGCTCACACGGAGACCGTGCAGACAGCCGTAAACGGCGCTGCAAGGCCAAAAAACCCTCCTCTAGGTTATCCTATATAGTGTTTTTCCACTATTTAGCTGGATACGAGTGGAAAGACACTAATAGGAATTTTTTTTTTCAAATTTTAAACAGGCTGCACTATTTGAAAAAAAGGAAAATTTTTCTCAAGGTATGAGCCAGTAACGAACCCTGAGCTGAATCCAACCGGCTATGGCTGCACACAGACTACAGGGCGAGCTGGGCTCACACGGAGACCGTGCAGACAGCCGTAAACGGCGCTGCAAGGCCAAAAAACCCTCCTCTAGGTTATCCTATATAGTGTTTTTCCACTATTTAGCTGGATACGAGTGGAAAGACACTAATAGGAATTTTTTTTTTCAAATTTTAAACAGGCTGCACTATTTGAAAAAAAGGAAAATTTTTCTCAAGGTATGAGCCAGTAACGAACCCTGAGCTGAATCCAACCGGCTATGGCTGCACACAGACTACAGGGCGAGCTGGGCTCACACGGAGACCGTGCAGACAGCCGTAAACGGCGCTGCAAGGCCCAAAAACCCCCCTCTAGGTTATCCTATGTAGTGTTTTTCCACAATAGAGCTGGAGACTGGTGGAAAAACACTAATAGGAAATTTGAGAAAAAATGTGCAGCAGGCTGCACTAAGAGCAAAAAAGAACAACTGTGTGAGGCAGTGTGAACCCCCCCTGAGCTGAATACAACCGGGTATATGGCTGCACACAGACTACAGAGTGAGCTGCACACACACACACACAGAGACCTTGCAGAACGCTGTTAAAACAGCGCTGCAAGGCAAGAGCAAGGTGAACAGTGAAGAACACACAGCGTTTTGCTAAATTAGCCTTTGGAAAGGAAAATAAAGCAATTAGCTAGCTCAACTGGCCCTCAGTTAGAACACAGCGTCCTGTCCCTAACTGAAATCACAGCAGAGTGAGCGCAAAATGGCGGCAGCGCTTTTTTATAGTGCAGAGTGACATCATTTCAGCAGCCAATCCAAGCCTTGCCAGTACTTACATGCCCACCATGCTAAACAGGATGTGCCCACACTTTCATTCATTCCTCATTGGCTGCTGCGTTCAATTTGAATTCTGGGAACTTCCGATTCCGGTATCCGATACGCGGGAAGTATCGGAATTCAGTATCGGAATTCCGATACCGCAAATATCGGCCGATACCCGATACTTGCGGTATCGGAATGCTCAACACTACTCGTGAGACTCTTACCAGTCAGGTCAACTTACTTATTTTTGCAGGAAGCCACCCTGTAGATAGCACCCTGTATCTGGGGTCCCATAGTAAAATATAAAAGTAATATAAGGTTTTATAGCACTTTGCACTTTGCTGTCTAGCAGGGCAGATAGAAAGCATCAGATGTCACACTGCAGATGGAGGGTAGGTAGTGAGTGACAGAACACACAATACAGATGGAGGGCAGGTAGAGAGTGACAGAACACACACTACAGATGGAGGGTAGGTAGTGAGTGACAGAACACACACTACAGATGGAGGGTAGGTAGAGAGTGACAGAACACACACTACAGATGGAGGGCAGGTAGAGAGTGACAGAACACACACTACAGATGGAGGGCAGGTAGAGAGTGACAGAACACACATTACAGATGGAGGGCAGGTAGAGAGTGACAGAACACACTCTACAGATGGAGGGCAGGTAGAGAGTGACAGAACACACATTACAGATGGATGGTATGTAGAGAGTAACAGACCCCACACTACACACGGAGGACAGTTACAGAGTGATAGACGCCAAATTACACATAAAGAGAATGTAGAGAGTATCAGACCAAACACTACAGATAAAGGGGAGGCAGAGAATGACAGACCCTGCACTATATATGGAGGGCAGGTAGAGAGTGACATACCTCATACTACAAATGGAGGGTAGGTAGAGAATGACAGACCCCACACTACAGATGAAGGGTGGGTAGAGAGAGACAGATACTGTGCTTTATATGGAGGGCAGGTAGAGAGTATCAGACCCCACACTACAGAAAGAGGCGAGGTAGACAATGACAGACCCCACACTACACATGGAGGACAAGTAGAGAGTGACAGATTCTGCACTACACATGGAGGGTAGGAAGAGAGTGACAGACCCCGTCCTACATATGGAGGACAGGTAGAGAGTGACAGACCCCACACTACACATGGAGGACAGGTAGAGAGTGACAGACCCCACACTACACATGGAGGACAGGTAGAGAGTGACAGACCCCGTACTACATATGGAGGACAGGTAGAGAGTGACAGACCCCACACTATACATGTAGGACAGGTAGAGAGTGACAGACCCCACACTACACATGGAGGACAGGTAGAGAGAGACAAACCCCACACTACACATGGAGGACAGTTAGAGAGTGACAGAACCCACACTACACATGGAGGACAGGTAGAGAGAGACAAACCCCACACTACACATGGAGGGCATGTAGAGAGTGACAGATCCCGCACTACACATGTAGAACAGGTAGAGAGTGACATATCCCGCACTACACATGTAGAACAGGTAGAGAGCGACAGATTCTGCACTACACATGTAGAACAGGTAGAGAGTGACAGATCCCGCACTACACATGGAGGACAGGTAGAGAGTGACAGACCCTGCACTACACATGGAGGACAGGTAGAGAGAGACAAACCCCACACTACACATGGAGGACAGGTAGAGAGTGACAGACCCCACACTACACATGGAGGACAGGTAGAGAGAGACAAACCCCACACTACACATGGAGTGAAGGTAGAGAGTGACAGACCCCACACTACACATGGAGGAAAGGTAGAGAGAGACAAACCCCACACTACACATGGAGGGCATGTAGAGAGTGACAGACCCCGCACTACACATGGAGGACAGTTAGAGAGTGACAGACCTCGCACTACACATGTAGAACAGGTAGAGAGCGACAGATTCTGCACTACACATGTAGAACAGGTAGAGAGTGACAGATCCCGCACTACACATGGAGGACAGGTAGAGAGTGACAGACCCTGCACTACACATGGAGGACAGGTAGAGAGTGACAGACCCCACACTACACATGGAGGACAGGAAGAGAGTGACAGACCCCACACTACACATGGAGGACAGGTAGAGAGTGACAGACCCCACACTACACATGGAGGACAGGTAGAGAGTGACAGACCCTGCACTACACATGGAGGACAGGTAGAGAGTGACAGACCCCACACTACACATGGAGGACAGGAAGAGAGTGACAGACCCCACACTACACATGGAGGACTAGTGTTGAGCATTCCGATACCGCAAGTATCGGGTATCGGCCGATATTTGCGGTATCGGAATTCCGATACTGAATTCCGATACTTCCCGCGTATCGGATACCGGAATCGGAAGTTCCCAGAATTCAAATTGAACGCAGCAGCCAATGAGGAATGAATGAAAGTGTGGGCACATCCTGTTTAGCATGGTGGGCATGTAAGTACTGGCAAGGCTTGGATTGGCTGCTGAAATGATGTCACTCTGCACTATAAAAAAGCGCTGCCGCCATTTTGCGCTCACTCTGCTGTGATTTCAGTTAGGGACAGGACGCTGTGTTCTAACTGAGGGCCAGTTGAGCTAGCTAATTGCTTTATTTTCCTTTCCAAAGGCTAATTTAGCAAAACGCTGTGTGTTCTTCACTGTTCACCTTGCTCTTGCCTTGCAGCGCTGTTTTAACAGCGTTCTGCAAGGTCTCTGTGTGTGTGTGTGTGCAGCTCACTCTGTAGTCTGTGTGCAGCCATATACCCGGTTGTATTCAGCTCAGGGGGGGTTCACACTGCCTCACACAGTTGTTCTTTTTTGCTCTTAGTGCAGCCTGCTGCACATTTTTTCTCAAATTTCCTATTAGTGTTTTTCCACCAGTCTCCAGCTCTATTGTGGAAAAACACTACATAGGATAACCTAGAGGGGGGTTTTTGGGCCTTGCAGCGCCGTTTACGGCTGTCTGCACGGTCTCCGTGTGAGCCCAGCTCGCCCTGTAGTCTGTGTGCAGCCATAGCCGGTTGGATTCAGCTCAGGGTTCGTTACTGGCTCATACCTTGAGAAAAATTTTACTTTTTTTCAAATAGTGCAGCCTGTTTAAAATTTGAAAAAAAAAATTCCTATTAGTGTCTTTCCACTCGTATCCAGCTAAATAGTGGAAAAACACTATATAGGATAACCTAGAGGAGGGTTTTTTGGCCTTGCAGCGCCGTTTACGGCTGTCTGCACGGTCTCCGTGTGAGCCCAGCTCGCCCTGTAGTCTGTGTGCAGCCATAGCCGGTTGGATTCAGCTCAGGGTTCGTTACTGGCTCATACCTTGAGAAAAATTTTCCTTTTTTTCAAATAGTGCAGCCTGTTTAAAATTTGAAAAAAAAAATTCCTATTAGTGTCTTTCCACTCGTATCCAGCTAAATAGTGGAAAAACACTATATAGGATAACCTAGAGGAGGGTTTTTTGGCCTTGCAGCGCCGTTTACGGCTGTCTGCACGGTCTCCGTGTGAGCCCAGCTCGCCCTGTAGTCTGTGTGCAGCCATAGCCGGTTGGATTCAGCTCAGGGTTCGTTACTGGCTCATACCTTGAGAAAAATTTTCCTTTTTTTCAAATAGTGCAGCCTGTTTAAAATTTGAAAAAAAAAATTCCTATTAGTGTCTTTCCACTCGTATCCAGCTAAATAGTGGAAAAACACTATATAGGATAACCTAGAGGAGGGTTTTTTGGCCTTGCAGCGCCGTTTACGGCTGTCTGCACGGTCTCCGTGTGAGCCCAGCTCGCCCTGTAGTCTGTGTGCAGCCATAGCCGGTTGGATTCAGCTCAGGGTGCGTTACTGCCTCATACCTTGAAAAACAATTTCCTTTTTTTCAAATAGTGCAGCCAGTTTAAAATTTGAAAAAAAAAATTCCTATTAGTGTCTTTCCACTTGTATCCAGCTAAATAGTGGAAAAACACTATATAGGATAACCTAGAGGAGGGTTTCTTGGCCTTGCAGCGCCGTTTACGGCTGTCTGCACGGTCTCCGTGTGATTTAAACTAGCTCTGTAGCCCGATCTGCACCAAAAAAAAGGTTAAGTTCACCAAACACAACTTACACTTGTGTAGGCCACATTTGAAAAATAATAAAGTTTAGTCCACAATTTACAACATTAGTGTTTCTTACACCTGTTAGGAGGAGCATTACAGGAATAAGCACACTAAGGCCTTAGTACTTTTCTGCTTATCTTTATCTGTCAACCAAGATGAAGAGGGCAGGGAGTAAGGCACGTGGGCGTGGGCGCGGAGCAGGGAGAGGAGCAGGGAGAGGACGTGGTGATTCTGTGCCTGCTGCGGGCGCCGGTGACTCGTCGTCACTCAGTTTCAGCAGGGAACAGTCCTTCATGCGCAGCTTTGTCGGAGAGCGCCGTGCACCGCTGCTGCGTGAAGACCAAATTGAAGCCGTTGTCGGGTGGATGGCAGCTAACGCCTCGGCATCGACTTCAGTTAGTGCCACATCCTCTCAGGCACAGAGCACTGGAGAGCAGCCATCTGTCTCTTCACCACCTGCCAAATTGGCCAGGCAGTCAGAGAGCCCAGGACAGGAGCCGTCTCTACTTCTGTTCTCTGAATCTCTTGGCTTGGAAACAGGGGGCCAGCCAAGCAGCATTGGAGAAATGGAAGAAGAGGCAGTGTGCAGTGATGCCCAAAAGCTTTATCTCTCTGACTCTGAAGAGGCAGGTGGGCCAGTGCCTCCGGTGACCACAGCGCAGTACGCATCTGATGATGAAACTCAGGTGCCGCTTTCTCGTGCGTACTGTGCTGCTGAGACTACCCAGGAGGAGCAGTTGGTGGCAGAGGGTAGTGGAGATGATGAGGTCCTTGACCCATCGTGGCGTGAGGAACAGGAAGGTGGTGGGAGCAGCTCAGAGGAAGAGCTTCCTCTTACGGGCCAAAGAGGGAGAGGGAGGGGGAAGACTGCGGAGCCTGTAGCCTCCACTTTGGCACCCGTTAGGAGCCTGTCTCTTTCCAAAGCCAAAAAGGGCGCTCCCAAGACTTGCAGTGCCTGGTCCTTTTTTGACACAGTTGCAGATGACATTTGTTTTGTCAAATGCAAGCTGTGTCATCATAAAGTAAAAAGAGGGAAAAATGTCAGCAACCTCAATACCACAAATATGTGGAAACATGTGCGGACCAGGCACGCGGTGGAGTTACAGAAACACACTGAAGATGTAGGCCAACCAACAGCGGCAGCTACCACCTCTTCAGCTCGTGTTGCCTCTTCCTCCAGCTCACGCACAGCTGGTTTGGCTTCCTCCCAGAGACCTTGTGTAATTCCACCCACAGCACCACCTTCCCAGTCATCCTCACACTCCCAGTCTACTCTACAGCCATCGGTAGTACAGGCATGGGAGAAAAGGCGGGCATTCTCGGCCAACCACCCCCGAGCACAGGCTCTGAATGCAGGCATTGCCAAACTGTTGTCCCTGGAAATGCTCTCGTTCAGGCTGGTGGAGACTGACAGCTTCCGTGACTTGATGGCATTGGCAGTCCCACAGTACAAGGTGCCCAGCCGCTTTTACTTCAGCAGGCAGGCTGTCCCTGCCCTGCACAGGCATGTTGAGGCAAACATAAAACATGCGCTACTGAACGCCGTCAGTAGCAAGGTCCACCTCACCACCGATGCGTGGACCAGTCAGCATGGACAGGGGCGATATGTTTCCCTCACTGCCCATTGGGTTAATGTTGTTGAGCCAGGTACAGATCGTGCGAGTGGCGCAGGACGTGTCCTGCCCACTCCAAGGATTGCAGGAATCCAGTCTGTACGCATCGACTCCTCCTCTTACACCAGTTCCTCTGATTCCTCTCTGCAGGATCCGTCACAGTCCACCCCCACATGGACCCGTGAACGTTTACCTATGACCGACATGAGCACAGCCGTGGCCAAACGTCAGCAGGCCGTCTTGAAACTAGTTTCATTGGGGCATCGAAGCCACACAGCGCAGGAGCTCTGGAATGCCATAAAGCAGGAGAGCGATGTGTGGTTACTGCCAGCGAATCTCCAGCCAGGCATGGTAGTGTGTGACAATGGCCGAAATCTGGTGGCAGCTTTGGCCCTTGGCAACCTCACTCACATCCCATGTCTGGCACATGTGCTCAATTTGGTTGTGCAGAGTTTTCTGAGGGACTATCCGGATCTTGATGCCCTGCTGCACAAGGTCCGCCTAGAGTGTGCTCACTTGCGGCGTTCCAGCTTGGCCAGATCCCGCATTGCTGCTCTGCAGCGCCGATTCCGCCTTCCGGAACACCGCATCATATGTGACCTACCTACCCGGTGGAATTCCACGTTACATATGTTGGAGCGGTTGTGTGAGCAGCAGCAAGCAGTTATGGAGTACCAGCTGCATCAGGCGCAAAGAAGTCGCAGTCAGCGCCGATCAGACTTCACAACCACAGAGTGGGCCACTATGAAGGACGTCTGCCAGGTTTTGCGTCCTTTTGATTATTCCACGCGGATGGCAAGTGCAGATGATGCACTAGTCAGCATGACTGTCCCCCTTATCTGCCTGCTTCAGCAAACTTTGCAAGGGTTAAGGGATGATGTGGTGGAAGAGGTGGAGGATGAGGAGTCACCTTTTCCATCAGCTTCTGGAGAGTCAGCGCCACGTGGTTCCTCACAAAGGGGTACGCAGGGGCCAATTTGTGAGGAGGATGAGGAGGAGTCAATGGAGGAGGAAGAGCTCCGTCCAGAGGAGGGAGCGACACAATTGTCCAGTGGTCAGTGTGTACAGCGAGGGTGGGGTGATGACGAGCGGGCAGAGATCATGTCTCAAGCAGGGGACAGCGTTTCTGGGCCGGTTGGCACTCTGCAGCACATGGTGGATTTCATGCTGCAGTGCCTGAGAAACGACCGCCGCATCGACCACATTCTCAACATGCCTGATTATTGGGTGTTCACCCTCCTCGATCCTCGCTACCGGGACAACGTCCAAAACCTCATCCCTGCGTTGACCCGGGAGCGTAAATTGCGGGAGTACCACGACACACTGGTGAATTCCATCATCTTCTCCTGTCCAACTGAGAGGAGTGCTGCTAGTGCTTTACAAAGCAGCTCAGTGCGTCGAGGCAGTGGGGGAGGCTCTGCCCAAAGAGGGAGCAGAAGCAGTGCCTCTGCCCAAGGCAAGCCCAGTATGGCACAACTCTGGCACACTTTTGTGTGCCCGCCCCAAATGTCTACACCATCACCGGCGGCTCCAGTCAGCAGGAGGCAACGGTTCCGTCAGATGGTGACAGACTACATGGCTTGCCCTCTTACTGTACTCCCAGACGGCTCTTCCCCGTTCAAGTTTTGGGTCTCTAAGCTGGATACATGGCCAGAGCTAAGCCAGTATGCATTGGAGGTGCTGGCTTGCCCTGCGGCTAGTGTCTTATCGGAACGTGTCTTTAGTGCCGCAGGTGGTGTACTAACAGACCGTCGCATGCGACTATCCTCCGATAACGTTGACCGGCTTACTTTCCTGAAAATGAACCAGGCCTGGATCTCGCAGGAATTTGCCACTCCTCTGCCTGATTAAGTAATTGGGTGTCATCCAGGTCTCCTGCTGTGTTCATCTTTCTACCACCTGAACTGCTATTCCTGGGCTCCAACACCGCCAGTTGCGGCTCAGAAGTGCAGGCTGCACAGTAAAAACATACGACCCAGTGTTATTGGGTTTCAGTAACGTCAGCTGATCCCCAGCTGTGTAGCCGGCAATGTGTCCTGCGACCGCCACGCTGGCACAACAACCTAAATGTAAGGGAACCTGTCCCCCCCCCCCCCGTCGTTTGTTACTGAAAGAGCCATCTTGTGCAGCAGTAATGCTGCACAAGGAAAAGGTAGCTCTTTTTTTTTAGCTCTTTGCACACGCAGAACTTAACACTTATAAAATGTGTTCACTGATACCGTTATACCGTCCCGGAGCTGGGACTTTCCTTCGTAATGTGACGCAGCACAGCCGTCATTCCTACCCCCTTGGTGCCATGCGCTGCCTCCTCAGCGTTGTTTTAAGCTGTCACGGAGCCTGCGCTGTTCTGTTATCCCTTGGGCATGCCCTATTTGCGCTGCCTGTCTTCTGACATAATTTGGTGTCAGGCTGGCTGCGCCTGTGCGGCCGCGCTGCCCGAGATCCCGCCTCGCAGTGTCTTCTGATTGAGTCACACTGCGGGCCTGGGATCCATGGGCATGCGCAGTGCATATCTTCCCCTCGGGCTCTCGCTCATTTCCCTCCGCCTTCTTTAGACTGTGCGCCGTCAGCTGATCCCTAGCATGCCACGGCCGTGACACCGCACAGTCTGAAGAAGAGGGAAGGAGGGGAGTGAGAGTCGAGGTTATGCACTGTGCATGCCCATGGTTCCAAGGCCCGCAGTGGGATTACGTTAGATGAGACTGCGAGGTGGGATCTGGAGCAGCGTGGACGCACAGGCACTGACAGCCTGACACCAAATTATGTCAGAAGACAGGCAGCGCTAATTGGGCATGGCCAAGGGCTAACAGAACAGCGCAGGCTCCGTGGCAGCTTAAAACAACGCTGAGGAGGCAGCGCACGGCATCAAGGGGATAGGAATGACAGCTGTGCTGTGTCCCATTACGAAGGAAATTCGCACCTCCGTAACGGTTTAACGGTATAAAGGGACACATTTTTAGTGTTTACTTCGGTGTTTGCAAGGAGCATAATTAAAAGAGCAACCTTTTCCTTTTGCATCCTTAGTGCTGCACAACATGGCTCTTTCAGCTACAAACGTCTTGGGGGGGGGGGTTAAAGGTTTCCTTTCAACTTGCTCCAATCAGGCTTCGGCCTACACTCTGTTCCTCTGCTCCTCCTGCTGTCCCTGGGCTCTAACACCGCCAGTTGGTGCCTGGAAGTGCTGTGTGCACAGTCAACAGTCGCTCCTCTGTTATTGGGGTTCAGTAACGTCAGCTGATCCCCAGCTGTGTGTGCGGCAATACCTCCAATCTGCTCCTCCTGCTGTCCCTGGGCTCTAACACCGCCAGTTGGTGCCTGGAAGTGCTGTGTGCACAGTCAACAGTCGCTCCTCTGTTATTGGGGTTCAGTAACGTCAGCTGATCCCCAGCTGTGTATCCGGCAACGTGTCATGCGACCGCCACGCTGGCACAACTAAAATGTAAGGGGACCTGTCCCCCCCCCCCCCTAGGCGTTTGTTACTGAAAGAGCCACCATGTGCAGCACTAATACTGCACAAGGGAAAGGTCGCTCTTGAAATTATGCTCCTTGCAAACGCTGAACTACACACTCATGTAATGTGTCCCCTCACACCGTCCAACCGTCCCGGAGGTGGGACTTTCCTTTGTAATGTGACACAGCACAGCCGTCATTGCTACCCCCTTGGCACCGTGCGCTGCCTCCTTAGCGTTGTTTGATTCCGTCATGGACCCTGCGCTGTTATGTTATCCCTTGGCCATGCACAGTTTGCGCTGCCCGTCCTCTGACATCATTTGTTGTCGTCCTGGCTGCGCCTGTGCGTCCACGCTGCCCGAAATCACACCTCGCAGTGTCGTCTAATGTGATCCCACAGTGGGCCTGGTATCCATGGCCATGCGCAGTGCATATACTAGCCTCTCACTCCCCTTCTTCACGCTTCTTCAGACTAGGCGGCGTCAGCTGATCCCTAATAGCATGCCACGGCCGTGACGCCGCACAGTCTGAAGAAGCAGGAAGGAGGTGAGTGAGAGGCGATGATATGCACTGCGCATGCCCATGGATCCCTGGCCCGCAGTGGGACTACATTAGATGACACTGCAAGGTTGGATCTCGGGCAGCTTGGACGCACAGGCACTGCCAGCCTGACACCTACATGATGTCAGAAGACGGGCACCGCTAACTGTGCATGGCCAAGGGATAACATTACAGTGCGGGCTCCGTGACAGAACCAAACAACGTTGAGGAGGTGGTGCCCGGCACCAAGGGGGTTGGAATGACGGCTGTGCTGTGTCACATTACAAAGGAAAGTCCCACTTCCGGGATGGTTTGACGGTGTGAGGGGACACATTATATGAGTGTGTACTTCAGCGTTTGCAAGGAGCATAATTTTCGGAGCCACCATTTTCCATGTGCAGTATTACTGCTGTACAAGATGGCTCTTTCAGCAACAAATGCCTGGGGGGGGGGGTTAAAGGTTCCCTTTCAACTTGCTCCACTGCAGGCTTCGGCCTACACTCTGCTCCTCTTTGATTCCCTGGGTTTCAACACTGTCAGTTGCCACCTGGAAGTGTTGTCTACACAGAAAAAAACACTAGGTGATGTGTCAGTGGGGTTCAGCACCGCCAGCTGTTCCCCTGCTGTGTAGTCGGCAACGTGTCCAGCACAAGCCACGCTGGCACAACAGAACAAAAGCTGCCACCAGTGCAGGCTTCGGCCTACACTCTGCTCCTCTCCTCCTCCTGCTGACCCTGGGCTCAAACACCGCTAGTTTTTGCCCGGAAGTGCTAGCTGCACAGAGAAAAACACCAGCCAATGTGTTAGTGGGGTTCAGCAACGCCAGCTGTTCCCCTGCTGTGTAGCCGGCAACGTGACCTGCAAACGCCATGCAGGCACAGGAACTGAAATTAAAAGGGAACCTGGCCCCACCCCCCCAGGTGTTTCTATGTATAACAGCCACCTAGTACAGCAGTACTGCTGCATTTGTACAAGGTGGCTGACTTTTTCTCCTTGCCCACGTGGAACTCAACACGTACAAAATGTGTCTCATTGAGACCATTCCACTGTCCCTGAGGTGTGACTTTCCTTTCTAATGATACGCAGCACCCCCCTTGGTAGCGTTTCCCGTCTTTTGTCATCATGGTTAGCTGGCTGCGCCTGTGCATCCGCCCTGCTAGAAACAACGCCCCTCGTTGTCATATTTATTTTGTCAGCGAGGGTGTGGTTTATGGGCACGAGCAGTGCATATGTTCGCCTGTCTTAACTCATCTCCTTCCGCCTTCTTCAGACTGTGCGGCCTCCTGGCCGTGGTAGGCGATAAGGGATCAGCTGAGGCCGCCCAGTCTGGAGCAGGTGTAAGGACATGTGTAAGCGGCCAACCTATTTACTGCACAAGGCCACGAATCCCAGCCACGCAGTGTGATTTTTTGAAAACACACTGTGGGTCTGGGATTCATGTCCATCGCTAACCGCAACGGCCGACATGAAATGAGGTCATAAGACAGGAAGCGCTCACAGCGCATGGCCAAGGGATCACAATAGCGCAGACTCCTGTACAGCAAATAAGAACGCTCAGGAATCTGCGCCCAGTACCTAGGTGCAAATTTTGACACCTGTGCTGCGTCTCGTTAAAAAGACAAGTCACGCCTCCACAACTGTTTGACAGTATAATGGGCTAAATAGTGTACGTGTTTTAGTCAGCGTGTGCAAGGAGCAAAACAAATAGAGCAACCTTTTACTTGTGCAGCATTAATGCTGCACAAGGTGTGGCTCTTGTACCTTGCAACACCTGAGGGGGGGGTTAAAGGTAACCTTTGAAATTGGTTCAACTAGGCTTCGGCCTACACTCTGCTCCTCTACTCCTCCTGCTGACCCTGGGCTCAAACACCGCTAGTTTTTGCCCGGAAATGCTAGCTGCACAGAGAAAAACACCAGCCAATGTGTTAGTGGGGTTCAGCACCGCCAGCTGTTCCCCTGCTGTGTAGTCGGCAACGTGTCCAGCACAAGCCACGCTGGCACAACCGACCAAAAGCTGCCACCAGTGCAGGCTTCGGCCTACACTTTGCTCCTCTCCTCCTCCTGCTGACCCTGGGCTCAAACAACGCCAGTTTCTGCCCGGACATGCTAGCTGCACAGAGAAAAACACCAGCCAATGTGTTAGTGGGGTTCAGCACCGCCTGCTGTTCCCCCGCTGTGTAGCCGGCATCGTGTCCAGCACAAGCCACGCTGGCACAACCGACCAAAAGCTGCCACCAGTGCAGGCTTCGGCCTACACTTTGCTCCTCTCCTCCTCCTCCTGCTGACCCTGGGCTCTAACACCGCTAGTTTTTGCCCGGACATGCAATCTGCACAGAGAAAAACACCAGTCAATGTGTCAGTGGGGTTCAGCAACGCCAGCTGTTCCCCTGCTGTGTAGCTTGCAACGTGACCTGCAAACGCCACGCAGGCACATGAACTGAAATTGAAGGGAGCCTGCCCCCCACCCACAGGTGTTTCTATGTATATCAGCCACCTTGTACAGCAGTACTGCTGCATTTGTACGAGGTGGCTGACTGTTTCTCCTTGCCCACGTGGAACTCAACACGTACAAAATGTGTCTCATTAGAGACCATTACAATGTCCCTGAGGTGTGACTTTCCTTTGTAATGACACGCAGCACCACCCTTGTTAGCGCTGCCCGTCTTTTGACATCATTGGTTAGCTGGCTGCGCCTGTGCATCTCCCCTGCTCGAAACAACGGCCCTCGGTGTCTTATTTTTTTGGACAGCGAGGGTGTGATTGATGGGCATGTGCAGTGCATATGTTTGCCTGTGTTCACTCATCTCCTTCCGCCTTCTTCAGACTGGGTGTCCTCATGGCCGCGGCAGGCGATAAGGGATCAGATGAGGCCGCCCAGTCTGAAGCAGGTGTAAGGACATGTGTGAGCGGCAAACATATTTAGTGCACCAGGGCACGAATCCCAGCACCGCAGTGTGATTTTTTAAAAACACACTGTGGGTCTGGGATTCATGTCCATCGCTAACCGCAACGGCCGACATGAAATGAGGTCAGAAGACAGGAAGCGCTCACAGCGCATGGCCAAGGGATCACAATAGCGCAGACTCCTGTACAGCAAATAACAACGCTCAGGAATCTGCGCCCAGTACCTAGGTGCAAATTTTGACACCTGTGCTGCGTCTCGTTAAAAAGACAAGTCACGCCTCCACAACTGTTTGACAGTATAATGGGCTAAATAGTGTACGTGTTTAATTCAGCGTGTGCAAGGAGCAAAATTAAATAGAGCAACCTTTGACTTGTGCATCATTAATGCTGTTCAAGGTGTGGCTCTTGTACCTTGCAACACCTGAGGGGGGGGTTAAAGGTAACCTTTGAAATTGGTTCAACTAGGCTTCGGCCTACACTCTGCTCCTCTACTCCTCCTGCTGACCCTGGGCTCAAACAACGCCAGTTTCTGCCCGGAAATGCTAGCTGCACAGAGAAAAACACCAGCCAATGTGTTAGTGGGGTTCAGCACCGCCAGCTGTTCCCCTGCTGTGTAGTCGGCAACGTGTCCAGCACAAGCCACGCTGGCACAACAGAACAAAAGCTGCCACCAGTGCAGGCTGCGGCCTACACTTTGCTCCTCTCCTCCTCCTCCTGCTGACCCTGGGCTCTAACACCGCTAGTTTTTGCCCGGACATGCAATGTGCACAGAGAAAAACACCAGTCAATGTGTCAGTGGGGTTCAGCAACGCCAGCTGTTCCCCTGCTGTGTAGCTTGCAACGTGACCTGCAAACGCCACGCAGGCACATGAACTGAAATTGAAGGGAGCCTGCCCCCCACCCACAGGTGTTTCTATGTATAACAGCCACCTTGTACAGCAGTACTGCTGCATTTGTACAAGGTGGCTGACTTTTTCTCCTTGCACACGTGGAACTCAACAAGTACAAAATGTGTCTCATTACAGACCATTACAATGTCCCTGAGGTGTGACTTTCCTTTTTAATGACACGCAGCACCCCCATTGTTAGCGCTGCCCGTCTCCTGACATCATTGGTTGGCTGGCTGTGCCTGTGCGTCCCCCCTGTCCGACACAACGCCCCCCGTTGTCTCATATATTTTGACTGCGAGGGTGTGATTGATGGGCACGAGCAGTGCATATGTTCCCCTGTTTTCACTCCCCTCCTTCCGCCTTCTTCTGACTGTGCGGCCTCATGGCCGCGGCATGCGATAAGGGATCAGCTGAGGCCGCCCAGTCTGAAGCAGGTGTAAGGACATGTGTGAGCGGCGAACATATTTACTGCACAAGGCCACGAATCCCAGCACCGCAGTGTGACTTTAGGAAAAGCCACTGTGGGTCTGGGATTTATGGCCATCGTTAACCGCACCGGCCAACATGAAATGAGGTCATGAGACGGCCTGCACTAACAGGGTATTGCCAAGGGATAACACAATAGCGCAGACTCCTGTACAGCAAATAACAACGCTCAGGAATCTGCGCCCAGTACCTAGGTGCAAATTTTGACACCTGTGCTGCGTCTCGTTAAAAAGACAAGTCACGCCTCCACAACTGTTTGACAGTATAATGGGCTAAATAGTGTACGTGTTTAATTCAGCGTGTGCAAGGAGCAAAATTAAATAGAGCAACCTTTGACTTGTGCATCATTAATGCTGTTCAAGGTGTGGCTCTTGTACCTTGCAACACCTGAGGGGGGGGGTTAAAGGTAACCTTTGAAATTGGTTCAACTAGGCTTCGGCCTACACTCTGCTCCTCTACTCCTCCTGCTGACCCTGGGCTCAAACACCGCTAGTTTTTGCCCGGAAATGCTAGCTGCACAGAGAAAAACACCAGCCAATGTGTTAGTGGGGTTCAGCACCGCCAGCTGTTCCCCCGCTGTGTAGCCGGCATCGTGTCCAGCACAAGCCACGCTGGCACAACCGACCAAAAGCTGCCACCAGTGCAGGCTTCGGCCTACACTTTGCTCCTCTCCTCCTCCTCCTGCTGACCCTGGGCTCTAACACCGCTAGTTTTTGCCCGGACATGCAATCTGCACAGAGAAAAACACCAGTCAATGTGTCAGTGGGGTTCAGCAACGCCAGCTGTTCCCCTGCTGTGTAGCTTGCAACGTGACCTGCAAACGCCACGCAGGCACATGAACTGAAATTGAAGGGAGCCTGCCCCCCACCCACAGGTGTTTCTATGTATAACAGCCACCTTGTACAGCAGTACTGCTGCATTTGTACGAGGTGGCTGACTTTTTCTCCTTGCCCACGTGGAACTCAACACGTACAAAATGTGTCTCATTAGAGACCATTACAATGTCCCTGAGGTGTGACTTTCCTTTGTAATGACACGCAGCACCCCCATTGTTAGCGCTGCCCGTCTCCTGACATCATTGGTTGGCTGGCTGTGCCTGTGCGTCCCCCCTGCCCGACACAACGCCCCCCGTTGTCTCATATATTTTGACTGCGAGGGTGTGATTGATGGGCACGAGCAGTGCATATGTTCCCCTGTTTTCACTCCCCTCCTTCCGCCTTCTTCTGACTGTGCGGCCTCATGGCCGCGGCATGCGATAAGGGATCAGCTGAGGCCGCCCAGTCTGAAGCAGGTGTAAGGACATGTGTGAGCGGCGAACATATTTACTGCACAAGGCCACGAATCCCAGCAGCGCAGTGTGACTTTAGGAAAAGCCACTGTGGGTCTGGGATTTATGGCCATCGTTAACCGCACCGGCCAACATGAAATGAGGTCATGAGACGGCCTGCACTAACAGGGTATTGCCCAGGGATAAAACAAGAGCGCAGACTCCTGTACAGCAAATAACAACGCTCAGGAATCTGCGCCCAGTACCTAGGTGCAAATTTTGACACCTGTGCTGCGTCTCGTTAAAAAGACAAGTCACGCCTCCACAACTGTTTGACAGTATAATGGGCTAAATAGTGTACGTGTTTAATTCAGCGTGTGCAAGGAGCAAAATTAAATAGAGCAACCTTTGACTTGTGCATCATTAATGCTGTTCAAGGTGTGGCTCTTGTACCTTGCAACACCTGAGGGGGGGGTTAAAGGTAACCTTTGAAATTGGTTCAACTAGGCTTCGGCCTACACTCTGCTCCTCTACTCCTCCTGCTGACCCTGGGCTCAAACAACGCCAGTTTCTGCCCGGAAATGCTAGCTGCACAGAGAAAAACACCAGCCAATGTGTTAGTGGGGTTCAGCACCGCCAGCTGTTCCCCTGCTGTGTAGTCGGCAACGTGTCCAGCACAAGCCACGCTGGCACAACAGAACAAAAGCTGCCACCAGTGCAGGCTGCGGCCTACACTTTGCTCCTCTCCTCCTCCTCCTGCTGACCCTGGGCTCTAACACCGCTAGTTTTTGCCCGGACATGCAATGTGCACAGAGAAAAACACCAGTCAATGTGTCAGTGGGGTTCAGCAACGCCAGCTGTTCCCCTGCTGTGTAGCTTGCAACGTGACCTGCAAACGCCACGCAGGCACATGAACTGAAATTGAAGGGAGCCTGCCCCCCACCCACAGGTGTTTCTATGTATAACAGCCACCTTGTACAGCAGTACTGCTGCATTTGTACAAGGTGGCTGACTTTTTCTCCTTGCACACGTGGAACTCAACAAGTACAAAATGTGTCTCATTACAGACCATTACAATGTCCCTGAGGTGTGACTTTCCTTTTTAATGACACGCAGCACCCCCATTGTTAGCGCTGCCCGTCTCCTGACATCATTGGTTGGCTGGCTGTGCCTGTGCGTCCCCCCTGTCCGACACAACGCCCCCCGTTGTCTCATATATTTTGACTGCGAGGGTGTGATTGATGGGCACGAGCAGTGCATATGTTCCCCTGTTTTCACTCCCCTCCTTCCGCCTTCTTCTGACTGTGCGGCCTCATGGCCGCGGCATGCGATAAGGGATCAGCTGAGGCCGCCCAGTCTGAAGCAGGTGTAAGGACATGTGTGAGCGGCGAACATATTTACTGCACAAGGCCACGAATCCCAGCACCGCAGTGTGACTTTAGGAAAAGCCACTGTGGGTCTGGGATTTATGGCCATCGTTAACCGCACCGGCCAACATGAAATGAGGTCATGAGACGGCCTGCACTAACAGGGTATTGCCAAGGGATAACACAATAGCGCAGACTCCTGTACAGCAAATAACAACGCTCAGGAATCTGCGCCCAGTACCTAGGTGCAAATTTTGACACCTGTGCTGCGTCTCGTTAAAAAGACAAGTCACGCCTCCACAACTGTTTGACAGTATAATGGGCTAAATAGTGTACGTGTTTAATTCAGCGTGTGCAAGGAGCAAAATTAAATAGAGCAACCTTTGACTTGTGCATCATTAATGCTGTTCAAGGTGTGGCTCTTGTACCTTGCAACACCTGAGGGGGGGGGTTAAAGGTAACCTTTGAAATTGGTTCAACTAGGCTTCGGCCTACACTCTGCTCCTCTACTCCTCCTGCTGACCCTGGGCTCAAACACCGCTAGTTTTTGCCCGGAAATGCTAGCTGCACAGAGAAAAACACCAGCCAATGTGTTAGTGGGGTTCAGCACCGCCAGCTGTTCCCCCGCTGTGTAGCCGGCATCGTGTCCAGCACAAGCCACGCTGGCACAACCGACCAAAAGCTGCCACCAGTGCAGGCTTCGGCCTACACTTTGCTCCTCTCCTCCTCCTCCTGCTGACCCTGGGCTCTAACACCGCTAGTTTTTGCCCGGACATGCAATCTGCACAGAGAAAAACACCAGTCAATGTGTCAGTGGGGTTCAGCAACGCCAGCTGTTCCCCTGCTGTGTAGCTTGCAACGTGACCTGCAAACGCCACGCAGGCACATGAACTGAAATTGAAGGGAGCCTGCCCCCCACCCACAGGTGTTTCTATGTATAACAGCCACCTTGTACAGCAGTACTGCTGCATTTGTACGAGGTGGCTGACTTTTTCTCCTTGCCCACGTGGAACTCAACACGTACAAAATGTGTCTCATTAGAGACCATTACAATGTCCCTGAGGTGTGACTTTCCTTTGTAATGACACGCAGCACCCCCATTGTTAGCGCTGCCCGTCTCCTGACATCATTGGTTGGCTGGCTGTGCCTGTGCGTCCCCCCTGCCCGACACAACGCCCCCCGTTGTCTCATATATTTTGACTGCGAGGGTGTGATTGATGGGCACGAGCAGTGCATATGTTCCCCTGTTTTCACTCCCCTCCTTCCGCCTTCTTCTGACTGTGCGGCCTCATGGCCGCGGCATGCGATAAGGGATCAGCTGAGGCCGCCCAGTCTGAAGCAGGTGTAAGGACATGTGTGAGCGGCGAACATATTTACTGCACAAGGCCACGAATCCCAGCAGCGCAGTGTGACTTTAGGAAAAGCCACTGTGGGTCTGGGATTTATGGCCATCGTTAACCGCACCGGCCAACATGAAATGAGGTCATGAGACGGCCTGCACTAACAGGGTATTGCCAAGGGATAACACAATAGCGCAGACTCCTGTACAGCAAATAACAACGCTCAGGAATCTGCGCCCAGTACCTAGGTGCAAATTTTGACACCTGTGCTGCGTCTCGTTAAAAAGACAAGTCACGCCTCCACAACTGTTTGACAGTATAATGGGCTAAATAGTGTACGTGTTTAATTCAGCGTGTGCAAGGAGCAAAATTAAATAGAGCAACCTTTGACTTGTGCATCATTAATGCTGTTCAAGGTGTGGCTCTTGTACCTTGCAACACCTGAGGGGGGGGGTTAAAGGTAACCTTTGAAATTGGTTCAACTAGGCTTCGGCCTACACTCTGCTCCTCTACTCCTCCTGCTGACCCTGGGCTCAAACACCGCTAGTTTTTGCCCGGAAATGCTAGCTGCACAGAGAAAAACACCAGCCAATGTGTTAGTGGGGTTCAGCACCGCCAGCTGTTCCCCCGCTGTGTAGCCGGCATCGTGTCCAGCACAAGCCACGCTGGCACAACCGACCAAAAGCTGCCACCAGTGCAGGCTTCGGCCTACACTTTGCTCCTCTCCTCCTCCTCCTGCTGACCCTGGGCTCTAACACCGCTAGTTTTTGCCCGGACATGCAATCTGCACAGAGAAAAACACCAGTCAATGTGTCAGTGGGGTTCAGCAACGCCAGCTGTTCCCCTGCTGTGTAGCTTGCAACGTGACCTGCAAACGCCACGCAGGCACATGAACTGAAATTGAAGGGAGCCTGCCCCCCACCCACAGGTGTTTCTATGTATAACAGCCACCTTGTACAGCAGTACTGCTGCATTTGTACGAGGTGGCTGACTTTTTCTCCTTGCCCACGTGGAACTCAACACGTACAAAATGTGTCTCATTAGAGACCATTACAATGTCCCTGAGGTGTGACTTTCCTTTGTAATGACACGCAGCACCACCCTTGTTAGCGCTGCCCGTCTTTTGACATCATTGGTTAGCTGGCTGCGCCTGTGCATCTCCCCTGCTCGAAACAACGGCCCTCGGTGTCTTATTTTTTTGGACAGCGAGGGTGTGATTGATGGGCATGTGCAGTGCATATGTTTGCCTGTGTTCACTCATCTCCTTCCGCCTTCTTCAGACTGGGTGTCCTCATGGCCTCGGCAGGCGATAAGGGATCAGATGAGGCCGTCCAGTCTGAAGCAGGTGTAAGGACATGTGTGAGCGGCAAACATATTTACTGCACCAGGGCACGAATCCCAGCACCGCAGTGTGATTTTTTAAAAACACACTGTGGGTCTGGGATTCATGTCCATCGCTAACCGCAACGGCCAACATGAAATGAGGTCATAAGACAGGAAGCGCTCACAGCGCATGGCCAAAGGATCACAAGAGCGCAGACTCCTGTACAGCAACTAACAACGCTCAGGAAGCTGCGCCCATGCAAAAAGGTGTTGTTTTCGACACCTGTGCTGCTTTTCTTTAAAAAGACAAGTCACGCCTCCACTACTGTTAAACAGTATAATGGGCTAAATAGTCTACGTGTTGCATTCAGCTTGTGCAAGTAGACAAATTAATAGAGCAACCTTTTACTTGTGCAGCATTAATGCTGCAGAAGGAGTGGCTCTTGTTCTTTGTAACACCTGAGGGGGGGTTAAAGGTAACCTTTGAAATTGGTTCAACTAGGCTTCGGCCTACACTCTGCTCCTCTCCTCCTCCTGCTGACCCTGGGCTCTAACAACGCTAGTTTTTGCCCGGAAATGCTAGCTGCACAGAGAAAAACACCAGCCAATGTGTTAGTGGGGTTCAGCAACGCCAGCTGTTCCCCCGCTGTGTAGCCGGCATCGTGTCCAGCACAAGCCACGCTGGCACAACCGACCAAAAGCTGCCACCAGTGCAGGCTTCGGCCTACACTTTGCTCCTCTCCTCCTCCTCCTGCTGACCCTGGGCTCAAACACCGCTAGTTTTTGCCCGGAAATGCTAGCTGCACAGAGAAAAACACCAGCCAATGTGTTAGTGGGGTTCAGCACCGCCAGCTGTTCCCCTGCTGTGCAGCTTGCAACGTGACCTGCAAACGCCACGCAGGCACATGAACTGAAATTGAAGGGAGCCTGGCCCCCACCCCCAGGTGTTTCTATGTATAACAGCCACCTTGTACAGCAGTACTGCTGCATTTGTACAAGGTGGCTGATGTTTTCTCCTTGCCCACGTGGAACTCAACACGTACAAAATGTGTCTCTTTGAGACCATTCCACTGTCCCTGAGGTGTGACTTTCCTTTCTAATGATACGCAGCACCCCCCTTGGTAGCGCTTCCCGTCTTCTGACATCATTGGTTGGCTACTTGCGCCTGTTCGTCCGCCCTGCCTGAATAAAATGCTCCTCGTTGTCTTAATTATTTTGACTGCGAGGGTGTGATTGATGGGCACGAGCAGTACATATCTTCGCCTGTCTTAACTCATCTCCTTCAGCCTTCTTCAGACTGTGCAGCCTCATGGCCGCGGCATGCGAGAAGGGATCAGCAGAGGCCGCCCAGTCTGAAGCAGGTGTAAGGACGTGTGTGAGCGGCCAAAATATTTACTGCTCAAGGCCACGAATCCCAGCACCGCAGTGTGGCTTTATGAAAAGACACTGTGGGTCTGGGATTTATGGCCATCGTTAACCGCACCGGCCAACATGAAATGATGTCATAAGATGGGCAGCGCTAACAGGGCATTGCCAAGGGATAACACAAGAGCGCAGACTCCTGTACAGCAAATAACAACGCTCAGGAAGCTGCTCCAAGCACCAAGGCGTTATTTTGGACACCTGTGCTGCGTCTCATCAAAAAACCAAGTCACGCATCCACTACAGTTTGACTGTAGAATGGGGTAAATTGTGTATGTCTTTCATTCAGCGTGTGCAAGTAGACAAATTAATAGAGCAACCTTTCACTTGTGCAGCATTAATACTGCACAAGGTGTGTCTCTTGTACTTTGTAACACCTGAGGGGGGGGTTAAAGGTTTCCTTTGAAATTGGTTCAACTAAGCTTCGGCCTACACTCTGCTCCTCTCCTCCTCCTCCTGCTTCAACACGGGCTCTAACATCGCTATTTTTTGCCCGCAAGTGCTAGCTGCACAGAGAAAAACACACGCCATTGTGTTAGTGGGGTTCAGCAACGCCAGCTGTTCCCCCAGTGTGTAGCCGGCAAAGTGTCCTGCAAACGCAACGCAGACACAAAGCTGCCTCCAGTGCAGGCTTCGGCCTACACTCATCTCCCCCTGCTTACCCTTTGCTCCAACACCGCTAGTTGGGGCTCTAGGAAGACAATCTTTAATAGGCAAGGCAACGCATCCGGGTTCCAGCACCGCCAGCTGGTTCTCGGCAGTGTTCTTGTCACAGGTACTCCCTCGTGCCAAGCCTGGTTTCAGCACCGTCAGCTGTTTCCGGGTTGTGTCAAGCTCACTGAGACACCTATGCTTGCCTCGTCGTGGTGCGGTCGGGTTAGCCAACACCAGGGTGCCTCCAGTTTAGGAGCTTCCTATGTGGGCTGCGTGAACTGGTAGTCAAGGCTGGTTCTGTAGTGCCAGTAGGCCCAGCTCCCCCTGTAGGACTGTTGGGGTTCGGTAACTGCGGCTGCCTCGCGGCCTAGCTGTTCTCTCCTCTCCTGTGGGCCTTGGGGTCCACCACCTGGTTCCAGCACCGTCAGCTGGTTCCGGGCCGAGCCTTTGGCTTAGGTGCCTCCTCCTGGGTATCCGAGTTCCGCCAACGCCAGGCGGTCCTTGGTAGTGCTTTTAAGCGCGGGCACCTACAGCTTAGTAACCGGGTTCCAGCACCGTCAGCTGGTCCTCGGTCGTGCCATTGGCTCTTGCACACTGGGGCAATGCATCCGGGTTCCAGCACCGCCAGCTGGTTCTCGGCAGTGTTTTTGTCACAGGTACTCCCTCGTGCCAAGCCTGGTTTCAGCACCGTCAGCTGTTTCCGGGTTGTGTCAAGCTCACTGAGACACCTATGCTTGCCTCGTCGTGGTGCGGTCGGGTTAGCCAACTCCAGGGTGCCTCCAGTTTAGGAGCTTCCTATGTGGGCTGCGTGAACTGGTAGTCAAGGCTGGTTCTGTAGTGCCAGTAGGCCCAGCTCCCCCTGTAGGACTGTTGGGGTTCGGTAACTGCGGCTGCCTCGCGGCCTAGCTGTTCTCTCCTCTCCTGTGGACCTTGGGGTCCACCACCTGGTTCCAGCACCGTCAGCTGGTTCCGGGCCGAGCCTTTGGCTTAGGTGCCTCCTCCTGGGTATCCGAGTTCCGCCAACGCCAGGCGGTCCTTGGTAGTGCTTTTAAGCGCGGGCACCTACAGCTTAGTAACCGGGTTCCAGCACCGTCAGCTGGTCCTCGGTCGTGCCATTGGCTCTTGCACACTGGGGCAATGCATCCGGGTTCCAGCACCGCCAGCTGGTTCTCGGCAGTGTTTTTGTCACAGGTACTCCCTCGTGCCAAGCCTGGTTTCAGCACCGTCAGCTGTTTCCGGGTTGTGTCAAGCTCACTGAGACACCTATGCTTGCCTCGTCGTGGTGCGGTCGGGTTAGCCAACACCAGGGTGCCTCCAGTTTAGGAGCTTCCTATGTGGGCTGCGTGAACTGGTAGTCAAGGCTGGTTCTGTAGTGCCAGTAGGCCCAGCTCCCCCTGTAGGACTGTTGGGGTTCGGTAACTGCGGCTGCCTCGCGGCCTAGCTGTTCTCTCCTCTCCTGTGGGCCTTGGGGTCCACCACCTGGTTCCAGCACCGTCAGCTGGTTCCGGGCCGAGCCTTTGGCTTAGGTGCCTCCTCCTGGGTATCCGAGTTCCGCCAACGCCAGGCGGTCCTTGGTAGTGCTTTTAAGCGCGGGCACCTACAGCTTAGTAACCGGGTTCCAGCACCGTCAGCTGGTCCTCGGTCGTGCCATTGGCTCTTGCACACTGGGGCAATGCATCCGGGTTCCAGCACCGCCAGCTGGTTCTCGGCAGTGTTTTTGTCACAGGTACTCCCTCGTGCCAAGCCTGGTTTCAGCACCGTCAGCTGTTTCCGGGTTGTGTCAAGCTCACTGAGACACCTATGCTTGCCTCGTCGTGGTGCGGTCGGGTTAGCCAACTCCAGGGTGCCTCCAGTTTAGGAGCTTCCTATGTGGGCTGCGTGAACTGGTAGTCAAGGCTGGTTCTGTAGTGCCAGTAGGCCCAGCTCCCCCTGTAGGACTGTTGGGGTTCGGTAACTGCGGCTGCCTCGCGGCCTAGCTGTTCTCTCCTCTCCTGTGGACCTTGGGGTCCACCACCTGGTTCCAGCACCGTCAGCTGGTTCCGGGCCGAGCCTTTGGCTTAGGTGCCTCCTCCTGGGTATCCGAGTTCCGCCAACGCCAGGCGGTCCTTGGTAGTGCTTTTAAGCGCGGGCACCTACAGCTTAGTAACCGGGTTCCAGCACCGTCAGCTGGTCCTCGGTCGTGCCATTGGCTCTTGCACACTGGGGCAATGCATCCGGGTTCCAGCACCGCCAGCTGGTTCTCGGCAGTGTTTTTGTCACAGGTACTCCCTCGTGCCAAGCCTGGTTTCAGCACCGTCAGCTGTTTCCGGGTTGTGTCAAGCTCACTGAGACACCTATGCTTGCCTCGTCGTGGTGCGGTCGGGTTAGCCAACTCCAGGGTGCCTCCAGTTTAGGAGCTTCCTATGTGGGCTGCGTGAACTGGTAGTCAAGGCTGGTTCTGTAGTGCCAGTAGGCCCAGCTCCCCCTGTAGGACTGTTGGGGTTCGGTAACTGCGGCTGCCTCGCGGCCTAGCTGTTCTCTCCTCTCCTGTGGACCTTCGGGTCCACCACCTGGTTCCAGCACCGTCAGCTGGTTCCGGGCCGAGCCTTTGGCTTAGGTGCCTCCTCCTGGGTATCCGAGTTCCGCCAACGCCAGGCGGTCCTTGGTAGTGCTTTTAAGCGCGGGCACCTACAGCTTGGTAACCGGGTTCCAGCACCGTCAGCTGGTCCTCGGTCGTGCCATTGGCTCTTGCACACTGGGGCAACGCATCCGGGTTCCAGCACCGCCAGCTGGTTCTCGGCAGTGTTTTTGTCACAGGTACTCCCTCGTGCCAAGCCTGGTTTCAGCACCGTCAGCTGTTTCCGGGTTGTGTCAAGCTCACTGAGACACCTATGCTTGCCTCGTCGTGGTGCGGTCGGGTTAGCCAACACCAGGGTGCCTCCAGTTTAGGAGCTTCCTATGTGGGCTGCGTGAACTGGTAGTCAAGGCTGGTTCTGTAGTGCCAGTAGGCCCAGCTCCCCCTGTAGGACTGTTGGGGTTCGGTAACTGCGGCTGCCTCGCGGCCTAGCTGTTCTCTCCTCTCCTGTGGGCCTTGGGGTCCACCACCTGGTTCCAGCACCGTCAGCTGGTTCCGGGCCGAGCCTTTGGCTTAGGTGCCTCCTCCTGGGTATCCGAGTTCCGCCAACGCCAGGCGGTCCTTGGTAGTGCTTTTAAGCGCGGGCACCTACAGCTTAGTAACCGGGTTCCAGCACCGTCAGCTGGTCCTCGGTCGTGCCATTGGCTCTTGCACACTGGGGCAACGCATCCGGGTTCCAGCACCGCCAGCTGGTTCTCGGCAGTGTTTTTGTCACAGGTACTCCCTCGTGCCAAGCCTGGTTTCAGCACCGTCAGCTGTTTCCGGGTTGTGTCAAGCTCACTGAGACACCTATGCTTGCCTCGTCGTGGTGCGGTCGGGTTAGCCAACTCCAGGGTGCCTCCAGTTTAGGAGCTTCCTATGTGGGCTGCGTGAACTGGTAGTCAAGGCTGGTTCTGTAGTGCCAGTAGGCCCAGCTCCCCCTGTAGGACTGTTGGGGTTCGGTAACTGCGGCTGCCTCGCGGCCTAGCTGTTCTCTCCTCTCCTGTGGGCCTTCGGGTCCACCACCTGGTTCCAGCACCGTCAGCTGGTTCTCGGCAGTGTCTTTTGCTCTTGTACCTTCTGCTCCCCATCCTGGTTCCAGTACCGTCAGCTGGTTCCGGGCAGAGCCTTTGGCTTAGGTGCCTCCTTCTGGGTATCCAAGTTCCACCAACGTCAGGTGGTCCTTGGTAGTGCTTTCAGGCACGGGTACCTCCTGCTTAGTAACCGGGTTCCAGTAACGTCAGCTGGTCCTCGGTAGTTCCATTGGCTCTTGGACCTTCGGCTACCCATCCGGGTTCCAGTACCGTCAGCTGGTTCTCGGCAGTGTCTTTTGCTCTTGTACCTTCTGCTCCCCATCCTGGTTCCAGTAACGTCAGCTGGTTCCGGGCAGAGCCTTTGGCTTAGGTGCCTCCTTCTGGGTATCCGAGTTCCGCCAACGTCAGGCGGTCCTTGGTAGTGCTTTTTAGCACGGGTACCTCCTGCTTAGTAACCGGGTTCCAGTAACGTCAGCTGGTCCTCGGTAGTTCCATAGGCTCTTGAACCTTCGGGTAGCCATCCGAGTTCCAGTTCCATCAGCTGGTTCTTGGCATTTTCTCAGCCTTCTTGTACCTTCTGCTACATTTCCAAGTTGAAGACCCTAACGTCGACGACCCGGAAGACCACCACGATGACGACGACACGGAAGACCACCCCGATGACGACGACGACGACGGCGGAGACGACGACGGCGGAGATGACGACACTGGAGACGACGACCCTGGAGACGACAACATGGAAGACCGAGAAGCAGAAGAACAAGAGGCTGCAGAACAAAGAGCAGAAGAACATTAAGCATAAGACTTAATATCAGAGCAAAAGATATTATCTAAATTATATGCAGAAGAAGACTAAGCAGTGTATGGGGGTGAGTCCGTTCCTCCTCGTGGTGCCCCTGGATAAAGCCTGATGCTGCAGGCCAAACTGAACGCGGACAAATGTAACTTTTGTGACTGGCAGAACGGAAGGTGTAATCTTCAAACTTTTATAGATAACAACTACGGGAATGCCTGTCACAAATGAGAATATGATGAAGAAGTAGAATAGGAAGAATAATAACAGTGGAATAAAAAGAATATGTAGAATAAGAAGAATAATAATAGTTGAATAAAATGAATATGAAGAATGTAATAAAAAAAAAAAAAATAGGTAGAAGATGAAGAAGAAGATGAATAAGGTGAAGAAGTTGATGTCAAAGATGCTGATGATGATGAAGATGAAAGTGTGGGAAAAGAAAAAAAAAAAGAAAAAAAAGAAGGGGAAGGGCGTGGAATAGTGAAACATCAATATCTGACAAAATAAAAAAAAAATTTACATAGTCAATATCTTTGTCACTCCGAACGTCTTAAAAAAAAACAAAAAACATGCTATTCTATTTCATTGGGATAAACCTCTATGACTTTAATGTCTCCGCCACCTCCCCAAATACATCCGGCATTATTCTTAGTTGTTTTCCTTCATGTAGAATGAACCTACAAGGAAAGAAAGGGTTTATTTTAATTCCGATATTTTGGTCCCATTGACTTGCATTGGGATCGGGTATCGGTATCGGCGATATCCGATATTTTTTGAATATCGGCCGATCCAAACCGATACCGATACTTTCCGATATCGGAAGGTATCGCTCAACACTATGGAGGACAGTTAGAGTGACAGACCTCGCACTACACATGTAGAACAGGTAGAGAGCGACAGATTCTGCACTACACATGTAGAACAGGTAGAGAGTGACAGACCCCACACTACACATGGAGGACAGGTAGAGAGTGACAGACCCTGCACTACACATGGAGGGCAGGTAGAGAGTGACAGATTCTGCACTACACATGGAGGGTAGGAAGAGAGTGACAGACCCCGTCCTACATATGGAGGACAGGTAGAGAGTGACAGACCCCACACTACACATGGAGGACAGGTAGAGAGTGACAGACCCCACACTACACATGGAGGACAGGTAGAGAGTGACAGACCCCGTACTACATATGGAGGACAGGTAGAGAGTGACAGACCCCACACTATACATGTAGGACAGGTAGAGAGTGACAGACCCCACACTACACATGGAGGACAGGTAGAGAGAGACAAACCCCACACTTCACATGGAGGACAGTTAGAGAGTGACAGAACCCACACTACACATGGAGGACAGGTAGAGAGAGACAAACCCCACACTACACATGGAGGGCATGTAGAGAGTGACAGATCCCGCACTACACATGTAGAACAGGTAGAGAGTGACAGATCCCGCACTACACATGTAGAACAGGTAGAGAGCGACAGATTCTGCACTACACATGTAGAACAGGTAGAGAGTGACAGATCCCGCACTACACATGGAGGACAGGTAGAGAGTGACAGACCCTGCACTACACATGGAGGACAGGTAGAGAGAGACAAACCCCACACTACACATGGAGGACAGGTAGAGAGTGACAGACCCCACACTACACATGGAGGACAGGTAGAGAGAGACAAACCCCACACTACACATGGAGTGAAGGTAGAGAGTGACAGACCCCACACTACACATGGAGGAAAGGTAGAGAGAGACAAACCCCACACTACACATGGAGGGCATGTAGAGAGTGACAGACCCCGCACTACACATGGAGGACAGTTAGAGAGTGACAGACCTCGCACTACACATGTAGAACAGGTAGAGAGCGACAGATTCTGCACTACACATGTAGAACAGGTAGAGAGTGACAGATCCCGCACTACACATGGAGGACAGGTAGAGAGTGACAGACCCTGCACTACACATGGAGGACAGGTAGAGAGTGACAGACCCCACACTACACATGGAGGACAGGAAGAGAGTGACAGACCCCACACTACACATGGAGGACAGGTAGAGAGTGACAGACCCCACACTACACATGGAGGACAGGTAGAGAGTGACAGACCCTGCACTACACATGGAGGACAGGTAGAGAGTGACAGACCCCACACTACACATGGAGGACAGGAAGAGAGTGACAGACCCCACACTACACATGGAGGACAGTTAGAGTGACAGACCTCGCACTACACATGTAGAACAGGTAGAGAGCGACAGATTCTGCACTACACATGTAGAACAGGTAGAGAGTGACAGACCCCACACTACACATGGAGGACAGGTAGAGAGTGACAGACCCTGCACTACACATGGAGGACAGGTAGAGAGTGACAGACCCCACACTACACATGGAGGACAGGAAGAGAGTGACAGACCCCACACTACACATGGAGGACAGTTAGAGAGTGACAAACCCTGCACTACACATGGAGGACAGGAAGAGAGTGACAAACCCCGCACTACACATGAAGAGCATGTAGAGAGTGACAGACCCCACACTACACATGGAGGCAGGGGCGGATTATCAGAGGGTCAATATGGGCGGTAGCCCAGGGCCCAGTGGTCTGGGGGGGCCCTGGGCTACCGCACAGATTGACCCTCTGATAATCATCTGTGAATGCCGGCGGCCACCGCCGGCATTTATGTGCCCCCGCCGTACCCAGTGGGCAGAGAGAGGGGGCCCGCATCGGGCCCCTTCTCATCTGCTCACCGGGCCCCTTCCGGTGCTGCGGCGTTTTCCTATTGATGTGCGGGCGCGCGCCCGCACGTCAATAGTTAACAACAGCCGCCAGCCAATTGGAGGCTGGCGGCTGATGTCGGCCGCAGGCGCACACGTCACCGGCGTCTGACGTTATTGTCAGTCGCCGGCAAGTGTGCGCTGCTGGAGGGAGCTCATCGCTGGAGCGCGGACAGGTGAGGAGACTTTGTTTTTTTTTTTTTTTTTTTTTTTTTTTTATAACGGTGGACACACTGAGGGCAATGCTGGAGGACACTGGGGCAGATTGCTGGAGGACACTGGGGCAGATTGCTGGAGGACACTGGGGCAGATTGCTGGAGGACACTGGGGCAATGCTGGAGGACACTGGGGCAATGCTGGAGGACACTGGGGCAATGCTGGAGGACACTGGGGCAGATTGCTGGAGGACACTGGGGCAATGCTGGAGGACAATGGGGCAGATTGCTGGAGGACATTGGGGCAGATTGCTGGAGGACATTGGGGCAGATTGCTGGAGGACACTGGGGCAGATTGCTGGAAGACACTGGGGCAATGCTGGAGGACACTGGGGCAGATTGCTGCAGGACACTGGGGCAGATTGCTGGAGGACACTGGGGCAGATTGCTGGAGGACACTGGTGCAATGCTGGAGGACACTGGGGCAATGCTGGAGGACACTGGGGCAATGCTGGAGGACACTGGGGCAGATTGCTGGAGGACACTGGGGCAATGCTGGAGGACACTGGGGCAATGCTGGAGGACACTGGGGCAATGCTGGAGGACACTGGGACAGATTGCTGGAGGACACTGGGGCAATGCTGGAGTACACTGGGGCAGATTGCTGGAGGACACTGGGGCAGATTGCTGGAAGACACTGGGGCAATGCTGGAGGACACTGGGGCAGATGGCTGGAGGACACTGGGGCAGATGGCTGGAGGACACTGGGGCAATGCTGGAGGACACTGGGGCAGATGGCTGGAGGACACTGGGGCAGATGGCTGGAGAACACTGAGGCAGATGGCTGGAGGACACTGGGGCAGATGGCTGGAGGACACTGGGGCAGATGGCTGGAGGACACTGGGGCAGATTGCTGGAGGACACTGGGGCAGATTGCTGGAGGACACTGGGGCAATGCTGGAGGACACTGGGGCAATGCTGGAGGACACTGAGGCAGATTGCTGGAGACACTGGGGCAATGCTGGAGGACACTGGGGCAGATTGCTGGAGGACACTGGGGCAATGCTGGAGGACACTGGGGCAGATTGCTGGAGGAGACTGGGGCAGATTGCTGGAGGACACTGTGGCAATGCTGGAGGACACTGGGGCAATGCTGGAGGACACTGGGGCAGATTGCTGGAGGACACTGGGGCAGATTGCTGGAGGACACTGGGGCAGATTGCTGGAGGACACTGGGGCAGATTGCTGGAGGACACTGGGGCAATGCTGGAGGACACTGGGGCAGATGGCTGGAGGACACTGGGGCAGATGGCTGGAGGACACTGGGGCAGATGGCTGGAGGACACTGGGGCAGATGGCTGGAGGACACTGGGGCAGATTGCTGGAGGACACTGGGGCAATGCTGGAGGACACTGAGGCAGATTGCTGGAGACACTGGGGCAATACTGGAGGACACTGGGGCAGATTGCTGGAGGACACTGTGGCAATGCTGGAGGACACTGGGGCAATTTTGGAGGACACTGGGGCAATGCTGGAGGACACTGGGGCAATGCTGGAGGACACTGGGGCAGATTGCTGGATACACAGGGGCAGATTGCTGGAGGACACTGGGGCAGATTGCTGGAGGACACTGGGGCAATGCTGGAGGACACTGGGGCAGATTGCTGGAGACACTGGGGCAGATTGCTGGATACACTGGGGCAGATTGCTGGAGACACTGGGGCAGATTGCTGGAGACACTGGGGCAGATTGCTGGAGACACTGGGGGAAATGCTGGACATACTGGGGGAAATGCTGGACACACTGGAGCAGATTGCTGGACACACTGCTGGTAATATTCTGGACACACTGTCTGGGGGCAATGCTGGACGCACTGGGGCAGATTGCTGGACACACTGTCTGGGGGCAATATGCTGGACACACTGGGGCAATATGCTGGAGACAATGGGGGTAATATGCTAGACACACTGGGGCAGATTGCTGGACACACTGGGGCAGATTGCTGGACACACTGTCTGGGGGCAATGCTGGACACACTGGGGGCAATATGCTGGAGACAATGGGGCAGATTGCTGGACACTGGGGCAATATGCTGGACATACTGGGGCAGATTGCTGGACACACTGGGGGCAGGACTGGAGGCATGGGCAGAATGTAGACACGGGGCATGATTGGAGACACAGGGCAGAATGAAAGACATGGGGCAGGATTGGATCATGGGGCAGGATGGATACGATGGAGACATATGGGGCAGGATGTGGAGATCATATGGGGTAGAATGGATACTCATGAGGGCAGGATGCGAGAACATATGGCTGGAGCCAGGAATGAGACACACGGGGCCAGGATGTGGAATATTATTACCATAGGGGCTAATTAAGGGATATTATTACTGCTGTGATGTATTTATTTTATTTTTTGAGTATACTGTTTTAAATGGGGGTCGGTCCTGTTACTGTGCAGAGTGACACTATATCGCCTTTTTTTCTTCATGTGGTGTAATGTAGAAGTTGTGAAAAATTAAGTAATGTGTTCTGCAAGCGGAGCTCGAGAAAACTGTGTTATTTCCTGCAGAAACGAGTCCTGGCTGGAAGAAATGATGGTGGTCTGTGCTGGATGAAAGATGAAGGACTTCACCTAGAGACGTCACTGGTGAGTCAGTGTTACCTATACACTGACACTATACACTGTATACTATATAGAGGTCCTGTGTATAATACCACCAGTGATCTCTGTATTACCTCTACACAGACACTGCATACTAAGTACAGATCTCCTGTGAATACTGGCACTTATGGTGATAGTATTGTGTTTTTTTTTATTACTGATCAGTATTGTAGTATTCAGTCACTATGTGGTGGTAATATGTGGTCTGGAAATGGTGTTGTGGTATTTGTCCCTTGTATGTGATATTTGGTCACCAAGTGGTGGTAATATGTGGTCTTGACATGGTGCGGTGGTATTTGTTCCTTGTATGTGATACTATTCGATCACTGTGGTTGTAATTTGTGGTCTGGTCATGGTGCGGTGGTATTTGTTCCTTATATGTGATATTATTCGATCACTGTGGTTGTAATTTGTGGTCTGGTCATGGTGCGGTGGTATTTGTTCCTTGTGTGTGATATTATTGGTCAAAATATACCTAAATTGTATTGCAGATTCTAACAAATATTTAATAGGTTACAGTAGAGTAGGGCCCGGCCATTTTTCTGGAATAATCTGGTTCGGGTATATCATGACCCCCGTCACATGACCCCCGTCACATGACCGGGTGGGGGGGGCCCACAGTGTCTGAACAGCCCGGGGCCCTGGCTACCCTTAATCCACCCCTGCATGGAGGACAGGAAGAGAGTGACAAACCCCACACTACACATGGAGGGCATGTAGAGAGTGACAGACCCCACACTACACATGGAGTGAAGGTATAGAGTGACAGCCCCTGCACTACACATGGAGGACAGTTAGAGAGTGACAGACCTCGCACTACACATGTAGAACAGGTAGAGAGTGACATATTCTGCACTACACATGGAGGACAGGTAGAGAGTGACAGACCCCACACTACACATGGAGGGCATGTAGAGAGTGACAGACCCCACACTACACATGGAGTGAAGGTAGAGAGTGACAGACCCCACACTACACATGGAGGACAGGTAGAGAGTGACATATTCTGCACTACACATGGAGGACAGTTAGAGAGTGACAGACCTCGCACTACACATGTAGAACAGGTAGAGAGTGACATATTCTGCACTACACATGGAGGACAGGTAGAGAGTGACAGACCCCGCACTACACTTGGAGGACAGGTAGAAAGTGATGGACCCCACACTACACATGGAGGAGAGGTAGAGAGTGACAGACCCACAATTCACATGGAGGGCAGGTAGAGAGTGACAGACCCCACAATTCACATGGAGGGCAGGTAGAGAGTGACAGACCCCACACTACACATGGAGGACAGGTAGAGAGTGACAGACCCTGCACTACACATGGAGGACAGGTAGAGAGTGACAGACCCTGCACTACACATGGAGGACAGGTAGAGAGTGACAGAACCTGCACTACACATGGAGGACAGGTAGAGAGTGACAGACCCTGCGCTACACATGGAGGGCAGGTAGAGAGTGACAGACCCTGCACTACACATGGAGGACAGGTAGAGAGTGACAGACCCTGCGCTACACATGGAGGAGAGGAAGAGAGTGACAGACCCTGCGCCACACATGGAGGACAGGTAGAGAGTGACAGACCCTGCACTACACATGGAGGTCAGGTACGGAGTGACAGACCCTGCACTACACATGGTGGACAGGTAGAGAGTGACAGACCCTGCGCTACACATGGAGGAGAGGAAGAGAGTGACAGACCCTGCGCCACACATGGAGGACAGGTAGAGAGTGACAGACCCTGCGCTACACATGGAGGAGAGGAAGAGAGTGACAGACCCTGCGCCACACATGGAGGACAGGTAGAGAGTGACAGACCCTGCACTACACATGGAGGTCAGGTACGGAGTGACAGACCCCGCACTACACATGGAGGACAGGTAGAGAGTGACAGACCCTGCACTACACATGGAGGACAGGTAGAGAGTGACAGACCCTGCACTACACATGGTGGACAGGTAGAGAGTGACAGACCCCGCACTACACATGTAGGACAGGTAGAGAGTGACAGACCCCATACTACACATGGAGGGCAGGTAGAGAGTGACAGACCCTGCACTACACATGGAGGGCAGGTAGAGAGTGACAGACCCTGCACTACACATGGAGGACAGGTAGAGAGTGACAGACCCTGCGCTACACATGGAGGAGAGGAAGAGAGTGACAGACCCTGCGCCACACATGGAGGACAGGTAGAGAGTGACAGACCCTGCACTACACATGGAGGTCAGGTACGGAGTGACAGACCCCGCACTACACATGGAGGACAGGTAGAGAGTGACAGACCCTGCACTACACATGGAGGACAGGTAGAGAGTGACAGACCCTGCACTACACATGGTGGACAGGTACGGAGTGACAGACCCCGCACTACACATGGAGGACAGGTAGAGAGTGACAGACCCCGCACTACACATGTAGGACAGGTAGAGAGTGACAGACCCTGCACTACACATGGAGGACACGTAGAGAGTGACAGACCCCACACTATACATGGAGGACAGGTAGAGAGTGACAGATCTCGCACTACACACGGAGGGAAGGTGGAGAGTGACCCTTGTATTGGGTTGACAACTTATTTTATGCGTACGTGGACCCTAAAGTCATTGTCCGGTGAAAATAAGTTTAATGAAAACCTTTTCACAAGATAGTTGGTAAACTTGGTGATTGGTGGTGGTCCGCCTCCGGGATCTGCACCAATTGGTAGATCGTTGATGTGACGGGAAAGGAAGCATCTGGCAACTGCTTCTGCCTCATTCAGACTTCCATATCTCAGCTATGTGTTCTATGTTTATTACTAGTAGAACACATTCCAATTATAGTCAATGGGGCTGTTCACATGTCCTTTTTATTTTAATGGAGAGTCCACAAAAAAAATCATGGAAATTGTCAAGACAAGCTAGAAAGGCAGAACAGAAAAGCGTTTGAGGTTGCTGAATTTTGGTCTCTCTTGGTAATGGGGGATTCGCTTTGTACAGACTGCAGAAGTGGAACAAAGACTCTGCTACCAGGACACTAGTCAAGCATTGGCATGAAAGCCACACTCTTCCCAAGAGACTTCATCACACACTTCTAAAATCTCTAGCTCAGGTGGCATTCTCCCTCTGGCAGCACTGACAGCTTGTAAAGTTGGCAGAGCAATGGGTCAACCTGCTATTTATTTCTGTTGTCCCCAATGTCATCGACATGTGAAGATCCAGCAGACAAAACCATTTGAGAATTGCAAAATGCCAAAAGTTCTCACGTGGCCTCCTGTGCAGATAACTGGTGCTCCAACACCTCCGACGAATTCTTCAGAGATGATACATGGCCTTATTTTTAGTTTATTTGTATACACTAACGAATTCATTAATATCATTTTTTCCCCTTTAAAATCAGTTGAAATTGCAAAGTAAAAAAAGGAAATATATGTGTCTGTTTTCACATTTTTGTTTTTTCTTTACAACCACACAAATAGATTTGATATCGTGTTCCCATTTCTATATCCAATATTCTTACAATGTTTATTGGACACGTTTTTCATTTTTTTTTAATTTGAGTTTAAGTTTTTTTTTCTCATTATCATTTAACAGATTGTGCCCCTCTCCTATCCACCTCCAATCCCTTTTCCAGAAGATCATAAAAGACATTGACGTAAAAAGGGCATTTCAACATTAAAAAAATATACATTTTTATTGCTTATTTCTACTGTTAGGGCCCATACACACCAGGGTAAGTATAATGAGTGAGGCTAAGGGTACGCACCCATATGTCAGAAAAAAAAACGTAATCTGGACTGAAAAAACGGACGAGTGCCACGCGAGTGTCAGGCGAGTACAATGTGATTTTCACACCTTAACATGAGCTTTTACAGACAGCAGTTCTCTGCGTCATTTGCACATCGTTTTCAAAGGAAATATTTGTCAAAACACACACATACTGTATATACAGTATATATATATATACATATATATATATATAATGGATAGATAGAAGAAAAGCCGGCAATTCCTGTGCGTGTGCAGTAAAATCACACTAACAGGTTAGAATAGGTAGAATAGAATACATACATACAGTACAGACCAAAAGTTTGGACACACCTTCTCATTTAAAGATTTTTCTGTATTTTCATGACTATGAAAATTGTACATTCACACTGAAGGCATCAAAACTATGAATTAACACATGTGGAATTATATACTTAACAAAAAAGGGTGAAACAAATGAAATTATCTTATATTCTAGGTTCTTCAAAGTAGCCACCTTTTGCTTTGATGACTGCTTTGCACACTCTTGGCATTCTCTTGATGAGCAAAGCAGTCATCAAAGCAAAAGGTGGCTACTTTGAAGAACCTAGAATATAAGACATAATTTCATTTGTTTCACACTTTTTTGTTAAGTATATAATTCCACATGTGCTAATTCATAGTTATGATGCCTTCAGTGTGAATTTACAATTTTCATAGTCATGAAAATACAGAAAAATCTTTCAATGAGAGGGTGCGTCCAAACTTTTGGTCTGTGCTGTATATATATATATATATATATATATATATATATATATATATATGTTACGGAATCCCACCGCACCAAGAATACGTTGTGCAGTTATATGTGTGTATAATAGGTTCCAGGAGAGATGCATGTCCCTAATGCATCAGCCCACAGGCTGCGCCCCTGGGCAGAGAGGACGAGATATTTCCCTTTTGACCTTCCCCACCTTTGTAATTCCCACAGTAAATATCGGCAGGCTCCGGCCACCTGCGGCTATTGTAATGTATGTCTGGCCTGACGCTTTTCAATTGGCCCGCCCTCTGTATCTGTGTGATATATATTCTGTGTCCTGTGAGTAAAGTGTTGTCATGCTGGAAATATGTGGAGACGCAGTGCTCTTTTATATGTGCCCATGTAATCAAGGAATTCAAGCCAGCGTCCTTCATTCCGGCTCCAGCCAAAGCAGAGTGGACCTCCTGAAACACAGGGTGTGTTATGATCAGGTGGCCTTGGAGCAGCATGAAATGACCTTCGCTGGAGCAGTGGTAACTTTACTGACCACAAACCCTGATCCTATCACAGCAACTAGAAGTAGCCGTGGGGTGTGCCTAACCAGACCTAGACACCTCAACACAGCCTAAGGACTAAATATTCCTAAAGATGGAAATAGGAAAACTCTCTTGCCTCAGAGTAGATCCCCAAAGGATAGGTAGCCCCCCACAAATAATGACTGTGAGTAGGAGAGGAAAAGACACATGAAGACAGAAAACAGGGATAAGCAAAGGAGGCCACTTCTACCTAGATAGGAAAGGATAGTACAGGATACTATGCGGTCAGCATAAAACACTACAAAATATCCACAGCAGAAAAATACAAAAACTCCACCACCTAACTAAAGATGTGGAGAGTATATCTGCGACTCCAGCGAGTCCAACTAGACTGAGAAAAACATCAGGCACAGTCTAGCAGGAACAAAAATAGAAACAAGATAAGCACAGAAAATAAACACACAGCAGTGTGTCTAAAAAATGAAGCAAACACTTATCTTAGCTGAATTGGCAGCAAGCAGGAGAGGCCAGGCAGAGGACCAACACTTCCAAAGGAACAATGACTACTGGCAAGGACTAATGAGTCCTGCACAGCTAAATACCCCAGTCAGAATTGCAATTAGCAGAAACACCTGTCCAAGACTGCTGCTCAGGAACAACTGCAT
This sequence comes from Ranitomeya imitator, assembly GCF_032444005.1. Lineage (NCBI taxonomy): Eukaryota > Metazoa > Chordata > Amphibia > Anura > Dendrobatidae > Ranitomeya > Ranitomeya imitator. The sequence goes on from NC_091286.1 coordinate 678,710,808, forward strand.
TACCATCAACAACCACCGGAGGGAGCCCAAGAGCAGAATTCACAACAGTACCCTCCCCTTGAGGAGGGGTCACCGAACCCTCACCAGAGCCCCCAGGCCGGTCAGGACGAGCAAGATGAAAGGCACGAACCAAATCAGCGGCATGGACATCAGAGGCCGAAACCCAAGAATTATCCTCCTGGCCATAACCCTTCCATTTGACAAGGTACTGAAGCTTCCGCCTCGAAAAACGAGAATCCAAAATCTTCTCAACAACATATTCCAACTCCCCATCGACCAACACAGGGGCCGGAGGATCAACAGAGGGAACAACGGGCTCCACATATTTCCGCAACAAAGATCTATGGAAGACATTATGAATAGCAAAAGAGGCCGGAAGCGCCAGGCGAAAGGACACCGGATTAATAATCTCAGAAATCCTATAAGGACCAATAAACCGAGGCTTAAACTTAGGAGAAGAAACCTTCATAGGAACATGACGGGAAGATAACCAAACCAGATGCCCAACCCGAAGCCGGGAACCAACACACCGACGACGGTTAGCAAAACGTTGAGCCTCCTCCTGAGACAACACCAAATTGTCCACCACCTGAGCCCAAATCTGCTGCAACCTGTCGACCACAGAATCCACACCAGGAAGGTCAGAAGGCTCAACCTGCCCAGAAGAAAAACAAGGATGAAAACCAAAATTACAAAAAAAAGGCGAAACCAAAGTAGCCGAACTAGCCAGATTATTAAGGGCAAACTCGGCCAATGGCAAAAAAGCCACCCAATCATCCTGATCAGCAGACACAAAGCATCTCAAATAAGTCTCCAAGGTCTGATTAGTACGCTCGGTCTGGCCATTTGTCTGAGGATGAAATGCAGAAGAAAAAGACAAATCAATACCCAGCCTAGCACAAAAGGCCCGCCAAAACCTAGAAACAAACTGGGAACCTCTGTCGGACACAATATTCTCCGGAATACCATGCAAACGTACTACATGCTGAAAAAACAATGGAACAAAATCAGAAGAAGAAGGCAATTTAAGAAAAGGCACCAAATGAACCATCTTAGAGAATCGGTCACAGACAACCCAGATAACCGACATTCTTTGGGAAACAGGAAGATCGGAAATAAAATCCATAGAAATATGTGTCCAGGGCCTCTCAGGGACCGGCAATGGCAAAAGCAACCCACTAGCACGGGAGCAACAAGCCTTGGCCCGCGCACAAGTCCCACAGGACTGCACAAAAGACCGCACATCACGCGATAAAGAAGGCCACCAAAATGACCTACCAACCAAGTCTCTGGTACCAAAAATGCCAGGATGACCAGCCAACACAGAACAGTGAACCTCAGAAATCACTCTACTAGTCCATCTGTCAGGAACAAACAGCTTCCCCACAGGACAACGATCAGGTTTGTCAGCCTGAAATTTCTGAAGAACCCGTCGTAAATCAGGGGAGATGGCAGAAAGAATCACCCCTTCCTTCAGAATGCCGACCGGCTCAAGAACCCCAGGGAAATCTGGAAAAAAACTCCTAGAGAGGGCATCCGCCTTAACATTCTTAGTACCAGGAATGTACGAGACCACAAAATCAAAACAGGAGAAAAACAGGGACCATCGAGCCTGTCTAGGATTCAGCCGTTTGGCAGACTCGAGGTAAATCAGATTCTTATGATCGGTCAGGACCACAATACAGTGCTTGGCCCCCTCAAGTCAATGTCGCCACTCCTCAAATGCCCACTTCATAGCCAACAACTCCCAATTGCCGAAATCATAATTGCGTTCCGCAGGCGAAAACTTCCGAGAAAAGAAGGCACATGGTTTCATCAAGGAACCATCAGAATTCCTCTGAGACAAAACGGCCCCTGCCCCAATCTCAGATGCGTCAACCTCAACCTGAAATGGAAGAGAAACATCTGGCTGACGCAACACAGGGGCAGAAGTAAATCGGCGTTTAAGCTCCTGAAAGGCAGAAACAGCCGCGGAGGACCAATTCGTCACATCAGCGCCTTTCTTTGTCAAATCGGTCAGAGGTTTAACCACACTGGAGAAGTTGGCAATGAAACGACGATAAAAATTAGCAAAGCCCAAGAATTTCTGAAGGCTCTTCACAGATGTGGGCTGAATCCAATCATGAATGGCCTGAATCTTAACCGGATCCATTTCTATAGATGAGGGAGAAAAAATTAAACCCAAAAAAGAAACCTTCTGCACTCCAAAGAGGCACTTTGACCCCTTCACAAATAAAGCATTATTACGGAGGATCTGAAATACCATCCTGACCTGTTTCACATGAGACTCCCAATCATTGGAAAAAATCAAAATATCATCCAAATATACAACCATGAATTTATCAAGATAACTCCGAAAGATATCATGCATGAAGGATTGAAACACAGATGGGGCATTAGAGAGTCCGAATGGCATCACAAGGTATTCAAAATGGCCTTCGGGCGTATTAAATGCAGTTTTCCATTCGTCACCCTGCTTAATACGAATAAGATTATATGCCCCTCGAAGGTCAATCTTAGTAAACCAGCTAGCCCCCTTCATCCTAGCAAACAAATCAGTAAGCAAAGGCAAAGGGTATTGAAATTTGACCGTGATCTTATTCAAGAGGCGATAATCAATACAGGGTCTCAAGGAGCCATCCTTCTTGGCAACAAAAAAGAACCCCGCTCCCAACGGTGAAGAAGATGGCCGAATATGCCCCTTATCCAAAGACTCCTTAATATAGCAATGCATGGCGGCATGTTCTGGCACAGACAGGTTGAAAAGTCGGCCCTTAGGGAACTTACAACCTGGAATCAAGTCAATAGCACAATCACAGTCCCTATGCGGTGTAAGGGAACTGGATTTGGGCTCATCGAATACATCCTGGAAGTCTGACAAAAACTCAGGAATTTCAGAAGAGGGGGAAGAGGAAATTGACATCAAAGGAACATGATCATGAACCCCCTGACAACCCCAACTAGTCACAGACATGAATTTCCAATCTAACACCGGATTATGTAGCTGCAACCATGGAAAACCCAGCACAATATCATCATGCAAATTATGCAACACCAGAAAACGATAATCTTCCTGACGGGCTGGCGCCATGCGCATGGTCAGCTGTGTACAAAACTGAGGTTTATTTTTAGCCAACGGTGTAGCATTAATGCCCCTCAAAGGAATAGGGTTCTGTAAAGGCTGCAAGGGAAAACCACAACGTCTGGCAAATTCTAAGTCCATTAAGTTCAGAGCGGCGCCTGAATCCACAAATGCCATGACAGAAAATGATGATAATGAGCAGATCAAGGTCACAGATAACAGAAATTTAGGTTGTATAGTACTGATGGTAACAGAACTAGCGATTCTCTTTGTACGCTTAGGGCAATCAGAAATAACATGAGCAGAATCGCCGCAGTAAAAATACAACCTATTCTGACGCCTGAATCTTTGACGTTCAGCTCTAGGCAAAATCCTATCACACTGCATAGGCTCAGGGCTCCGCTCAGAGGACAACGCCACAGTGTGCACAACTCTGCGCTTGCGCAAACGCCGATCAATCTGAATGGCCAGAGACATAGAATCACTCAGACCAGCAGGCGTGGGGAACCCCACCATAACATCTTTAATGGATTCAGAAAGACCCTTTCTGAAAATTGCCGCCGAGGCATCCTCATTCCATTTAGTCAGTACAGACCATTTTCTAAATTTCTGGCAATACGATTCTGCCGCTTCTTGACCTTGACACAGGGCCAACAAGATTTTCTCAGCCTGATCCACAGAATTAGGCTCATCATACAACAACCCCAATGCCTGAAAAAAAGAATCAACATTAAGCAAAGCAGGATTGCCAGTTTCCAGGGAAAATGCCCAATCCTGTGGGTCACCACGCAGCAGAGATATGATGATTTTAACCTGCTGAATAGGATCACCAGAAGACCGGGGTCTTAATGCAAAAAACAGTTTACAGTTATTTTTGAAACTCAAAAATTTGGATCTGTCACCAAAGAATAAATCAGGAGTGGGATCTTAAGTTCTAAGGCAGGAGTCTGAACAATATAATCTGAAATACCCTGTACCCTAGCAGCAAGCTGATCCACCTGAGAAACTAACTCCTGAATATCCATGTCATTACTAGGTTCCGTAGCCACCCAGAGATTAAAAGGGAGGAACAGACCAAACAGGCTAAGGAAAAAAAAAATGGCTCAAAAACTTCCCTACCTTCTTCTGAGATGCAATTAACTCATTGTTGGCCAGTTGTACTGTTATGATCTGGTGGCCTAGGAGCAGCATGAGACGGACTCTGGAGAAGGTGGTCCCTGTACTGACCGCAAACCCTGAACCTAGCAGCGCAACTAGAAGTAGCCGTGGGGGGTACCTAACACTCCCTAGACCCCTCGGCACAGCCTAAGATCTAACTTCCCCTAAAGACAGAAACAGGAAACCTATCTTACCTCAGAGAAAATCCCCAAAGGATAGATAGCCCCCCACAAATATTGACTGTGATAGGAGAGGGAAATAACATACGCAGATATGAAATCAGATTTTAGCATAGGAAGCCATACTAGCTAAATAGAAAGAATAGAACAGAGTACTATGCGGTCAGTATTAAAACACTAGAAAATATCCACCACAGAAAATACAATTCACCACATCTGACTAAAGACATGGAGGGTATATCTGCATCTCCAGAGACACAGCTTGGCTGCAAAAAATCCTTCACAGACAAAGCTGGACAAGAAAAAACATGAATATGCACAGAACTATAAGGTCCACAGCAGGTGGACAGCAAAAACAAAGCCAGGACTTATCTTTGTAGAAAAGCACAGCAAACTGGAGAGACCAGCAGGGAAGTGAATCCTCCAAAAACAATGGACAACTGGCAGGGACTAAAGAGTCCTGCAAAGCTATATACCCCAGTCAGTTTTGCAATTAGTAGATACACCTGTCCAACCCTGCAGTCCAGGCACAACTGCATTACCCTCTACAACCACCGGAGGGAGCCCAAAAGCCGAACTCACAAAAGTACAGGATACTATGCGGTCAGCATAAAACACTACAAAATATCCACAGCAGAAAAATACAAAACCACCACCTAACTAAAGATGTGGAGAGTATATCTGCGACTCCAGCGAGTCCAACTAGACTGAGAAAAACATCAGGCACAGTCTAGCAGGAACAAAAATAGAAACAAGATAAGCACAGAAAATAAACACACAGCAGTGTGTCTAAAAAAATGAAGCAAACACTTATCTTAGCTGAATTGGCAGCAAGCAGGCGAGGCCAGGCAGAGGACAAACACTTCCAAAGGAACAATGACTACTGGCAAGGACTAATGAGTCCTGCACAGCTAAATACCCCAGTCAGAATTGCAATTAGCAGAAACACCTGTCCAAGACTGCTGCTCAGGAACAACTGCATTACCATCAACAACCACCGGAGGGAGGCCAAGAGCAGAATTCACAACAGGGGTGGTACTGAAAGAGGTACTACAGCACGGCAGACCCCGTTACACTGGTGGCAGACAGCGGGATGTGATACCCAGTCTACAGGAGGAAAGGAATGAATGGAAAACAACTACCAGAAGTTAAAGAGGACTATATTAAAAGATCTGGTGGAATCTTGAGGGTTAATCGCCAGCAACAAAGCAAAAGCGGATTTGATAGCAGCCATCATTGAACACGATAGTGCAGCACCCCCCAATGTGAATGTGGAGGAGACTGAATTCCAGAGGGAGGTAAAGAACAGACTGGCGTTCTATGGCCCAAACCCTGGAGATTATACGAGAGGTGATGGATGATGTGCGTACTGATCTGAAGGAAAAGATGGCCGAGCGGACCAGGATAGAGCTAGCCAAGATGGAGTTGGCAGAGCGGACCAGAGTGGAGCTGGCAAAGATGGAGAGTCAGCGAGCAGGGGGAGCTCTGGCCTCCACCCAGGTACCTTCAACAGTAAGCCAAAAAAAGATCCAGTATAATGCCTTCCGACAGTTGGGGTAGGCAGAGGAAGACATTGATGGCTTTCTGCAGGACTTTGAGCGGCAGTGTGCCCTTCATCAAGTGAAGCCGGAGAAACGGGTTCAGATTCTGGGCAGCAAGCTGACAGGCTGGGCAGCGGATGCCTATCGCACGGTACCTGATGAGGACTGCATGGACTATGAGCGGATCAAAGAAGTGTTCCTGGCCCGGTATGCGCTGATACCAGAGGCATACCGCCAAAAGTTTTGCGGACTTATAAAACGAATAACCGATACCCACGCTGAATGGGCCTGTAAATTACGGCGGTCACTGCTACAGTGGGTACAAAGGAGCCAAGCAACCACTAAGGAGGACGTCCTCCAACTCATCATGTTAGAACGATTCTTTAATGGACTAAGCCCCGAGACACAGGAATGGCTTCGGGACAGGCGGCCAACGACTCTTGAGGAGGCCGCTCGTCTGGCCGATGAACATCATGATGCCAGGAGGCCTCAGCTGTCCGGATCAAAGATGGTCACTAGGGGTCCGCCCATGGACCTGGAGGCCCCCAAACCACAGAAGATTGTAGGGGGACCAGCTAAAAACCCGGCCTACCATAGTCCCCCTGGGGCGCGATGCCACACCTGCCATCAGCTGGGCCACCTACAAAAACAATGTCCCAACCAGACTCAGCATACCCAGTGGCCAAAGGTGGGAACAGCTACCTTTCGCCGGGCCGCTGTACACTGCTACCAAGGCGAAGCTGACCCGGCATTGGGGGCTACGACTAACCAAGGGGTGGAAGAGATGGAGGAAGTGCTGCATGAAGTAGACCCCGTGCAGGCAGCCCAGGCAGATAATCGACAACAGCATTGACAGGTCGTGTGGGTTAATGGGAAACGTATGCAGGGACTAATAGATTCCAGGGCAACTTTGACCCTGGTGAAGCCTCATCTCGTCCGGGACCAAGAGAAGACGGACCGGACAGTGGCAGTCTGTGTAGCAGGGGGAGCCATACATCGACTGCCCACTGCCAGGATTCACCTGAACTAGGGAGTCGGGGACGGCCTTGTTGAGGTCGGCTTGATGGAGGATTTGCCCGCAGACATCTTGCTGGGAAATGACTTGGGGCCCATGTTGTCTGCCTTCTCGGTTCCCCTCTAGCTGAGACATATCCTGTGACCACCCGGAGACAAGCTCGAGCTGCGGAGGTGGAATCACACTCAGAGGAGGCACAGGTAAGACATCCCAGCCCTACACGTATTCCCATAGCCAGACACATTTCTTGGGCCACTCCAGCTGAATTTAATAGGAAGTTACTTGATGATCCTTCATTGAAGGGATATCGTGGGAAAGCACAGGAGGGGAGAGGGGTACTGGAAGGGGAACAGTTTGTATGGAAGCATGGACTCCTCTACTGGATCACAGAGCAGCATCACACAGGGACGAGCCCCACTATAAAACGACAGCTGGTAGTTCCCAAGAAGTATAGGCAGGAGTTACTGCGAATCTCTCATGACATACCCTTGGCCGGGCACTTCGGCATCAGTTGAACCAGGCATCATCTGACACAAAACTTCTATTGGCCGGGGGTAACCTATGATGTTCGTCAGTACTGCCAGACCTGTGACAGTTGCCAGCGCAGTGGCAAGAGGGGGGATCGATGCAAGGCCAAATTATGCCCCCTCCCCATTGTGGAGGAACCATTTAGCCGGGTAAAGGTTGATCTGATAGGGCCGTTAGCCAAACCCAGTCCGTCAGGGAAAAGGTATATATTGACAGTGGTAGATTATGCCACACGGTATCCAGAGGCGGTTGCGTTACCTAACATACTGGCAGAGACGGTGGCGGCTGCCCTGCTCCAGGCTTTCTCATGGGTTGGATTTCCCCAGGAGATTATCTTGGACCAGGGTACCCAGTTTACAGCAGAGGTGACCAACCAACTGTCGAAGCTGTGCAGCGTAAAGTCCATTTGAAGCGCCCCGTACCACCCTCAAACCAATGGGTTGTGTGAATGCTTTAATGGGGCGTTAAAGCAACTCATTGGGACTTTTACCAGGACCTACAGGGATTAGGAGAAATTCTTGCCACACCTCCTGTTTGCCTATCGGGAGGTGCCCTAAGAATCCATGGGGTTCTCCCAATTCGAACTGGTATACGGGAGGCAGGTAAGGGGACCCCTAGACTTAGTGCCAGAACACTGGGAAGGTGAGCGCATCATAGAAGGGGTACCTATTGTACCCTATGTGCTGGAATTCCGGGACCGTCTACAGGAGCTGACCCAGGCTGTACGTGGGAACATGCAGGTGGCCCAGCGGCACCAGTGCATATGGTACGATTGGAAGGCCAGAGAACGCACCTTGGAAATAGGACAGAAGGTCCTGGTGTTAGAGCCCACTAGGCAGAACAAGTTCCAAGCTGCATGGCAGGGGCCCTTCCAGTTAGTGAGGAAAATAGCCAACACCACCTGTAATGTCGCCGATTGTGAAGACCCCAGGGTTATCCGCATGTTTCACGTGAATATGCTGAAGCCCTATCGGGAGTGCCCTGAAGAAGTAGTGGCCATCTGTGCACCTGAAGCAGAGGATTTAGCCGGACTTCTCTTGCCTGATGTCTTAGGGGAAAGGACTCAGTCTAAAACATGGGACCAGGTACACTTGGGTGAAGACCTAGGTCCCCGGGAGAGACAGCAGGCGGAGGCGTTGTTGAGGCAGCGACAGAGGATGTTTTCGGGGAGACCAGGGTACACTCGCCTGGCACAACACAAGGTGGAGACCCAGGATCAGACCGCCCTGCGACAACCCCCCTTTCGCATCCCTGAGTCTGTACGAGAAGGGATGCAACAAGAGATACAAGAGATGTTGCGTTAAGGGGTCATTGAGGAGCCAGATAGTCCCTGGGCATCCCCCGTAGTGTTAGTGCCCAAGAAGAATGAGACTACATGGTTTTGTGTAGACTATCGTAAGCTCAATGAGAAAATGGTGACTGATGCGTATCCCATGCCACGTGTGGATGAGTTGTTAGACCGGCTGGCGGGGGCAAAGTATTTGACCACCATCGATCTATGCAAAGGCTACTGGCAGATTCCCCTTAGTCTTGATGCTATTCCCAAGTCTGCATTTGTCACCCCGTTCGGCTTATTCCAGTTTCGAGTTATGCCATTCGGGATGAAGAATGCCCCGGCGACCTTCCAGAGGCTGGCTGACCGGCTTCTGGATGGTCTCCAGGACTATGCTTGTGCCTACCTGGATGACATTGCTATCTACAGCGCGACATGGGAAGAGCATCTAAGTCACCTAGAGACAGTATTGGACAGGATCCACAAGGCCGGAATCACCCTGAACCCAAACAAGTGTCACGTGGGCAAAGCAGAGGTTCAGTATTTAGGGCATTGGGTGGGAAGTGGGAAACAGCGACCAGAACCAGCCAAGATTGAGGCCATAGCCAATTGGCCCACCCCACACACTAAAACCCAGGTCATGGCGTTTCTAGGGACAGCGGAGTATTACAGGAAATTCGTCCCCAATTACAGCAGCGTAGCCAAGCCCCTCACTGATATGACCCATAAGAACCAACACCGCCAGGTAACCTGGACCCCAGAGTGTGAGGAAGCCTTCCGCCAGCTACAGGACGCCCTCACCAATACCCCTGTATTGGCCGCACCCGATCCAACTGAACGTTTCCTTGATTACACAGATGCTCTAAGTCGGGCCGGACGGCCAAGAACCCACGGTAGCTTATCTGAGTCGGAAACTAATGCCCCATGAAGTAAGCTATGCGGCCATCGAGAAGGAGTGCCTGGCGGTAGTATGGGCACTCAAAAAGTTGCAACCATATTTGTATGGATGACAGTTTTCCCTCCTAACGGAACATAATCCCCTAGTCTGGCTTAATCGGGTCTCCGAAGACAACACCAGATTACTGCGGTGGAGTTTAGCCCTACAACCTCTGGACTTCACCATCCACTACAGACCCGGGAAACAAAACGGTAACGCCGATGGACTAAGTCGACAAACGGAACTTGTACCCACCCCATAAACTTCAGTCATCCCCAAACTGATCCGTTAAGGATCAGACTGTGTATGCCGATCATGTCGCTGAAAAGGGGAGCCATGTTACGGAACCCCACCGCACCAAGAATATGTTGTGCAGTTATATGTATGTATAAAAGGTTCCTGGTAAGATGCATGTCCCTAATGCATCAACCCACAGGTTGCGCCCCTGGGCAGAGAGGACAAGATATTTCCCTTTTGACCTTCCCCACCTTTGTAATTCCCACAGTAAATATCGGCAGGCTCCGGCCACCTGCGGCTATTGTAATGTATGTCTGGCCTGCCGCTTTTCAATTGGCCCGCCCTCTGTATCTGTGTGATATCTATTCTGTGTCCTGTGAGTAAAGTGTTGTCATACTGGAAATATGTGGAGACGCAGTGATCATTCATATGCGCCCATGTAATTAAGGAATTCCAGCCAGCGTCCTTCATTCCAACTCCAGCCAAAGCAGAGTGGACCTCCTGAAACACGGGGTGGTACTGAAAGAGGTACTCCAGCACGGCACAGCATGTGTGTGTGTGTGTTACTGACATGTATATTAATTTAAAAAAATATCAAATTTTATTTGTACACAAAAAGTACTACACACAGTTAAAAACATCTAAAAAACTACTCCAACAAGTAGATATATCCAAACTTCCATAATTAGATACAGTTTGTCTGGCCATACATATTCATTTGCACCAAGATGATTACATAGTATAGATGCTGCATATATCTTAAGCAAGAAAAGTTCTATTGCAGATTAACGGAATCCTCGTGGGGGCTCTTGTTAGATCTATTGTTTGACCACTCCATGTATGGGTGTTGGGCAAAGGACGCTTGCTTGATAACACAACGTTCCTATGATACAGCTATTTTGCATATTCTGGCATTTGCCAAAAGGCAGTGTGGTCAAGATATACATGTATGCATTGATTTCAAATCTATCTGTTAGTTTGCCCTAAATAGTGCTCATACATACATCAAATGACATGATAGATCAGAAAAGAGGTATTTGACAAAAGAGGCAATGAACACAGAGCTGTATACTTTACCCTAACCGGTCCATTATAGTCGCCCCCTGGTCCCTAAAGCAGCGGTGCAGCCAGAACGTGGAAGATTAAAGGACCCACGCGTTCCGACACATACACTGTGTCTTTCACAAGGTGAGTGTACTTGTTACGTGCAATACTGGCTATTTAAGCTTGAAAGATTAAGTTTACCTGCCGGCAGGTGTGAGAGAAGCACCTCATGGTGGTGGCGTCCGTGCTGATAGAAATGACCCGGAAGTATAATACAAGGGTCATCTTACATCACTGCGCTTGCGCATTAGTGTTCCATTCTGTGCGCTTGCGCCTTCCATTACCAATGCGCTGTGTTCATAGGCGCTTGCGCGCTGGAGAGCTGTGTCTCCCAATCCCCATTATGGCGCCTGCGCACTGAGGGTACAGATCCCTGTCCCTTCTTACGTCTGCGCAAAGTGCGTTGTATTTCACAGTTACGTACATCATAGCGTTCATGTGTACATCTCCCATTTAGTGCACCTGCGCATCCCACAATAAGTGCCCCATGTTAATATACGCTTGCGCGCTGGTAGACATATATCACTTGATACGAATTCCCACACCTGCGCACTGAGGGTACAGATCCTCCTCCCTATTTCTTCGAGCGTCTACTCAGAGTTCAAAGACGCTTTGTATGCAGGATCTGGGATGAATGGTAAATCCCATTTCTATATATCCGCACAAATAGACCACTCGGTCCGTATTGTTGAATGCTGGCGCATTAAAGAATCATGGACACAGTCCAGAAATGATAAATTACTGCGGGTATCATATGGGATTTTGCCCACACACCATACCATATGTATGATAGATAGTCTCAAAAGGATGAACTGCTCCCAATAACATGGTCTCGGACCTGCAACAGGTCCCCAGAGTCTCGCGCAGGAGTTCATGGCCCCCAATGTGTACTACGGGGTATGGTAAAAAGAAAAAAAAGACACCAAAAGGATGGTGGCGTGTGACAATCCATCATCCTCTTAATTACATTCCAGTGGTTTTCACTGGGGTTCAGGTCTGGAGATTGGGCGGCCATGACAGGGATTTGATGTGGTCTTCAGAATCAGACAGCCACACCAGCTTGTACTTGCAAAGTCCTCTTTACTTATCAACACATTCAGAGCACATTCAGAGTAGCATGTAACACATTTTAACTTGATGTTATTTCGCAGGCAACAGCTCTTTCACAGTGATCAGGGACACAGGCACATTTCTTATACTACAGATCAGCGCAGACTCAGTGTTTGAGCCCTAAGGGGAACTCAGTTTGTTGTAACCTCGATGCAAGGAAGCCCCTGCTCAAGCTTACTGTTTCCGCTACCTGGCTATTCTGGATCCACCTTCTAGACAAGGCTTTGTGTTTCACTGGGTCTCCTCTTAATCACTGCCCCAGTTCCGACAAACAAGAAAATAGAAACAGAGTACAATTCCATAATCCTTAGCTGGAGTATTCATGCATGGCTGCCAGCTTTGAACAATAATTCTGTCAAGATGAACACAGTTTAGGCAACGTGACCCTTAGGCAACAACATAGGCGAGCAGGGCCAGACTGGGACTAAAATTCAGCCCTGGCATTTGGAGTTACACAGGCCCACTTGTCACATGGTGACTGTATAATATCTTTGTACACCTGTAGGTTACAAGAAGTGAGGGGAGTGTAACACGACTATATAACATATAATTACAGTTGTATCCAGCATTTTAGCTCAGTCCTATTTATGGCTTTTAGTTGCATTACCAAGAAAAGCCGCTACTTTACCTACATAACTGGATCTAGTAGATAATGAAGGGATGAGATGACCAAAGGCTGTGGAACCTCATTCTGATTCTCCATAAACTTTGCCTACGGCCACTTTTGCTTCCGCTGCGCAGCACGAGACCCGCTGACTCTGAAGAGCGGTGACATCAGTAACGTCACCGCTCTTCAGATATTCCGGGTCTTGCACTGAGCTTGGCGACTGTGAAGTATTGTTACTACCGTCACCGCTCTTCATAGTCGCTGGGTCTCGCCAGGTCTGGGCTAGTAGTGGGGATGTCTGATAGACACCTCTCCATTACTTACACCAGGGATTGATAGCAGCTGACATTACGCAGCTGACATCAAGCCTAAAAATCATTACACATACCAGAATTAAATGCTCTGGCGGCTGGGAAAAGCAGTAGAGTTAGTGCTATTCCCAGGCACCGGGTGCTAACTACAACTGTCATCATCCTTGCCTGGTCTCCCTACGAGGAATTTGTTGTATTTACATGCGCTGATCTCAGGCCGCTAAACGAGTGTGATCGACAATACCAGCGTCGGACTGGAGCACCTTGGGCCCACCAGAGAAAATCATTCTTGGGGCCCACTATGTAGCTACATAGAAATAGATACAAGACCACCAATTGTGCGGTAAAAAGCGCTAATATCAGGGTATAATATAAGGTAGTTCACGTCTTAATAATGTAGCAAGGGTTGGGGTAGCCCCCTTACAGAATATAATGTAGCCCCCTCCTAAAATATAATGCGGTCCCCTCTCATAGAATATAATGCAGCACCCCACAAAATATAATGCAACCCCCTCAGGTATGACACAGTCCCCTCCATAGAATATAATGTAGCACCCCCATAGGGTATAATGCAGCCCCCCCTCATATAGTATAATGCAACCCACCACAGAATATAATGTAGTCCCCTGAAAGAATGCAGTTCCACCACAGAATATAATGCAGCCCCCCATAGAGTATACTGTAGCCCCCTCATATAGTATGATGTAGCCCCCCATAATATAATGTAGTCCCCTTAGAGAATAATGCAGCCCCACCACAGAATATAATGCAACCCTCCATAGAGTATACTGTAACCCCTCATATAGTATGATGTAGCCCCCATGATATAATGTAGTACCCTGAGTATAATGCAGTCCCCCCACAGAATATAATGTAGCCCCCCAGGGCCGTATTTTGAGTTTCTGCTGCCCTAGGCACTTTTAGTGCTGCCTCCCCCATTGGTGAGTATGACACTATCGGCAGTGACTTTGGCAAGAATCGCTGATGTGAAAGTCGCCTTTTGCAGCAGATCTGGCGGTTTATCTGCATCTGCCGCGTAACGGATCACTTACAGCAACACTGCATTCGGCCTCATTCATTCGCTATGGGATTTGCAGCACTTGCCGTGATCTGGCAAATGTGGTACCATACCTCCCAACTTTTGAAGAAGGGAAGGAGGTATACACACCTATTTCACAACTAGTCACACCCATATCCACGTCCCAACCACACCCATTTAGCACTGCTGATCACACTGTTTTATATACAATAATTATAAACAAAAAAAAATGGCCACACATAATAGCCACACATGATGCTCAATACTGTATAACGGCCACCACACTTGATGCTCCATACTGTATAATGGCCACACACAGTTCTCCATACTGTATAATGGCCACACATGATGCTCAATACTGTATAATGGCCACACACAGTTCTCCATACTGTAAAATGGCCACACATGATGCTCAATACTGTATAATGGCCACACATGATGCTCAATACTGTATAATGGCCACACATGATGCTCAATACTGTATAATGGCCACACATAGCGCTCCATACTGTATAATGATCCTACATGATGCTCAATACTGTATAATGACCCCCCCCTCCTGTATGCATGGCTCATATTCCCCCCCTGAATGCATGGCTCATATTCCCCCCCTGTATGCATGGCTTATATTCCCCCCCTGAATGGCATGGCTCATATTCCCCCCTGTATGCATGGCTCATATTCCTGCCCCTGTATGCATGGCTCATATCCCCCCCTGAATGCATGGCTCATATCCCCCCCCCCCTGAATGCATGGCTTATTGTTGTGAATTCTGTGGTCAAGCTCCCTCCTGTGGTCATGAGTGGTACTTCGGCTGGTTCTGTCTATGAGCTTCCGCTGGTGGATGTGAGTGGGGCTGCGGCTTCTGAGTTTCCTTCCTCAGGTGACGAGGTTAAGTCGTTAGGTGCTGCTCTATTTAACTCCACCTAGTTCTTTGTTCCTGGCCTCCAGTCAATATTCCAGTATTGGTCTGGCTCTCTCCTGGATCATTCCTGTGGCCTGTCTGCCCTGCATAAGCTAAGTTCTGCTTGTGTTACTTTTGTTTGTTATATTTTCTGTCCAGCTTGCTATATTGGTTTTTCTTGCTTGCTGGAAGCTCTGAGACGCAGAGGGAGCACCTCCGTACCGTTAGTCGGTGCGGAGGGTCTTTTTGCCCCTCTGCGTGGTTGTTTGTAGGTTTTTGTGCTGACTGCAAAGCTATCTTTCCGATCCTCGGTCTATTCAGTAAGTCGGGCCTCACTTTGCTAAAATCTATTTCATCTCTGTGTTTGTATTTTCATCTTAACTCACAGTCATTATATGTGGGGGGCTGCCTTTTCCTTTGGGAAATTTCTCTGAGGAAATGTAGGCTTATTTTTCTATCTTCAGGGTTAGTTAGTTTCTCAGGCTGTGCCGAGTTGCATAGGGAGCGTTAGGCGCAATCCACGGCTACCTCTAGTGTGGTATGATAGGATTACGGATTGCGGTCAGCAGAGTTCCCACGTCTCAGAGCTCGTCCTATGTTAGTAACTATCAGGTCACTTTGTGTGTTCTTAACCACTAGGTCCATTGTGGTTCTGAATCACCTGTTCATAACAGCTTATGTCCTCCTTCATCCCCCCGTCCCTCATACTCACCTGACCTGTCCCACACACCGCACGGCTGCGCCGACATCCCTCTGGCTCTGTCCTGACTCCCGGCGCAGCACCTTCTTCCTGCATCATGTAATACCGCTCATTAAGGTCATGAATTTGCCAGGTGAACCCGAACATCCATGGTTTCACTCATCTCTATCACCTACATTACAGAAAACTGCATCAGCCTGAGAACGTTGATATGACCTCAGGCCATAGCCAGGAGTGTGCTGTCCTATAAAGCCTTGCAGCTATTACACAACATGGTACAGTGGCCCCAATCTGGAGGGATTTATAACTGGTACGAAAGCCAAGGCAGGGAATGCAGCAGCCAGTTTGTGATTAATCTGGAGACTGAAAGGATGTGAGAGCTCACAGTTTAGTAATAAAAATAGGAAAAGAAAATTATTAATCAAGTGAGAAAATTCTACAGATGATGTGTGTGATAGCACAGCTGTTAAGATCAGTGTTGTAAGAATCAGGCTGTTGGTTACTACCGGTTACTATCTGTTTCTATGGTGAGATCACTTAAACATTACTATGGCTGTGATTGTGTTAAAAATCTTGAAAGAATACAGTGCTAGGAGACCTTAGAGTGCTACTGCGGCACTTGCGATTTGCATCAAATCAATTCGCCCCAGATAAAATTTTTATGGAAAATCTAATCGAAGTTGGCAATTTTAGATTCATAACATCTTGTGCTTCTATATTTTAAACACATAAGTCATTTAGCTGTGGGTATACTCAGATACGGAAGGCAGAGATGATAATAAACCATCACAGTCTTCTTAACTGGGGTCAGGCTGTTTATCTAAAAAAAAAGGAAGTGCAAAGCCCAAGGTAAAATCGAATAATTTATTGACAAATTGATTAAAAATTAGAATCATGAATAAAAATAATAAAAGTTAAAACAAGGCAGGGTGAATTCCATGAAGCCTACTCCATATATAATCACTCAGTGAAAATGATTACAGAGTCCATTGACAGCCACATACAGGGTAATAAATATCAGTATACATCCAAAAGAGTCAAAATGTTTTGTGGCATTGAAAAGTATTGAAAACAGGTGCACCATCAGGCTCTGGAAGGTTGAAGTAAAGATGCTCAAGGATCGCAGTATGGCAAGTAAAGGGTCAAAAAGGAATTAATCTTATGAAAAATAAAGGTAGACTGTGCTTAAGTGCAAGTGCATATAAGAACATCTAAGTGTAAAGTAGTCCTTGCAACAATGGGATCCCAGATTTAATAGAAAAGCAATTTTTTCATGCTGCCAGTACCTGTGACATGGAGGTTGCTGTAGGAGAGAAAAACCCCGACGCGCGTTTCGCTTGTCGCTTCTTCCTGGGGGTCCAACAACTACGGCCCCCCAGGAAGAAGGGACAAGGGGAGAGGATTCATCATATTGAATCTCCAATGATATTTGGGAGGTAAGATGATTCTGGCAGTGGATCTCTCATAGAGGACACAGGAGCGTTCTGCCAAGCCAAGTGGCACAGATATATGATCACTAGCATGAGGATGACCTAGCCAAATTAGTTCTCATGCTTTGCACTGACGAGGGCCAACAGCCCGAAACACCATGTCTGCAAATTGAGATACTGATTTGGCTTTTATCCTAAGTCATATTGCACGACTCGTTAAAGGGTTGATTGTGACTAGTAGGATCGCTACTTCCAACAGGTGGTGCTATAGAATTTAAGTCCTCTTTCTCTCAGAAGAGTCAATTTGCATAGCATGAGGATGGTTTTTTGTGGCCCACCACATACAGTATATGTCTTAAAGACCTCATGCACTTTAGATAAAAGTCAGCCAAACTCGACGATTTTGGTTGGATCGGCCACTCATGTTATCTATATTGAGGCCTCCTGATTCTCCCCCAACAGATGACGTTGGGGGCAGAGAAGGATTCGGACGGCTGGATTTACAATGTTCGCTGAGAAGTCAGCTGCAAATGTGGATGATTCTAGCAGTGGATCTCGCATAGAGAACCCAGAAGGGCTTTGCCAAGCCAAGTGTTCCTGTGTATCGGAGAGTTGGGGGAGAGAGGGTTTGGTTGACTGATCGTTCGGCAGACAGCTGTCTAATGGTTATGGGGGCAATTTGAAAGGCTGTAGCTGAGCACATCGGTCTTGATTAGGGTTGAGCGAAACGGGTCGAACATTTTCAAAAGTCGCCGACTTTTGACAAAGTCGGGTTTCATGAAACCCGATCCGACCCCTGTGCGGGGTCGGCCATGCGGTACGCGACTTTCGCGCCAAAGTCGCGTTTCAATGACGCGAAAAGCGCCATTTCTCAGCCAATGAAGGTAAACGCAGAGTGTGGGCAGCGTGATGACATAGGTCCTGGTCCCCACCATCTTAGAGAAGGGCATTGCAGTGATTGGCTTGCTGTCCGCGGCGTCACAGGGGCTATAAAGGGGCGTTCCCGCCGACCGCCATGTTACTGCTGCTGATCTGAGCCTAGGGAGAGGTTGCTGCCGCTTCGTCAGAAGCAGGGATAGCGTTAGGCAGGGTCCATTAACCACCAAACCGCTTGTGCTGTAGCGATTTCCACTGCCCAACACCACCCTCGGTGTGCAGGGACAGTGGAAGCTACATTTTTTTTTTTTTCCCCTCAGCGCTGTAGCTCATTGGGCTGCCCTAGAAGGCTCCCTGATAGCTGCATTGCTGTGTGTACGCCGCTGTGCAAACCAACTGCTTTTTTCAAAGCACAAATCCTCTTGTTCCTTCCTTTCTGCACAGCTATCTTGTTTGTTTGTCCACACTTTTTATTTAATTTGTGCATCAGTCCACTCCTTATTGCTGCCTGCCATACCTGGCTGAGATTACTGCAGGGAGATAGTAATTGAAGGACAGTTCCTTTTTTTTTTTTTTTTTTGTGGGAGATTAAGATTGGCATTCCTGCTAGAGTGCCATCCCTGTCTGTGTCATCTCTCACTCAGTGGGCCATAGAAAGCCTATTTATTTTTTTGCTTGATTTGGGTTCCAAAATCTACCTGAAAAAATCAATAAATCAATCAGTGGGAGATTAATATTGGCCTTTGGGCTTGTGTGCCAGTCCTAAGCGTGCCATCTCTCTCTCTCAGATAGTGGGCTATAGAAAGCCTATTTATTATTTTTTTTATTGGGTTTATAAATTTTCCCTGAAAAAAAAAAAAAAAAGTGGGAGATTAATATTGGCCTCTGGGCTTGTGTGCCAGTCCTGAGCGTGCCATCTCTCTCACAAATAGTGGGCCATAGAAAGCCTATTTATTTTTTTGGTTGATTTGGGTTCTAAATTCTACCTGAAAAAATCAATAAATCAATCAGTGGGAGATAAATATTGGCCTCTGGGCTTGTGTGCCACTCCTGACTCCTGTGTGCGTCCTCTCTCACTCAGTGGGCCCTAGAAAGCCTATTTTTTGTTTTATTTGTATTCTAAATTATCCCTGAAAAAATCATTTTATTTTATTTTGTTTCTAAATTATTCCTGAAAAAAATCATTTTTTTTGTATTTTTTTTCTCTAAAGTCTCCCTGAAAAAAAAAAAAAAATCAAATCAGTGGGAGATTAATATTGCCCTTTCTGCTTGTGTGCCAGTCTTGACTCCTGGGTGTGCCATCTCTCTCTCTCCAATAGTGGGCCATAGAAAGCCTATTAATTTTTTTGCTTGATTTGGGTTCCAAAATCTACCTGAAAAAATCACTAAATCAATCAGTGGGAGATAAATATTGGCCTCTGGGCTTGTGTGCCACTCCTGACTCCTGTGTGCGTCCTCTCTCACTCAGTGGGCCCTACAAAGCCTATTTTTTGTTTTATTTGTTTTCTAAATTCTCCCTGAAAAAATCATTTTATTTTATTTGGTTTCTAAATTATTCCTGAAAAAAATCATTTTTTTTGTATTTTTTTTTTCTAAAGTCTCCCTTAAAAAAACAAAAAAAAACAAATCAGTGGGAGATTAATATTGCCCTTTCTGCTTGTGTGCCAGTCTTGACTCCTGGGTGTGCCATCTCTCTCTCTCCAATTGTGGGCCATAGAAAGCCTATTAATTTTTTTGCTTGATTTGGGTTCCAAAATCTACCTGAAAAAATCACTTAATCAATCAGTGGGAGATAAATATTGGCCTCTGGGCTTGTGTGCCACTCCTGACTCCTGTGTGCGTCCTCTCTCACTCAGTGGGCCCTAGAAAGCCTGTTTTTTGTTTTATTTGTTTTCTAAATTCTCCCTGAAAAAATCATTTTATTTTATTTGGTTTCTAAATTATTCCTGAAAAAAATCATTTTTTTTGTATTTTTTTTTTCTAAAGTCTCCCTGAAAAAAAAAAAAAAATCAAATCAGTGGGAGATTAATATTGCCCTTTCTGCTTGTGTGCCAGTCTTGACTCCTGGGTGTGCCATCTCTCTCTCTCCAATTGTGGGCCATAGAAAGCCTATTAATTTTTTTGCTTGATTTGGGTTCCAAAATCTACCTGAAAAAATCACTAAATCAATCAGTGGGAGATAAATATTGGCCTCTGGGCTTGTGTGCCACTCCTGACTCCTGTGTGCGTCCTCTCTCACTCAGTGGGCCCTACAAAGCCTATTTTTTTTTTATTTGTTTTCTAAATTCTCCCTGAAAAAATCATTTTATTTTATTTGGTTTCTAAATTATTCCTGAAAAAAATCATTTTTTTTGTATTTTTTTTTCTAAAGTCTCCCTGAAAAAAAAACAAAAAAACAAATCAGTGGGAGATTAATATTGCCCATTCTGCTTGTGTGCCAGTCTTGACTCCTGGGTGTGCCATCTCTCTCTCTCCAATTGTGGGCCATAGAAAGCCTATTAATTTTTTTGCTTGATTTGGGTTCCAAAATCTACCTGAAAAAATCACTTAATCAATCAGTGGGAGATAAATATTGGCCTCTGGGCTTGTGTGCCACTCCTGACTCCTGTGTGCGTCCTCTCTCACTCAGTGGGCCCTAGAAAGCCTATTTTTTGTTTTATTTGTTTTCTAAATTCTCCCTGAAAAAATCATTTTATTTTATTTGGTTTCTAAATTATTCCTGAAAAAAATCATTTTTTTTGTATTTTTTTTTTCTAAAGTCTCCCTGAAAAAAAAAAAAAAATCAAATCAGTGGGAGATTAATATTGCCCTTTCTGCTTGTGTGCCAGTCTTGACTCCTGGGTGTGCCATCTCTCTCTCTCCAATTGTGGGCCATAGAAAGCCTATTAATTTTTTTGCTTGATTTGGGTTCCAAAATCTACCTGAAAAAATCACTAAATCAATCAGTGGGAGATAAATATTGGCCTCTGGGCTTGTGTGCCACTCCTGACTCCTGTGTGCGTCCTCTCTCACTCAGTGGGCCCTACAAAGCCTATTTTTTTTTTATTTGTTTTCTAAATTCTCCCTGAAACAATCATTTTATTTTATTTTGTTTCTAAATTCTTCCTGAAAAATTCATTTTTTTGTATTTTTTTTTCTAAAGTCTCCCTGAAAAAAAAAAAAAAAATCAAATCAGTGGGAGATTAATATTGCCCTTTCTGCTTGTGTGCCAGTCTTGACTCCTGGGTGTGCCATCTCTCTCTCTCCAATTGTGGGCCATAGAAAGCCTATTAATTTTTTTGCTTGATTTGGGTTCCAAAATCTACCTGAAAAAATCACTAAATCAGTCAGTGGGAGATAAATATTGGCCTTTGGGCTTGTGTGCCACTCCTGACTCCTGTGTGCGTCCTCTCTCACTCACTGGGCCCTAGAAAGGCTATTTTATGTTTTATTTGTTTTCTAAATTCTCCCTGAAAAAATCATTTCATTTTATTTGGTTTATAAATTCTTCCTTAAAAAAACATTTTTTTTTTTTTTTTTCTAAAGTCTCCTTTTTTAAAAAAAAAACACAAAACAGTGGGAGATTAATATTTACATTTGCGCTTCAGTGACAGTCCTGCGTGTGTGGCATCTCTCTCATTTGTTGCCACCAACAACAGAGTGTGTAACATTGTGCCTGATTTTCGTTGTGATCTCACCCACCTGTAAAGGGGTAGCTAAATCATACTGAAGTTATAGCTCACCGTGTAAGTTGTGTGACTGCAACAAATACCGTTAGTTTGGTAACGTTTTTAAAACAATGAGGAAGTCTGGTGGAAGAGGTCGTGGCCGGGGGCGTTCATTGTCAGCTGGTAATGAGGGTAGTAGTAGTGGTGGAGCATCAGGTGGTCGTGGGAAAAAAAATATTGCACCTAAGTCTGGAGCTGTGGAGCCAGGTTCGTCGTCTGGCTACACAAGGCCTCGAACGCTCCCTTTTCTGGGAGTAGGAAAACCGCTTTAAAAGCCGGAGCAGCAAGAGCAAGTTTTGGCTTATCTTGCTGACTCAGCCTCTAGCTCTTTTGCCTCCTCTCGTGAAACTGGTAAAAGTAAAAGCAGCGCGTCGTTAGTGGATGTTCACGGTCAGGGACAAGTCGCTTCCTTGTCCTCTTCAGCAAAAACAACAACAGAGAAGAATGCAGCAGGCGACACAACGGGTTACTCCATGGAGCTCTTTACACATACCGTCCCTGGCTTAGAAAGTGAAGCAGTTAACAGTCCATGCCCATTACAAGTTGAATCTGACATGGAGTGCACTGATGCACAGCCACAGCCAGACTACTATGCTGGTCCTTTGACTCAGACCACAACATTGCCCTCGCAGGGTGCTGATCAAGAATCAGACCCTGATGAGACTATGTTGCCCCATCACGAACGCTATACCACCGACCGACAAGGTGACACAGACGAAGTTGCACACGAGCTACAAGAAGAGGTAATAGATGACCCAGTTCTTGACCCCGATTGGCAGCCATTGGGGGAATAGGGTGCAGGCGGCAGCAGTTCTGAAGCGGAGGAGAAGGGGCCGCAGCAGGCATCAACATCGCAACAGGTTCCATCTGCCGGGCCCGTATCTTGCCCAAAACGCGTGGCAAAGTCAAAACCTGTTGGAGGACAGCGTGGCCATCCGGTTAAAGCTCAGTCTGCAATGCCTGAAAAGGTATCCGATGCTAGAAAGAGTGCAGTCTGGCATTTTTTTAAACAACATCCAATTGATCAGCGCAAAGTCATCTGTCAAAAATGTTCAACTACCTTAAGCAGAGGGCAGAATCTGAAAAGTCTCAATACAAGTTGTTAGGAGTCGAGTTTCCTCTGCTGCACAGGGGGAATCTCGATCCATCTCCGCTGCGGTCTCCCATTTTCCTCCAGCCACAGTGGAGTTTGCTCAGCAGGGTCGTCGATCCCAGCGTCTCGCTCAGTCTGACTCTGTGAGAAGAGTTACTGCTGCTTCTCCAGCTTCTGCCTTTAAAGCCTATACTGGTCAGCAGCGAGCGGACTTCTCTGGGACTAAGTCCTTATCTGCACACACTGAGCATGCCCAGGGCAAGATCTCCCGTTGGAGATCGAGGGTCATGTGCTCAGGCTCTGCGGCACATTCCATTGGTCCTCTTGGCAGGTCTTGGAAGGGCAAAAGTTCTATAGCCACTTCCTGTGCTGCAGCTATATAAACTGCGCATGACCGCACGGCCATGCGCTAGTATCAAGTCATATGTGCTTTGCGCCAGTGTGGTTAGCAAAAGTGTGTTCAGGGACCCGGCTGAAATAAGCCCCTAGAATACCGGCACCTCCGGTGAGGAGATTGTATGAGTGTGTTCAGGGACCCGGCTGAAATAAGCCCCTAGAATACCGGCTTCTCCGGTGAGGAGATTGCGTGTTGCTTAACCACAGACTGCTATCAGCTTGGCAGTAAGCTTGTGCTCCTGTGAGGCTAACAGGGCGCAGTGCTTTCCTCTCGCGGCTGCTCTGTGAGGTAACAGAGCTAGTCTACACCGCCATATTGTGCCACCATTCACTAGCAGCAGGTTCTTCCTGCACGGTGGACCCCGGGCTGCGAACGCACCATTAATAATAAATATCTATTTCTACTCGGTGCGTTCCGCTAGCCCTAACATAATACTAGCGCCAGGGTCTGGCTAGTAAATGGCGGACGGTCAGCGTCTACAGCAGTACATCCAGCAGCTGGAGGGTAGGTTGGCGGCTCTCGAGCGCACAACCTCAGCTGTGGACGTTACTGCTGTCGCTGTTCAGGCTGCAAGTGCAGCTGCAGCCAGTTTGTCCGCTGCCACCCCTGCTCCGACCTTATCCCGTCTCCCGCTTCCAGACAAGTTTGCTGGTGACAGTAAGCTATGTCGGGGATTCGTGAGCCAGTGCTCCATACATCTCGAGCTGCTGGCTGCACGTTTTCCTACGGAACGGGCAAAAGTGGGATTCATTATATCTCTCTTGTCGGGCAGGGCGTTGGAGTGGGCAACGCCGCTTTGGGAACGTGGTGATCGTGTGGTACAGAGTGCTCCTATCTTCCTGGACGCTCTGAGGCAGGTCTTTCTGGGACCCCGTGTCACCCACGATACCGCGCTCCAATTGTTGGCAATTACTCAGGCTTCGTCCATGATCAGCCAGTTTGCCATCCTATTCCGGACTCTAGCTTCTGAGCTGGAATGGCCGGATAAAGTCCTTATTCCGGTGTTCTGGAAAGGACTGGCAGATCATGTGAAGCCACCAGGGAGATTCCCGCCACACTGGAGGAGCTTATTACTATAGCTACCCGCATCGATCTCCGTTTTAACGAGCGGAGGTTGGAGCGGACCCAGTGTAGGCAGAGGTTTCGGCTGGCTCCCACCTTTGCCAAACCTCTAGAATCTCCTGTTATGGCGTCCGACTCCCATGAGGCCATGGAGGTTTCTCGAGCGGGACCTAGGTCTCAGACCGTTCGAGTACCTGTGGTATGTAAAAATTGCCAGCAACCTGGACATTAAGCTAATAAATGTCCACGGCGGTCGGGAAAACGATCGCGTCTAGTGTCCATTGGAGGAGGTTCACTGGACACTGCGGCATTTTCCTCAAAATTGTCCTTTAAAGGGACAATCCTGTTAAGCACATCCACTCTTACAGTAGAGCTTTGTGTGGATTCAGGAGCAGAGGGAAATTTTATGTCTTCTGCTTTTGCTCTGCGCCACGCAATACCTCTGGTTATGCTTGCCAAACCAGTAACCGTTAGAGTGGTGAATGGGTCGACACTTCCATTACAGATCACACATCAGACTGTCCCTTTCACGTTAGCCATGTCCCCATCCCACCAGGAGATTATTTCCCTTCTTGTCCTTCCCGAGGGAATGGATGAGATTCTGCTGGGAATACCCTGGCTCCGTTTCCACTCCCCACATATTGAGTGGACCTCTGGGAGGATATTGGGTTGGAGTGAATCCTGTAAGGGCAGATGTGTGAAAGAGTGCGTTCAGGTTTCCACCACTGAGATACCCGCAGATCTCTCTACTCTCCCCAAATACTATTGGTCTTATGCAGACGTCTTCTCCAAAAAGGCCGCGGAGACCCTTCCGCCTCACCGTCCCTATGACTGTCCTATAGATCTCTTGCCTGGAGCAGAACCTCCTCAGGGACGTGTCTATCCCCTCTCTCTCCCGGAGACGGAGGCTATGTCCCAATACATCCAGGAGAATTTGGCAAGAGGATTTATTAGGAAGTCAGTGTCACCAGCAGGGGCAGGGTTCTTCTTCGTACAGAAGAAGAATGGAGAATTGCGTCCTTGCATAGACTACAGGGGTCTTAACGCCATCACCGTTAAGAATAAGTACCCGCTGCCCCTGATTTCTGAGCTTTTTGATAGGCTACGGGGAGCTAAGGTATTTACCAAATTAGACCTGCGGGGAGCTTATAACCTGATTCGCATTCGTGAGGGGGACGAATGGAAGACGGCGTTTAACACCAGAGATGGGCACTATGAGTATCTGGTGATGCCCTTCGGGCTCTGTAACGCCCCAGCCGTTTTCCAAGACTTTGTCAATGACATCTTCCGGGATATGCTTTCCACCTCGGTCGTAGTCTATCTGGATGATATTCTCATCTTCTCTCCAGATATTGACTCCCACCGGAGAGATGTTGGCAGAGTCTTCGACCTCTTACGGGCAAACTCTCTTTACGCAAAGTTGGAGAAGTGTGTGTTTGAGCAGGAGTCTTTACTAGAGTTGAGCGACCTTGACCTTTTTAGAGTCGAGCCGGGTTTCGCGAAACCCGACTATCTCAAAAGTCGGGTCGAGTGAAATCGGCCGATTATGACGTAAAGTCGGGATCGACCGAAACACGAAACCCAATGCAAGTCAATGGGGCAGCATAGTCGGCAGTGAGTGGGGGCCAGGAAAACACCTAGAGTGCCCATTTTAATGTCAAAACCATCCATTCTTCTTAATGAAGCTTGTCAAGCGTAATTTACCTTATAATAATTGGAAGGCATTTAAAATTGGGGGTCATTTGGCTAAGGTTGTGGTGGGTAGGGCTGGTTCAAGTAATTAGTGGGCCCAGGAAATCTGGACCACGTCACGGCAGTGGAGCAGGGAGAGGTAAGTATTTCAACTTTGCAAGTGCTGTGAACCTGAGCAAGCAGGGAGGGCCCACTCGTTGGCATTGGCACTGGCACAGGGCCCCTCAAAGTACAGCGGTGTGTTTGCACGGTGGGGGCGCCTCCCACCGGCAGCAACACTTTTGCGTACCATGAGAGGCCCTGTGCCAGTGACGTCGCCAACTAGTATTCCTCCCCCCACCTGATGAAGGAACCTGCACTTTCATCTGCACCTTCCTGTTTGTCCCCGTGTAAGGTGGTATGGTATGCGGGAAGGGGGACCTGACTTTCAGCAGGGTCACAATCTTGCAGTGTAGCGTGCACGGGAAATGTTGCGTTATGGGTCAATGTACCAGCAGACTCATCTATCACTGGCTGGGCAATGGGCAGGATGAGGAGGAAACACAGATATAGGCCCAAAGAATAAAGTGGGCTAAATGCAGTTCAAAATTGGTAACACAGGACTAATCAGGGGGCATTGCAGTGGAGGACAACTGGAATGAGAGGCTGACACAGAGAGTAGGCCCAAATCAGTAAGTAGTCGAAATGCAGTTCAAAATTGGCAACAGTAGTAAACAGGCGGCACAGCTTTGTTCAGTGGAGGAGAACAGCAAGGAGTGGCAGACACCGATAGTAGGCCCCAACCCAACTAGTAGGCCAAATGCAGTCTAACATTAACAACTACTTAACGAGCGCCTGAAAACGGAATTTCAGGACAGGAAACCAGGAGAACAGCAAGGAGCGGCAGACACCGATAGTAGGCCCCAAACCAACTAGTACGCCAAATGCAGTTGTTCCGTTTAACCACAATTTAATGAGAGCCTGAAGATAGAAGTTCAGGAAAGGCAACCTGGAGAACACCTTGGAGTGGAACACACCATCTCTCTACACCCCATACCCAATTTGTAGGTCTAATGCAGCGTAGTTTCCAACAACTACTAAACGAGAGCATGATGATCGAAGCATTGGCGAGGAAACCTGGGGAACACCTTGGAGTGGAACACACCATCTCTCTACAGTGGAACACACCATCTCTCTACACCCCATACCCAATTTGTAGGCCTAATGCAGCGTAGTTTCCAACAACTACTAAACGAGAGCCGGAAGATCGAAGCAATAGAGAGGAAACCTGGGGAACACCTTGGAGTGTAACACACCATCTCTCTACACCCCATACCCAATTTGTAGGCCTAATGCAGCGTAGTTTCCAACAACTACTAAACGAGAGCCGGAAGATCGAAGCAATGGAGAGGAAACCTGGGGAACACCTTGGAGTGTAACACACCATCTCTCTACACCCCATACCCAATTTGTAGGCCTAATGCAGCGTAGTTTCCAACAACTACTAAACGAGAGCCGGAAGATCGAAGCAATGGAGAGGAAACCTGGGGAACACCTTGGAGTGTAACACACCATCTCTCTACACCCCATACCCAATTTGTAGGCCTAATGCAGCGTAGTTTCCAACAACTACTAAACGAGAGCATGATGATCGAAGCATTGGCGAGGAAACCTGGGGAACACCTTGGAGTGGAACACACCATCTCTCTACAGTGGAACACACCATCTCTCTACACCCCATACCCAATTTGTAGGCCTAATGCAGCGTAGTTTCCAACAACTACTAAACGAGAGCCGGAAGATCGAAGCTCAGGAAAGGCAACCTGGAGAACACCTTGGAGTGGAACACACCATCTCTCTACACCCCATACCCAATTTGTAGGCCCAATGCAGCGTAGTTTCCAACAACTTCTAAACGAGAGCCGGAAGATCGAAGCAATGGAGAGGAAACCTGGGGAACACCTTGGAGTGTAACACACCATCTCTCTACACCCCATACCCAATTTGTAGGCCTAATGCAGCGTAGTTTCCAACAACTACTAAACGAGAGCCGGAAGATCGAAGCAATGGAGAGGAAACCTGGGGAACACCTTGGAGTGTAACACACCATCTCTCTACACCCCATACTCAATTTGTAGGCCTAATGCAGCGTAGTTTCCAACAACTACTAAACGAGAGCCGGAAGATCGAAGCTCAGGAAAGGCAACCTGGGGAACACCTTGGAGTGTAACAAACCCTCTCTCTCTACACCACGGAAGGGCTGATTCTTAGGAAGGAAGGCTGTCGGAAAGAAGCAGGGCGCGTCCGGGGGTGATTATATTCTTATTAGGTATATACTCACCCTTGGACGCGCCCTGCTTCTTTATTTGTAATGAATGTTTATTTGCAATGTGGTTTTGACTTACTCTATTTTTTTGGTAAATAATGATTTTATTATTTTCATTGTTTTGCATCTTCTTGGCAATAATATAAAGAAGACGCGACAGGACAACACTCGGTGGATGCCATATCTGTGTTTAAAATTGAAAAAACCTTTCAGTTAACTACTTGCAGGAGAAAGTTATTGTAGCTGGTGGCCATTTTTAGTACTGTACCAGATTTTTGTTGTATGTGTTTGTTTTTAATGTTAAAATGTCTGCATTTGATATCTCTCCAGTATTTTCTTTTTTATAAGCAAAATACTTATTTTTATATTTTCTGATGTTGGTTCCAGGGGTACACGGGCAGCAGTAGTGTGGTCAGTGGAGGCCTAGTGGAAGGAGTGACCGCAGACAGGCATCGAAGGCCTAAAATAATAACACATGGCTGTAGGCAATTTTAAATTGGTTCCAGGGGTACACGGGCAGCAGTGGTGTGGTCAGTGGAGGCCTAGTGGAAGGAGTGACCGCAGACAGGCATCGAAGGCCTAAAATAATAACACATGGCTGTAGGCAATTTTAAATTGGTTACAGGGGTACACGGGCAGCAGTGGTGTGGTCAGTGGAGGCCTAGTGGAAGGAGTGACCACAGACAGGCATCGAAGGCCTAACATAACAAAAATGTCAATACAATGGTATTGTCAGTGGCAGGCATTGAAGGATGTCAGCGCATAGACTAAACATTGGTGGAGCTGTGAGATAATTTTGCAAGTGGTAGAGCACTGTTTGAGCTGGGGTGGGGGGAAACTGTCTTGTGGCCGGCGGTACAGGCCCAGGGCCCCTCATATTACAATGGTGTGTCTGACGTTGGGTGCGCACCACCACCGCCAGAGACACTTTATTGTACTAGGAGGGACCCAGTGGCAGTGCCGTCGACCAAAAGCGGGCTCACCCACCTCTTCAGACAAACTGCACTCTCACGGGTGCTGTCGCCAAGTGTCGATACCACGGCCCCGTGTGGGGAGTTTGGCCATTTATTGAGGTGTAAACATGTCGTATGCTGGACAATCAGGTGCAGAAAATTACGAGATTGGAAAAGGCATTCAGAATAGTCCACAGGCAAGACCTTTTCATAGGAAAGCTAGGTGTCAGCCGGGCAAGGTGGGGCAAAAGATTTCGAAATCCAGTTGTGGTTCATTTTAATGAAGGTTAGATCATCTACATTTTGGGTAGCCAGACGAGTCCTTTTTTCTGTTAGTATTGAACCTGCAGCACTGAATACTCTTTCTGATAGGACACTAGCTGCCGGGCAAGCAAGCTCCTGCAATGCATATTCTGCCAATTCTGGCCAGGTGTCTAATTTTGATGCCCAGTAATCAAATGGGAATGACGGTTGAGGGAGAACATCGATAAGGGATGAAAAATAGTTTGTAACCATACTGGACAAATGTTGTCTCCTGTCACTTTGAATTGATGCTGCAGTACCTGTCCTGTCTGCGGTCATAGCAAAATCACTCCACAACCTGGTCAGAAAACCCCTCTGGCCAACGCCACTTCTGATTTCTGCCCCTCTAACTCCTCTGGTCTGCTGGCCCCTGCAGCTCGTGTGAGAACGATCACGGGCGCTGTGTGCAGGGAATGCCAGAAGCAAACGGTCAACAAGAGTTGATTGTTTGGTTGCTAATATTAGTTCCAAGTTCTCATGTGGCATTATATTTTGCAATTTGCCTTTATAGCGAGGATCAAGGAGGCAGGCCAACCAGTAATCGTCATCATTCATCATTTTAGTTATGCGTGTGTCCCTTTTGAGGATACGTAAGGCATAATCCGCCATGTGGGCCAAAGTTCCAGTTCTCAAATCTGCGGTTGTGCTTGGTTGAGGGGCAGTTTCAGGCAAATCAACGTCACTTGTGTCCCTCAAAAAACCAGAACCCGGCCTTGCCGCGCCACCAATTTCCAGTGGCCCCGGAAAAGCTTCCTCATTAAAAATATAATCATCCCCATCATCCTCCTCGTCCTCCTCCTCCTCTTCGCCCGCTACCTCGTCCTGTACACTGCCCTGGCCAGACAATGGCTGACTGTCATCAAGGCTTTCCTCTTCCTCAGCTGCAGACGCCTGATCCTTTATGTGCGTCAAACTTTGCATCAGCAGACGCATTAGGGGGATGCTCATGCTTATTATGGCGTTGTCTGCACTAACCAGCCGTGTGCATTCCTCAAAACACTGAAGGACTTGGCACATGTCTTGAATCTTCGACCACTGCACACCTGACAACTCCATGTCTGCCATCCTACTGCCTGCCCGTGTATGTGTATCCTCCCACAAAAACATAACAGCCCGCCTCTGTTCACACAGTCTCTGAAGCATGTGCAGTGTTGAGTTCCACCTTGTTGCAACGTCTATGATTAGGCGATGCTGGGGAAGGTTCAAAGAACGCTGATAGGTCTGCATACGGCTGGAGTGTACGGGCGAACGGCGGATATGTGAGCAAAGTCCACGCACTTTGAGGAGCAGGTCGGATAACCCCGGATAACTTTTCAGGAAGCACTGCACCACCAGGTTTAAGGTGTGAGCCAGGCAAGGAATGTGTTTCAGTTGGGAAAGGGAGATGGCAGCCATGAAATTCCTTCCGTTATCACTCACTACCTTGCCTGCCTCAAGATCTACAGTGCCCAGCCACGACTGCGTTTCTTTCTGCAAGAACTCGGACAGAACTTCCGCGGTGTGTCTGTTGTCGCCCAAACACTTCATAGCCAATACAGCCTGCTGACGTTTGCCAGTAGCTGCCCCATAATGGGAGACCTGGTGTGCAACAGTGGCAGCTGCGGATGGAGTGGTTGTGCGACTGCGGTCTGTGGACGAGCTCACGCTTCTGCAGGAGGACGAAGAGGAGGAGGAGGGGGTGCGAACGGCTACAGCCAATTGTTTCCTAGACCGTGGGCTAGGCAGAACTGTCCCAAACTTGCTGTCCCTTGTGGACCCTGCATCCACCACATTTACCCAGTGTGCCGTGATGGACACGTAACGTCCCTGGCCATGCCTACTGGTCCATGCATCTGTTGTCAGGTGCACCTTTGTGCTCACAGATTGCCTGAGTGCATGGACGATGCGCTCTTTAACATGCTGGTGGAGGGCTGGGATGGCTTTTCTGGAAAAAAAGTGTCGACTGGGTAGCTCGTAGCGTGGTACAGCGTAGTCCATCAGGGCTTTGAAAGCTTCGCTTTCAACTAACCGGTAGGGCATCATCTCTAACGAGATTAGTCTAGCTATGTGTGCGTTCAAACCCTGTGTACGCGGATGCGAGGCTAAGTACTTCCTTTTTCTAACCATAGTCTCATGTAGGGTGAGCTGGACTGGAGAGCTGGAGATCGTGGAACTAGCGGGGGTGCCGGTGGACATGGCAGACTGAGAGACGGTGGGAGATGGTATTGTTGCCGCCGGTGCCCTAGATGCAGTGTTTCCTACTACGAAACTGGTGATTCCCTGACCCTGACTGCTTTGGCCTGGCAAAGAAACCTGCACAGATACTGCAGGTGGTGCGGAAAATGGTGGCCCTACACTGCCGGAAGGGATGTTGCGTTGCTGACTAGCTTCATTGGCCAAGGGTGATACAACCTTAAGGGACGTTTGGTAGTTAGTCCAGGCTTGCAAATGCATGGTGGTTAAATATCTATGCATGCAACTTGTATTGAGACTTTTCAGATTCTGTCCTCTGCTTAAGGTAGTTGAACATTTTTGACAGATGACTTTGCGCTGATCAATTGGATGTTGTTTAAAAAAATGCCAGACTGCACTCTTTCTAGCATCGGATACCTTTTCAGGCATTGCAGACTGAGCTTTAACCGGATGGCCACGCTGTCCTCCAACAGGTTTTGGCTTTGCCACGCGTTTTGGGCAAGATACGGGCCCGGCAGATGGAACCTGTTGCGATGTTGATGCCTGCTGCGGCCCCTCCTCCTCCGCTTCAGAACTGCTGCCGCCTGCACCCTGTTCCCCCAATGGCTGCCAATCGGGGTCAAGAACTGGGTCATCTATTACCTCTTCTTGTAGCTCATGTGCAACTTCGTCTGTGTCACCGTGTCGGTCGGTGGTATAGCGTTCGTGATGGGGCAACATAGTCTCATCAGGGTCTGATTCTTGATCAGCACCCTGCGAGGGCAATGTTGTGGTCTGAGTCAAAGGACCAGCATAGTAGTCTGGCTGTGGCTGTGCATCAGTGCACTCCATGTCAGATTCAACTTGTAATGGGCATGGACTGTTAACTGCTTCACTTTCTAAGCCAGGGATGGTATGTGTAAAGAGCTCCATGGAGTAACCCGTTGTGTCGCCTGCTGCATTCTTCTCTGTTGTTGTTTTTGCTGAAGAGGACAAGGAAGCGACTTGTCCCTGACCGTGAACATCCACTAACGACGCGCTGCTTTGACATTTACCAGTTTCACGAGAGGAGGCAAAAGAGCTAGAGGCTCAGTCAGCAAGATAAGCCAAAACTTGCTCTTGCTGCTCCGGCTTTAAAAGCGGTTTTCCTACTCCCAGAAAAGGGAGCGTTCGAGGCCTTGTGTAGCCAGACGACGAACCTGGCTCCACAGCTCCAGACTTAGGTGCAATATTTTTTTACCACGACCAGCTGATGCTCCACCACTACCACTACCCTCATTACCAGCTGACAATGAACGTCCCCGGCCACGACCTCTTCCACCATACTTCCTCATTGTTTTAAAAACGTAAACAAACTAACGGTATTTGTTGCTGTCACACAAATTACACGGTGAGCTATAACTTCAGTATGATTTAGCTACCCCTTTATAGGTGAGTGAGACCACAACGAAAATCAGGCACAATGTTACACACTCTGTTGTTGGTGGCAACAAATGAGAGAGATGCCACACACGCAGGACTGTCACTGAAGCACAAATGTAAATATTAATCTCCCACTGATTTGATTTTTTTTTTTTTTTAAGGGAGACTTTAGGAAAAAAAAATAATAGAATAAAATGATTTTTTCAGGAAGAATTTAGAAACCAAATAAAATAAAATGATTTTTTCAGGGAGAATTTAGAAAACAAATAAAACAAAAAAAGGCTTTCTATGGCCCACTGAGTGAGAGATGACGCACACAGGAGTCAGGAGTGGCACACAAGCCCAGAGGCCAATATTTATCTCCCACTGATTGATGTAGTGATTTTTTCAGGTAGATTTTGGAACCCAAATCAAGCTAAAAAAAATAATAGGCTTTCTATGGCCCACAATTGGAGAGAGAGAGAGAGATGGCACACCCAGGAGTCAAGACTGGCACACAAGCAGAAAGGGCAATATTAATCTCCCACTGATTTGTTTTTTTTTTTTTTTTTTCAGGGAGACTTTAGGAAAAAAAAAATAGAATAAAATGATTTTTTCAGGAAGAATTTAGAAACCAAATAAAATAAAATGATTTTTTCAGGGAGAATTTAGAAAACAAATAAAACAAAAAAAGGCTTTCTATGGCCCACTGAGTGAGAGATGACGCACACAGGAGTCAGGAGTGGCACACAAGCCCAGAGGCCAATATCTATCTCCCACTGATTGATGTAGTGATTTTTTCAGGTAGATTTTGGAACCCAAATCAAGCTAAAAAAATAAATAGGCTTTCTATGGCCCACAATTGGAGAGAGAGAGAGAGATTGCACACCCAGGAGTCAAGACTGGCACACAAGCAGAAAGGGCAATATTAATCTCCCACTGATTTTTTTTTTTTTTTTTTTCAGGGAGACTTTAGGAAAAAAAAAAATAGAATAAAATGATTTTTTCAGGAAGAATTTAGAAACCAAAGAAAATAAAATGATTTTTTCAGGGAGAATTTAGAAAAGAAATAAAACAAAAAAAGGCTTTCTATGGCCCACTGAGTGAGAGATGACGCACACAGGAGTCAGGAGTGGCACACAAGCCCAGAGGCCAATATTTATCTCCCACTGATTGATGTAGTGATTTTTTCAGGTAGATTTTGGAACCCAAATCAAGCTAAAAAAATAATAGGCTTTCTATGGCCTACAATTGGAGAGAGAGAGAGAGAGATGGCACACCCAGGAGTCAAGACTGGCACACAAGCAGAAAGGGCAATATTAATCTCCCACTGATTTGTTTTTTTTTGTTTTTTTTCAGGGAGACTTTAGGAAAAAAAAAATAGAATAAAATGATTTTTTCAGGGAGAATTTAGAAAACAAATAAAACAAAAAAAGGCTTTCTATGGCCCACTGAGTGAGAGATGACGCACACAGGAGTCAGGAGTGGCACACAAGCCCAGAGGCCAATATTTATCTCCCACTTTTTTTTTTTGTTCCAGGGAAAATTTATAAACCCAATAAAAAAAATAATAAATAGGCTTTCTATGGCCCACTATCTGAGAGACAGAGAGAGATGGGACGCTTAGGACTGGCACACAAGCCCAAAGGCCAATATTAATCTCCCTTTTTTCTTAAGGGAGAATTTATAAAACCCCCAAAAAATAAATAAATAGGCTTTCTATGGCCCACTATTTGTGAGAGAGATGGCACGCTCAGGACTGGCACACAAGCCCAGAGGCCAATATTAATCTCCCACTTTTTTTTTTTTTTTCCAGGGAAAATTTATAAACCCATTAAAAAAAAAATAAATAAATAGGCTTTCTATGGCCCACTATCTGAGAGAGAGAGATGGCACGCTTAGGACTGGCACACAAGCCCAAAGGCCAATATTAATCTTCCACTGATTGATTTATTGATTTTTTCAGGTAGAATTTAGAACCCAAATAAAGCAACAAAAAAAAAAAAAAGGGCTTTCTATGGCCCACTGAGTGAGTGATGATGCACACAGGAGTCAGGAGTGGCACACAAGCCCTGAGGCCAATATTTTTCTCCCACTGATTGATGTAGTGATTTTTTCAGGTAGATTTTAGAACCAAAATCACGCAAAAAAATAAATAGGCTTTCTATGGCCCACTGAGTGAGTGATGATGCACACAGGAGTCAGGAGTGGCACACAAGCCCTGAGGCCAATATTTTTCTCCCACTGATTGATGTAGTGATTTTTTCAGGTAGATTTTATAACCCAAATCAAGCAAAAAAATAAATAGGCTTTCTATGGCCCACTGAGTGAGAGATGACACAGACAGGGATGGCACTCTAGCAGAAATGTCAATCTTAATCTCCCACAAAAAAAAAAAAAAAACAGGGAGTGTCCTTCAATTACTAGCTCCCTGCAGTAATCTCAGCCAGGTATGGCAGGCAGCAATAAGGAGTGGACTGATGCACAAATTAAATAAAAAGTGTGGACAAACCAAAAAGATAGCTGTGCAGAAAGGAAGGAACAAGAGGATTTGTGCTTTGAAAAAAGCAGTTGGTTTGCACAGCGGCGTACACACAGCAATGCAGCTATCAGGGAGCCTTCTAGGGCAGCCCAATGAGCTACAGCGCTGAGGGGGAAAAAAAAAAAATGTAGCTTCCACTGTCCCTGCACACCGAAGGTGGTGTTGGGCAGTGGAAATCGCTACAGCACAAGCGGTTTGGTGGTTAATGGACCCTGCCTAACGCTATCCCTGCTTGTGACGAAGCGGCAGCAACCTCTCCCTAAGCTCAGATCAGCAGCAGTAACATGGCGGTCGGCGGGAACTCCCCTTTATAGCCCCTGTGACGCCGCAGACAGCAAGCCAATCACTGCAATGCCCTTCTCTAAGATGGTGGGGACCAGGACCTATGTCATCACGCTGCCCACACTCTGCGTTTACCTTCATTGGCTGAGAAATGGCGCTTTTCGCGTCATTGAAACGCGACTTTGGCGCGAAAGTCGCGTACCGCATGGCCGACCCCGCACAGGGGTCGGATCGGGTTTCATGAAACCGGACTTTGCCAAAAGTCGGCGACTTTTGAAAATGAACGACCCGTTTCGCTCAACCCTAGTCTTTACCTTTCCTGGGCTATGTCATCTCTGCCCAGGGATTGGCTATGGATCCTGCCAAACTACAGGCTGTGATGGACTGGCAAGAACCTCATTCACTTAAAGCGGTGCAGCGCTTTATGGGGTTCATTAATTATTACCGCCAGTTCATTCCCCATTTCTCAACTTTGGTAGCTCCCTTGGTAGCCCTCACCAAGAAGGGAGCAAATCCCAAAGTGTGGTCTGAAGAGGTCTCCAAGGCCTTTTCTTCTACTAAGTCTCATTTTGCTAGCGCTCCCATCCTACATCGTCCCGATGTCGATAAGCCATTTATAATGGAGGTGGATGCCTCTTCCGTTGGTGCTGGAGCAGTCCTCTTCCAAAAGGATGCTCAAGGTCGGAAGCATCCGTGCTTCTTCTTCTCCAAGACCTTCACACCAGCGGAGAGGAATTATTCCATCGGGGACAGGGAGTTGCTAGCGATGAAATTGGCTTTCTCTGAGTGGAGACATCTCTTGGAGGGGGCTCGTTTTCCCTTTCAAGTATTTACAGACCACAAAAATTTGCTATATTTGCAAACAGCCCAGCGGCTAAATTCTCGCCAGGCCAGATGGTCCTTATTCTTCTCCCGATTCCACTTCACCCTCCATTATGTCGCTGGGGAGAAGAACATTCGAGCTGATGCTCTTTCTCGCTCTGTTGTGTCATCTGAGGAGGAGGAAGGAGAGCCTCGGCTTATTGTTCCTTCTGAGAGCTTGAGAACCGTGGCTCCAGTGTCGCTTGAGTCTGTGCCTCCGGGCAAGACTTTTGTGCCCATAAATTTGCGACCGGAGGTTCTCTCTTGGGCTCATTCCTCCAGGGTGGGTGGACACTTTGGGACAAAAAGGACATCTGAGCTGCTGGCGAGGACGTACTGGTGGCCGCATATGCTGCGAGATGTCAGAGATTACGTTCTGGCGTGTGTCTCATGCGCCAAAAATAAGTCTCCTCGACAACGGCTGTCTGGGTTACTCTATCCCTTGCCGGTGGCAGACAGGCCCTGGGAGATGGTCGGGATGGACTTTGTAGTGGGTTTGCCCAAGTCTCGCAGCTGTACCGTCATTTGGGTTATTACCGATCATTTTTCGAAAATGGTGCACTTGGTGCCGCTCCCACGGTTACCTTCTGCACGGGCCTTGGCAGCGTTGTTCACAAGACACATCTTCCGCCTACACGGCATGCCAGACAAAATTGTCAGTAACCGGGGTCCCCAGTTTGCGTCTCGGTTCTGGAGAGAGCTTTGTCGTCTTCTCAGCATTGAGTTAAATCTCTCTTCCGCATATCATCCCGAGACGAATGGGTTGGTAGAGAGGGCCAATCAGACTCTGGTCACATATCTACAACATTTTGTTTCTGCCAGGCAGGATGACTGGGCATCTTTATTACCATGGGCAGAGTTCGCCCTTAATAACGCTGTAGCCGACTCCACCGGTCAGACTCCTTTCCTCCTTAATTACGGCCAGCATCCGCGGGTTCCTGTGCCTATGCCCGTGTCCTCTGCTGACTCCAGGGTGGCAGACTGGGCGGTGGAGGCACGGAACATTTGGGACCGCACTCAGGATGCCATTCGGGCCTCGAAGGAGAGAATGAGGTCCTCCGCCGATGCACATCGGCGCCCTGCCCCGACCTTTGCTCCTGGCGACTTGGTGTGGCTCTCCGCCCGTAACATCAGGCTGCGAGTTGAGTCCACTAAATTTGCTCCTCGCTACTTGGGCCCATTCAAGGTCCTCGAGCAGGTTAATCCTGTGGTCTATCGTTTGGCCCTTCCGCCACGCCTGGGTATCACCGACACCTTTCATGTGTCCCTCTTGAAACCCGTGTATATGTCCCGGTTCTCCGAGTCATCTGCTGGGACATCGGGTTCGTCTTCGGACGATTATGAGGTGAACGCTATTTTGGGGTGCAAGGTGGTGCGTGGTAAAAAATTTTATTTGGTGGACTGGAAGGGTTATGGTCCCGAGGACAGGTCCTGGGAGCCTGTTGAGCACATTCGGGCTCCGCAGCTCATTGCTGCCTTCGAACATAGCGAGGCCCAAGGAGGGGGGGGCCATGTTAGGAGTCGAGTTTCCTCTGCTGCACAGGGGGAATCTCGATCCATCTCCGCTGCGGTCTCCCATTCTCCTCCAGCCGCAGTGGAGTCTGCTCAGCAGGGACGTCGATCCCAGCGTCTCGCTCAGTCTGACTCTGTGAGAAGAGTTACTGCTGCTTCTCCAGCTTCTGCCTTTAAAGCCTATACTGGTCAGCAGCGAGCGGACTTCTCTGGGACTAAGTCCTTATCTGCACACACTGAGCATGCCCAGGGCAAGATCTCCCATTGGAGATCGAGGGTCATGTGCTCAGGCTCTGCGGCACATTCCATTGGTCCTCTTGGCAG
The DNA here is from genome assembly GCF_032444005.1 of Ranitomeya imitator. Lineage (NCBI taxonomy): Eukaryota > Metazoa > Chordata > Amphibia > Anura > Dendrobatidae > Ranitomeya > Ranitomeya imitator. The sequence goes on from NC_091286.1 coordinate 678,749,424, forward strand.
GTCTTGGAAGGGCAAAAGTTCTATAGCCACTTCCTGTGCTGCAGCTATATAAACTGCGCATGACCGCATGGCCATGCGCTAGTATCAAGTCATATGTGCTTTGCGCCAGTGTGGTTAGCATAAGTGTGTTCAGGGACCCGGCTGAAATAAGCCCCTAGAATACCGGCACCTCCGGTGAGGAGATTGTATGAGTGTGTTCAGGGACCCGGCTGAAATAAGCCCCTAGAATACCGGCTTCTCCGGTGAGGAGATTGCGTGTTGCTTAACCACAGACTGCTATCAGCTTGGCAGTAAGCTTGTGCTCCTGTGAGGCTAACAGGGCGCAGTGCTTTCCTCTCGCGGCTGCTCTGTGAGGTAACAGAGCTAGTCTACACCGCCATATTGTGCCACCATTCACTAGCAGCAGGTTCTTCCTGCACGGTGGACCCCGGGCTGCGAACGTACCATTAATAATAAATATCTATTTCTACTCGGTGCGTTCCGCTAGCCCTAACACAAGTTGCATGCATAGACATTTAACCACCATGCATTTGCAAGCTTGGACTAACTACCAAACGTCCCTTAACCCCTTTACCCCCAAGGGTGGTTTGCACGTTATGGACCGGGTCAATTTTTACAATTCTGACCACTGTCCCTTTATGAGGTTATAACTCTGGAACGCTTCAACGGATCCCGGTGATTCTGACATTGTTTTCTCGTGACATATTGTACTTCATGATAGTGGTAAAATTTCTTTGATATTACCTGCGTTTATTTGTGAAAAAAACGGAAATTTGGCGAAAATTTTGAAAATTTCGCAATTTTCCAACTTTGAATTTTTATGCAATTAAATCACAGAGATATGTCACACAAAATACTTAATAAGTAACATTTCCCACATGTCTACTTTACATCAGCACAATTTTGGAACCAAAAATTTTTTTTTGTTAGGGAGTTATAAGGGTTAAAAGTTGACCAGCAATTTCTCATTTTTACAACACCATTTTATTTTAGGGACCACATCTCATTTGAAGTCATTTTGAGGGGTCTATATGATAGAAAATACCCAAGTGTGACACCATTCTAAAAACTGCACCCCTCAAGGTTCTCAAAACCACATTCAAGAAGTTTATTAACCCTTCAGGTGCTTCACAGGAATTTTTGGAATGTTTAAATAAAAATTAACATTTAACTTTTTTTCACAAAAAATTTACTTCAGCTCCAATTTGTTTTATTTTGCCAAGGGTAACAGGAGAAAATGGACCCCAAAAGTTGTTGTACAATTTGTCCTGAGTACGCTGATACCCCATATGTGGGGGTAAACCATTGTTTGGGCGCATGGGAGAGCTCGGAAGGGAAGGAGCGCCGTTTGACCTTTCAATGCAAAATTGACAGGAATTGAGATGAGACGCCATGTTGCGTTTGGAGAGCCACTGATGTGCCTAAACATTGAAACCCCCCACAAGTGACACCATTTTGGAAAGTAGACCCCCTAAGGAACTTATCTAGAGGTGTGGTGAGCACTTTGACCCACCAAGTGCTTCACAGAAGTTTATAATGCAGAGCCGTAAAAATAAAACAAAATTTTTTTCCCACAAAAATAATTTTTTAGCCCCCAGTTTTGTATTTTCCTGAGGGTAACAGGAGAAATTGGACCCCAAAAGTTGTTGTGCAATTTGTCATGAGTGCGCTGATACCCTATATGTGGGGGAGAACCAGCGTTTGGGCGCATGGGAGGGCTCGGAAGGGAAGGAGAGCCATTTGGAATACAGACTTAGATGGAATGGTCTGCAGGTGTCACATTGTGTTTGCAGAGCCCCTAATGTACCTAAACAGTAGAAACCCCCCACAAGTGACCCCATATTGGAAACTAGACCCCCCAAGGAACTTATTTAGATGTGTTTTGAGAACTTTGAGCCCCCAAGTATTTCACTACAGTTTATAACGCAGAGCCGTGAAAATAAAATAAAAAATTTCCCCTCAAAATTATTTTTTAGCCCCCAGTTTTGTATTTTCTCGAGGGTAAAAGGAGAAATTGGACCCCAAAAGTTGTTGTCCAATTTGTCCTGAGTGCGTTGATACTCCATATGTGGGGTGAACCAGCGTTTGGGCGCATGGGAGGGCTCGGAAGGGAAGGAACGCCATTTGGAATGCAGACTTAAATGGAATGGTCTGCAGGCGTCACATTGCGTTTGCAGAGCCCCTAATATACCTAAACAGTAGAAACCCCCACAAGTGACCCCATGTTGGAAACTAGACCCCCCCACGAACTTATCTAGATGTGTTGTGAGAACTTTGAGCCCCCAAGTGTTTCACTACAGTTTATAACGCAGAGCCGTGAAAATAAAAAATCTCTTTTTTTCCCACAAAAATTATTTTTTAGCCCCCAGTTTTGTATTTTCCCAAGGGTAACAGGAGAAATTGGACCCCAAAAGTTGTTGTCCAATTTGTCCTGAGTACGCTGATACCCCATATGTTGGGGTAAACTCCTGTTTGGGCACACGGGAGAGCTCGGAAGGGAAGGAGCACTGTTTTACTTTTTCAATGCAGAATTGGATGGAATTGAGATCGGTCGCCATGTCGCGTTTGGAGATCCCCCTGATGTGCCTAAATAGTGGAAACCCCCCAATTATAACTGAAACCCTAATCCAAACACACCCCTAACCCTAATCCCAACGGTAACCCTAACCACACCTCTAACCCAGACACACCCCTAATCCTAATCCCAATCGCAAATGTAATCCAAACCCTAACCCTAACTTTAGCCCCAACCCTAACTGTAGCCTTAACCCTAACCCTAGCCCTTACCCTAGCCCTAACCCTAGCCCCAACCCTAACCCTAACCCTAGTCCCAACCCTAACCCTAGCCCTAACCCTAGCCCTAACCCTAGCCCTAACCCTAGCCCTAGCCCTAACCCTAACCCTAGCCCTAATCCTAGCCCTAACCCTAGCCCTAGCCCTAACCCTAGCCCTAGCCCTAACCCTAACCCTAGCCCTAACCCTAGCCCTAACCCTAGCCCTAGCCCTAACCCTAACCCTAGCCCTAACCCTAATGGGAAAATGGAAATAAATACATTTTTTTTTATTTACTTTTATAGCGGGTTTTTTAGCGGATTTTTATGATTGGCAGCCGTCACACACTGAAAGACGCTTTTTATTGCAAAAAATATTTTTTGCGTTACCACATTTTGAGAGCTATAATTTTTCCATATTTGAGTCCACAGAGTCATGTGAGGTCTTGTTTTTTGCGGGACGAGTTGACGTTTTTATTGGTAACATTTTCGGGCACGTGACATTTTTTGATCGCTTTTTATTCCGATTTTTGTGAGGCAGAATGACCAAAAACCAGCTATTCATGAATTTCTTTTGGGGGAGGCGTTTATACCGTTCCGCGTTTGGTAAAATTGATAAAGCAGTTTTAATCTTCGGTTCAGTACGATTACAGCGACACCTCATTTATATCATTTTTTTATGTTTTGGCGCTTTTATACGATAAAAACTATTTTATAGAAAAAAATAATTATTTTTGCATCGCTTTATTCTGAGGACTATAACTTTTTTATTTTTTTGCTGTTGTCGCTGTATGGTGGCTCGTTTTTTGCGGGACAAGATGACGCTTTCAGCGGTACCATGGTTATTTATATCCGTCTTTTTGATCGCGTGTTATTCCACTTTATGTTTGGCGGTATGATAATAAAGCGTTGTTTTTTGCCTCGTTTTTTTTTTTTCTTACGGTGTTTACTGAAGGGGTTAACTAGTGGGCCAGTTTTATAGGTCGGGTCGTTACGGACGCGGAGATACTAAATATGTGTACTTTTATTGTTTTGTTTTTTTTATTTAGATAAAGAAATGTATTTATGGGAATAATATATATATTTTTTTTTCATTATTTAGGATTTTTTTTTTTTTTTTTTTTTTTTTTACACACTTGGAAATTTTTTTTTTTACTTTTTTACTTTGCCCCAGGGGGGGACAATACAGATCGGTGATCTGCCAGTTTGCACAGCACTCTGACAGATCACCGATCTGTCTGAGAGCAGTGCAGCGTTACCAAGTGCCTGCTCTGAGCAGGCACTTGGTAAGCCACCTCCCTCCCTGCAGGACCCGGATCCGCGGCCATTTTGGATCCGGGACTTACTGCAGGGAGGGAGGTAGGAGACCCCCGGAGCAACGCGATCACATCGCGTTGCTGCGGGGGTCTCAGGGAAGCCCGCAGGGAGCCCCCTCCCTGCGCGATGCTTCCCTGCACCGCCGGCACATCGCGATCATCTTTGATCGCGGTGTGCCGGGGGTTAATGTGCCGGGGGCGGTCCGTGACCGCTCCTGGCACATAGTGCCGGATGTCAGCTGCGATAAGCAGCTGACACCCGGCCGCGATCGGCGGCGCTCCCCCCGTGAGCGCGGCCGATCGCGCTGGACGTAATATTCCGTCCTTGGGAATTAAGGCCCACCCCACATGGACGGAATATTACGTCCAATGGCAGAAAGGGGTTAAGGTTGTAGCACCCTCGGCCAATGAAGCTAGTCATCAACGCAACATCCCTTCCGGCAGTGTAGGGCCACCATTTTCTGCACCACCTGCAGTATCTGTGCAGGTTTCTTTGCCAGGCCAAAGAAGTCAGGGTCAGGGAATCACCAGTTTCGTAGTAGGAAACACTGCATCTAGGGCACCGGCGGCAACAATACCATCTCCCACCGTCTCTCAGTCTGCCATGTCCACCGGCCCCCCCGCTAGTTCCACGATCTCCAGCTCTCCAGTCCAACTCACCCTACATGAGACTATGGTTAGAAAAAGGAAGTACTTAGCCTCGCATCCGCGTACACAGGGTTTGAACGCCCACATAGCGAGACTAATCTCGTTAGAGATGATGCCCTACCGGTTAGTTGAAAGCGAAGCTTTCAAAGCCCTGATGGACTACGCTGTACCACGCTACGAGCTACCCAGTCGACACTTTTTTTTCCAGAAAAGCCATCCCAGCCCTCCACCAGCATGTTAAAGAGCGCATCGTCCATGCACTCAGGCAATCTGTGAGCACAAAGGTGCACCTGACAACAGGTGCATGGACCAGTAGGCATGGCCAGGGACGTTACGTGTCCATCATGGCACACTGGGTAAATGTGGTGGATGCAGGGTCCACAGGGGACAGCAAGTTTGGGACAGTTCTGCCTAGCCCACGGTCTAGGAAACAGTTGGCTGTAGCCATTCGCACCCCCTCCTCCTCCTCCTCGTCCTCCTGCAGAAGCGAGACCTCGTCCACAGACCGCAGTCGCACAAACACTCCATCCGCAGCTGCCACTGTTGCACACCAGGTCTCCCATTATGGGGCAGCTACTGGCAAACGTCAGCAGGCTGTATTGGCTATGAAGTGTTTGGGCGACAACAGACACACCGCTGAAGTTCTGTCCGAGTTCTTGCAGAAAGAAACGCAGTCGTGGCTGGGCACTGTAGATCATGAGGCAGGCAAGGTAGTGAGTGATAACGGAAGGAATTTCATGGCTGCCATCTCCCTTTCCCAACTGAAACACATTCCTTGCCTGGCTCACACCTTAAACCTGGTGGTGCAGTACTTCCTGAAAAGTTATCCGGGGTTATCCGACCTGCTCCTCAAAGTGCGTGGACTTTGCTCACATATCCGCCGTTCGCCCGTACACTCCAGCCGTATGCAGACCTATCAGCGTTCTTTGAACCTTCCCCAGCATCGCCTAATCATAGACGTTGCAACAAGGTGGAACTCAACACTGCACATGCTTCAGAGACTGTGTGAACAGAGGCGGGCTGTTGTGTTTTTGTGGGAGGATACACATACACGGGCAGGCAGTAGGATGGCAGACATGGAGTTGTCAGGTGTGCAGTGGTCGAAGATTCAAGACATGTGTCAAGTCCTTCAGTGTTTTGAGGAATGCACACGGCTGGTTAGTGCAGACAACGCCATAATAAGCATGAGCATCCCCCTAATGTGTCTGCTGATGCAAAGTTTGACGCACATAAAGGATCAGGCGTCTGCAGCTGAGAAAGAGGAAAGCCTTGATGACAGTCAGCCATTGTCTGGCCAGGGCAGTGTACAGGACGAGGTAGCGGGCGAAGAGGAGGAGGAGGACGAGGAGGATGATGGGGATGATTATATTTTTAATGAGGAAGCTTTTCCGGGGCCAGTGGAAATTGTTGGCGCGGCAAGGCCGGGTTCTGGTTTTTGGAGGGACACAAGTGACGTGGATTTGCCTGAAACTGCCCCTCAACCAAGCACAACCACAGATTTGAGAACTGGAACTTTGGCCCACATGGCGGATTATGCCTTACGTATCCTCAAAAGGGACACACGCATAACAAAAATGATGAACGATGACGATTACTGGTTGGCCTGCCTCCTTGATCCTCGCTATAAAGGCAAATTGCAAAATATAATGCCACATGAGAACTTGGAACTAATATTAGCAACCAAACAATCAACTCTTGTTGACCGATTGCTTCTGGCATTCCCTGCACACAGCGCCCGTGATCGTTCTAACACGAGCTGCAGGGGCCAGCAGACCAGAGGTGTTAGAGGGGCAGAAATCAGAAGTGTCGTTGGCCAGAGGGGTTTTCTGACCAGGTTGTGGAGTGATTTTGCTATGACCGCAGACAGGACAGGTACTGCAGCATCAATTCAAAGTGACAGGAGACAACATTTGTCCAGTATGGTTACTAACTATTTTTCATCCCTTATCGACGTTCTCCCTCAACCGTCATTCCCATTTGATTACTGGGCATCAAAATTAGACACCTGGCCAGAATTGGCAGAATATGCATTGCAGGAGCTTGCTTGCCCGGCAGCTAGTGTCCTATCAGAAAGAGTATTCAGTGCTGCAGGTTCAATACTAACAGAAAAAAGGACTCGTCTGGCTACCCAAAATGTAGATGATCTAACCTTCATTAAAATAAACCACAACTGGATTTCGAAATCTTTTGCCCCACCTTGCCCGGCTGACACCTAGCTTTCCTATGTAAAGGTCTTGCCTGTGGACTATTCTGAACGACTTTTCCAATCTCGTAATTTGCAGCACCTGATTGTCCAGCATCCGACATGTTAACACCTCCCTAAATGGCCAAAGTCCCCACACGGGGCCGTGGTATCGCCACTTGGCACCAGCACCCGTGAGAGTACTGTTTGTCTGAAGAGGTGGGTGTGCCCGCTTTTGGTCGACAGCACTGCCACTAGGTCCCTCATAGTACAATAAAGTGTCTGGCGGTGGTGGTGCGCACCCAACGTCAGAAACACCGTTGTAATATGAGGGGCCCTGGGCCTGTACCGCCGGCCACAAGACAGTCCCCCCCCCAGGTCAAACAGTGCTCTACCACTTGTAAAATTTTCTCTCACAGCTCCACCAATGTTTAGTCTATGCGCTGACATCCTTCAATGCCTGGCACTGTCAATACCATTGTATTGACATTTTTCTTATGTTAGGCCTTCGAAGCCTGTCTGCGGTCACTCCTTCCACTAGGCTTCCACTGACCTGTCTACTGCTGCCCGGGTTCCCCTGGAACCAATTTTAAATTGCCTACAGCCAGCCCAATTTATTATGTTAGGGCTTCGAAGCCTGTCTGCGGTCCCTCCTTCCACTAGGCCTCCACTGACCTGTCTACTGCTGCCCGGGTTCCCCTGGAACCAATTTTAAATTGCCTACAGCCCGCCCAATTTATTATGTTAGGGCTTCGAAGCCTGTCTGCGGTCCCTCCTTCCACTAGGCCTCCACTGACCTGTCTACTGCTGCCCGGGTTCCCCTGGAACCAATTTTAAATTGCCTACAGCCAGCCCAATTTATTATGTTAGGGCTTCGAAGCCTGTCTGCGGTCCCTCCTTCCAATAGGCCTCCACTGACCTGTCTACTGCTGCCCGGGTTCCCCTGGAACCAATTTTAAATTGCCTACAGCCCGCCCAATATATTATGTTAGGGCTTCGAAGCCTGTCTGCGGTCCCTCCATCCACTAGGCCTCCACTGACCTGTCTACTGCTGCCCGTTTTCCCCTGGAACCAATTGTAAATTGCCTACATCCCAATTTTTGTTATGTTAGGCCTTCGAAGCCTGTCTGCGGCCCGTTTTTCCACTACTACTACACTGACCAGGCCACTGCTGCCCGTGTTCCCCTGGAACCAATTTTAAATTGCCTACAGCCAGCCCAATTTATTATGTTAGGGCTTCGAAGCCTGTCTGCGGTCCCTCCTTCCACTAGGCCTCCACTGACCTGTCTACTGCTGCCCGGGTTCCCCTGGAACCAATTTTAAATTGCCTACAGCCAGCCCAATTTATTATGTTAGGGCTTTGAAGCCTGTCTGCGGTCCCTCCTTCCACTAGGCCTCCACTGACCTGTCTACTGCTGCCCGGGTTCCCCTGGAACCAATTTTAAATTGCCTACAGCCAGCCTAATTTATTATGTTAGGGCTTCGAAGCCTGTCTGCGGTCCCTCCTTCCACTAGGCCTCCACTGACCTGTCTACTGCTGCCCGGGTTCCCCTGGAACCAATTTTAAATTGCCTACAGCCAGCCCAATTTATTATGTTAGGGCTTCGAAGCCTGTCTGCGGTCCCTCCTTCCACTAGGCCTCCACTGACCTGTCTACTGCTGCCTGGGTTCCCCTGGAACCAATTTTAAATTGCCTACAGCCCGCCCAATTTATTATGTTAGGGCTTCGAAGCCTGTCTCCGGTCCCTCCTTCCACTAGGCCTCCACTGACCTGTCTACTGCTGCCCGTGTTCCCCTGGAACCAATTGTAAATTGCCTACATCCCAATTTTTGTTATGTTAGGCCTTCGAAGCCTGTCTGCGGCCCGTTTTTCCACTAATACTACAGTGACCAGGCCACTGCTGCCCGTGTTCCCCTGGAACCAATTTTAAATTGACTACAGCCAGCCCAATTTATTATGTTAGGGCTTCGAAGCCTGTCTGCGGTCCCTCTTTCCACTAGGCCTCCACTGACCTGTCTACTGCTGCCCGGGTTCCCCTGGAACCAATTTTAAATTGCCTACAGCCAGCCCAATTTATTATGTTAGGGCTTCGAAGCCTGTCTGCGGTCCCTCCTTCCACTAGGCCTCCACTGACCTGTCTACTGCCGCCCGTGTTCCCCTGGAACCAATTGTAAATTGCCTACAGCCAGGCCAATTTATTATGTTAGGGCTTCGAAGCCTGTCTGCGGTCCCTCCTTCCACTAGGCCTCCACTGACCTGTCTACTGCTGCCCGGGTTCCCCTGGAACCAATTTTAAATTGCCTACAGCCAGCCCAATTTATTATGTTAGGGCTTCGAAGCCTGTCTGCGGTCCCTCCTTCCACTAGGTCTCCACTGACCTGTCTACTGCTGCCCGGGTTCCCCTGGAACCAATTTTAAATTGCCTACAGCCAGCCCAATTTATTATGTTAGGGCTTCGAAGCCTGTCTGCGGTCCCTCCTTCCACTAGGCCTCCACTGACCTGTCTACTGCTGCCCGGGTTCCCCTGGAACCAATTTTAAATTGCCTACAGCCAGCCCAATTTATTATGTTAGGGCTTCGAAGCCTGTCTGCGGTCCCTCCTTCCACTAGGCCTCCACTGACCTGTGTACTGCTGCCCGGGTTCCCCTGGAACCAATTTTAAATTGCCTACAGCCAGCCCAATTTATTATGTTAGGGCTTCGAAGCCTGTCTGCGGTCCCTCCTTCCACTAGGCCTCCACTGACCTGTCTACTGCCGCCCGTGTTCCCCTGGAACCAATTGTAAATTGCCTACAGCCAGGCCAATTTATTATGTTAGGGCTTCGAAGCCTGTCTGCGGTCCCTCCTTCCACTAGGCCTCCACTGACCTGTCTACTGATGCCCGTGTTACCCTGGAACCAATTGTAAATTGCCTACATCCCAATTTTTGTTATGTTAGGCCTTCGAAGCCTGTCTGCGGCCCGTTTTTCCACTACTACTACACTGACCAGGCCACTGCTGCCCGTGTTCCCCTGGAACCAATTTTAAATTGTCTACAGCCAGCCCAATTTATTATGTTAGGGCTTCGAAGCCTGTCTGCGGTCCCTCCTTCCACTAGGCCTCCACTGACCTGTCTACTGCTGCCCGGGTTCCCCTGGAACCAATTTTAAATTGCCTACAGCCAGCCCAATTTATTATGTTAGGGCTTCGAAGCCTGTCTGCGGTCCCTCCTTCCACTAGTCCTCCACTGACCTGTCTACTGCCGCCCGTGTTCCCCTGGAACCAATTGTAAATTGCCTACAGCCAGGCCAATTTATTATGTTAGGGCTTCGAAGCCTGTCTGCGGTCCCTCCTTCCACTAGGCCTCCACTGACCTGTCTACTGCTGCCCGGGTTCCCCTGGAACCAATTTTAAATTGCCTACAGCCAGCCCAATTTATTATGTTAGGGCTTCGAAGCCTGTCTGCGGTCCCTCCTTCCACTAGGCCTCCACTGACCTGTCTACTGCTGCCCGGGTTCCCCTGGAACCAATTTTAAATTGCCTACAGCCAGCCCAATTTATTATGTTAGGGCTTCGAAGCCTGTCTGCGGTCCCTCCTTCCACTAGGCCTCCACTGACCTGTCTACTGCTGCCCGGGTTCCCCTGGAACCAATTTTAAATTGCCTACAGCCAGCCCAATTTATTATGTTAGGGCTTCGAAGCCTGTCTGCGGTCCCTACTTCTACTAGACCTCCACTGACCTGTCTACTGCTGCCCGGGTTCCCCTGGAACCAATTTTAAATTGCCTACAGCCAGCCCAATTTATTATGTTAGGGCTTCGAAGCCTGTCTGCGGTCCCTCCTTCCACTAGGCCTCCACTGACCTGTCTACTGCCGCCCATGTTCCCCTGGAACCAATTGTAAATTGCCTACAGCCAGGCCAATTTATTATGTTAGGGCTTCGAAGCCTGTCTGCGGTCCCTCCTTCCACTAGGCCTCCACTGACCTGTCTACTGCTGCCCGGGTTCCCCTGGAACCAATTTTAAATTGCCTACAGCCAGCCCAATTTATTATGTTAGGGCTTCGAAGCCTGTCTGCGGTCCCTCCTTCCACTAGGCCTCCACTGACCTGTCTACTGCTGCCCGGGTTCCCCTGGAACCAATTTTAAATTGCCTACAGCCAGCCCAATTTATTATGTTAGGGCTTCGAAGCCTGTCTGCGGTCCCTCCTTCCACTAGGCCTCCACTGACCTGTCTACTGCTGCCCGGGTTCCCCTGGAACCAATTTTAAATTGCCTACAGCCAGCCCAATTTATTATGTTAGGGCTTCGAAGCCTGTCTGCGGTCCCTCCTTCCACTAGGCCTCCACTGACCTGTCTACTGCTGCCCGGGTTCCCCTGGAACCAATTTTAAATTGCCTACAGCCAGCCCAATTTATTATGTTAGGGCTTCGAAGCCTGTCTGCGGTCCCTCCTTCCACTAGGCCTCCACTGACCTGCCTACTGCTGCCCGGGTTCCCCTGGAACCAATTTTAAATTGCCTACAGCCAGCCCAATTTATTATGTTAGGGCTTCGAAGCCTGTCTGCGGTCCCTCCTTCCACTAGGCCTCCACTGACCTGTCTACTGCTGCCCGGGTTCCCCTGGAACCAATTTTAAATTGCCTACAGCCAGCCCAATTTATTATGTTAGGGCTTCGAAGCCTGTCTGCGGTCCCTCCTTCCACTAGGCCTCCACTGACCTGCCTACTGCCGCCCGTGTTCCCCTGGAACCAATTGTAAATTGCCTATAGCCAGGCCAATTTATTATGTTAGGGCTTCGAAGCCTGTCTGCGGTCCCTCCTTCCACTAGGCCTCCACTGACCTGTCTACTGCTGCCCGGGTTCCCCTGGAACCAATTTTAAATTGCCTACAGCCAGCCCAATTTATTATGTTAGGGCTTCGAAGCCTGTCTGCGGTCCCTCCTTCCACTAGGCCTCCACTGACCTGTCTACTGCTGCCCGGGTTCCCCTGGAACCAATTTTAAATTGCTTACAGCCAGCCCAATTTATTATGTTAGGGCTTCGAAGCCTGTCTGCGGTCCCTCCTTCCACTAGGCCTCCACTGACCTGTCTACTGCTGCCCGTGTACCCCTGGAACCAACATCAGAAAATATAAAAATAAGTATTTTGCTTATAAAAAAGAAAATACTGGAGAGATATCAAATGCAGACATTTTAACATTAAAAACAAACACATACAACAAAAATCTGGTACAGTACTAAAAATGGCCACCAGCTACAATAACTTTCTCCTGCAAGTAGTTAACTGAAAGTTTTTTTCAATTTAAAACACAGATATGGCATCCACCGAGTGTTGTCCTGTCGCGTCTTCTTTATATTATTGCCAAGAAGATGCAAAACAATGAAAATAATAAAATCATTATTTACCAAAAAAATAGAGTAAGTCAAAACCACATTGCAAATAAACATTCATTACAAATAAAGAAGCAGGGCGCGTCCGAGGGTGAGTATATACCTAATAAGAAATCTAATCACCCTCGGACGCGCCCTGCTTCTTTCCGACAGCCTTCCTTCCTAAGAATCAGCCCTTCCGTGGTGTAGAGAGAGGGTGTGTTACACTCCAAGGTGTTCCCCAGGTTGCCTTTCCTGAGCTTCGATCTTCATGCTCTCGTTTAGTACTTGTTGGAAAGTAGGCTGCATTAGGCCTACAAAATGGGTATGGGGTGGAGAGAGATGGTGTGTTACACTCCAAGGTGTTCTCCAGGTTTCCTCGCCATTGCTTCGATCTTCCGACTCTCGTTTAGTAGTTGTAGAAAACTACACTGCATTAGGCCTACAAAATGGGTATCGGGTGGAGAGAGATGGTGTGTTACACTCCAAGGTGTTCCCCAGGTTGCCTTGCCATTGCTTCGGTCTTCCGACTCTCGTTTAGTAGTTGTAGAAAACTACACTGCATTAGGCCTACAAAATGGGTATCGGGTGGAGAGAGATGGTGTGTTACACTCCAAGGTGTTCCCCAGGTTGCCTTGCCATTGCTTCGGTCTTCCGACTCTCGTTTAGTAGTTGTAGAAAACTACACAGCATTAGGCCTACAAAATGGGTATGGGGTGGAGAGAGATGGTGTGTTACACTCCAAGGTGTTCTCCAGGTTTCCTCGCCATTGCTTCGATCTTCCGACTCTCGTTTAGTAGTTGTAGAAAACTACACTGCATTAGGCCTACAAAATGGGTATCGGGTGGAGAGAGATGGTGTGTTACACTCCAAGGTGTTCCCCAGGTTGCCTTGCCATTGCTTCGGTCTTCCGACTCTCGTTTAGTAGTTGTAGAAAACTACACAGCATTAGGCCTACAAAATGGGTATGGGGTGGAGAGAGATGGTGTGTTCCACTCCAAGGTGTTCTCCAGGTTGCCTTTCCTGAGCTTCTATCTTCAGGCTCTCGTTAAATTGTGGTTAAATGGAACAACTGCATTTGGCGTACTAGTTGGTTTGGGGCCTACTAACAGTGTCTGCCGCTCCTTGCTGTTCTCCTGGTTTCCTGTCCTGAAATTCCGTTTTCAGGCGCTCGTTAAGTAGTTGTTAATGTTAGACTGCATTTGGCCTACTAGTTGGGTTGGGGCCTACTATCGGTGTCTGCCACTCCTTGCTGTTCTCCTCCACTGAACAAAGCTGTGCCGCCTGTTTACTACGGTTGCCAATTTTGAACTGCATTTTGACTACTTACTGATTTGGGCCTACTCTCTGTGTCAGCCTCTCATTCCAGTTGTCCTCCACTGCAATGCCCCCTGGTTATTCCTGTGTTACCAATTTTGAACTGCATTTAGCCCACTTTATTATTTGGGCCTATATCTGTGTTTCCTCCTCATCCTGCCCATTGCCCAGCCAGTGATAGATGAGTCTGCTGGTACATTGACCCATAACGCAACATTCCCCGTGCACGCTACACAACAACATTGTGACCCTGCTGAAAGTCAGGTTGCTCTTCCCGCATACCATACCACCTTACACGGTGACAAAGAGGAAGGTGCAGATGAAAGTGCAGGTTCCTTCATCAGGTGGGGGGAGGAATACTAGTTGGCGACGTCACTGGCACAGGGCCTCTCATAGTACGCAAAAGTGTTGCTGCCGGTGGGAGGCGCCCCCGCCGTGCAAACACACCGCTGTACTTTGAGGGGCCCTGTGCCAGTGCCAATGCCAACGAGTGGGCCCCCCTGCTTGCTCAGGTTCACAGCACTTGCAAAGTTGAAATACTTACCTCTCCCTGCTCCACTGCCGTGACGTGGTCCAGATTTCCTGGGCCCACTAATTACTTGAACCAGCCCTACCCACCACAACTTTAGCCAAATGACCCCCAATTTCAAATGCCTTCCAATTATTATAAGGTAAATTACGCTTGACAAGTTTCATTAAGAAGAATGGATGGTTTTGACATTAAAATGGGCACTCTAGGTGTTTTCCTGGCCCCCACTTACTGCCGACTATGCTGCCCCATTGACTTGCATTGGGTTTCGTGTTTCGGTCAATCCCGACTTTACGTCATAATCGGCCGATTTCACTCGACCCGACTTTTGAGATAGTCGGGTTTCGCGAAACCCGGCTCGACTCTAAAAAGGTCAAGGTCGCTCAACTCTAGTCTTGATCTTTGACTTTTTTGGCCATTACTATTATCAATGGAACTAGAGAGAGTACAAAGGAGGGCAACAAAATTAATAAAGGGGATGGGAGAACTACAATACCCAGATAGATTAGCGAAATTAGGATTATTTAGTCTAGAAAAAAGACGACTGAGGGGCGATCTAATAACCATGTATAAGTATATAAGGGGACAATACAAATATCTCACTGAGGATCTGTTTATACCAAGGAAGGTGACGGGCACAAGGGGGCATTCTTTGCGTCTGGAGGAGAGAAGGTTTTTCCACCAACATAGAAGAGGATTCTTTACTGTTAGGGCAGTGAGAATCTGGAATTGCTTGCCTGAGGAGGTGGTGATGGCGAACTCAGTCGAGGGGTTCAAGAGAGGCCTGGATGTCTTCCTGGAGCAGAACAATATTGTATCATACAATTATTAGGTTCTGTAGAAGGACGTAGATCTGGGGATTTATTATGATGGAATATAGGCTGAACTGGATGGACAAATGTCTTTTTTCGGCCTTACTAACTATGTTACTATGTATGTTACTATGTTACTAAGTAGGTGTAGATATTGCTGCATTGTGGCCTATATGCTACAAGGGCTTATCCTTCCTTATTTTTAACTATAAGTCAAGGTTTTTTCCAAACATCACTTGACAAGTGTGCCGTCCTGACGTCCAAAGTGCCACCGCGCAGCCTGACAATTGATGCAAATAGCATTCAGGGATCAGGTCCAAGGTACGGCGTGTTTGGCTTTGAGAAAATACCAGCTCCCTGACAGCCTTCCTTATTTGCATTTGTTAGCCCTGATAACTGTCGCACTGGGACCAGCGTACTGTCCCTAAGTGGCGCATTACCAAATCTACATCTCAACGTGATTATTTTTTTTGTTAAGGAGCCGCAGAATCCATGTCATGCATACTAGATCACATTACCGAAAGTGGCGCACATCACTCGTCACCCGCTCTCCCCGCTTGCAGATGATTGTTGAGTGTTTGGAAAGAGAAGGAAGAGGGGGAGAAAAAAAAAGCTTCATATTATCATTCACGGAAAGTCATCTAATATAGTCGAGCAAGGACTAGACCCAATATTAGTGGAGGTGCTAGAAGACCGTCTTTTTTTTTTTTTTACTTGCTTTGCCCCGAGGCTGAAGTGATCTCTAGTTTGTCCTATCTGTCAGTCTATTTGATCTCCAAATGAATTGCTTTTGATAACAGTTATATAAATGCAGAACGGTTCCGCTGGGCTTCCTTAAATGAGACTCTGCTCTTTCATCTCCTAGTCATTTCAAAAACCAGATAGACTTGTTAGAGGTTTTAATGCACTGATTTAGGATTCAACTTGCCAGGACCCAGTCTGCATTTATTTAGCAAGATATTATATATATATTTTTTTCTTTTTTTTTTTTCTTGTGGGCGAAATGCCCATAAGAAAGAATAATAGATCTGGAAATTCTCAATTATTGATTGGCCAGTAATGGCGTTGAATAGACTTTGCTCTTGGTCACAAACTTTTATATTAGTTTTCTTAAGCGATGTCTGAACTTTGCTGCATTCCAAAAGTTCTGATTTACGAAGAAAACTCTTCTCTACGTGCCTTTAAAGTTAATTCACGCACGCATTCTTACAGAATTTTTATTTTATTGATAATTAGTTTCCTAAATGCGACTTTTAAACAAGTTTCTAAATAGACTTCATTAAAAAATTTGGCACCTGAAAGTCTTCTATCTAGCTGAGGTGGGAAAGTTTAGGTAACTAGTATAGGTATAGATCCCAACGATTCCAGAAAACAGCTGATTTCTGGGACAAGACTACATTTTTTTAAATGCTCTTGTTGGAGATAGGGAGATTTTTTTTTAATATAACCAAGCCTCCTTTAAATGAATCCTCCTAAGACGTCTATATGGACAAGTAGGTTGAATGTAGCTGAATAAAATGACACCTTGATATCTGCGATCTAATGTTCTACTCCAGAGAAATCCACATTTTTCTTAACATAACTACAACATAACCATCCCTTAGCAAATAAAGCTGCGGTCAAAAGAAGTGCCACATGTATGTGTTGGCTCAGACTTGCCAAGAAATGAACCAATAGAGAATGTTAAAGAATAAACTAGCAAGTAACCTATGCCTCGTACATATTACCTGTGACACTGCCGCTCTTAAAGAAGTGCTCTGCCCAGTGGCACGCTGATCCTGATAGCCCCGACGCGCGTTTCGCGTGTGCTTCTTTCTTGGCAAGTCTGAGCCAGTACGTGTAATGATGTGGGTGGCATGTTGGGCTGACTTGAGTTTGTAAGGATTGCATGTAATTAAATGCACCTGTCCACAGCCTGCTTGGGTTCAACTTATAACTCCTGTAAATGCCTGTCCATAAGTAATTTTTGTATTGAAGGGCTTTTTTGGCAAGGAGTTCTCATATAATTTCATGTGCAAAACTTATAGTAATCATTACCTGTGTATTTAGTAGCTGTCTAGCTTACTTTACTTGAATGTAGTTTTTTTGAAGCACCGTATCTATGTTTGTTTGAGGTTATATGTGTTGTGTATTTTTATACTTCCAATAAAGACTCGTATTGATTTTATACATGTGGCACTTCTTTTGACCGCAGCTTTATTTGCTACGGGATGGTTATGTTGTAGTTATATATGAAGTGTTGTCTATTCCCTGGTTGGGATTATGGGCTTGGGTATTATGTTTACTAATTTTTCTTAATATGCAAATTAGCTGTTAAGATCTATAGGCCGGACATAGATCTTGCCGAGAATCTGCCTCAAGAGCTTGTTTTAAATGAAAGGTGGTGATACCACTGTGAGACATGTAATGACCGACAGTCTGCTCTCTTGATCTTCATGTCTCACACAGGTAACACCACCTTTCATCTAAAATAAGCTCTAGTGGCAGATTTTCGGAGAGATCTATGTCAGGCCCATAGATCTTAGGCTACTTTCACACTAGCGTCGGTACAGGGCCGTCGCCATGCGTCGGCCCGACGTACCGACGCAAACTGTGAAGAAAATGAACAACGGGGGCAGCGGATGCAGTTTTACAACGCATCCGCTGCCCCATTGTAAGGTTCGGGGAGGAGGGGGCGGAGTTCCGGCCGCGCATGCGCGGTCGGAAAAAGCGGAACCGACGGACAAAAACATTTCATGCAACGTTTTTTTGTCCCGACAGACTGCAAAAACACGACGCATCCGTCGCACGACGGATAGAACGTGTGGCAATCTGTCGCAATGCTTCAGTAATGAAAGTCTATGGAGAAAAAACGCATCCTGCAAGCAACTTTGCAGGATGCGTTTTTTCTCAAAAACGACGCATTGCGACGGAGGCCAAACAACGCTAGTGTGAAAGTAGCCTTAACAGCTCATTTACTTATTAAGAAAAACATGGATTTCTTTAGAATAAGACTTTAGATCATAGATGTCAAAATATAATTTTATTCAACTTTCTACTACCTACATACCTAAATAGGCGGTTTAGGAGGATTGATCCTACTGACAGATTCTCTCCCACACCGGTCTATTAGGTTTATTAACGCAGTACAAAAACAGGAGTTTTTGTGACAAAAATCATAATACTTTTAATAAAGAAGCAAAGACGTAGAAAAAACATTCCGTATATACTCGAGTAAAAGCCGAGAATTTCAGCCCATTTTTTTAGGCTGAAATTGCCCCTCTCGGCTTATACTCGAGTAATTCCCAGGGGTCGGCAGGGGAGGGGGAGCGTCAGCTATATAATAATGCTCACCTGCTCCTGGCACAGTCCCTGCATGTCCCTGGTTCTCCGGGCGTCGGCAGCTTCTTCCTGTAGTGAGCGGTCACATGGTACTGCTCATTACAGTAATGAATATGGACCCGACTCCATTCCCATAGGGGTGGAGCCACATATTCATTACTGTAATGAGAGGTACCATGTGACCGCTCATTACAGGAAGAAGCTGCCGACGCCCGGAGAACCAGGAACCTGCAGGGACCGCGCCAGGAGCAAGTGAGTATAACGGGGGCATATTCACCTGTCCATATTCCACCGTCGGCGCCGCTCTGTCTTCTGTGTCCTCTGCCCTCTGCATTGACGCTCAGGTCAGAGGGCACGATGACGCGATTAGTGTGCGCGCCGCCCTCCACTTGAACAGTCAGTGCAGAGGACGCGGAAGACACAGCAGCGCCAACGTTGGAACGGGAAAAGTGAGTATAGCAAGTGCCGGGGGCCTGAGCGACGAGAGGTGAGTATGTATTTGTTTTTTTTTTTATCGCAGCACCTCATATGGGGCACATATCTCTATGGAGCATCTTATGTGGCCATGTGCAGCGTTATATGGGGCAAATATCTATATGGAGCATTTTATGGGGCCATGTGCAGCGTTATATTGGGCAAATATCTGTATGAAGCATCTTATGGGGCCATAATCAGCATTTGTGCAGCATTATATGGGGCAAATGTGTCTATGGAGCATCTTATGGGGCCATTATCAGCATTTGTGCAGCATTATATGGGTCAAATATCTCTATGGAGCATCTTATGGGGCCATGTGCAGCGATATATGGTGCAAATATCTCT
Source organism: Ranitomeya imitator (assembly GCF_032444005.1). Classification (NCBI taxonomy): domain Eukaryota; kingdom Metazoa; phylum Chordata; class Amphibia; order Anura; family Dendrobatidae; genus Ranitomeya; species Ranitomeya imitator. Next base: position 678,768,487 of record NC_091286.1, read on the forward strand.
ATGGAGCATCTTATTGGGCCATAATCAGCATTTGTGCAGCATTATAAGGGGCAAATGTGTCTATGAAGCATCTTATGGGGCCATAATCAGCATTTGTGCAGCATTATATGGGGCATATTTTAATATGGAGCATCTTATGGGGCCCATCATAAACTGTATGATGCATTATATGGGGCATACTTTGTATCACAGAAGGTCACAGAAGGTGAAAAAAGTGTCAGAGAACCTCCAAAAGCAGATGAGTGGAAGCATGTGACCAAAAGAAGCAAGAAGACCATGGAGAAATCACCAACCACACAACTGAAGAACCGATATAAAATCTTTGTAGAGGATGAAGATGGCACACCTAAGGATGAAGCAATACCAGCAAGCAAAAAAGAAAAGGGCACACAGCAACAAGTGACAGCAAAAAGTACAGCCAAGAAGCAACGAAGAGTGGTGGTGGTGGGAGACTCACTACTGAGAGGCACAGAAGCAGCCATCTGCAGACCGGACATAACTGCAAGAGAAGTATGCTGCCTTCCAGGTGCGATGATCAAGGATGTGACCGATAGGATACCAAAGCTCTTCAGCTCCAAGGACGTCCACCCATTTCTTCTGATACATGTTGGCACCAATGACACGGCAAGGAAAGACCTACTGACAATCTGCAAAGACTTTGAAGAGTTGGGGAAGAAAGTAAAGGAACTGGATGCACAGGTAGTTTTTTCTTCTATCCTTCCAGTAGACGGGCATGGCACCAGGAGATGGAACAGGATCCTTGATGCAAACAACTGGCTAAGACGATGGTGCAGACAACAAGGATTCGGATTCCTGGACCACGGTGTGAATTACTGGTACGATGGACTCCTCGCCAGAGATGGACTACACCTCAACAAACCTGGGAAACACACATTCGCCAGAAGAATCGCTACACTCATCAGGAGGGCGTTAAACTAGAAGAAGAGGGGACGGGAAGAAAAACATTAGACTCGAACAAAGAAGACCCAGGAAAACATACTCAGATGGGAGGTAAGAACATTTCTAAAACAATCCACAGCGAGGAGATTGGAACAAAACAAAATCCTCTAAACTGCATGCTCGCAAACGCCAGAAGCCTGACAAACAAGATGGAAGAACTAGAAGCAGAAATATCTACAGGTAACTTTGACATAGTGGGAATAACCGAGACATGGTTAGATGAAAGCTATGACTGGGCAGTTAACTTACAGGGTTACAGTCTGTTTAGAAAGGATCGTAAAAATCGGAGAGGACTCTATGTAAAGTCTTGTCTAAAGTCCACTTTAAGGGAGGATATTAGCGAAGGAAATGAGGATGTCGAGTCCATATGGGTCGAAATTCATGGAGGGAAAAATGGTAACAAAATTCTCATTGGGGTCTGTTACAAACCCCCAAATATAACAGAAACCATGGAAAGTCTACTTCTAAAGCAGATAGATGAAGCTGCAACCCATAATGAGGTCCTGGTTATGGGGGACTTTAACTACCCGGATATTAACTGGGAAACAGAAACCTGTGAAACCCATAAAGGCAACAGGTTTCTGCTAATAACCAAGAAAAATTATCTTTCACAATTGGTGCAGAATCCAACCAGAGGAGCAGCACTTTTAGACCTAATACTATCTAATAGACCTGACAGAATAACAAATCTGCAGGTGGTTGGGCATCTAGGAAATAGCGACCACAATATTGTACAGTTTCACCTGTCTTTCACTAGGGGGACTTGTCAGGGAGTCACAAAAACACTGAACTTTAGGAAGGCAAAGTTTGACCAGCTTAGAGATGCCCTTAATCTGGTAGACTGGGACAATATCCTCAGAAATAAGAATACAGATAATAAATGGGAAATGTTTAAGAACATCCTAAATAGGCAGTGTAAGCGGTTTATACCTTGTGGGAATAAAAGGACTAGAAATAGGAAAAACCCAATGTGGCTAAACAAAGAAGTAAGACAGGCAATTAACAGTAAAAAGAAAGCATTTGCACTACTAAAGCAGGATGGCACCATTGAAGCTCTAAAAAACTATAGGGAGAAAAATACTTTATCTAAAAAACTAATTAAAGCTGCCAAAAAGGAAACAGAGAAGCACATTGCTAAGGAGAGTAAAACTAATCCCAAACTGTTCTTTAACTATATCAATAGTAAAAGAATAAAAACTGAAAATGTAGGCCCCTTAAAAAATAGTGAGGAAAGAATGGTTGTAGATGACGAGGAAAAAGCTAACATATTAAACACCTTCTTCTCCACGGTATTCACGGTGGAAAATGAAATGCTAGGTGAAATCCCAAGAAACAATGAAAACCCTATATTAAGGGTCACCAATCTAACCCAAGAAGAGGTGCGAAATCGGCTAAATAAGATTAAAATAGATAAATCTCCGGGTCCGGATGGCATACACCCACGAGTACTAAGAGTACTAAGTAATGTAATAGATAAACCATTATTTCTTATTTTTAGGGACTCTATAGCGACAGGATCTGTTCCGCAGGACTGGCGCATAGCAAATGTGGTGCCAATATTCAAAAAGGGCTCTAAAAGTGAACCTGGAAATTATAGGCCAGTAAGTCTAACCTCTATTGTTGGTAAAATATTTGAAGGGCTTCTGAGGGATGTTATTCTGGATTATCTCAATGAGAATAACTGTTTAACTCCATATCAGCATGGGTTTATGAGAAATCGCTCCTGTCAAACCAATCTAATCAGTTTTTATGAAGAGGTAAGCTATAGGCTGGACCACGGTGAGTCATTGGACGTGGTATATCTCGATTTTTCCAAAGCGTTTGATACCGTGCCGCACAAGAGGTTGGCACACAAAATGAGAATGCTTGGTCTGGGGGAAAATGTGTGTAAATGGGTTAGTAACTGGCTTAGTGATAGAAAGCAGAGGGTGGTTATAAATGGTATAGTCTCTAACTGGGTCGCTGTGACCAGTGGGGTACCGCAGGGGTCAGTATTGGGACCTGTTCTCTTCAACATATTCATTAATGATCTGGTAGAAGGTTTACACAGTAAAATATCGATATTTGCAGATGATACAAAACTATGTAAAGCAGTTAATACAAGAGAAGATAGTATTCTGCTACAGATGGATCTGGATAAGTTGGAAACTTGGGCTGAAAGGTGGCAGATGAGGTTTAACAATGATAAATGTAAGGTTATACACATGGGAAGAAGGAATCAATATCACCATTACACACTGAATGGGAAACCACTGGGTAAATCTGACAGGGAGAAGGACTTGGGGATCCTAGTTAATGATAAACTTACCTGGAGCAGCCAGTGCCAGGCAGCAGCTGCCAAGGCAAACAGGATCATGGGGTGCATTAAAAGAGGTCTGGATACACATGATGAGAGCATTATACTGCCTCTGTACAAATCCCTAGTTAGACCGCACATGGAGTACTGTGTCCAGTTTTGGGCACCGGTGCTCATGAAGGATATAATGGAACTAGAGAGAGTACAAAGGAGGGCAACAAAATTAATAAAGGGGATGGGAGAACTACAATACCCAGATAGATTAGCGAAATTAGGATTATTTAGTCTAGAAAAAAGACGACTGAGGGGCGATCTAATAACCATGTATAAGTATATAAGGGGACAATACAAATATCTCGCTGAGGATCTGTTTATACCAAGGAAGGTGACGGGCACAAGGGGGCATTCTTTGCGTCTGGAGGAGAGAAGGTTTTTCCACCAACATAGAAGAGGATTCTTTACTGTTAGGGCAGTGAGAATCTGGAATTGCTTGCCTGAGGAGGTGGTGATGGCGAACTCAGTCGAGGGGTTCAAGAGAGGCCTGGATGTCTTCCTGGAGCAGAACAATATTGTATCATACAATTATTAGGTTCTGTAGAAGGATGTAGATCTGGGGATTTATTATGATGGAATATAGGCTGAACTGGATAGACAAATGTCTTTTTCCCGCCCACCGGATATGATGTTACGGCATGCTGTACCGACGTCTAGGTGCCCGGAACAAAAGGTGCGATCCGTGAATCCAGGGTGCACGATTTTGAGTACACCGGAAGTGACGCTCTCGGCATCCGGAAGCACGAGGCTGCATACGCCGGTGAGCAACATATCAAAAGAGGCGGAAGATGGACCGCCATAGCATCATGCTCATCCAATATGCGTAAAGGTGAAACAATCCCCTGATGATTATGGTATATATGAAACGCGTTGGGAGGCACTTTACAGCAAGGTGGACCCAGAGGGAACGATGCGGTTGGAAGCAGTAAACCGCTCTGACGGGCCACTATAACTCAGCACTGCGCCGGGTCCAGATGGTGACCGGCAGAAGGCAGATGAGTAAAATATTTGAACATACGCATGTGACAAATGTGGAGTTATGCCTGAAATGCTTGTACACTAAGGGTATTTACATGCCCAAAGGGTCACTGCCGATAGATACATGAGCATTAAAATAGGAGTACACCGCCTGGTAGGAATATGTTTATATTGCAATAGCAGTTACCTAGAGACTTGAAGACAACAAGCAATATAGTCTTCTGGTGCGTTATCCTACTGCATTATGTCTGTGCAGGTCTAGAACTGTGAGATCTAGAGGGTTACGGATTCACAGTCTGTGGCTTATTGTAAACCTGTATGAGATACTAGTTACCTATTTCTGTACTAGATATTATCTTTTTGGCGGTGACACGCGTATGCGTTTTTATATGCGTCTTCGTGTTGTACGTATGCACCTTGCACTTTTGTTAGCACTATATGTTTGCACTTTTTTAATAAGAAGGAAATAAAGGTTATATTTTAGTATAATTAGGAATCCGATTTTCCCATTCGAGTTCTGGAGTGGCCATCTCAGTCTCCTGACCTCAATATCATTGAGCCACTCTGGGGAGATCTCAAGTGCACAGTTCATGCTAGACAGTCCAGGAATATACAGGAACTGGAGGCTTTTTGCTAAGAAGAGTTGGCAGCTTTACCATCTGAGAAAATAAAGAACCTCATCCACAACTACCACAAAAGACTTCAAGTTGTCATTGATGTTAGAGGGGTCAATACATGGTATTAAGAAATGGGGTATGGGAACTTTTGATTGGGGTCATTTGGATGTTTTGGGTTGTCATTATGATTTAAAAAGAGAAAACACAGTAGTTTGACAATAAATGGCTTCACCCAACCACTAACCATGAGTGGAGAAAAAGTTTTGGTGCTATCATTCATATTCTCTTAAAAAAGGCCAAGAAAGCAAAAATTCTGCCGGGGTATGTAAACTTTTGAGGACAACTGTATTTCCACTTCATGTGTGTACTTCCCATTTCCCTATCCATATCTTGCTTTCTCAGCTCTCCCTCAGACTGTAGATACTATCTTTTCTCTCCAGACTGTGAAGATTCACTGCTATCTCTAACACTGAGAGAACGGAGGCAGAGAGACAAGTTAGAAACAGGGGTAGAAGCTTTGACAGAATTGTATATTTTGGCGAATCGCTCCGCTCACTAAAATATGTTCTGTTGCTGAAAAATAATATATTTTTTAGTTTAGACTTTTTAAGCAAATGAAAAAAAAAAAAAAAAATTATGTGCAAAGGTGTACAGTAGACAGGCTTTAAATATTCGCAACCGGAGTTTCGGCTGCCCCCATGGCATTGTTTCAACATTCAAAAGGAGGCCACAAACCTAAGCAGATTATTACCACCCATTCAATTCGGGTTGAAACCAACCAGGAATGGGCTGTCTCTGTGCATTGCTGATCAGTTCCTCTCTTCATATTGGCTGTTTCTAAAGTACTTATGCTATTACCAACCTGCTTCTCTCCTCATACTGGCTGTCTCTTTTGTGTGTATGCAGTTGTTGACCAACTCCTCTCACCTTATTTGCTGTCTCTATGGTACTTACCCTGTTACTGAATAGCTCCTATATCCACATTTTCTGTCCTCAAGGTACAAGTGCTTCTCAATAAATTAGAATATCATCAGAAAGTTAATTTATTTCAGTTCTTTAGTACAAAAAGTGAAACTCGTATATTATATAGAGTCATTACAGACAGAGTGATCTATTTCAAGAGTTATTTTCTGTTAATGTTGATGATTATGGCTTACAGCCAATGAAAACCCAAAAGTCATTATCTCAGCAAATTAGAATACTTTATAACACCTGCTTGAAAAATGACTTTAAAATCCGAAATGTTGGCCTACTGAAATGTATGCTCAGTAAATGCCCTCTATACTTGGTCAGGGCTACTTTTGCATCAATTACTGCATCAATGCGGCGTGGCATGGAGGCGATCAGTCTGTGGCACTGTTGAGGTGTTATGGAAACCCAGGTTGCTTTGATAGCAGCCTTCAGTCTGCATTGTTGGGTCTGGTGTCTCTCATCTTCCTCTTGACAATACTCCACAGATTCTCTATAGGGTTAAGGTCAGGCAAGTTTGTTGTCCAATCAAGCACAGTGAAAATGTTGTTTGTAAACCAGGTATTGGTACTTCTGGCAGTGTGGACAGGGGCCAAGTCCTGCTGGAGAATGACATTTCCATCTCCAAAAAAGCTTGTTGGCAGAGGGAAGCATGAAGTGCTCTAATATTTCCTGGTAGATGGCTGCGCTGACTTTGGTCTTGATAAAACACAGTGGACCTACACCAGCAGATGACATTGCTCCCCAAACCATCACTGATTATGGAGACTTCACACTAGACCTCCAGCAGCTTGGATTGTGGCCTCCCCACTCTTCATCCAGACTCTGGGACCTTGATTTCCAAATGAAATGCAAAATTTACTTTCATCTGAAAACAACACCTTGGACCACTGACAACAGTCCAGTTATTTTCTCCTTAGCCCAGATAAGATGCTTCTGACGTTGTCTATTGGTGATAAGTGGCTGACACAAGGAATGTGACACTTGTAGCCCATGTCCTGGATACCTCTGTGTGAAGCAATGACTCCAGCAGCAGTCTACTCCTTGTGAATCTCCCCAAAATTTTTGAATGGCCTACTCTTATCAATCATTTCAAGGCTGCGGTTATCCCGGTTTCTTATGCACCTTTTTCTACCACACTTTTTCCATCCACTGAACTTTCCATTAATATGCTTGGATACATCACTCTGTGAACAGCCGGCTTCATTAGCAATCACCTTTTGTGGCTTCCCCTCCATGTGGAGGGTGTCAGTGACTGCCTTCTGGACATCTGACAAGTCAGCAATCTTCCCCATGATTGTGGAGCCGACTGAAACAGACTAAGGGACCTTTTTAAATGCTTAGGAAGCCTTTGCAGGTGATTTTTCTTAGTTATTCTAATTTACTGAGATAATGACTTTTGGGTTTTCATTGGTTGTAAGCCATAATCATCAACATTAACAGAAATAAACACGTGGAATAGATCACTGTGTGTAATGACTGTATATAATATAGGAGTTTCACTTTTTGTATTGAAGAACTGAAATAAATTAACTTTTTGATGATATTCTAATTTAGTGAGAAGCACTTGTATTTATGCTGTGTCTGACCAGCTCCTCTCTCTGTATTGTCTGTCTCTTTGATATTTATGCTGTGGTTGACCAGCTCTTCTTATCATATTGGCTGCCTCCATTGTATCTATGCCAATGTTGACCAGCTCCTCTCTCCATATTAGTTGACTTTATGGGCCTGTTGCTGTTACTGACCAGTTACTCTCTCCATATTGGCTGTCTCTTTGATACTTATGCCATTGCTGATCATTTTCGGCCATCTTTATGCCTACTTCCATTTTGACATAAAACGTCTAAAATTAAAAAATCTTGCTTACCTTCTCTCTCTTCCTTATTTTTCCTCTCTAATGGAAGGTAAATATGATGGACATTCTAAAAATATTGTGTGCTAAGAATAGGGCCACTGATGGAATTACCCCCCTCCCCCATTTTTTACAGTAGTATGCATTTAAAAGCTTTGATCCTACTCCATCCTATAGGAAGTCCAGATCCTACAGAAGGCATAACTGATCCCTGTCCTAGAGATAGTGTTCTCTGTTTTCTTTGACTGATTCCTCCAGTGCATCCCTGCTGTTGGCCTGTTCTTCAAAGTGACAACCATGAGCCATGGTTATTTCCCGGGGCGTTCCCCTAGCTGCTTCTCACGCCACTGTTGATGTTGGAGCTGCTGGTCCTCATTTTATAAGCTTCTTCTTCCTTCTACAGACTCGGGTGAATGTAACTTTTCAGGTGCCCTTAAAACGATATTGGAACAATTTTCCCCAATGGTCACTATGGTCATTACAAAAGCCACTGGTTTATTATCACTTAATATTCAATCTCCTTTAGTTAGCGTGGATAAGGATTCCTTCTTATGTGGGATTAACCTGCTTGGGTCAACATTTAGGTTACAAAATTTGGAATAATAGTTATATCAACATTTGGTCATTGACTTTGGCAGATCAACACATAGACAGTGGGTAGTATAGACCATTAGAAGTGGCCAGAAGCGTGAATAATTGGTAACAGGCTTTTTAATAAGATTTTGGTTGCTTGCTGGAGCTTACCCTGCAGGTCTGTGCACCTGGACCACAGTATGCATAGTTGTGATGGTGCAACAGCTAGACCTGCATCCAAACATGGTGGGCCTGCTTCAGTTTGGTTTCAGGTATGGTTTTGTAATAGTATATAGATTTAATAGGTTTCCAAGTTTTGACCGTAATCTAAATTTGGCTTGAGATCATCCCCAAGTTCTCCTTAAAAAAAAAAGAGAAAGAGGTAGCACTGGGTAGAATGGTTGGCCCCTAATCTTCCCTTCTTTTTCAGAACTTCAGAGTCTCCCCATTGGGAGTAATTCCGAAAAAATAACCAGACATGTTTTGTTTATTTTTACCATCTTGCTTATGCTAGAGATGATTCAGAAGTTATAGAACGTTCTTCATTGACAAGATTCCAGTTTCAGACAGAAGTGTTTAGAATCTGTGAGGGTTCAGTTGGGGCATTTTGGGACACATTCTTTCTGCATAGGGGCTGCAACCAACGCCGCTAGGGCAGGGACAGAGGTACAGAATATCAGTTGGTCTATTTTGCAAGATACATCAGGCCTGAACAATTAATTTAATGTTTTCTTATTATTATTTTTATTGTTTTAAGTGTAGTCAGGCTCTTACTTTTTTTGATCAGCACAACTTGCCGAATGTCATGTGAATGGGAGGAACCTTCATTTCGGGATATCGATTTTAATTGGAGGTAAATAATGGGTCTACAATGATTCCAAGTCCTCCAGGAGATTTAAGGCCCCGTCACACATAGCGATGCTAAAGCGATCCCAACAACGATACGACCTGTCAGGGATCGTTGCTGCGTCGCTATGTGGTCGCTGGTGAGATGTCAAACAGTGAGATCTCCCCAACGACGCAGCAGCGATGCGGCGACCTGTAGCGACCTGTACAACGATGCTATTTCATGACGATTTAATGGGACGTCCTGTTAACGAGGTCGTTGGTAAGGGAATTGGGAAAGTTGTATTTGGTCCAGAAATACTCGTCCTACTCATGGGAGGCAACAACCTACTGTATGTTCAGGTAAAACTGTGGAGATTATACTGAGCACTTATTTATTCCAATAAGCTCTTTTAAGAGCTGAAGATTGTGAGATTAGATTACTTGTTTGTTATGTTGTAGTTCAGTAGTAGTTAGAGATTTAATAGGAGGGAAGGAGAGTGGGTGAAAGGCAGGCACCTGGTTGGGTGTTCTGATCATTGCAAGTACATGCTGCAGATCTCTGCTATTTTATATTGTGTTGTATTAGGAACAGACTGTGGGATTAGGGTTTCATCCACTACCAAAATATAAAAATCAGTTATTTGTAGAGGGAAATAATAACAGGTAGTAAAAGCATGTCCAAAACCAATTTTTTGGGAGCTACATAATATTCCAGTGTAGCAGCCTATAATTTTTTTTTTTAATTGCCAAATAATACTCCTCAGTGGCAGCATATAGTAACATCCATTTTAAAACCGAATTGATAAATAATATTCCTCGCGTATTGCTTAAATACCATATTTGTCTAGCAGTTGTGCAACTGGCGCAATCCGCGTAGAAATAATCTTACGTGACAATTTAGCAGGGGCAATAATCTTCATTAATCTGCATTGGAATCTGTCACAAAGGCCATCTTAAAAGGAAAAAAATTTCTATCGGTTTAAAAAATAGCATATCATTATCAAGCAGTTTTGCGACTGGCGCAATCCTAGTACAGATAATCTTATGTGACAATTTAGCAGGAACAATAATCATCATTACTTCGCTGATGGAGTATGTCAGCAAGGGAATCGATAGGGAGTTCAAGTTTCACCATTGCATTATGTGCAAAGTTTTCACAAAGTGCAAAACATTAGCCACGTGGGGTATACATAGGTGAACACTAAGCACTTGTTGCAGAAGTAGGAGGAGGAAGAGGTGCAGGTGATTTCATGAACAAAATGAATTTGGATGGTAATGGATGGATGTTAAGACAACTACCCCCCAAAAAAAACATTGAGCTGCTTTTAAATTACGTTCCTTCATTTGTAGGGCTTACAAAGTCACAGGAAATCCAGCCCTTGTTCAATTTTAGAACAGTCAGCCTGTCTGCATTTTCCGTTGACAGGTGTGTGCGCCTATCCGTTAAGATTGCACCAGCAAAACTAAAAACCCGCTCAGACAACACACTTGCGGCAGGGCATGGCAGCACCTCCAAAGTGTAGAAGAAGTGGTCGGGCCAAATGTGGAGCTTGGACAACCAATAGTTAAAGGGCACTGAAAAACGAGGAAGGATGCTGTTATGGTCACTTTAGTCCTTCACCAACTTGGTCAACTTCTCCCTCCTCGCAATAGTTAAACCCCCAGATAGCCCTTGCTGATGTGACGGTTTTAGGAAAATGTGTCAGTTGGTGGACACCCTTCCTGAGTTGCACCTGGTGTGCGTGGCCCTCCCCTGTAATCCTTGTGGGTGAAAAGAGCCGATACCTGTGCCAGCAGCGTTGTCTAAGGTTAGTCTTTTTAGTAAGTCTTCCACAACGACCATCTGGCATACATGCTCTGAAAATGGCATGTCTGCATCCAACATGAGAGATGCAAATTTCTCCTTGTATCGTGGGCCAAGAAAGGTATACAGCCAGTATTCATGTTGGACAAAATGTGTTTCACGCAAGGGTTTAGGAAAGGCATCTGGACATGAACTGTGCCATTCAGTGTCCTCCCTAGGAAGAACGCTAACCATCCTCTCCTCCTCATGACGCATCGCCTCCTCCTACTCTTCAGGCCATCCATGCTGGACAAGCATGAAGCTGAGATTGGGAGTCCCCTCTGTAGTGCAGACCAAAAACTCCAGTTCCTTCTACTCCTCCTTCTGTTCCTCGTCATCACCCAGTGTGGCCTGAGAATATTGTGTGGTGAGGATGGGCTGTGTGATATTAGCCACTGTCAAATCTTGCTCCATAGCCACTTGCTCATCATTCAAAGCTTCCTCTTTCAGATTCTGCGGCGAATATTTTAATAGACAGAGCAGAGGGATGGTTATGCTGACAATAGCGTCATCAGCTCTTACTATCTTGGTGCAGTACTCAAAGTTTTCAAGAACCTCAGAAATGTCATTGATCCACACCCACTCGGCAGTTGTTATGTGTGAGGGCTGAGAGTTGCTCTGACGGGCATTGAGAAGCTGGAATTCAGACACTGCTCTCTGCTGCTCACTAAGCCTTGCAAACATATGAACCACCTACCGCCTCCACACATTTATTTAACTATCCCTGTGTTGCCGCTGTATTGTCCATTCAAAATGTTCTTCATAACCAAGATCCTTGTATCTTGTTCTCACATGCTTTATGCATTTAATAGCCCTCTGTGTTTATAACCGTTTCATGCAGCTTTACATGAACAAACGATTTCTTACACTATGGCTGGTCAGAACAATGAAAGTAATGGTTACCATCCACGTTTTGTGTCTCCCCTATTTCCTCATAGATTATAAGCTTGCGAGCAGCAGGGCCCTCATTCCTATTGGTATCTATTGTTTATGTGATTATTTTTATTCTGTAATGTATTTTATTGTCTCTACAAGTTCCCTGTAAAATGGTAAGTGCTACGGAATATGCTGGCGCTATAGAAATAGAATTATCATTTATTATTATTATTATTATTATTATTATTAAAGGTCAAAATATAGCGTGTGGGCTATAATCAGTCAGTGACGAAGTAAATTAAAGCACTGCTGCAGCAAAGCTAGACCGCCGAAAGCCTGAGGTGACTTTTGGAAATGTGTGCTGACATGGCATACCTTGGCAAGTAGGTCCGGCAATTCAGAATATGATTTTAAAAAACACTGTACAACCAAGTTCAGCACGTGGGCCATGTTTGTCTGCTTGCCGAGCTTTAAACCCACCACCAAGTAACACCCATTATTGCACACAACCAGACCTGGTTGGAAGTTCAGCAGGGAGAGCCACTGATTTGTTCTTTTATCACCTTCAACAGCTCGGCATCATTGTGAGCTTTATCACCTAAAAAGATGAACTTCAGAAGAGCGTGCTGCCACTTCGCCAAGGCAGAGCTGCAGACCTCCCAGCTATGGAGTGATGGGGAGGCTACTTTCAGTAAGGAGGAGGAGGTGGAGGAGAAACAGGAACTGTAAAACGAGGAGACTGAAACCCTGATGGAAGTTGGGTCCGCAATTCTTGGTGTGGGTAAGATTTATGATGTCCCAGTCTCTAACTCTGTCCCAGACTCCACCAGGTTCAGCCAGTGTGCCCTAAGGGAAATGTAGCATCCCTATCCAAAAGAACTTGTCCACGTGTCTGTAGTAAAGTAGACCTTCTGTGTGACTGTGTTGACCAGAGCAGGCTGATATTGTGTAACAAGTGCTTATGAACCACTTTGATAGCCCGTGGGGAAAATAATGTTGGATGGTAATCGAGTACCATGGGGCTGCCACCACCAAGAGGTTGTGGAAAGACTTAGTTCCCAAAAGTCGAAATAGCAACATTTCCAGGGCTACCAGTCTGACAATGTGGATGTTCAGCATTTTGGCCTGTGGGTGGGTTGATATTTCTGCTTTCTGTTAAACGACTGGGGCAGGGACAAGTGAACGCTGCCCTGGGAGAGCAAACTGGACGTGGTTGCTGACTGTTGTATCTGTGCAACTGCAAGTTGTGGGCAGGAGGCATCAGCCCATGCTTCATGGACAACAGAATGGGAAAGCCATAACACGGGGGAGGTGGCAGTGATTTCACTATCAGACAAAGATTTTGTACAGTCATTCCAACCACCGACTGGTGTGCTTGAATGACATATGCTTTTGCATGCTGGTGGTGCTCAAGTTAGCAGTGTTCTTGCCTCTTCTTAGCTTGGTTTGGCAGGTGATGCAAATTACAGTTGTTTTGTCTGAAGGAATTTCAGAAAAAAATGGCCATACAAGGGAACAGTGGCTCTGTGGAACAGTTGACCAAGTTTTTCCTCTGGTTAAGCCACTACCTATTCTTGCCTGTTTTTGAGCTATGGACCAATTACTGTCTGCACTGCTGTGCTCGCTAGGCGTGCCAGGCTGGGTCAGTGGCCTCATCATTGGCCATGTCATCTTCGAATTCCTCAATCTGATCCACCTTCTGAGTTGCGATTTTAGGCTGGACTGAAGGCAACTGTGCGTCAGACATGCATTTAACTTCCTCAGCATGGCTTTCTCCTAGCCGTGGGTGCTCAAATGTTTGGGCATCACTGCACTCCACCTCCTCGTGACCAATGAGAGACCTGGTAAATTACAAGGGAATGTAAACAGTTCCTTAACCCCTTCCCGACATGCGCCGTACTAGTACTGCGCATGTTGGGTCCCCTGCTTTGTACAGCTGACATGTGCACGCAATAGCAGCGGATGAAATCGCGATTCACCCACCGCTATTAACCTGTTAAATGCCGCTGTCAAACGCTGACAGCGGTATTTAACCGACGCTTCTGGCCGGGCGGCCGGAAATGAGCGCATTGCCGACCCCGTCACATGATCGGGGGTCGACGATGCATCAAGATGGTAACCATAGAGGTCCTTGAGACTGCTATGGTTACTGACGCTGGTCTGCTGTGAGCACCACCCTGTGGTCGGCGCTCATAGCAAGCCTGCATTTCAGCTACATAGCAGCGATCTGATGATTGCTGCTATGTAGCTGAGCCGATTGAGTGGTGCCAGCTTCTAGCCTCCCATGGAGGCTATTGAAGCATGGCAAAAGTTTAAAAAAATGTTTTTAAAAATATGAAAAAAAATAAATAAATAAAAGTTTAAATCACCCCCCTTTTGCCCCATCCAAAATAAAACAATAAAAAAAAATCAAACCTACACATATTTGGTATAGCCGTGTTCAGAATTGCCCGATCTATCAATAAAAAAAGCGAATTAACCTGATCACTAAACGGCGTAGCCAGAAAGAAATTCGAAACACCAGAATTAAATTTTTTTGGTCGCTGCGATATTGCATTAAAATGCAATAACGGGCGATCAAAAGAAAGTATCTGCACAAAAGTGGTATGATTAAAAATGTCAGCTCAGCACACAAAAAATAAGCCCCCACCTAACCCCAGATCACGAAAAATGGAGACGCTACGGGTATCGGAAAATGGTGTTTTGTTTTTTTTTAGCAAACTTTTGAATTTTTTTTCACCATTTAGATAAAAAATAACCTAGACATGTTAGGTGTCTATGAACTCATAATGACCTGGAGAATCATTATCGTAGGTCAACTTTAGCATTTAGTGAACCTAGCAAAAAGGCCAATCAAAAAACCGATGTGATATTGCACTTTTTTGCAATTTCACCACACTTGGATTTTTTTCCCGTTTTCTAGTACAAGACATTGTAAAACCAATGGTGTAGTTCAAAGGTACAACTTGTCCCACAAAAATTAAGTCCCTCACATGGCCATATTGACGGAAAAATAAAAAAGTTATGGCTCTGGGAACGAGGGGAGCAAAAAACTAAAACGCAAAAACGAAAAAGGGCCCCGGCGGGAAGGGGTTAAAGTGGCCAACATTGGAGTCATATGTCTCCTGTGACTCTTGATGGTGCAAAGAAGGAGGACCAGGTTGAGGATTCAGACTCCCAGCCTCTTGGCTTCTGAGACTGAACCATGTGCAAGACTTCGTGGTGCTTCTCGTGAACACACTGGACCCTTTGTCTTCCATCCACCCACAACATCCTGGCAATTGTCTGGGTTTGTCAGTGGTGTACTGCGCTGACCACATTTTGACAGGAACCTAGAAACCTAGAATGAAATCCAGTCACCTTCTGATCTGTAACATGGCCTTGGCGGGTACCACCACATCCACATCCCCGAACATCTCCCTTTCTCATATTGAATGCTTTATGCTTAGAAAAAAATTATTTCCTGGCTTTATTTTTGACAAGTACCCTCCCAGAGGTGTTATGGACAAATTCAATATATCTAGCAATGTTTGGCAATTTTTTTTAATGATATCAGCTTTTATTACACACGGCAACAGCAGACTCACCAAAATTAGAGATAAATAATTTCATCTGCATATCTCTGCAGGCTTTGCGCCAGTCGCACAACTGCTAGATAAAGATATGCTATTTAATAAACCAATAAAAAATGCGTAGGCTTGTGCATCTTTGTCAATGCCACTCCTGCCTCTTTCCCTTGAGGTGGCTTCTTTCAAGTAAAATGAGGATTGTACATGTTCCTGACATGGGTTTTAGGCCTGACAGACTGACCACAATACAGGTCCTCGCTTGCATACATTGTATTCAGAATTTAATTCTAATACTTTTGGTGTCTGGTAGAATCCAATTTGTTGATATTGATCATACAGCTCCCCCAACTTCTGTATTAAATTCACCTTACAGTGACTTCACCCGCTATGACAGTGGCTCGATTGGGATCCGGTGGTAACAATGAAATGTGGAGCTTACAAAATGCAGGTTTCACAGCACCTGGTGGCCTTCTGCTAATTGTCAGTGAGAGCCACATAATGACATTGTGGTGGTGGTGGGCAAAGGCCAAAATTCAAATGGGCATGTTTTAACTGGCATTGTAAAGGGATGGGGCATATGTATTCCATTATCTTGCTAACTATTTGGCATGAGGCAGGGCCCTCCCGAATGTAGGAGTGAGCGCTCTCACAAATGTAAAAGGAAAAACTAAAGCCAAAACGCTCTGTGTGAACATATGCTAAAGGGGAGGTACAATTTTATTTTTTGTGTGTGTGTTATATACATGTAATTATGGAAAAAATGTTTATTTTTGGTTTGGTCCAATAGGTCTTTTTAAAAACTGGTGACAACATTATTCCCCAATACCATATGTGAGTCAGAAAGGCATGCCGGCATCTTCTCCATGCTGTTCCTATTTAGTTTTAGCTCTTTCCCATCCATTTCAGCTTTTTTCTCAGGCCCCCAGACCTGTTTGTTGGGTCCATCAGAAAAATATTCGGCATTCCCATTGACTTGCATTGGATTCATTATTCGGTACGAATACACGGATATTAGAAATTATTTGTGACGATTTTCCCGAATCCGAATATTTCACTATTCCATCATCAGTCATCACTATTAAGAAAAAATAATTAAAAGCCGAGACCGACCTTCGCCCATCAAGTTGTTTGCGTTGTCTTTTCTTTCCTGGGATTGGTCTGAATGTGGAGCGTATTGGATATGTTTGCCCTGGGGTCTTTGCGGTCTCATTGTTACAGTAGGGTTTTAAGATCATAGCAATTAACTTCTATTTCTATGATAAATTTTTGTCTGGCTTCAGAAAATGATTGGTTATCATGAGCGGAAGGTCCATCTGGTCATACGTGCATTTCCACTTCATCGGTAATGGGGCCATATGGAAAGAGGCTGCTTTCATGACACAGCAGCTTCCCGTACATATGAATACAGCATATGCTTAGAAGAACATCCTCGTATGTCGTCAAATGTTGAAGATTCTTACATTACTTAAGCATGTTAATTCATTTTATATATATTTTTCTATAGCGGTTCTGTCATATTGTGTATCCTGGCACATGAAAATTACTTAACATTAACCACAAGTAGGATGTCACTTAACAGTCTCTGATATATGACAGTGCCTGGGGCGAGCTGACTGCTCCCTGTTGAGTAGGCAACAGTCCTGAATTTGGTCAGAGTACATCGCATGCCTGGAGCCCTCGTCTTACTGTGCCAGATAACTTTCTGAAATCTCGCTTAGTGATCCATACATTTAAGAGAAGTTTTAAAATGGAATATTTAATCTCACATGAACATTTTATTCCGAACTTACATTCTTAAAAAAACTTTCCACGGATTTTACCTATCTTGGAAGAAGTAAAGCTCTAGTGCCTCCCATGGGCTTTCCACCTGACGGACCTGAACCTTTCACCACAGCTTTGTGTGTTTCTAAATTTTATTTTTTTTTGCTATCTACATTTTTTTTCTGGTCACTTTATTGTTACATCAGAGAACACTTTTACATCTTGTAGGTAGCAATGCCTAAAGCCTCACAATATAACAATACTTTCAAACTTTCTAGGCTGACTGGCAGCATATAAGTTCCGGGGCGGACACAGACAGAAGAAGGCCTCTGTGCAAAAACAGTATGTTGGGCCCTTTGCAGTCCAATAGCTCCTCATAATTCACAATTCCACCTGCATTGGAGGTAGAAGTGGCCTCTTTACCTCTCGGGCCCCTGAATGCTTGCACCAATGGTATCTTTGCCCCTGTGTGTTATCAAGATGTAAAAAAATAGGATATTCACTTTTCTCAACTCTCACCACTATTAAAATATGAGCCATGTGCATGGAACCCTAAACAGGTAACAATATGTACAACTACAGAGGAGCCCTCAGGAGATAACGCGCTGTTACTGATTAAATGACTACACAAAGACCAACACTGATATTACCGCCACATAGTGACCATATAGTGGTGGATACCAGTGCTGCGGAACATAGAAGAGATCACAGTACAGTTATACAGTAGATAGTGACTTACAGATGACGTTCTTACTGGTGGAGTGATTTACTTTCCATCTGGCCCAAACCAAAATGATATATTCTCCAGCCACAACTCATCTGTGGAGATTAAAACAAAGACTTCTAATATTTTCAGCCCCGTCCCCATCTATACCTAACCTGCATAAACTCCTCATCCTGCTGGTACCCCAATACTGAGCCGCCGCTGCCTATACTACCCCTGCTGGGTGACATGGCAACAGCGCTCCTCTTAGGCTATGTGCACACGTTCAGGTTTTTTTTTGCGTTTTTTTTCACTTTTTTTCGCGGTAAAAACGCTATAAAAACTCATTAAAAATGCATACATTATGCATCCTATCATTTAGAATGCATTCTGCATGTTTTGTGCACATGAAGCGTTTTTTTTTCGCGAAAAAAAAGCATCGCGTAAAAAAAAGCAGCATGTTCATTAGTTTTGCGGATTTTCTGCGTTTTTCCCGCTATTCTATGCAGTTGGGAAAAACGCACAAAAAACGCGTCAAAAACGCGAAAAAAACGCATGCGGATTTCTGGCAGAAATGTCCAGTTTTTGTCAGGAAAATTTCTGCAAGAAATCCTGATGTGTGCACATACCCTTAGTGCTCCGCATAGCAATGCCACCACTGTACCTCTTTAAAGTAAAATGCTCTCTTTGTGCCCTCTAGATGTAAAATTTGCCCCTTAAAATATTAGTACCCGTTGAAAACAGTGTCCAAATTTTGTTCCATAGCAAGTAATACGTGCCCCTTTGTCAGTCAAAATAACCTGAGTTCCCCTATAACAATAAGTGCCCATTCAACATTCAATGATTATCCTGAGTCCCCCCATGTCCAATAATAATGTCCTGAGTCTCACCGATATATAGGGATAATGTCCCCTGACCTCCCCATGTACAGTAATAGTGACCCCATAAGTCCCCCAATGTACATTAATAATGTCCCCTAAGTCTCCCCCATGTGCAGCTCCCCTATACACATAATGATGACCCTTCTGCATAGTGTGATGCCCCATAGCTCCTTTAAATGCAGTATAATGACTCCACAGATCCCCTATACACAGTATGATGGGCCTAACACACCTTAATACACAGTATGATGTCTCCACAGGTCCCCTATACATAATATAATAGGCCCTCAGCTTTCCTATACCCAGTATGATGGGTCCACAGCTTCCCTATATACAGTATGATGGGCCAACAGCTCCCCTATACACAGTATGATGTCCCCACAACTCCCCTATACACAATATAATAGGCCCTTGGCTTTCCGATATGCAGTATGATGAGCCCACAGCTCCCCTATACACAGTATGACGTCCAAGCAGCTCCCCTATACACAATATAATAGGTCCTCAGCTCTCCTATACATAGTATGATGAGCTCAAAGCTCCCCTATACACAGTATGATGAGCTGACAGCTCCACCATACATAGTATGATGTCCCCACAGCTCCCCTATACACAATACAATAGGTCCTCAGCTCTCCTATAGATAGTATGATGGGCCCGCAGCTCCCCTATACACAGTATGATGACCCCATAGCTCCCCTATACACAATATAATAAGCCCTCTGCATTCCTGTATGCAGTATGATGAGCCGACAGCTCCCCTATATACAGTTTGAAGTCCCCACAGCTCCCCTATACACAATATAATAGGCCCTCAGCTCTACTATACCCAGTATGATGGGCCAACAGCTCCCCTATACAGAATATAATAGGCCCTCAGCTCTCCTACACACAGTATCATTTGTCCACAGCTCTCCTATATACAGTATGATGGGACAACAGCTCCTCTATACAGCTCCCTATACACAGTATGATAACCCTCAAAGCCTTTCTATACACAGTATAATGCCCTAAAGCCCCACTATAAACAGCATAATACCCCTTACATTGTACGATGGCACCAACAGTAGTCCTCACACAGCATAATACCCTAAAAGTCCCCCTATGCACAGTGTTATACCCAAACGTTTCTTATACACAGTATCATGACAAAACACTAGCCCTCACACAATGCATTGCCCATAAAGCACCTCTATATACAGTATAAAGCCCCAAAAGCCTCTTTATACACAGTATAAAACCCCAAAACCCGATACACAGTATACTATGTAAAAGTTCTCCTATACACAGATTGATGGCCACCACACTGTATGATCCTCCTCCAACGTCCTATACACAGTATAATGTCCCATATACTGTATGATAGCCATCCACCCTAGTCCTCCCACAGTATAATGCCCCCACACTATATGATGACACCTACACTGTATGATGCCGCCGCAGTAGTCCCCACACTGTATGATGGCCTCCACAACTGGGCGGTAGTGCACAGACAACATGTATCGCTGTGCTGACAAAACTGATAAAGAATTACATGGATATACGGCACTCTTCTACAAAAGGCGTGCTTGAGAACTTCTATTGGAGTGCTGAGTACCTTCATAATTTTGACAACACTGATAAAGTTAAGAGTGATGGTCGCTCCGAGTGAGCCCCTCCAAGTAAGAGACCTGGGATGACAGCCCCCTTTGGCCATCTCCACCATTATCTATGTTAACCCTCCAGTGTTTTTTCCTTTTCCTCTGGTTAGGGATCAGTATTTCATTCTTTGTGTGTGTAGTAAAATACTTACTGGTCCCCATCTCCTGAAATTTCCAACGCAACTTCTGGACAACATTTTGTTGCTTCTCAATGTAAGTGTACGGCTCTCAAAAACTTATAATAAAACAGAAAGTAACATTGGCACATTGGCAGTCAGAACTATAATGACAAGATGGTGTTGAAGACGGTGACCGGTAAGTATTTTGCTACACACGGAACATATATATTAAAAACCCAACATAAGTGATACTTTTAAAGGGTTAGCCTTAGGACATATTTGCAATGATAAATTTTGCTTGTATTATTTCTACAATTTTCCTTTACCTTTAACATCTCTGTAACCATTGGACACCAAATTCCATATCACAGAATAGAATATGTTGTCCCATCAACCACCATGGATCAGATATTGACTGTATGGTTCACCACCAACCACCTTGATGCTGACTACGTATAGCATATACAATATTACATAATGAAGAATATACAGAAGAAGTGTTTCACCCCTAATTAGATTTTCAAGTTCCCCCATTGGTTCTTGCATGAGCTGAGAAAGCCCTAACCACAGACTAGACCACAGACTCAGACCTATGTTGCTTGAAAGGCCTTTGATAGCTTCACATTCTTACTAAAGATCCGGAGGGCAGAGCAGAAAGCAAATTACCTACAGAAGGGAAAGTGTGCTGAAATAGAAAGAGATCCCAGAGTGAGTAAAACGAAACAAGAAATGCAAATTAAAGGATTAAGTAACATAGTAACATAGTTAGTAAAGCCGAAAAAAGACATTTGTCCATCCAGTTCAGCCTATATTCCATCATAATAAATCCCCAGATTTACGTCCTTCTACAGAACCTAATAATTGTATGATACAACATACAACAGTCAATAGTGTTAGAGAATATGCTGCCTAGAAACAAAAGATAGGTGGTGGTGAAGAACATACCGTATATACTAGAGTATAAGCCAAGATTTTACGTCCATTTTTTTAGGCTGAAAGTGCCCCTCTCGGCTTATACTCGAGTCATTGTCCCAGGGGAGGTCGGCGGGGGAGTGGCGGCTGTGACATACTCACCTGCTCCTGGCGCGGTCCCTGCATCTCCTATGGTCTCCCGGCGCTGACAGCTTTTTCCAGCGTTGAGCGGTCACGTGGTACCGCTCATCACAGTAATGAATATGGACCCGACTTCACTCACTCCCATAGGGGTGGAGCTGCATATTGATTACTGTAATGAGCGGTAACGGTGACCGCTCAATACAGGAAGAAGCTGTCAGCGCCCGGAGAACCAGGGATGTGCAGGGACCGCGCCAGGAGCAGGTGAGTATAACGGGGAGGGGAGCACTGAACGATATTCACCTCTCCTCGTTCCGGGTGGCACTCCGTCTTCCGTGTCCTCTGCAGTGACGCTCAGGTCAGAGGGCGCAATGACGTGATTAGTGTGCACCCTCTGCCTGAACGTTAGTGCAGAGGACGCGGAAGACGGAGCGGCGCCTGGAACGGGGAAGGTGAATATTGCAAGAGTCGGGGGCCTGAGCAACGAGAGGTGAGCATATGATTTTTTTTTTTAATCGCAGCAACAGCATATGGGGCAAATGTGTCTATGGAGCATCTTATGGGGCCATAATTACCGTTTGTGGAGCACTATATGGGGCAAATAATTTTATGGAGCATCTTATGGGGCCATAATCACCATTTGTGCAGCATTATATGGGGCACATATCTCTATGGAGCATCTTATTGGGCCATAATCAACGTTTGTGTAGCATTATATGGGGCAAATGTCTCTATGGAGCATCTTATGGGACCCTTATTAACCTTTATGCAGTACTGTTTGGGGCAAATGTGTCTATGGAGCATCTTATGGGGCCATTATTTACCTTTGTGCAACATTATATGGGGCATATTTTAATATGGAGCATCTTATGGGGCCCATCATGAACTGTATGGAGCATCTTATGGGGCCCATCATGAACTGTATGGAGCATTATATGGGGCTCCTGATTCAATATGGATATTCAAAAACACTTAACCTACTGATGTCTCAGTCAATTTTACTTTTATTGGTACCTATTTTTATTTTTGAAATTTACTGGTAGCTGCTGCATTTTCCACCCTAGGCTTATACTCGAGTCATTAAGTTTTCCCAGTTTTTTGTGGCAAAATTGGGGGGGTCAGCTTATACTCGGTTCGGCTTATACTCGAGTATATACGGTAAACACCTAAGAGATCTACCTTAGCTGGTATTTCAATTCTTGTCTTAAACTACAGCAGTTTGGCTGGATACTTAAATGAGTCTATCACCAGCAGGAAATGCAAGCTGGGGGAAAGTACATAAAGCTGCACCCAAAAGGTAACAGGGCAGACAAATGAGGAAGGGAAAACACCTGTTACCTGAAAAGACTGAAGCAAGTAAAACAAAAACTAAACACCAGGAGAAAAGGTGTAACTGCTGTGGCTCGGAGGACAGAGAAGCCAACCACAAATAACGGGCTCAAGGGTTTGAACCCTGACACATGACAGAGGTGATCACACATACGTTACTTTTTTGGTGAAGAGGAAAGAATCCAAGACTAACTGGATGAATCCCACAACCTCAATGGATAAAGGGCACATTGTTGGCATTGGGTTTGGCAACCAAACAAAGTAGAAGTTTTGTTGGCTAAATTGGGTTACCACTGTTGAGAAATGTATGGATATAGGAGAAAAAAAAAGCGATACCTCCTTGGGTGAAACAAAATACAACCCAAAATGGGCAGTCACTTTTAGCCTCCTGGCAAACCAGCACCACTTTATTTGTATCTCTAGTGGTGAAAATTAGCCATTACATTTTGTAAATATTTTTTTTTTTGCACCAAGATCTCTGTGTCAAAAAAAAGTTAACAGATCAAAGTCATTACTGCCGGAAAGAATAACTATTTTCACCGATGCGAAAAAAGTCTAATTCTTTTTTCATTCTTTTTGAAAAGCTTATTTCAGAAATAACAATCATTTGACGCAAGTCATTCCCTTCCTCCACCCAGTGAGTGACAAGAGACTGGTGTCAAGTAAGAAAATGAAATGTAAATTTTATTAAAGACCCCTCTCATCTCTCTGTATCAATCCAGATTGCAGCCTAACACAGCAAATCAAATCCTGTGCTCACTGGGCCTCGGGCAAGTGGAGAATCGTTTCCTCTTTATACTATTCCCTCCCAGTGAAATATTTTCCTGTTTAGTAAATGGAAATTGAAAATGCAAACTGTGTTCTAATCCAAAAGGAAAGCAGACCTCCGAAAACCGCATTTTAGGAAGCAATGTTATCATCTGGCTCAATGCTTTGTGCAGGCAATAACGGAGCGGAGATTATGACCCAGTCTTAATACTCTTTGTATTACATTTTTGTCATTAACCACAACACAATTGCTCTGTCTTTCTCTACGATCCATGGTCCAGATAATCCTCATCTAACATAATAACAGAAAGCTAGATCTGAAAAGGAACATTGCTTTAAAGTTCACCTGTTGGCTGCTCGTGGTGATGGCTTCCATTAAATCGGAGAATGACAGACGTTTTCTTCAGTACTGCACATTCGAAGATGTAAAGTTTATAGAAAAGGTTAAACTATTTTAAAATGATGCAAAAATAATAATAATAAAAAAAAAACATAGGCACCCACACACTCCTACCTAGAGATGAGTAAAAAAAAAAATAAGTGGGACTGAATTGTATTCAAATTTTACAAAAATCAGTTTAGTCAAAATGCTGATTTTTTTGTAAATCACTTCAGCGCAGATTCTGCGAGATTGCGGTCATTTTTATGCACAATAAAAGTCCAAGAAATGTTAGAAAAATTTTTAAAAAATTGCACTTCTCCAGCCCTTCCGTTACTCACCATCACCCATCCAGTCCTCATCGTATCTTTGGATTAGTGTCAGTGGAATTGAAATCCCCAGGGCCTAGTTAGGTTTAGGCTTCTGGGTTTGCTAGACCCGAGAAGGGTCTGCGCATGTGCCCTCAAAAGTTGCTGACCATAACGTCACAACGTGCGCTTCAACCTTTGTTGCTGCATTCGCAGAACTCTCCCTAGCCTAGCAAATCTTGGAAGCCTTGGCCTATCGACCAAGGCCCCGGGAATTTCAGCACTGCTGATGCCAATCCAAACATGTGTCGAGGATCGGTCAAGTGGTGGTGAAGAGTGTAGGGGCTTTAGGGGTGGGCGGTGACATTATGTCAAAACCATCAATGACTTGGCTGCAGAGAACACTGAGGGTCAGGTAGCTGTTGGCCAGGATGCCATCCTCCAGCCTTCGACTCCATTGGAGCAGCAGTGCTGAAGTCGGGAATGGATTTGTTGGTAAGTAGGTTTTTTTTGCTATTGCTTCGGTGGTTTTAAACCTTTAGGTTAAAAAAGCATAGGAACATGAGTTACACATCTGCCTCAGTATAGAAGTTGGAACAAAATTGTTGACTTCAAAGCAAAATCAAAATTGATTTATCAAGTTTTATTTTTTTGTAGTCGGGACGTAACTCCTGTGTCCCTAGCTGCAAAGGTCATCCATGCTTTGGCTAATCAAATCTAGAAAAGGTCAAGATTTTACCTTTAGTGAAAAGGTAATGTTTTAATAAAAACCTATCTTTAGGGGTTGAGGACTTCTACTTATTTCCAAAAAATCCTCAGGTAATTTGTTTGCTATTTTATAAAAAATTTTGACACCATCTTTTCTTGATTCCTTACATCGGGCCTATCCCCAAAAACAACATTTACTAAAGACACTTCAAAGAGTCCAATGTTCTCATAGTCTCTGACTCCCGAGCAAGCATGAAGTCGGCAGTTGTTGAAGCCAATGTTCTCAAACTCTTCTTGCCATTTCTGCTCCAGATTTGGAATTTGCTTTGGTCCTTCAATAGCTTCACGAATGAGGACTTCATGTGGTCTACACTTGTGCGCTGATGAAGATTGGAGGGATAAAGTGGGTGGAATTTCTTTAAGGACAAATTAAAATATAGAATAAAGTTCATTTGTTGGTTTCTAACTCCATTTTTGTAAACTCAGAACACTAAGAAATGTTTAATGTATTCAGTAAACTCAATGTGTGGCATTGTACAAATTTTATATTAAAGGATTAATTAAAAATCCTGACAGATATTGATATGAATGATTCCGTTTTCAGAGAAGTTCCAAGAAGGTTTGTTGCATAATGTTTGCATCTCATTTGTATGCGACTCTGTGATATTACTTTTGCATACGATCTGCATACATTCTCGAGTAGAATGTTCTTTTATACTCATAAGATGTAAAGCAGCCATTCAATAAAACAAAAAAATTGTCAGGTGGAAAAGTTCTCACAATTTCCATTTACTCGCCCCGTGGAAAACTACTGTGGGGCAATCTCAAGTTATGGGGGTAATTTCCCGGGCCGCGTTAACAATACTTTCCTTTATGGTTTTTCCTTTGGTAGTTGATGGTTGTGTTCCCTTTCTTTTAATTACACTGTTATGTTTATGGAGCGTTCAATCAAAAAGAACCAATTATACCTTACAGGAAAATAAAAATATCTATCGTGCATATTAAATCATTGAGGTTTCCAAGATGAGAGCGTTTGTTTCTAACTATAAGAAAATTGAATTGTCGCTGTATATTCTGTGTAGACATTTGCGGAGTTGAATAATGAAACTTCTAAGCACCTTAAAGGGGGTTTCTACTTTAGAAGTATTCAATTTATGGAATTTATAGATCTCTATCTGAATAGTTAAAGGGGTTGTCTGGTCTAAAACTAAAAGTATGCCATTACTAGATGTGACTCCAGAATCGTGAATCCTCACAGAGTGTGCACTGCAGTGAGGACTCTCCGATGACGGCGCCGGGAGCGGCCATCATGTGATCGCAAGTATACGATATGCATACTTTCGGCCACATTCCGACTACACTATTCCCGGACTAGACTATTCAATGCAAGTGTATTGAGTGAGACCAAGGCCGTCTAGTCGAAATGTGGCCAAGAGTATGCACATCGCATAGTTACAGTCACATTACTGACACTCCCGGCACTGGCACTGGCACTGGACAATCCTTGTACCACATTCACACGGAGTGACTATAGACTTGTAGTTTTATACTGGACAATGCCTCTAAAGGGGTTGTCCACTACTAGGACAACCGCTTTTTGAACAAAATGTTTGACCCCGATAAAATAAAAAACCCTATACTCACCTCCTATACTGGTTCCGTTTCCGTGGTGTTGGCACTCATTTTCCCTGGGACTCTAGTGGGGTGTTGTTACACATGACCTCAGCGCCCAATCAGCACTGGCATCACTGTCCCTGTCTAAGTATGGATTGAACATGAAGCGGAAGTCCGGGCAGCAGCTGATCCTTGGCTTCGTCTTCATGCTCAATCCATAGGCGGAGACAGTAACACCGACGCTGATTGTGCACAGGGTCACGTGTCACACGAGAACCCCAGGGAGAGCGAGTGCCGATACCACGGGATTGGCGCCGGTATGGGAGGTGAGTATAGGCTTTCTAGTTTATCGAGACCAACCATTTAGTTCAAGAAGGAGTTCTTCTAGTAGTGGACAACCCCTTTTAGGGTATTCTGTTCACAATACTAATCTCTTGACTAGAGATGAGCTTAAGAGAAAGTGCTTCTTGCTCAGCAGTCTTTGCATTACACAGACATGAGTGATACCCATGACGGTACTTCCCCCATAAACCTGTTAATGCACATGCGTGATTTGCAAATGTTGTGCACATGCTGCTTTATAGAGAATTTTCACAAAAACTGACGTTCAAGCATGGCACCGCAGCAGTTGCGTTGGGTTGTAGTATCATTAGCACCGTTCATATCTGATGCAGAAGTGCTGTCATATAACCCCTTTAGATGCCTCTGACAATAGCAACAATGGCATTTAAGTGGTTAGACAGTGGAAGAAGGCTTCCTATGTCACCACATCACCCCTACGCCAATACACTGCAATTAGTGGTGACCACGGGTTGCTCTGGCAGCCAGTGGCCTAACAATGGCCTCCATGACTGCCATTTCTGTATTCTTATCATACACTGCCAGTTAGCATACCTTTTTAATCATTGTCTAAAGAAGTAAACAATGATAGCCAAGTGCTTTGCCATCTTCTTCAGTGCCATAGACTTTGTATAGAGTGATTCTTGACCATAGATTTCCAAAAGTATGCAAAAACATAAAAAAAAAATGTTTTTTGTCCTACTTTGGGACCATATATCCGATTTGCTTGATTGTTTTTTATATTTATACTAACAAGAGATGTTACAAAATAATAGTAATAAAGTAATAAAAGTACAACAAATAATGCAATAAGAATAAAGTAATAAGCAATACAATTTTCCCCAATCTATATTTATTAAAGCAGACAGGTCATTGATGTGCAGCTACAGAGGCAAATGAAAAAGCGCTCGTCTGTCCATTCATAGGACAATGTCACAGCGTTCACCATCCCATTCACAGCACGGCGCGTGGAATCCAGAGGACACAAGCTGCCACCAGGGACATGCAAATAGGCTCCTCAAGAAAGCGCCTTAGGAGCTGTTCATTAAGCTCAAGCATTTTTATCTTTTTTTGGGGGGGTAGGGCCTCCTGATGGTGTCTTCATTTACAGCATTGTAAATCAACCTCTATCACTGCCATACAATATTCTAGGTAACTCTCACTGAAGCGATTGGGGTCATAATTTGTAAGAACATGAACAAGGGCAAGGAAAGTCACCATGGACTCGACGAACGCATGGAACCACGCCGTGATTTAATGCTTTGTGTATGTTAATTGCTGGGGAGACACATCAAAACATTAGGAAAGTCGAAAATGAAATCTCACAATCTTGAGCAATATAGTGACCCTCCAAGGTGAAATATTTATTATAGACATCAATGGAGCCCTCACGTAAAACCATTTGTTTCTCCGAAACAGGTGGGAAGTTTCCATGTTACTTCCTTTACATATTTTGAAATATTTGACTATATAATTGTATACATTTTAGCAAATTTATTTAAAGTACATTATTTTTTATAATTTATTTTTACGGATTTTCAGTAACTCACAAACAACATTTTTTTAATGGATACTTTGGAGAACAACAATAAATCTTTAGGATTCTAAATAATATATGGTTACGTCCAATAATTGCCATGTAAAGACATCAGCTGTACCTGTAAAATGATGATAATTGCATAATAATAATAATTAAATTTTCTAAAATATGTGATTTTTCTGGATTGTCCAGGAATTTCTGGATGGTTGGCAACATTCAAGAAAGGATTGACAATTTTGGCAATGCTTAAAGGCTCAGACCATACAGTAGATCATTCAGTTCATTTTTATTAGGGTCGGAGCTCATTTTCTTTTCTGAAGAGCTCAGAATTCCCTAATTTTCATCACAGAGATTATATATATATATATATATAATTTTGGCAGCCTAAAGCAACCATTATAGAGAAACTCCCACTGAGAATTATGGGGCAAGAGGTCTATGACCATTTTAAACTAAAGACTCAGAATACCATCACTCTGCCGCATGACTGGTGCAAAACGAGTTACAGGTGTTTTTAGGGACTTTGAGATTGATGTCCTATCTGACCTCGTCGGGGATCTGACATCGGACACGTGCCAATTATCTTACTGAAGGGGCTGCCCTTCATTGCTATGCACACCTCTGAAGATTTTGTAGCAGCTGTGCCTGGTACTGCAAATCTCGACAGCTCTACTCCATTCGATCATCTAATCCATGAGTCAGACCCTTTTCAATATTGTATCAATAGCCAACCCTATCAATATGAACGTTTCATAAAACCCTTAATCATTTGTGCTAAAAGCAGAAATTTGCCTATTTATATGGTGAAGCTGATATTTCTTTGAAACATTACACTAAAGGACGCCATACATATTAGATAAATGTCAGTTAAACCCACCAATATTGATGGGTCTGAACGATAAAGTGAATTGGGGGCACCACCCAACTGATGGTCAGGAAAGATGTTGATCGGGCATTTCTGATTTCGGACTGCTGACTGAGATAGGCCGCCAGTCAGCAGCTTTCTTGTAGAGAACACAGGAGTGGTCAGTCTAGCGAGCACTCTTGTGTATCGGCGAGTCGGCCGAGAAGACTGTTGGTGTTGAATGAACGATCAACCTAAACATCATTCGGCCAACAGTCACTTCATTTGTATGGCCAGCTTTAGAGGATCCCTGATAACTGGTTGAGCTGTCATTGAAGGTTCTGTTTATCCTCTAGCTTACTGAGGAATAGATTGAACCTTGAAGCCCCATGGTTATTGAAAAGTAAAGGACCAAAGAAAGGGAGTTTGCAAAACAACGTATACAGTTTGCAACCTCGGAGACATATAATTCTGTAATGGAGCTATAGACTCTGAATGGTTGTAGTTGCAATCAAAGTTATACAACTCTACTCTCCTTTGTTAATTAGATTCATTAGGAAAATGTACAAACATTCCACTGTTTGCAACAAACCAATGAGCTATGTGAAAATTTCAACACAAGACAAATAACATTGGAAGCTTGCAATGTGTGTAGGACAAGGTAGATTAAATCAAGTGTCCGGAATTCCTTAGAATTCCATGCCTTCGGTGAGGAAGCTGAAACTTGGGCATAATTAGACCTTTCGGCAGGACAGTTGTCCAAAGCACCTCATAGTCCACCAAAGATTGGTTTCAAAAAAAGTTCTGGAAGGTTCTGGAGTGGCTGTCACAGTTGTCAGACTTGAATATCATAAAAAATTTGTTATGGAATTTGAAGATGTTACAGCAGCAAACCCAAGAATATTAGGGACCTGGAGAGGACTTCCTACTAGGAATATGCTGAAGTTCCTTAAGGTCTCTACTCGTGCCTTTCTAACTAGACAAGGCAACAGCCCCTTCCCCATGAGACAAAAACCTAAATATGGAAGATTTGAAGAAACCAAGTCTTCAATCTCAGGGGACTCCAAACTTCCTTAGATGAGGCGGGTTCTTATATTTCTTTTCTGCAAACAGTGAGTAGGGTTTCCAAATTTTGGCAGCTTAAACAATGCCATAAATCTAGACATTGCCACCTTGTGTATTGTGCTTAACCCAACACCCAAGGGCTCTTCATCAATTCATTCATCATAACAGGAAATCTATAGCTTTCATATTTGTAATTTCTGCCAATGTTCAGTGATGAGTAATTAATTCTATATTATGGATCTCTAATGAGTAATCCAAAATGGTCCAAGATTGAGACAAAGATGGGATTACTGGATGGGAAAATGACCTGTGACAGGTCTCCTCATCATGAATGTGGTCATCTCCCAGTTACATAAATCAGCTGCAATGGTATGCACATCATACAGGCTTATTATCCAAGCAATTACCTAAAAAAGTTGTTCACGGGTCCAGAGATCTAGTGGATAAATCCATGCTAGTAGTTTCACCCGACTATTGTCAAAGCAAGTTGATGATAGAAAAGAGAAATAGAAGAAAACAATAAAACTAATCAGTAGTCTTACACACAGGTGCATCAAACCACACATGGTAAAATGTCCAAGATTCCCCAAATGTTTGGTTCCAATAAATGATGGACCATTTATTTCTACGTGGCTTCATTTCTCAGTGTTGGATCTTTGTCATCTTCTTGTTGTCTTTCTTGTTTTCTCTTTGAGTCCTATGAGAAAAAAACATTTGCCTACTAATTTTAGTTTGCTAATACAGTCTGAAAAAAACTGATATTATATTATACCTTGAAAATATAATTTGGTATAAGAACTAATGAAGCAAACAAAAAAATAAAAGGGCTAACTATCAACTAAAAAGGTGCAAGTGCCACATTTTTTACTACGTGGTTGAAAAAAAAGCTGTAGTTTTGCATAAATATATTCTTCTTGATAGTTTAAGTTACCAAAGGTCAGTCTGGCTCAACAACATACCAAAGAATTTAGTAGGCACAATCATGGACCCCAAAGGTCCAGCAGAAGACAACCCCATTTGGAGGTGGATCTGGAGACAATCACTTGTCATTAAGGTCTATTTTATATAGTAGGATCACAAATAAACTATTAGATCTGAAGAATTACATGACCCTTGAGTGCAACTCAGATTACAGTGAAATTCGAGCCAACATGCACATGTTCTGTAAAGATAGTGCATGGATCCCTCATATTATTTTCCCTGATGGATTAAATTTACCCACGTTGGACACAGGAGTTAATAGTGACCCATCACTTTTGCTGTTGATCACCCCTTTCTAATGGGTTACGATACGACTTATCTTAAAATTTTTCCAAACTTAGTAATGTTAACCCTGATCAATTAGGCTTTAAATGGGACATTTGGTCTAATACTATTAGGGTCAATCCTTTTCCTACCTTGACGTCTACAATTTTATTAAACCCTATGTCAAAATTGCAAATCATTAGTGCTTCTGTGGTCCCGTTATATTGTCTAGAATCCAATCAATGTAGAGAGAGGTGCAGACATTAGGGTTGAGCGAAACGGGTCGAACATTTTCAAAAGTCGCCGACTTTTGGCGAAGTCGAGTTTCATGAAACCCAATCCGACCCCTGTGCGTGGTCGGCCATGCGGTACGCGACTTTCGCGCCAAAGTCGCGTTTCAATGACGCGAAAAGCGCCATTTCTCAGCCAATGAAGGTAAACGCAGAGTGTGGGCAGCGTGATGACATAGGTCCTGGTCCCCACCATCTTAGAGAAGGGCATTGCAGTGATTGGCTTGCTGTCTGCGGCGTCACAGGGGCTATAAAGGGGAGTTCCCGCCGACCGCCATGTTACTGCTGCTGATCTGAGCTTAGGGAGAGGTTGCTGCCGCTTCGTCAGAAGCAGGGATAGCGTTAGGCAGGGTCCATTAACCACAAAACCGCTTGTGCTGTAGCGATTTCCACTGCCCAACACCACCTTCGGTGTGCAGGGACAGTGGAAGCTCCTTTTTTCTTTTTTTTCCTCAGCGCTGTAGCTCATTGGGCTGCCCTAGAAGGCTCCCTGATAGCTGCATTGCTGTGTGTACGCCGCTGTGCAAACCAACTGCTTTTTTCAAAGCACAAATCCTCTTGTTCCTTCCTTTCTGCACAGCTATCTTGTTTGTTTGTCCACACTTTTTATTTAATTTGTGCATCAGTCCACTCCTTATTGCTGCCTGCCATACCTGGCTGAGATTACTGCAGGGAGATAGTAATTGAAGGACACTCCCTGTTTTTTTTTTTTTTTTGTGGGAGATTAAGATTGACATTTCTGCAAGAGTACCATCCCTGTCTGTGCCATCTCTCACTCAGTGGGCCATAGAAAGCCTATTTATTTTTTTCCTTGATTTGGGTTCCAAAATCTACCAGAAAAGATCACAACATCAATCAGTGGGAGAAAAATATTGGCCTCAGGGCTTGTGTGCCACTCCTTACTCCTGTGTGTGCCATCTCTCACTCAGTGGGCCATAGAAAGCCTATTAATTTTTTTGCTTGATTTGGGTTCTAAATTCTACCTGAAAAAATCATTAAATCAATCAGTGGGAGATTAATATTGGCCTTTGGGCTTGTGTGCCAGTCCTAAGCGTGCCATCTCTCTCTCTCTCAGATAGTGGGCCATAGAAAGCCTATTTTTTTATTATTTTATTGGGTTTATAAATTTTCCCTGGAAAAAAAAAAAAGTGGGAGATCAATATTGGCCTCTGGGCTTGTGTGCCAGTCCTGAGGGTGCCATCTCTCTCACAAATAGTGGGCCATAGAAAGCCTATTTATTTTTTTGGTTGATTTGGGTTCATAATTCTACCTGAAAAAATCAATCAATCAATCAGTGGGAGATTAATATTGGGCTTTGGGCTTGTGTGCCAGTCCTAAGCGTGCCATCTCTCTCTCTCAGATAGTGGGCCATAGAAAGCCTATTTATTATTATTTTTTTTATTGGGTTTATAAATTTTCCCTGGAAAAAAAAAAATGGGAGATTAATATTGGCCTCTGGGCTTGTGTGCCAGTCCTGAGCGTGCCATCTCTCTCACAAATAGTGGGCCATAGAAAGCCTATTAATTTTTTTGCTTGATTTGGGTTCCAAAATCTACCAAAAAAAATCACTAAATCAATCAGTGGGAGATTAATATTGGCCTCTGGGCTTGTGTGCCACTCCTGACTCCTGTGTGCGTCATCTGTCACTCAGTGGGCCCTAGAAAGCCTATTTTTTGTTTTATTTGTTTTCTAAATTCTCCCTGAAACAATCATTTTATTTTCTTTGGTTTCTAAATTATTCCTGAAAAAAATCATTTTTTTTGTATTTTTTTTTCTCTCAAGTCTCCCTGAAAAAAAAAAAAAAAAAAAAATCTGTGGGAGATTCATATTGCCCCTTCTGCTTGTGTGCCAGTCTTGACTCCTGGGTGTGCCATCTCTCTCTCTCTCCCCAATTGTGGGCCATAGAAAGCCTATTAATTTTTTTGCTTGATTTGGGTTCCAAAATCTACCAAAAAAAATCACTAAATCAATCAGTGGGAGATTAATATTGGCCTCTGGGCTTGTGTGCCACTCCTGACTCCTGTGTGCGTCATCTGTCACTCAGTGGGCCCTAGAAAGCCTATTTTTTGTTTTATTTGTTTTCTAAATTCTCCCTGAAACAATCATTTTATATTCTTTGGTTTCTAAATTATTCCTGAAAAAAATCATTTTTTTTGTATTTTTTTTTCTCTCAAGTCTCCCTGAAAAAAAAAAAAAAAAAATCTGTGGGAGATTCATATTGCCCCTTCTGCTTGTGTGCCAGTCTTGACTCCTGGGTGTGCCATCTCTCTCTCTCTCCCCAATTGTGGGCCATAGAAAGCCTATTAATTTTTTTGCTTGATTTGGGTTCCAAAATCTACCAAAAAAAATCACTAAATCAATCAGTGGGAGATTAATATTGGCCTCTGGGCTTGTGTGCCACTCCTGACTCCTGTGTGCGTCATCTGTCACTCAGTGGGCCCTAGAAAGCCTATTTTTTGTTTTATTTGTTTTCTAAATTCTCCCTGAAACAATCATTTTATTTTCTTTGGTTTCTAAATTATTCCTGAAAAAAATCATTTTTTTTGTATTTTTTTTTCTTTCAAGTCTCCCTGAAAAAAAAAAAAAAAAAAAAAATTTGTGGGAGATTCATATTGCCCCTTCTGCTTGTGTGCCAGTCTTGACTCCTGGGTGTGCCATCTCTCTCTCCCCAATTGTGGGCCATAGAAAGCCTATTAATTTTTTTGCTTGATTTGGGTTCCAAAATCTACCAAAAAAAATAACTAAATCAATCGGTGGGAGATTAATATTGGCCTCTGGGCTTGTGTGCCACTCCTGACTCCTGTGTGCGTCCTCTCTCACTCAGTGGGCCCTACAAAGCCTTTTTTTTTTTTTTTTTTCCTAAATTCTCCCTGAAACAATCATTTCATTTTATTTGTTTTATAAATTCTTCTGTAAAAAATAATTTTTTTTAAATTTTTTTTTCTTCTGAAGTCTCCCTTTTAAAAAAAAACAAACACAAATCAGTGGGAGATAAATATTTACATTTGCGCTTCAGTGACAGTCCTGCGTGTGTGCCATCTCATTTGTTGCCAACAACAACAGAGTGTGTAACATTGTGGCTGATTTTCGTTGTGGTCTCACCCACCTGTAAAGGGGTAGCTAAATCATACTGAAGTTATAGCTCACCGTGTAAGTTGTGTGACAGCAACAAATACCGTTCGTTTGGTAACGTTTTTAAAACAATGAGGAAGTCTGGTGGAAGAGGTCGTGGCCGGGGGCGTTCATTGTCAGCTGGTAATGAGGGTAGTGGTAGTGGTGGAGCATCAGCTGGTCGTGGGAAAAAAAATATTGCACCTAAGTCTGGAGCTGTGGAGCCAGGTTCGTCGTCTGGCTACACAAGGCCTCGAACGCTCCCTTTTCTGGGAGTAGGAAAACCGCTTTTAAAGCCGGAGCAGCAAGAGCAAGTTTTGGCTTATCTTGCTGACTCAGCCTCTTGCTCTTTTGCCTCCTCTCGTGAAACTGGTAAATGTCAAAGCAGCGCGTCGTTAGTGGATGTTCACAGTCAGGGACAAGTCGCTTCCTTGTCCTCTTCAGCAAAAACAACAACAGAGAAGAATGCAGCAGGCGACACAACGGGTTACTCCATGGAGCTCTTTACACATACCGTCCCTGGCTTAGAAAGTGAAGCAGTTAACAGTCCATGCCCATTACAAGTTGAATCTGACATGGAGTGCACTGATGCACAGCCACAGCCAGACTACTATGCTGGTCCTTTGACTCAGACCACAACATTGCCCTTGCAGGGTGCTGATCAAGAATCAGACCCTGATGAGACTATGTTGCCCCATCACGAACGCTATACCACCGACCGACACGGTGACACAGACGAAGTTGCACACGAGCTACAAGAAGAGGTAATAGATGACCCAGTTCTTGACCCCGATTGGCAGCCATTGGGGGAACAGGGTGCAGGCGGCAGCAGTTCTGAAGCGGAGGAGGAGGGGCCGCAGCAGGCATCAACATCGCAACAGGTTCCATCTGCCGGGCCCGTATCTTGCCCAAAACGCGTGGCAAAGCTAAAACCTGTTGGAGGACAGCGTGGCCATCCGGTTAAAGCTCAGTCTGCAATGCCTGAAAAGGTATCCGATGCTAGAAAGAGTGCAGTCTGGCATTTTTTTAAACAACATCCAATTGATCAGCGCAAAGTCATCTGTCAAAAATGTTCAACTACCTTAAGCAGAGGACAGAATCTGAAAAGTCTCAATACAAGTTGCATGCATAGACATTTAACCACCATGCATTTGCAAGCCTGGACTAACTACCAAACGTCCCTTAAGGTTGTAGCACCCTCGGCCAATGAAGCTAGTCAGCAACGCAACATCCCTTCCGGCAGTGTAGGGCCACCATTTTCCGCACCACCTGCAGTATCTGTGCAGGTTTCTTTGCCAGGCCAAAGCCGTCAGGGTCAGGGAATCACCAGTTTCGTAGTAGGAAACACTGCATCTAGGGCACCGGTGGCAACAATACCATCTCCCACCGTCTCTCAGTCTGCCATGTCCACCGGCACCCCCGCTAGTTCCACGATCTCCAGCTCTCCAGTCCAGCTCACCCTACATGAGACTATGGTTAGAAAAAGGAAGTACTTATCCTCGCATCCGCGTACACAGGGTTTGAACGCACACATAGCTAGACTAATCTCGTTAGAGATGATGCCCTACCGGTTAGTTGAAAGCGAAGCTTTCAAAGCCCTGATGGACTACGCTGTACCACGCTACGAGCTACCCAGTCGACACTTTTTTTCCAGAAAAGCCATCCCAGCCCTCCACCAGCATGTTAAAGAGCGCATCGTCCATGCACTCAGGCAATCTGTGAGCACAAAGGTGCACCTGACAACAGATGCATGGACCAGTAGGCATGGCCAGGGACGTTACGTGTCCATCACGGCACACTGGGTAAATGTGGTGGATGCAGGGTCCACAGGGGACAGCAAGTTTGGGACAGTTCTGCCTAGCCCACGGTCTAGGAAACAATTGGCTGTAGCCGTTCGCACCCCCTCCTCCTCCTCTTCGTCCTCCTGCAGAAGCGAGAGCTCGTCCACAGACCGCAGTCGCACAACCACTCCATCCGCAGCTGCCACTGTTGCACACCAGGTCTCCCATTATGGGGCAGCTACTGGCAAACGTCAGCAGGCTGTATTGGCTATGAAGTGTTTGGGCGACAACAGACACACCGCGGAAGTTCTGTCCGAGTTCTTGCAGAAAGAAACGCAGTCGTGGCTGGGCACTGTAGATCTTGAGGCAGGCAAGGTAGTGAGTGATAACGGAAGGAATTTCATGGCTGCCATCTCCCTTTCCCAACTGAAACACATTCCTTGCCTGGCTCACACCTTAAACCTGGTGGTGCAGTGCTTCCTGAAAAGTTATCCGGGGTTATCCGACCTGCTCCTCAAAGTGCGTGGACTTTGCTCACATATCCGCCGTTCGCCCGTACACTCCAGCCGTATGCAGACCTATCAGCGTTCTTTGAACCTTCCCCAGCATCGCCTAATCATAGACGTTGCAACAAGGTGGAACTCAACACTGCACATGCTTCAGAGACTGTGTGAACAGAGGCGGGCTGTTATGTTTTTGTGGGAGGATACACATACACGGGCAGGCAGTAGGATGGCAGACATGGAGTTGTCAGGTGTGCAGTGGTCGAAGATTCAAGACATGTGTCAAGTCCTTCAGTGTTTTGAGGAATGCACACGGCTGGTTAGTGCAGACAACGCCATAATAAGCATGAGCATCCCCCTAATGCGTCTGCTGATGCAAAGTTTGACGCACATAAAGGATCAGGCGTCTGCAGCTGAGGAAGAGGAAAGCCTTGATGACAGTCAGCCATTGTCTGGCCAGGGCAGTGTACAGGACGAGGTAGCGGGCGAAGAGGAGGAGGAGGACGAGGAGGATGATGGGGATGATTATATTTTTAATGAGGAAGCTTTTCCGGGGCCACTGGAAATTGGTGGCGCGGCAAGGCCGGGTTCTGGTTTTTTGAGGGACACAAGTGACGTTGATTTGCCTGAAACTGCCCCTCAACCAAGCACAACCGCAGATTTGAGAACTGGAACTTTGGCCCACATGGCGGATTATGCCTTACGTATCCTCAAAAGGGACACACGCATAACTAAAATGATGAACGATGACGATTACTGGTTGGCCTGCCTCCTTGATCCTCACTATAAAGGCAAATTGCAAAATATAATGCCACATGAGAACTTGGAACTAATATTAGCAACCAAACAATCAACTCTTGTTGACCGTTTGCTTCTGGCATTCCCTGCACACAGCGCCCGTGATCGTTCTCACACGAGCTGCAGGGGCCAGCAGACCAGAGGAGTTAGAGGGGCAGAAATCAGAAGTGGCGTTGGCCAGAGGGGTTTTCTGACCAGGTTGTGGAGTGATTTTGCTATGACCGCAGACAGGACAGGTACTGCAGCATCAATTCAAAGTGACAGGAGACAACATTTGTCCAGTATGGTTACAAACTATTTTTCATCCCTTATCGATGTTCTCCCTCAACCGTCATTCCCATTTGATTACTGGGCATCAAAATTAGACACCTGGCCAGAATTGGCAGAATATGCATTGCAGGAGCTTGCTTGCCCGGCAGCTAGTGTCCTATCAGAAAGAGTATTCAGTGCTGCAGGTTCAATACTAACAGAAAAAAGGACTCGTCTGGCTACCCAAAATGTAGATGATCTAACCTTCATTAAAATGAACCACAACTGGATTTCGAAATCTTTTGCCCCACCTTGCCCGGCTGACACCTAGCTTTCCTATGAAAAGGTCTTGCCTGTGGACTATTCTGAATGCCTTTTCCAATCTCGTAATTTTCAGCACCTGATTGTCCAGCATACGACATGTTTACACCTCACTAAATGGCCAAACTCCCCACACGGGGCCGTGTTATCGACACTTGGCGACAGCACCCGTGAGAGTGCAGTTTGTCTGAAGAGGTGGGTGAGCCCGCTTTTGGTCGACGGCACTGCCACTGGGTCCCTCCTAGTACAATAAAGTGTCTCTGGCGGTGGTGGTGCGCACCCAACGTCAGACACACCGTTGTAATATGAGGGGCCCTGGGCCTGTACCGCCGGCCACAAGACAGTTTCCCCCCACCCCAGCTCAAACAGTGCTCTACCACTTGCAAAATTATCTCACAGCTCCACCAATGTTTAGTCTATGCGCTGACATCCTTCAATGCCTGCCACTGACAATACCATTGTATTGACATTTTTGTTATGTTAGGCCTTCGATGCCTGTCTGTGGTCACTCCTTCCACTAGGCCTCCACTGACCACACCACTGCTGCCCGTGTACCCCTGGAACCAATTTAAAATTGCCTACAGCCATGTGTTATTATTTTAGGCCTTCGATGCCTGTCTGCGGTCACTCCTTCCACTAGGCCTCCACTGACCACACCACTGCTGCCCGTGTACCCCTGGAACCAATTTAAAATTGCCTACAGCCAGCCCAATTTTTTTATTTTAGGCCTTCGATGCCTGTCTGCGGTCCATTCTTTCAACTACTACTACACTGACCAGGGCACTGCTGCCCGTGTACCCCTGGAACCAATTTAAAATTGCCTACAGCCATGTGTTATTATTTTAGGCCTTCGATGCCTGTCTGTGGTCACTCCTTCCACTAGGCCTCCACTGACCACACCACTGCTGCCCGTGTACCCCTGGAACCAACATCAGAAAATATAAAAATAAGTATTTTGCTTATAAAAAAGAAAATACTGGAGAGATATTTGGGACCTGTTCTCTTCAACATATTCATTAATGATCTGGTAGAAGGTTTACACAGTAAAATATCGATATTTGCAGATGATACAAAACTATGTAAAGCAGTTAATACAAGAGAAGATAGTATTCTGCTACAGATGGATCTGGATAAGTTGGAAACTTGGGCTGAAAAGGTGGCAGATGAGGTTTAACAATGATAAATGTAAGGTTATACACATGGGAAGAAGGAATCAATATCACCATTACACACTGAACGGGAAACCACTGGGTAAATCTGACAGGGAGAAGGACTTGGGGATCCTAGTTAATGATAAACTTACCTGGAGCAGCCAGTGCCAGGCAGCAGCTGCCAAGGCAAACAGGATCATGGGGTGCATTAAAAGAGGTCTGGATACACATGATGAGAGCATTATACTGCCTCTGTACAAATCCCTAGTTAGACCGCACATGGAGTACTGTGTCCAGTTTTGGGCACCGGTGCTCAGGAAGGATATAATGGAACTAGAGAGAGTACAAAGGAGGGCAACAAAATTAATAAAGGGGATGGGAGAACTACAATACCCAGATAGATTAGCGAAATTAGGATTATTTAGTCTAGAAAAAAGACGACTGAGGGGCGATCTAATAACCATGTATAAGTATATAAGGGGACAATACAAATATCTCGCTGAGGATCTGTTTATACCAAGGAAGGTGACGGGCACAAGGGGGCATTCTTTGCGTCTGGAGGAGAGAAGGTTTTTCCACCAACATAGAAGAGGATTCTTTACTGTTAGGGCAGTGAGAATCTGGAATTGCTTGCCTGAGGAGGTGGTGATGGCGAACTCAGTCGAGGGGTTCAAGAGAGGCCTGGATGTCTTCCTGGAGCAGAACAATATTGTATCATACAATTATTAGGTTCTGTAGAAGGACGTAGATCTGGGGATTTATTATGATGGAATATAGGCTGAACTGGATGGACAAATGTCTTTTTTCGGCCTTACTAACTATGTTACTATGTTACTATGTTACTATATCAAATGCAGACATTTTAACATTAAAAACAAACACACAACTAAAATCTGGTACAGTACTAAAAATGGCCACCAGCTACAATTACTTTCTCCTGCAAGTAGTTAACTGAAAGGTTTTTTAAATTGAAAACACAGATATGGCATCCACCGAGTGTTGTCCTGTCGCGTCTTCTTTATATTATTGCCGAGAAGATGCAAAACAATGAAAATAATAAAATCATTAATTACCAAAATAATAGAGAAAGTCAACACCACATTGCAAATAAACATTCATTCCAAATAAAGAAGCAGGGCGCGTCCGAGGGTGAGTATATACCTAATAAGAATATAATCACCCTCGGACGCGCAATGCTTATTTCCAACAGCCTTCCTTCCTAAGAATCAGCCCTTCCGTGGTGTAGAGAGACGTTGTGTTACACTCCAAGGTGTTCCCCAGGTTGCCTTTCCTGAGCTTCGATCTTCCGGCTCTCGTTTAGTAGTTGTTGGAAACTACGCTGCATTAGGCCTTCAAATTGGGTATGGGGTGTAGAGAGATGGTGTGTTCCACTCCAAGGTGTTCCCCAGGTTGCCTTTCCTGAGCTTCGATCTTCCGGCTCTCGTTTAGTAGTTCTTGGAAACTACACTGCATTAGGCCTTCAAATTGGGTATGGGGTGTAGAGAGAGGGTATGTTACACTCCAAGGTGTTCCCCAGGTTGCCTTTCCTGAGCTTCGATCTTCCGGCTCTCGTTTAGTAGTTGTTGGAAACTACGCTGCATTAGGCCGTCAAATTGGGTATGGGGTGTAGAGAGAGGGTGTGTTACACTCCAAGGTGTTCCCCAGGTTGCCTTTCCTGAGCTTCGATCTTCTGGCTCTCGTTTAGTAGTTGTTGGAAACTACGCTGCATTAGGCCTTCAAATTGGGTATGGGGTGTAGAGAGAGGGTGTGTTACACTCCAAGGTGTTCCCCAGGTTGCCTTTCCTGAGCTTCGATCTTCCGGCTCTCGTTTAGTAGTTCTTGGAAACTACACTGCATTAGGCCTTCAAATTGGGTATGGGGTGTAGAGAGAGGGTGTGTTACACTCCAAGGTGTTCCCCAGGTTGCCTTTCCTGAGCTTCGATATTCCGGCTCTCGTTTAGTAGTTGTTGGAAACTACACTGCATTAGGCCTACAAATTTGGTATGGGGGAAACATTGGCGCATCTGCGGTCCCTCCTTCCTCTAGGCCTCCACTGACCTGTCTACTGCTGCCCGTGTTCCCCTGGAACCAATTTTAAATTGCCTACAGGCATCCCAATTTATTATGTTAGGGCTTCGAAGCCTGTCTGCGGTCCCTCCTTCCACTAGGCCTCCACTGACCTGTCTACTGCTGCCCGTGTACCCCTTGAACCAACATCATAAAATAAAAAAAAAAGTATTTTGCTTATAAAAAAGAAAATACTGGTGAGATATCAAATGCAGACATTTTAACATTAAAAACAAACACACAACTAAAATCTGGTACAGTACTAAAAATGGCCACCAGCTACAATTACTTTCTCCTGCAAGTAGTTAACTGAAAGGTTTTTTAAATTGAAAACACAGATATGGCATCCACCGAGTGTTGTCCTGTCGCGTCTTCTTTATATTATTGCCGAGAAGATGCAAAACAATGAAAATAATAAAATCATTAATTACCAAAATAATAGAGAAAGTCAACACCACATTGCAAATAAACATTAATTCCAAATAAAGAAGCAGGGCGCGTCCGAGGGTGAGTATATACCTAATAAGAATATAATCACCCTCGGACGCGCAATGCTTATTTCCAACAGCCTTCCTTCCTAAGAATCAGCCCTTCCGTGGTGTAGAGAGACATTGTGTTACACTCCAAGGTGTTCCCCAGGTTGCCTTTCCTGAGCTTCGATCTTCCGGCTCTCGTTTAGTAGTTGTTGGAAACTACGCTGCATTAGGCCTTCAAATTGGGTATGGGGTGTAGAGAGATGGTGTGTTCCACTCCAAGGTGTTCCCCAGGTTGCCTTTCCTGAGCTTCGATCTTCCGACTCTCGTTTAGTAGTTCTTGGAAACTACACTGCATTAGGCCTTCAAATTGGGTATGGGGTGTAGAGAGAGGGTGTGTTACACTCCAAGGTGTTCCCCAGGTTGCCTTTCCTGAGCTTCGATCTTCATGCTCTTGTTTAGTAGTTGTCGGAAACTACGCTGCATTAGGCCTACAAATTGGGTATGGGGTGTAGAGAGAGGGTTTGTTACACTCCAAGGTGTTCCCCAGGTTGCCTTTCCTGAGCTTCGATCTTCCGGCTCTCGTTTAGTAGTTGTTGGAAACTACGCTGCATTAGGCCTTCAAATTGGGTATGGGGTGTAGAGAGAGGGTGTGTTACACTCCAAGGTGTTCCCCAGGTTGCCTTTCCTGAGCTTCGATCTTCCGGCTCTCGTTTAGTAGTTCTTGGAAACTACACTGCATTAGGCCTTCAAATTGGGTATGGGGTGTAGAGAGAGGGTGTGTTACACTCCAAGGTGTTCCCCAGGTTGCCTTTCCTGAGCTTCGATATTCCGGCTCTCGTTTAGTAGTTGTTGGAAACTACACTGCATTAGGCCTACAAATTGGGTATGGGGTGGAGAGAGATGGTGTGTTCCACTCCAAGGTGTTCCCCAGGTTGCCTTTCCTGAGCTTCGATCTTCCGGCTCTCGTTTAGTAGTTCTTGGAAACTACACTGCATTAGGCCTTCAAATTGGGTATGGGGTGTAGAGAGAGGGTGTGTTACACTCCAAGGTGTTCCCCAGGTTGCCTTTCCTGAGCTTCGATCTTCCGGCTCTCGTTTAGTAGTTCTTGGAAACTACACTGCATTAGGCCTACAAATTGGGTATGGGGTGGAGAGAGATGGTGTGTTACACTCCAAGGTGTTCCCTAGGTTTCCTTGCCATTGCTTCGGTCTTCCGACTCTCGTTTAGTAGTTGTAGAAAAGTACACTGCATTAGGCCTACAAAATGGGTATGGGGTGGAGAGAGATGGTGTGTTACACTCCAAGGTGTTCCCCAGGTTGCCTTTCCTGAGCTTCTATCTTCAGGCTCTCATTAAATTGTGGTTAAATGGAACAACTGCATTTGGCGTACTAGTTGGTTTGGGGCCTACTATCGGTGTCTGCCACTCCTTGCTGTTCTCCTGGTTTCCTGTCCTGAAATTCCATTTTCAGGCTCTCGTTAAGTAGTTGTTAATGTTAGACTGCATTTGGCCTACTAGTTGGGTTGGGGCCTACTATCGGTGTCTGCCACTCTTTGCTGTTCTCCTCCACTGAACAAAGCTGTGCCGCCTGTTTACTACGGTTGCCAATTTTGAACTGCATATCGACTACTTACTGATTTGGCCCTACTCTCTGTGTCAGCCTCTCATTCCAGTTGTCCTCCACTGCAATGCCCCCTGGTTATTCCTGTGTTACCAATTTTGAACTGCATTTAGCCCACTTTATTCTTTGGGCCTATATCTGTGTTTCCACTTCATCGTGCCCATTGCCCAGCCAGTGATAGATGAGTCTGCTGGTACATTGACCCATAACGCAACATTCCCCGTGCATGCTACACAACAACATTGTGACCCTGCTGAAAGTCAGGTTGCTCTTCCCGCATACCATACCACCTTACACGGGGACAAAGAGGAAGGTGCAGATGAAAGTGCAGGTTCCTTCATCAGGTGGGGGGAGGAATACTAGTTGGCGACGTCACTGGCACAGGGCCTCTCATAGTACGCAAAAGTGTTGCTGCCGG
Organism: Ranitomeya imitator; assembly: GCF_032444005.1. Taxonomy (NCBI): domain Eukaryota; kingdom Metazoa; phylum Chordata; class Amphibia; order Anura; family Dendrobatidae; genus Ranitomeya; species Ranitomeya imitator. The sequence continues at coordinate 678,812,982 of NC_091286.1, forward strand.
TGGGAGGCGCCCCCGCCGTGCAAACACACCGCTGTACTTTGAGGGGCCCTGTGCCAGTGCCAATGCCAACAAGTGGGCCCCCCCTGCTTGCTCAGGATCACAGCACTTGCAAAGTTGAAATACTTACCTCTCCCTGCTCCACTGCCGTGACGTGGTCCAGATTTCCTGGGCCCACTAATTACTTGAACCAGCCCTACCCCACACAACTTTAGCCAAATGACCCCCAATTTCAAATGCCTTCCAATTATTATAAGGTAAATTACGCTTGACAAGCTTCATTAAGAAGAATGGATGGTTTTGACATTAAAATGGGCACTCTAGGTGTTTTCCTGGCCCCCACTCACTGCCGACTATGCTGCCCCATTGACTTGCATTGGGTTTCGTGTTTCGGTCGATCCCGACTTTGCGTCATAATCGGCCGATTTCACTCGACCCGACTTTTGAGATAGTCGGGTTTCGCGAAACCCGGCTCGACTCTAAAAAGGTCAAGGTCGCTCAACTCTAGCAGACATCATAACCTTGTGGACCAATGAACTCAATTTCGACACTGGTTTTACAACTGAACTGATGATTTTTTTACTGGTCATCCTCTTCCAATGGGCTTGGAGTTTTGTCGGAAAATGTCCAAAATGGGAAAGATTTACCCTCCTCAATCTTGCTTTAAATAAAACGTGTGGCCTTATATGGTCAATCATTAATCTTCCTCGGTGTCTGCAGCATCATAAAACAATTTTTACAAACCCTATGTCAAAGTTGGAATACCTCAGTGCTTCCTTGGTCCCACTAAATTGTCTATCATCCTATCCGCGTAGACAGAATCGTGGACTTATCCTGAACAATCCATATCCTGGACAATTCACATTGTAGAACATTTATAACCCGACAGATCTTCTGTCGATCATTCTTCCTGTTGACCATACTTAGCACTAACCTGGACCCATTACATCACTATAATTGTTGATATGGACATTAATCATGATCATATTCCACAGAATAGCCTTCATCTGCCCAATATTGCCCTGTACCGTGCCGATTCCTTGCTAATTATTACATTGTAGGACCCATGGGAACTGAAGTTCTCGCCAAGCCATGGTATAATGAAAGTTCACTATGCACAGGTGTCAAGGGACAGTCCCAGTCTCCCGCTGAGAGTTTATAGACAGAACTAAGTCAGCACACATTATGTGTCAGAGCCAACATCAGACAGAATCAGTTTCTTTGATCACAGACCTCTACAGGAAGCTTAGATCTCAGACAAATTAGATAAAAATGAATTTATAGCAGATCTGTATCCTCGGGCACACACGGCTGAATTCTATCTTAGGAGTGGCATGGTAAGTATCAAAACATATAAATTGTAGCATTTCCTTTCTTTATGTCTTTCTGATATATTCTAATTGAAATCAGAAGTCGAAACTTTACTTGGATCTCCATTTGTCTGGTAATTAATTCCGAAACATAACACAAACAGCGCACGTGCCAGCAAATTGAGCGACCACCCGTGTGAAAAAAACGAAAACACAAGTGACAAAAAGTATTATTGTTTAGTTTATCAGGTTAGCAGATGTGTGGACTTGAAAACTGACAACCACTTCTTTCACCGGGAAATATGCTCAGGACAGTTGTCACTTCCTTGGTGCAGCTTAGACCAAGGGCATACGGGTCCTCCTGAAGTTTACATTGAGGGCACTTCCTTTTGTATACATCCAATGTATATCCTACAAGGACACCACTAAGTAGCTACACAGTGTCATCTGTTGATCATAGGAAAAGAAGCTTACCGGACCCCTGACCCTGTATGGCATGGTGCCGTCTGCTACTCTAGTAAAAATTGAATCCAAGGTTTTGTCCAGTCGAAATCAACAAGTTTGCAGTCACTGTGGGTTGCGGGGATTTGCCATTTTCTGACCCAGGACCGGAGGGTATGTAAGTATTATACATACTTCTGGCCAGTGGACACGACTACGCTCCAAACATCTGTATGGTGCATGCCACTTCCTCTAGTCTACCACACCCACTGGACAGCCACGTCTCTAGATGGGGCGCTGCCTTGCTCAATGCAAGTGTACGGAGCAAGGTCATGCCCTCTAGACGGGCCCTGGTTGGGAGTATGTATAAGACATACATACCCTCCAGTCCTGGGTCACGAACCGGCGAGTCCCCCCAGATCACATTGTGTGTGCTGGGGGGATTCATACAGAGTGACTACAGACTTATCGATTGGACCAAACTACCCCCTTATCCATTAACCCAATATATACCAGTCTGATTGAGACTAAAAGGACTTTGGGCCTCTATAAGATGAATGGGAGCCTGTGGGAACACTACACATGTGCATCACAAGGGAAAGGCCTAACTTAGTGTGTAAGTAGCCTGACTCTCTAATCCGAAAAAACAGAGATCTGAAATGCGTGCCATCGCTCCATTCATCCTCTGTTTCTCCCATCGTGGGGCTTTATTGCAGTCCAAGAGGCATATTGAATGTTCATAGGCTCTGATATAATATGACTTAGAATACAAGAAGAATATCTGCCAGACCTAAACTCTCATACAATATTGTCTTCAAATCTTCAGCAGA